>NW_027459455.1:1365000-1970000 GCF_050624435.1 Tenrec ecaudatus
TGCTCACAGGCTCTCTTTAAGACACACTCCCAGGGAGATGTTTTCTCCCTACTCCCAGATTTTTTTTTTTACTTCTGGTCAAGTCTTATAATTCCTGAGCACACCAAAGAACTGGTGGGCATCTATTTCACTGCATACCTGTCTTCCCAGAGGTGGTCAAAACCCAGCTAAAGATCACCCCATTTTGGTGGCTCAAGCAAATGGGCTTACAAACTTTCATTTTTCCCCCTTACCCTAGTTTCCCCAGAAAACAACCGAGTAAAGGGTGGCTTTGTCTGACCTCTGGATCGACAAGGAAGAAGAATTACCATGAGGGCAAGGTCAAACATATAGTTACTCTCCATCTTAAGATGAGTTTTTCCATTGCCCCACTGCTAGGTATCCTATTTGTGACTCTGGCTCTCGTAGAGAAACAGGGGCACAGAAACTCATGTCTAAGTGAGACTCATATATAAAGGTTAAGTGTTCATCAAGCAGACATCTGAAAGCAGTGTGGTCCAAACCCCCAAGTCCGACATTAACCCATTAACCCACATGTCTAACAACAATTGCAGTGTCCTCCTCCATCTTTCAAAACAGATGACATGTTGCTGGCTGGAGGAGGAGAGACGAGGCAGTGAATGTGTAAGCAGAGCAGCGTGGGCAGTGGATATGTCAGCATATCTCTACACGGCTACTCCAACAGCCCGGGCTTCCTCTGGGTAGGTGCATGTGTCTTCGGCTCAGGGACGTCTTGCCAGAAAGGAGCCTTGTCAGCTAAAGCAGGGAACAAGGTGAGGCAGCTGCACCCTGCTCCCATGTTCAGAAATGAAGAGACCCAACAAGAATGGCAATGCTCAAGGAGCCATTGATCCCTCCGCCCTTGATTTAACCGCACGTGTGTATCGCCCAGGTGGGCACAATCCACGAACTAAATCCACATTTGCGAACCTGGCACCCGTTCAAAATTCTTTAACCCCAACATGGAATTAAGTAACACCAGGACCTTAATTCTAAAACTTATGGAATGTTTCCCCACTCAGAAAGATTGTAAGCCAACTACTCTGTGCCATCATACGCCAAATTTTAGCTATTCACTTTATCTATGGCCCAAAATATAAAACAAGTGCTCGGAGGAAATATCATTGCTCGCCATGAAGAAATCTTCATTCCAATAGGAACCATTCATAGTCTGTGTCCATCGGCAAAATCAAAGCCGGACACGCCGTGCATAAAGTCAGCACTGTTAGGCACCAGTTCACAGTCTCCAATATCGTCCTCTGGTGTGCTTCTTGTCGACCCGTACCGGGGACCTCGCTCAGCCTTCATGGGGTATCCACCGGTCACCTTGCTTGTAGACCATGGGCTCTCGCCACTATTCAACAAGCCTGGGGTCCTGATGCACATGGTGAACTTTACTCGAGTCACCCTCGTGTTCTCCTTTTCAGGTAAACCAAATCCACAGGTATCCGTGCCCATACGCAAGGAGTCCTTTTATTGCTGCATTTCTCCGACCTCCACTCCATATGTAGATCCCCGAGGTCACCCAGAAACAATTCAGCCTGCTCACAGTCTCTCTTTAACACACAGTCCCTGGGAGATGTTTTCTCCCTACTCCCAGATGTTTTTTTAACTTCTGGCAAAGGCTTATGGTTCCTGAGTTCACGAAAGCACTGGTGGGCATCTATTTCACTGATTAGCTGTCTACCCAGAGGTGGTCTAAACCCAGCTAAAGATAACCCCATTTTAGTGGTTCAAAGCAAGTGGGCTTACAAACTTTCGTTTTTCCACCTTTCCATAGTTTCCCCAGAAAACAACCGAGTACAGGGTAGCTTTGTCTGACTTCTGGATAGACAAGGAAGTAGAATTACCATAAGGCAAGGTCAAACAAATAGCTACTCTCCATCTTAAGATGAGTTCTTCCATTGCCCCACTGCTAGGTATCCTATTTGTGACTCTGGCTCTCGTAGAGAAACAGGGACACAGACATGAGTTTCTAAGTTAAACTCATATATCAAGGTTAAGTGTTCATCAAGCAGACATCCGAAAGCAGTGTGGTCCAAACCCACAAGTCCGACAATAACCCATTAACCCACATGTCCAACACCAATTGCAATGTCCTCCTCCATCTTTCAAAACATTCGACATGTTGCTGGCTGAAGGAGGAGAGCCCAGGCAGTGAATGTGTAAGCAGAGCAGCCTGGGCAGTGGATATGTCAGCATATCTCTGCATGGCTACTCCAGCAGCCCGGGTTTCCTCTTTGTAGGTCCATGTGTTTTCGGCTCTTGGACGTCTTGCCAGAAAGGAGCCTTGACAGCTAAAGCAGGGAACAAGCTGAGTCAGCTGCACCCTACTCCCACATTCAGAAATGAAGAGACCCAACTAGAATGGCAATGATCAAGGAGCCATTGATCCCTCCGCCCTTCATTTAACCACACGTGTGTATCGCCCAGGTTGGCACAATCCACGAACTAAATTCACATTTGCGAACCAGGCACCCGTTCAAAATTCTTTAAACCCAACATGGAATTAAGTTACATCAGACCTTAATTCTAAAACTTATGGAATGTTCCCCCACTCGGAAAGTTTGTAAGCCAACTACTCTGTGCCTTTATACGCCAAATTTTAGCTATCCACTTTATCTATGGCCCACTAATATAAAACCAGTGCTCAGAGGAAACAATCATTGCTCGCTATGAAGAAATCTTCATTCCAATAGGAACCTTTCAAAGTCTGTGTCCATCGGCAAAATCAAAGCCGGACAGGCCGTGCATAAAGTCAGCACTCTTAGGCACCAGTTCACAGTCTCCAATATCGCCCTATGGTGGGCTTCTGGTCGACCCATGCCAGCTACCTGACTCAGCCTCCATGGCGTGTCCACCGGTCTCCTTGCTTGTAGACCATGGGCTCTCGCTAATGTTCAACAAGCCTGGGCTCCTGATGCGACGTGGTGAACTTTAGTCGAATCACCCTCTTTTTCTCCTTTTCAGGTAAACCAAATCCACAGGTATCTGGGCCCATACACAAGCAGTTCTTTTATTGCTGCAGTTCTCCGACCTCCACCCATATAAAGATCCACGTGGTCACCCAGCAAGATTTCAGCCTGCTCACAGGCTCTCTTTAACACACAGTCCAGGGAGATGTTTTCTCCCTACTCTCAGATTTTATTTTAACTTCTGGCAAAGGCTTATGGTTCCTGGGTACACGAAAGCACTGGTGGGCATCTAATTCACTGCACAGCAGTCTTCCCAGAGGTAGCTTAACCCAACTAAAGACCACCCAATTTTGGTGGCTCTAAGCATGTGGGCTTACAAACTTTCATTTTTCCCACTTCCCATATTTTCCCCAGAAAACAACCGAGTAAAGGGTGGCTTTGTCTGACCTCTGGATAGACAAGGAAGAAGAATTGCCCGGAGGGCAAAGTCAAACAAATAGCTACTCTCCATCTTAAGATGAGTTTTTCCATTGCCCCACTGCTAGGTATCCTATTTGTGACTCTGGCTCTCGTAGAGAAACAGGGGCACAGAAACTCATGTCTAAGTGAGACTCATATATAAAGGTTAAGTGTTCATCAAGCAGACATCTGAAAGCAGTGTGGTCCAAACCCACAAGTCCGACATTAACCCATTAAACCACAAGTCGAAACCAATTGCAATGTCTTCCTCCATCTTTCAAAACAGACGACATGTTGTAGGCTGAAGGAGGGGGGCCGAGACAGTGAATGTGTAAGCAGAGCCGCGTGGTCTGTGGATATATAAGCATATCTCTGCACGGCTACTCCAACAACCCGGGCTTCCTTTGGGTAAGTACATGTGTCTTCGGCTCAGGGACGTCTTGCCGGAAAGGAGCCTTGACAGCTAAAGCAGGGAACAAGCTGAGGCAGCTGCAGCCTGCTCCCACGTTCAGAAATGAAGAGACCCAACTAGAATGGCAATGCTCAAGGAGCCATTGATCCCTCAGCCCTTCATTTAACTGCACGTGTGTATCACCCAGGTGGGCACAATCCACGAACTAAATCCACATTTGTGAACCTGGCACCCGTTCAAAATTCTTTAACCCCAACATGGAATTAAGTAACACCAGGACCTTAATTCTAAAACTTATGGAATGTTTCCCCACTCAGAAAGATTGTAAGCCAACTACTCTGTGCCATCATACGCCAAATTTTAGCTATTCACTTTATCTATGGCCCAAAATATAAAACAAGTGCTCGGAGGAAATATCATTGCTCGCCATGAAGAAATCTTCATTCCAATAGGAACCATTCAAAGTATGTGTCCATCGGCAAAATCAAAGCCGGACACGCCGTGCATAAAGTCAGCACTCTTAGGCACCAGTTCACAGTCTCCAATATCGTCCTCTGGTGTGCTTCTTGTCGACCCGTACCGGGGACCTCGCTCAGCCTTCATGGGGTATCCACCGGTCACCTTGCTTGTAGACCATGGGCTCTCGCCACTATTCAACAAGCCTGGGGTCCTGATGCACATGGTGAACTTTACTCGAGTCACCCTCGTGTTCTCCTTTTCAGGTAAACCAAATCCACAGGTATCGTGCCCATACGCAAGCAGTCCTTTTATTGCTGCATTTCTCTGACCTCCACTCCATATGTAGATCCCCGAGGTCACCCAGAAAGCAATTCAGCCTGCTCACAGTCTCTCTTTAACACACAGTTCCTGGGAGATGTTTTCTCCCTACTCCCAGATGTTTTTTTTAACATCTGGCAAAGGCTTATGGTTCCTGAGTTCACGAAAGCACTGGTGGGCATCTATTTCACTGATTAGCTGTCTACCGAGAGGTGGTCTAAACCCAGCTAAAGATAACCCCATTTTAGTGGTTCAAAGCAAGTCGGCTCACAATCATTCATTTTTCCCACTACCCATAGTTTCCCCAGAAAACAACCGAGTAAAGGGTGGCTTTGTCTTACCTCTGGATAGACAAGGAAGAAGAATTACCACAAGGGCAAGGTCGAACAAATAGCTACTCTCCATCTTAAAATGATTTTTTCCATTGCGCCAATGCTAGGTATCCTATTTGTGACTGGCTCTCATAGAGAAACAGGGGCACAGAAACTCATGTCTAAGTGAGACTCATATATAAAGGTTAAGTGTTCATCAAGCAGACATCCGAAAGCAGTGTGGTCCAAACCCACAAGTCCGACAATAACCCATTAACCCACATGTCCAACACCAATTGCAATGTCCTCCTCCATCTTTCAAAACATTCGACATGTTGCTGGCTGAAGGAGGAGAGCCCAGGCAGTGAATGTGTAAGCAGAGCAGCATGGGCAGTGGATATGTCAGCAAATCTCTGCATGGCTACTCCAGCAGCCCGGGTTTCCTCTTGGTAGGTCCATGTGTCTTCGGCTCAGGGACGTCTTGCCAGAAAGGAGCCTTGACAGCTAAAGCAGGGAACAAGCTGAGTCAGCTGCACCCTGCTCCCACATTCAGAAATGAAGAGACCCAACTAGAATGGCAATGATCAAGGAGCCATTGATCCCTCCGCCCTTCATTTAACCGCACGTGTGTATCGCCCAGGTTGGCACAGTCCACGAACTAAATCCACATTTGTGAACCAGGCACCCGTCCAAAATTCTTTAACCCCAACATGGAATAAAGTTATATCAGACCTTAATTCTAAAACTTATGGAATGTTCCCCCACTCGGAAAGTTTGTAAGCCAACTACTCTGTGCCTTTAAACGCCAAATTTTAGCTATCCACTTTATCTATGGCCCACTAATATAAAACCAGTGCTCAGAGGAAACAATCATTGCTCGCTATGAAGAAATCTTCATTCCAATAGGAACCTTTCAAAGTCTGTGTCCATCGGCAAAATGAAAGCCGGACAGGCCGTGCATAAAGTCAGCACTCTTAGGCACCAGTTCACAGTCTCCAATATCGCCCTATGGTCTGCTTCTGGTCGACCCGTGCCAGCTACCTCACTCAGCCTCCACGGGGTGTCCACCGGTCTCCTTGCTTGTAGACCATGGGCTCTCGCCAATGTTCAACAAGTCTGGGCTCCTGATGCAACGTGGTGAACTTTACTCGAGTCACCCTCGTGTTCCCCTTTTCAGGTAAACCAAATCCACAGGTATCTGGGCCCATACACAAGCAGTTCTTTTATTGCTGCAGTTCTCCGACCTCCACTCCATATGAAGATCCACGTGGTCACCCAGCAAGAAATTCAGCCTGCTCAAAGGCTCTCTTTAACACACAGTCCAGGGAGATGTTTTCTCCCTACTCTCAGATTTTATTTTAACTTCTGGCAAAGGCTTATGGTTCCTGAGTACACGAAAGCACTGGTGGGCATCTAATTCACTGCACAGCAGTCTTCCCAGAGGTAGCTTAACCCAGCTAAAGATCACGCAATTTTGGTGGCTCTAAGCATGTGGGCTTACAAACTTTCATTTTTCCCACTTCCCATATTTTCCCCAGAAAACAACCGAGTAAAGGGTGGCTTTGTCTGACCTCTAGATACACAAGGAAGAAGAATTACCAGGAGGGCAAAGTCAAACAAATAGCTACTCTCCATCTTAAGGTGAGTTTTTCCATTGCCCCACGGCTAGGTATCCTATTTGTGACTCTGGCTCTCGTAGAGAAACAGGGGCACAGAAACTCATGTCTAAGTGAGACTCATATATAAAGGTTAAGTGTTCATCAAGCAGACATCCGAAAGCAGTGTGGTCCAAACCCACAAGTCCGACAATAACCCATTAACCCACATGTCCAACACCAATTGCAATGTCCTCCTCCATCTTTCAAAACATTCGACATGTTGCTGGCTGAAGGAGGAGAGCCCAGGCAGTGAATGTGTAAGCAGAGCAGCATGGGCAGTGGATATGTCAGCAAATCTCTGCATGGCTACTCCAGCAGCCCGGGTTTCCTCTTGGTAGGTCCATGTGTCTTCGGCTCAGGGACGTCTTGCCAGAAAGGAGCCTTGACAGCTAAAGCAGGGAACAAGATGAGTCAGCTGCACCCTGCTCCCACATTCAGAAATGAAGAGACCCAACTAGAATGGCAATGATCAAGGAGCCATTGATCCCTCCGCCCTTCATTTAACCGCACGTGTGTATCGCCCAGGTTGGCACAGTCCACGAACTAAATCCACATTTGTGAACCAGGCACCCGTCCAAAATTCTTTAACCCCAACATGGAATAAAGTTATATCAGACCTTAATTCTAAAACTTATGGAATGTTCCCCCACTCGGAAAGTTTGTAAGCCAACTACTCTGTGCCTTTAAACGCCAAATTTTAGCTATCCACTTTATCTATGGCCCACTAATATAAAACCAGTGCTCAGAGGAAACAATCATTGCTCGCTATGAAGAAATCTTCATTCCAATAGGAACCTTTCAAAGTCTGTGTCCATCGGCAAAATGAAAGCCGGACAGGCCGTGCATAAAGTCAGCACTCTTAGGCACCAGTTCACAGTCTCCAATATCGCCCTATGGTCTGCTTCTGGTCGACCCGTGCCAGCTACCTCACTCAGCCTCCACGGGGTGTCCACCGGTCTCCTTGCTTGTAGACCATGGGCTCTCGCCAATGTTCAACAAGTCTGGGCTCCTGATGCAACGTGGTGAACTTTACTCGAGTCACCCTCGTGTTCTCCTTTTCAGGTAAACCAAATCCACAGGTATCTGGGCCCATACACAAGCAGTTCTTTTATTGCTGCAGTTCTCCGACCTCCACCCATATGAAGATCCACGTGGTCACCCAGCAAGATTTCAGCCTGCTCACAGGCTCTCTTTAACACACAGTCCAGGGAGATGTTTTCTCCCTACTCTCAGATTTTATTTTAACTTCTGGCAAAGGCTTATGGTTCCTGAGTACACGAAAGCACTGGTGGGCATCTAATTCACTGCACAGCAGTCTTCCCAGAGGAAGCTTAACCCAGCTAAATATCACCCAATTTTGGTGGCTCTAAGCATGTGGGCTTACAAACTTTCATTTTTCCCACTTCCCATATTCCCCCAGAAAACAACCGAGTAAAGGGTGGCTTTGTCTGACCTCTGGATCGACAAGGAAGAAGAATTACCATGAGGGCAAAGTCAAACAAATAGCTACTCTCCATCTTAAGATGAGTTTTTCCATTGCCCCACTGCTAGGTATCCTATTTGTGACTCTGGCTCTCGTAGAGAAACAGGGGCACAGAAACTCATGTCTAAGTGAGACTCATATATCAAGGTTAAGTGTTCATCAAGCAGACATCTGAAAGCAGTGTGGTCCAAACCCACAAGTCCGACATTAACCCATTAACCCACATGTCGAAACCAATTGCAATGTCCTCCTCCATCTTTCAAAACAGACGACATGTTGCAGGCTGAAGGAGGGGCGCCGAGACAGTGAATGTGTAAGCAGAGCCGCGTGGTCTGTGGATATATCAGCATATTTCTGCACGGCTACTCCAGCAACCCGGGCTTCCTTTGGGTAAGTACATGTGTCTTCGGCTCAGGGACGTCTTGCCGGAAAGGAGCCTTGACAGCTGAAGCAGGGAACAAGCTGAGGCAGCTGCACCCTGCTCCCACGTTCAGAAAAGAAGAGACCCAACCAGAATGGCAATGCTCAAGGAGCCATTGATCCCTCCGCCCTTCATTTAACTGCACGTGTGTATCACCCAGGTGGGCAGAATCCACGAACTAAATCCACATTTGTGAACCTGGCACCCGTTCAAAATTCTTTAACCCCAACATGGAATTAAGTAACATCAGGACCTTAATTCAAAGCCTTATGGAATGTTCCCCCACTCCGAAAGTTTGTAAGCCAACTGCTCTGTGCCTTTATACCCTTAATTTTAGCTATTCACTTTATCTATGGCCCACTAATATAAAACCAGGGCTCAGAGGAAACAATCATTGCTCGCCATGAAGAAATCTTCATTCTAATAGGAACCTTTCACAGTCTGTGTCCATCGGCAAAACCAAAGCCGGACAGGCCGTGCATAACGTCAGCACTCTTAGGCACCAGTTCACAGTCTCCAATATCGCCCTCTGGTGGGCTTCTGGTCGACCCGTGCCGGCTACCTCACTCAGCCTCCACGGGGTGTCCACCGGTCACCTTGCTTGTAGACCATGGGCTCTCGCCACTATTCAACAAGTTGGGCTCCTGATGCGACGTGGTGAACATTCCTCGAGTCACCCTTGTGTTCCCCTTTACAGGTAAACAAATCCACAGGTATCCGTGCCCATACGCAAGCAATCCTGTTATTGCTGCATTTCTCCGACCTACACACCATATGTAGATCCTCGTGGAAACCCAGCAAGCAATTCAGCCTGCTCACAGGCTCTCTTTAAGACACACTCCCAGGGAGATGTTTTCTCCCTACTCCCAGATTTTTTTTTTTACTTCTGGTCAAGTCTTATAATTCCTGAGCACACCAAAGAACTGGTGGGCATCTATTTCACTGCATACCTGTCTTCCCAGAGGTGGTCAAAACCCAGCTAAAGATCACCCCATTTTGGTGGCTCAAGCAAATGGGCTTACAAACTTTCATTTTTCCCCCTTACCCTAGTTTCCCCAGAAAACAACCGAGTAAAGGGTGGCTTTGTCTGACCTCTGGATCGACAAGGAAGAAGAATTACCATGAGGGCAAGGTCAAACATATAGTTACTCTCCATCTTAAGATGAGTTTTTCCATTGCCCCACTGCTAGGTATCCTATTTGTGACTCTGGCTCTCGTAGAGAAACAGGGGCACAGAAACTCATGTCTAAGTGAGACTCATATATAAAGGTTAAGTGTTCATCAAGCAGACATCTGAAAGCAGTGTGGTCCAAACCCCCAAGTCCGACATTAACCCATTAACCCACATGTCTAACAACAATTGCAGTGTCCTCCTCCATCTTTCAAAACAGATGACATGTTGCTGGCTGGAGGAGGAGAGACGAGGCAGTGAATGTGTAAGCAGAGCAGCGTGGGCAGTGGATATGTCAGCATATCTCTACACGGCTACTCCAACAGCCCGGGCTTCCTCTGGGTAGGTGCATGTGTCTTCGGCTCAGGGACGTCTTGCCAGAAAGGAGCCTTGTCAGCTAAAGCAGGGAACAAGGTGAGGCAGCTGCACCCTGCTCCCATGTTCAGAAATGAAGAGACCCAACAAGAATGGCAATGCTCAAGGAGCCATTGATCCCTCCGCCCTTGATTTAACCGCACGTGTGTATCGCCCAGGTGGGCACAATCCACGAACTAAATCCACATTTGCGAACCTGGCACCCGTTCAAAATTCTTTAACCACAACATGGAATTAAGTAACACCAGGACCTTAATTCTAAAACTTATGGAATGTGTCCCCACTCAGAAAGATTGTAAGCCAACTTTTAGCTATTTTAGCTATTCACTTTATCTATGGCCCAAAATATAAAACAAGTGCTCAGAGGAAATATCATTGCTCGCCATGAAGAAATCTTCATTCCAATAGGAACCATTCAAAGTCTGTGTCCATCGGCAAAATCAAAGCCGGACAGGCCGTGCATAAAGTCAGCACTCTTAGGCACCAATTCACAGTCTCCAATATCGTCCTCTGGTGTGCTTCTTGACGATCCGTACCGGGGACCTCGCTCAGCCTTCATGGGGTATCCACCGGTCACCTTGCTTGTAGACCATGGGCTCTCGCCACTATTCAACAAGCCTGGGGTCCTGATGCACATGGTGAACTTTACTCGAGTCACCCTCGTGTTCTCCTTTTCAGGTAAACCAAATCCCAGGTATCCGTGCCCATACGCAAGCAGTCCTTTTATTGCTGCATTTCTCCGACCTCCCCTCCATATGTAGATCCCCGAGGTCACCCAGAAAGCAATTCAGCCTGCTCACAGTCTCTCTTTAACACACAGTCCCTGGGAGATGTTTTCTCCCTACTCCCAGATGTTTTTTTAACTTCTGGCAAAGGCTTATGGTTCCTGAGTTCACGAAAGCACTGGTGGGCATCTATTTCACTGCATAGCTGTCTACCCAGAGGTGGTCTAAACCCAGCTAAAGATAACCCCATTTTAGTGGTTCAAAGCAAGTGGGCTTACAAACTTTCGTTTTTCCACCTTTCCATAGTTTCCCCAGAAAACAACCGAGTACAGGGTAGCTTTGTCTGACTTCTGGATAGACAAGGAAGTAGAATTACCATGAGGCAAGGTCAAACAAATAGCTACCCTCCATCTTAAGATGAGTTTTTCCATTGCCCCACTGCTAGGTATCCTATTTGTGACTCTGGCTCTCGTAGAGAAACAGGGACACAGACATGAGTTTCTAAGTGAGACTCATATCAAGGTTAAGTGTTCATCAAGCAGACATCCGAAAGCAGTGTGGTCCAAACCCACAAGTCCGACAATAACCCATTAACCCACATGTCCAACACCAATTGCAATGTCCTCCTCCATCTTTCAAAACATTCGACATGTTGCTGGCTGAAGGAGGAGAGCCCAGGCAGTGAATGTGTAAGCAGAGCAGCCTGGGCAGTGGATATGTCAGCATATCTCTGCATGGCTACTCCAGCAGCCCGGGTTTCCTCTTTGTAGGTCCATGTGTCTTCGGCTCTTGGACGTCTTGCCAGAAAGGAGCCTTGACAGCTAAAGCAGGGAACAAGCTGAGTCAGCTGCACCCTGCTCCCACATTCAGAAATGAAGAGACCCAACTAGAATGGCAATGATCAAGGAGCCATTGATCCCTCCGCCCTTCATTTAACCTCACGTGTGTATCGCCCATGTTGGCACAATCCACGAACTAAATTCACATTTGCGAACCAGGCACCCGTTCAAAATTCTTTAAACCCAACATGGAATTAAGTAACATCAGGACCTTAATTCTAAAACTTATGGAATGTTCCCCCACTCAGAAAGTTTGTAAGCCAACTACTCTGTGCCTTTAAACGCCAAATTTTAGCTATCCACTTTATCTATGGCCCACTAATATAAAACCAGTGCTCAGAGGAAACAATCATTGCTCGCTATGAAGAAATCTTCATTCCAATAGGAACCTTTCACAGTCTGTGTCAATCGGCAAAATCAAAGCCGGACAGGCCGTGCATAAAGTCAGCACTCTTAGGCACCAGTTCACAGTCTCCAATATCGTCCTCTGTTGGGCTTCGGGTCGACCCGTGCCAGCTACCTCGCTCAGCCTTCACGGGGTATCCACCGGTCACCTTGCTTGTAGACCATGGGCTCTCGCTAATGTTCAACAAGCCTGGGCTCCTGATGCGACGTGGTGAACTTTAGTAGAATCACCCTCTTTTTCTCCTTTTCAGGTAAACCAAATCCACAGGTATCTGGGCCCATACACAAGCAGTCCTTTTATTGCTGCAGTTCTCCAACCTCCACTCCATATGAAGATCCATATGGTCACCCAGCTAGCAATTCCGCCTGCTCACAGGCTCTCTTTAACACACAGTCCAGGGAGATGTTTTCTCCCTACTCTCAGATTTTATTTTAACTTCTGGCAAAGGCTTATGGTTCCTGAGTACACGAAAGCACTGTTGGGCATCTAATTCACTGCACAGCAGTCTTCCCAGAGGTAGCTTAACCCAGCTAAAGATCACCCAATTTTGGTGGCTCTATGCATGTGGGCTTACAAACTTTCATTTTTCCCACTTCCCATATTTTCCCCAGAAAACAACCGAGTAAAGGGTAGCTTTGTCTGACCTCTACATAGACAAGGAAGAAGAATTACCATGAGGGCAAGGTCAAACAAATAGCTACTCTCCATCTTAAGATGAGTTTTTCCATTGCCCCACTGCTAGGTATCCTATTTGTGACTCTGGCTCTCGTAGAGAAACAGGGGCACAGAAACTCATGTCTAAGTGAGACTCATATATCAAGGTTAAGTGTTCATCAAGCAGACATCCGAAAGCAGTGTGGTCCAAACCCACAAGTCCGACAATAACCCATTAACCCACATGTCCAACACCAATTGCAATGTCCTCCTCCATCTTTCAAAACAGACGACATGTTGCTGGCTGAGGGAGGAGAGCTGAGGCATTGAATGTGTAAGCAGAGCAGCGTGGGCATTGGATATGTCAGCATATCTGCACGGCTACTCCAACAGCCCGGGCTTCCTCTGGGTAGGTCCATGTGTCTTCGGCCCAGGGACGTTTTGCCGGAAAGGAGCCTTGACAGCTAAAGCAGGTAAGAAGCTGAGGCAGCTGCACCCTGCTCCCACATTCAGAAATGAAGAGACCCAACTAGAATGGCAATGCTCAAGGAGCCATTGATCCCTCCGCCCTTCATTTAACCGCATGTGTGTATCGCCCAGGTTGGCATAATCCACGAACTATATCCAAACTTGCCATCCTGGCACCCATTCAGAATTGAAATTACGTGACACCAATAACTTAATTCTATAAGCCTCTGATTATGTTTCTCCCTCTGGAATGTTTTTAAGCCATCTACTCCGTGCACTTGTACCTCATATTTTCGCTGTTTGCTTAATCTACGGCCCTCTTAGATCAAACCTTTTCTCAGAGGAAAAAATCATGTTCGACCTGAATAAATCTTCATTCCAATAGGAACCTATTGAATTTTGCGTCCATCAACAAAGTCAAAACCGAAGAAGCCATTCATAAAGTCAGCCATGATCCACACCAGTTCACAGCCTCGAAAATCCGCCATCTGTTAGGGTTCTGGTCAACCCATGCCTTCCTCAGCTCTACGGTGTCCACCGATCACCTTGCTTGTAGACCATGAGCTCTCTCCAATATTCAAGAAGCTTGGGTTACTCATGCTAGATCATGAATTTTTGTTGATTCACTCTCATATTCTCCATTTCTCCTGTAAACCAAATACACAAGTGTCAGAGGCCAAACTCAATTAGTGTTTTTATTACTACATTTCTCCAACTTCTACTGAGCAAGTAGATTCACGTGGTCACCTTGCAAACCGTCAGCCTGCTCATAAGCTCCCTTTTACACCCATTCCCTGGGAGGTATTTTCTTTGTACTCCCAGATTTTTTTAGTGTTGGCAAAGACTTGTGGTTCCTGAGTACAGGAAAGCACTGTTTCGCATATAAATCAATTCTCTGCATAGCTGTCTTCTAAGGTGTTTCCTAAGCCCATGTAAAGATCAAATTTTGTTGGCTCAAAGCAAGTGGGCTTACAAACTTTCTGCTCTCATACTTCCCATAGTTTCCCCAGTAATCTATTGAATATAGGGTGGCTTTGTCTGACCACTGGCTAGACAGAGAAGGAAAACTACCATGAGGGAGAGGTCAGACAAACATCTACTCTCCATCTTATGGCTAGTTTCTCCAGTACACCACTGCTAAGGTACCACAATGTGTTAGTCAGGGTACTTTAGGGAAAGAACTACAGTGAAACTCATGTCTAAGGGAGAGTTTTATATAGTTTAGATAAAGTGCTTTATATAGTTTATATATAGTGTGCATCAAGCAAAAATCCCAAACCTGTCCTGCCAAAACCCACAAGTCCAAAATTAATCCCTCAACCCCTTTATCCAGTATCAAACCACAAAGTCCTCCTCCATCTCACAAACCAGACACCATGATGTTGACTGGAGGAGGAAAGCCGATTCAGTGAATGTGTAAGCATCTCTGCACCGGCATCGTGTCTACTAGGTCCATGTGGCTTCTCCTCAGGGATGTCTTTCAGGAAATTATTCTTGGGAGCTAAAGCAGGGAACTGGCTAAGGGAGCTGCATCCGGATCTGACCATCATAAAGCAAGGCACCCCAGCATTAGAAAGGCGTGGATCCCTGAACCACTTATCCCTCTCCCTTTCAATTCGCCCCACATGTGTTTATCGGCCAGCTTGTCACAGCAAACTAACTACCTCACAGCTCTTCTAACAGTCCATGACATCAATTGTATCAAGCTCATTTATACCACTATCATTTGTTGCCATCATTTTCTAAACAGTTACTTTCTTTTTGAACTCTTGGTTCAATTCTTCTCTTTTCCTACACTCCCACTCTCGTGACCCCTTGATTTCCTATCTTATACTGAGTGCTGTGTCCCTTCACCACATTTATGTTGTTTACCCCCCTGGGGAGCAGTATTATACAGCAATCATTGTGATCGGTTTCCCCTTTCTACCCCTACCTTCCATCTACCCTCCTGGTACCCTTCGGTTTCTGTTCCTGAGGGGTTGGTCTGACCTTGATTCTGTGTGTCATGATCCTTTATCTGTACCTGTATACATGCTCTTGCCTACGCACAACTGATTGGCAGAACTGGGATCATGATAGAGGGGGGTGAGGAAGCCTTAAAGATACAGAGGTATGTTGTACATTTCATTAGTGTTATACTGTGCTCTGGTTGCCTCATCCTTTTGTTGTGACCCTTCTGTGAGGGTATGTCCTCCCGTCTACAGATGGGTTTTGGGGCTCTGCTCCAACCCCTTTATCCTAAACAATATGGGGGTTTTTGTTTGTTTGCAGTCTTCTGGTGCCTACCTGATTCTGTCAACACCTCATGATCTTACAGGCTAGGGCCCTTTCATATGGGATTTGTTGCTTCTTTGCTAGATGGCTGCAAGTTTACCATCAGTTTTTTAAGAACCCAGATGTTTTATCTTTTTATAGCTGGGCATCATCAGCTTTCTTTACCTCATTTGCTTATGCATTCATTTTG
This sequence comes from Tenrec ecaudatus, assembly GCF_050624435.1. NCBI lineage: Eukaryota > Metazoa > Chordata > Mammalia > Afrosoricida > Tenrecidae > Tenrec > Tenrec ecaudatus. The sequence continues at coordinate 1,380,539 of NW_027459455.1, forward strand.
CCTTCAGCTATTATGCTGGGAGGGTGAGCATCACTGAATGCTGGGTTGTTAGAACAAAGTGTTCTTGTGTTGAGGGAGGGCTTAAGCAGAGGCCCAAAGTCCATCCACTTCCTTAATTTATCGCTATGTAAATATATGTACATAGGCCAATACCTCGATTTTTATTAATATATTTTCATAAGTGCACACCTATGTTTATTCCTGTATCCTTAGATTTGCTTCCTAGATCGTTCCTGTTTTCTTTTTACCTTTCTCCTTTCCCAACATCATGCGTGCCCTTCTTCTCTCAGCTAGATTGCCGTTGCTCCACCACCACCACCAGGATCTCTATGTCCTCCTTGTTGTTCCTTTTAATTCCCTAGTTGTTTCCTGTCTATGGCATCGTTTGCTCACCACTCCTTTCCTCCCACTGTCTCCTCTCCCAAGTGCCTCCAGAAATGCCGGTCCCTTTACTTTCTCCTTGGGCTTTCTTCCCAAACCTATCTTATATTGGTAGGCAAAGCAATAAAAGAGACAAAGCAAAAAGAAAACAAAAGACTGAATAAAAAGGGAAAACAAAAAAAGGGGGGAAACCTAGAAAACCCCCCTGAAAACACATACAAAATTCCAAATCTGTCTGCTGACCTTTATGATTATCTCCCCACCAGTCTAGAGGGGTTCTGAGAACTGCCCCTCCTAGCCTGAAATCTATTGTGGGGACACTTCAAGGGCTTCGTGGCTTGGCAATGCTCCCATTGCTGATCTGTTCTGTTTCCTTCCTGGTTCATCCCATTGTGGGGCTGGTCAGGCCCGACTCACTCCCTGCTGGGTGTCCCGAGTATTGTCCTCATTCACAATATGTTCCAGTGAGGGGACACCATGTCTCAAGCTGTTGTCAGCCCTACAGTCCTCTCTGTGCCTTAGCAGCAGCATGCAGGGCCGTCCTCCTCAGGACTTGGTGTGCCAGTATCCAGTCTAAACCCTCACTCCCTTTTTCCTTTGGGTTTACACTTCCATATGGGCATGGCGGGCCAGCCCCTCTCCCCAACCTGTAGGCTAAGTGTTGTCCTCTGTAGCGCATACTTCTAGGGGAAATGGAGGCGGGGTTGTCAGTTTGGCTTTGATTGGGGATGGCCCCGTAGACCCCTCAGTGATCTACATATAACCTCCTCCCTGGAGGATGGGCAACAGGAAAGTGGGTGAAAACTTGGATCTCCATCTGCAGAAGAATGAAACAGGACCCATACCTCACTCCATGTACAAAAACAAACTTAAACTGGATTACAGACCTAAATGTAAACCCCAGAGCTATCAGGATCATCAATTAGAAACTTAAGGGGTCTATTGCAGGGCATACATGGACTAGCAAATCTAATAAAGGAAGCACACAGAGCAAAAGACAACACAGATGCCTGGGACCTACTAAAATAAAACACTTATGCACCTCAAAAAATTTCATCAAAATAGTAAAATGAGAACTCACAGATTGGGGTGGTGGGGTAACAATGACACAACTAACGAGAGACTTGTTACCAAGATCTATGGAATATTTCTAAGAAAAAAATTAGTCCAATTGAAAGGTGGGCAAAGGACATAAAATAGACATTCACCAAAGCTGGCTTGTGAATGACTAACACATACATGAAGATATGCTCACCATTTCCTAGCCACCCAGGAAATGCAAATCAAAACAACAATGAGTTATTACCGTACACTCCTCACAATAGCAATTGAAACACACAACAGAGAATGACAAATGCTAGAGAGGGCGTGGAGCATTTGAAACTCTTATACATGGCTGGTAGTCTTGTAAACGTTTACAACCAGTGGGGAACGCTATGAGACTACCTGAAGCAAGTAGCATTAGACCCAGCAACACCTCTGCTTGTCATATACCCCAAAGAAGTAAGAGACAGACCCCAGACATGTGTTCTCCTACATTCACCGTAGCACTGTTCACAATAGCAAGAGGCTGGAAAGAGCCCAAATGCCCATCAGTAAAAGAATGGAGGAAGAAACTCTGGTACACATGGAAATTATGTGCCCCTGAAAAACAGTGATGAAACCATGAAACACCCCATTACATAGATGGGCCTGGAAATGATTATGCTTCGTAAAGTTAGTCAATCACAAAAGGACTGGCACACTACTATAAGGATAAACACCAAGATAAAGGCAGAATTCTGCTCTTGGGTCATGTAATCATCTTTTTGTCATGAAATCTGGCCTCCCAAACAAGGTAGTGAGCCAGTATAGTACCCGTGCACTATATATTGCCCTCTTTACAATTGCATCTTACAAACCACTTCAACGGAAGACACGTCCCCTCCACTGGGATCAATTTCTCAAGATGGGAAGGGAGGAAGGAGGGAGACGACCAATCAGTTGCTGCCATACAACATTGTCCTACGGTCACCCAAATTCAACAGATACTCCTACGAGAGTGATTAGCAAACCATCCTGGAAACTCAAGTCAAGACATGAGGGGGAGACGGGTCTGTCTTGGAAAAGGCAATTACACTTTCGTTGATGGGTAAACTGGGTAGAGCAAGATGCCATCTGGGGGGAAACATGCTTAACGGTACTTATAGAACCCAAGGAGAGAATACGCCTGGTATTACATTCCTAACTGGACACTTTTGACCTGGTTTCTATCCAGTCCTTGGTGATCCAGACTGGATGCTGTAGTCATCTAGGATTTTAGACTCTGTTCTTTCCAGGCTCACAACATCCTCCATGGGCCACATCAGAAGGATCCGATTTGGAAAGTCACTAAGGAGCTGATAAGATAAAGCCCACTAGACCTTATTAGCTCCTTAGTGGCTTTCCAAATCAGTGGGATTTACCTTAGATTCGCCTGAAACAGGTTTAAGAAAGTGCTTTAAAACATACTCCCTTGGACTTAGGGCAAAGTGCTCTAGTGTCCAAAGATGCAGATGACTGCTATCTTAATACTCTGGAATTTGAGTTTGTTGGATTTCAGTCTGGATCTCTTGCTTTGGGAATACCCTGTGAATGGTGTCCCAGGACTATCATATAGTTACTGTTTGTATTCTCTCTTTGCTTTTTTGTCACATATGTTAATCTGGAAGGTATAGTCCTGGCTTTGTGAATGAATGTTATTGAAAATTTTATCCTATTCCCAGTGTATGTGTAGTGACCAGTCACTTAATCTTTTTTTTAATCATTTTACTGGGAGCTCATACAATTCTTATCACAATCTATACATCCATCCATTGTGTCAAGCACATATGTACATTTGTTGCCATCATCATTCTCAAAAAATTTGCCTTCTACTTCAGTCCTTAATATTGGCTCCTCCTTTTGTGCCCCTCCTGCCTCCTTCCCCTCCCTCATGAATCCTTCATAATTCATAAATTATTATGTCATATGTTACACTGTCTGACATCTCCCCCTGCCCACTTCTCTGCTGTCCATCCCCAAGGGAGGAGGCTATTCGTAGATTCTTGTAGTCGGTTCCCCCTTTCCACCCCACATTCCTTCTACCCTCCAGGCATCGCCACTCTCACCATTGGTCCTGAAGGGGTCATCTACCCTTGATTCCCTGTGTTTCCAGTTTCTATCTGTACCAATGTACATCCTCTGGTCTAGCCAGCTTTGTAAGGTGGGATTGGGATTATGATATTGTGGGAAGGAAGCATTAAGAACTAGAGGAAAGTTATATGTTTCATCGTTGCTACCCTGAACCCAGACTGGCTCATCTACTTTCCACAACCCTTCAGTAAGGGGGTGTCCAGGAGGCAAAGGGCACTTACAGAGGTCTAAATACAGGCATGGACATATGTAAATATATTTATATATGACAATGGGAAAATAGATCTATGTGCACATATTATAGGTTTAGTATTAAGTTAGCAAATGGACATTGGGCTTCCACTCAAGTACTCCCTCAATGCAAGAACATTTTGTTCTGTTAAATTGGCATTCCATGATGCTCACCTTCCTGACATGATCACTGAAGAAAAATGTGTGCATAAGCAAATGTGGTGAAGAAAGCTGATAGTGCTCGACTATCAAAAGATATAGCATCTGAAGTCATAAAGTCTTGAAGGTATAAAAGTGGCCCTGTAGCTCAGAAACAACAAAGCCCACATGGAAAAAGCACAGCAGCCTGTGTGATCAGGTTTAAGGTATCAAAGAACAAAAAATCAAATCATTGTGAATGAGGCGGAGTACAGATTGGGAACGCCTTACAGAAGGGTCACAGGGAGGAGAAGAGCCAGTCAACGATGAAACATACAACTTTCCTCTAGTTCTTAAATGCTTCCTCTCCCCGACCCCCACCCCCACTATCATGATTCCAATTCTACCTTACAAATCCAGCTAGACCCACAGGATATACACTGATACAGACAGGAACTGGAAACACAGGGAATCCCTTCAGGACCAGTGATGAGAGTGGCAAAACCAGGAGGGTAGAAGGAAGATGGGGTAAAAAGGGGGAACCAGTAACAAGAATCTACATATAACACCCCTCCCTGCAGGATGGACAAGAGAAAAGTCAGTGAAGGCAGATAGATGTTGGACAGTGCTAAATTATCAAGTGTTCATGAGGGAGGGTGTGGCGGGAGGGAGGGAAAACATGTGGAGCAGATACCATAGGCTCAAGTAGAAAGAACATGTTTTGAGATTGATGAAGGAAACAAACATAAAAATGTGCTTGAAACAATAGATTTATGTATGGATTGTGATAAGAGTTGTATGAGCCCCCAATAAAATCATTTAAATAAAGATGGAAAGAATACACAGAGTTATGGTATCAAAAGAATAGGTTGACATTCAACCATTTCCAGAGGTGGCATCGGACCAAGAACCAATAGTACTGAAGGAAGAAGCCCAAGCTGCATTAAAGGCACTAGAGAAACACCAGGCTCTGGGAACTGACAAAATACAGGAAACACTCACTCACCAAGAAATCTGGAAGACAGCTGCCCGGTCAACCCACTGGAAGAAATCCATACTTCTGGCCATTCCAAAGAAAAATGAAGTGATGCAACAGAATGGAAATGATAAAATTTTCACTGATAACACATGCCGGTAAAATTTTGATGAAAATATTTCAAAAATGGTTACAACAGGACATCAACGGTGAGCTGCCAGAAATTCAAGCTGGATTCAGAAGCAGATATGATACAAAGAGAATTCTTGCTGACATGAGATAGATGGTGGATGAAACTATAAAATGGCAGAGAGATGCTTATTTGTGTTTTATTGACTACGCAAAAGCACCAGAAAAGAGAGAGCCTAACAATGTGCTGGTTTTCAAATAATCCTCAGCAAGTACAGAAGAATTCACCAAATTCTGGGAGATTTGCTCAAGCAGGGAGCTTTTCTGAAGTTGAGTTTTGGTCTGTTTCTGAGACCCTCAATGCTAATCTTTCTTTATATGTTGTAAGATACTCCCTAGTATTGGTTTATTAAGCCTTAGGAACCACCAAAACACATACATAACAGAAAGCAAAACTGACCCGCTGGAGCTTTTATGTAAACTGAACTAAACAAGCATCAACAGCAACAGAGAACGCTCAGATAAAGGGGCAAGGAAGTTTAAAAATAAAAACACGGCATGATTAAGAAAGCCTGGGTATTATGTAGCAACACATGGAAGTGAACGTGTTGGGCAATAATGGAGATGCAAGGAGAACACTGTGGTCATTCTGGGAGATCTGCTGTGAAGCACCAGATCACCAGCACGTGAAGATGATCCAGCCTTTTATTGCTTTCCCACCACAGAAGAGGACGCAGCAAGAACGAGGGAGGGAGGCAGAACCCTTGGCAAATAGCAGGTGGAAAAACGATGAAAAGTGAGGCCAAACAGGATCCCAGTGGTGAGGATTGGTCCAACCCTGGGAACCAGGTAGACTGTATCTGGGAGCTCGTGCTGGGACCCTGGACTCCTCCTCATGAGTGGAATGTTGGGGATACTGTTGTGGATATTACTCACAATTTAGGCACAGATCTGGGTGTGTAAACTATTAGATCCAGTAGCTGGAAGCTAGAAATAACAAACTGCACGGAAATGAAGTAGTCAATGACACCACTCATAAACTGAGTAAATATGCAAATGATGGGCTCAAAAACAGGCCTCAGGAGAAAGGAAAAATATAATTCTGGAAGTGGAAGAGGAAAGGTTGATGAGAAACAAAAGGTCTCCTGGAGAATGAATGACCAGGTATCCTAAAGAGAGTCTTCATTAAGGGTAATGCCAGCAATTTTACTGACTAAGATAAAATTGAGAGATCTTGTTCTACCCCATTGCCATTGAGTCAAATCCAAGCAAGTCTTGATAAATTTTTAAAAATTGAAATCATATGAAGTATTTTCTCTGATCACAAGTGAGTGAAACCAGAAATCAGTAACAGAAAAAACCCTGAAAATATGGAAATTAATTAACATACTATGAAACTAATAGTGGGTCACGGTAAATATCAAAAGAGAAATCACACATTTTAAAAATCTGATGAAAATGAAAGCACAACATACAATATTCAGAGAAGACAGTGTGCAGAGGGAAACTTCCAGCAATAAACAGGAAGGAGAGGGTGAAGGGATCTCCAATTAACAGCCTAACTTGATAATTCTAGAAACTAGAAAGAGGAGACCAAAAAGAAGCCTTAATGTACCAGAAAAAGGGAAATAGCAAAGATCACCCAGAAATAAAATTAAAAACAGAAAGATAATAGAACCAATAAAATCAGAAGTTGTTTCTTTGAAACAATCATTAAGAATAACAAAACTCTAGCTAGTGACAAAGAAAACAACCAAAAATAGAGAACTAACTGTCATAGTTAGGTTTTGTATCACCTTGACCAGATCAGAATTCTCAGGGGGTTGGTAACTGAGGCCTAGTAATCCCTATGATGTTGTATAACACAATGTATCCCATAATGGGATCTGCTGTGATCAGCTAATCAGATTAAGGTGGAGTACAATCCTCTTACTCAGGTAACAGCACCAATACACCTGAGAGGAAGTTTACTCAGAGTGGGGCCTAATTCATATTTAAGCGGAGGTTGAGGAGACACTTGCTGGCTTTTTTGCGTCTGAGTCCTGTATCTGACTTGTCTGTCTCTTATTCTTTGTACTTGAACCAGCGGCCTGCCATAATGGCTGCCGATCCATAGAGCAATCAGCAACCTGCTATCTGACCTGCCAACCTTGACTTCGTTTCTCTCTCCTGTCACAGCCTGATTTGCTGACCCGAGATTCATCTACTTCTACAGCCTGTGGTATAGAAGCTGAAGCTACTCAAGTCAGGAGAAGCTTCCAGTTTAAAATCTGACTGGCTGACTTAAAGCCACACTGTCCTTACCTACTTCTACAGCTGTATGAGCTCTGTTATGTATGTACACACACACACACACACACACACACACACACAGAGATTTATATCAAGAACGTGCTGTGTATGTATATATACACATATAAATGCATGCATATATATAGAACCCCCATAAAGAAACAAAAATTTTCCAAAGCTGTGTACTTAATTTTTTGACAAGACACCTATCACTTTCAAAGTACTTTCCATTATACTTAATACATTTGACAAATCTGCCATTCCTTCCTTGGAAACCCTTTTCAAACTCCTATTTGGGTGGCTGACAGCACTTCCTTAGTTTTTTCTTCATTTCTTCTACATCATCAAATTGCTGGCCTTTCATGCCCCTTTTCATTCGTGGAAATGAAAAGAAGTCGCTCAGAGTGAGGTCAGGTGAGCCAGGTGCATGGGGCAAGAGAGGCATGCTCTTTTAGCTAAAAACTGGTGCACTGAGATGGCTGCATGAGCAGGTACATTATCGTGGTGGCAAAACCCATCCCCCATCTGCCACAAATCAGGCCTTTTTTGTTGCACACTGTTATGCAATCTTTTCAGAACCTCTAAATAGAAAGCTTAGTCAACAGTGTGAGCTGGTGAAACGAACACCAAATGCCCCACAATTTGGCATTTTTGTCTCTTTCAGAAGTTGATGGACATGCAGAACAAGGTTTGTCATCAGTCAACATTTCACCTTTTTTGAAACGAGCAAACCACTTGTACACGAGTTTTTCCCATAGTGCTCTCCGTATAAGCTGTGTGCAACATCACAACAGTGTCTGCCGCATTTTTCCCCAAGGAGGAAACAAATTTCACAGCCACACACTGTTCTCTTAAACCAGCCATCACACACAAAAAAGAAAGAAAACGAGATTAGAGCAAAACAGCTTTATGAAAAAAATTCACTGTGATCAGAGAGAAGCTTCCCAAGAGATGCTACTGGGTGCACTAACTCAGAACAAGTAGATGCTGTCCTAGCAGGGGGAAAAGCCTACTACGAAAGGTCTGCCCAGAGGAGCTTTTTCCTGTGATGTACTTTTTGTACCCCCTCATACAGGAATACTACTCAGCCTTTAGGAGAAGTCTTAATACATGCTACGTATGCGTGGAACTTGAGGAACTAAGCTGAGCAAAATAAGCCAATTACAGGATAAATACTGTATGACTTCACTTACAAGAAAGAAAAGGCAAATATATAAACACCAAAGTTTACTAGTGGCTACCAGAGGCAGGAAGGAGGGGGGAAGGATTGAATAAAACAATAGAATTGATTACGGGTACGTTGCACACCCAATTATTGTAATTGCTGTCAATGATTTATATAGCTGTAAAAGTAGAATTGGCAAACGTTGTACAAGAAGTATGTTTACAATAACAAGTTAAATAAGAGTAGCTGCTGACCCTGCTTATATTCAATCAAAACTGATATTTGGTTCCTTAGTTTGGAGGTTTAGGGACAGGGTTTCATGGAACATCCCAGTAGTTGTTGTTGTTCATTTTGCCTGGTAAAGTGTGCAGAGCTACTGATTTACTTCCTGCTTCACTGAATACCCTCTGGACTCTTTAAAGCTTGCAAGCAGTCATCCAAGGCACGATAATGTAGCTCTATTGACCCAGAGAAACAGAGGGAGAGAAAGAACTGGACGTAGGCTGATATGAAGGGTCTGGCTAATTACCTCTCTAAACAACTGCCTCCCTTTGAGGCCAGAAACTGGGCTGGTGCCCCCCTCTCATTACTGCACAATTTGGTCATGGATTTTATAGAAGAATCCTGTCCTACAACTCAATAAAACAAAACAAAAACCAAGCAGAATTTCAAACTCTCCTAGAGTCTAGTCTTTCTGGAGCCAAGAAGAGGGATAAAGCTCTGGAACCATTGCCCTGAGATAATTTTAAAGACTGAAACCAAAGTATCCCCGAGCACCATCTTAAAATCTCCTTGTAGTGAGCTTCATGAACTTGAGCATGATGCTCTTTTGAGAACGACCTATATGGAATCACATTGCGAACAGTAACTACAAAGATTAAGTAGAAAAGTTCGAGGGGAGTGGGTGTGTATTACTAAGGAAGGAACAACTCAGAAAAGAAGGGTGCTAATGCTCCCACAGCTGGAAGCATGTCATCAGTTTCTCTACATGTAGAGGCTCTCATACATGTAGAAACTGTCATACATGTAGAAACCCAACAGTATATGGTTTGCTGTGTGTCTTCTCAAGAACCACAAAACCATAAACACAATTTAGAAGGAAAAAGCGCAGGCACTGTTACAGACATTGTCTAGGCATCTCCACACACCTTTCAGAATTGAACAAATCCTTGGTTAAATTGTTCAGTTAAAAACTACGGGACCGATTACAAGGATCTACATGTGACCTCCTCCCTGGGGGATGGACAACAGAAAAGTGGGTGAACTTGGGAGACGTCGGACAGGGCAAGATATAACAAAATAATAATTTATAAATTATCAAGGGTTCATGAGGGAGGGGGAGGGGAAGCAGGGAGGGAGGGGGAAAATGAGGACCTGATGCCAGGAGCTTAAGTAGAGATCACATGTTTTGAGAATGATGAGGGCAATGAATATACAGATGTGTTTTACAAAACTGATGTATGTGTGGATTATGATAAGAGTTGTATGAGCCCCTAATAAAGCGATTTAAAAAACTATGGGACCATAGTTCTGTGGGACAACTTAGTCAATTGACATACATAGTTCTTGAAGTTAATTGTCTCCCTCCTAGTTTGGTGAGTAGCACCTGTCCTTTAAAAGCTTCCAAGAATCCAACTCAGACACCAGAGAATTAAAGAAACCAAAGACTCAAAGAAGAAACTAGTCCACAGTCTAATTGTCCACAGGAACCATCACTTCATTTATCCTGAGCTCAGAACTAAATGATGCCTTATACTGACCTACCGTTCCATCCAAGTAGATGTCATATAAAACGGGAGAAAAAGGAAGAACAAAATTCAAATTCCTTTATTGGACTGATCGCCTAAAGGAACTCCATTTGACCTTGAAGCAGAAGTCACTCCTGGAGGCCACGTTTCATCAATCAATACATTCTCTAATAACAAACAATCTCACCCCTGAGTGCTGAGCTCCCGTACGTAATCAACCAAATGATAAACATTTACCCTAAAGCAAAAATCAGATGGTAGGAAGACGCAAGGAAGTTCAATTAATTGAAAAAGAACAAACAGAATAGAAATAACAAAAATGTTGATATTTTGTGAAAAATATAACCAATGTTATGGAACAATTTGCATTAAAAATATTAACTGGGAACCTAATTTACTTTGTAAACTTTCACATAAACCCAATAAAGTATTATTTCACTAAACAAATTTCAAAGAAATCTGAGAGGTTCAGATTATTTCCACATTAATACATGGACACACAATAAGAACCAATTTCAGAACAATAAACCAATGCAATTGATAGGCCCCTGTGTACTGTTTCCCGATTTGAGGTGTGGGGCCTGAGGAGTGGGGAGAGACAGCCTGGTGCTTTGGTAAAGGAGTGGCACCTGGTGGGGAATAAGCTGCCGACCGCGGAGGTGCCGAAGCAGAGTGGCATGACATTTAACACAGGTAGTAGACACCGTTTGCCATCCCACAAGAATAACAGCTCCACTACAAACAGAAAAGGTGAATTTCTCCCTTTTTTGTTTCCATATCTTACACCATCCACTGTATCCCCTTCACCCGCATTTCCATTATTTGCCCCCATCCGAGGTGGGGTGGAAACATCCATCGTTGCTATCAGTTCCCCTCAAAAATTTCTTGAGAATACAAAATCATTTGGATAAAAATATTCTGGTAACTTTTTGGGATACGAATATATTTTCAGATAACAATCATATACTTTGTCAGGGAATTACATAACTGAGTTTTATAATCCCTATTTTTAGACAAGTATGCAAATTATAAGTAAAACCTATGAGTTATTGACTGAAGGAAATGATTTTCAGTATAAATCAGAGAATCAAAATCATCTAGACATAACCCCTTACTTTAGGGAGCTTTAATATGGTGATATAATCTATCCACTGACATAGTTTAATATAGACTATTAATGTTCACAGTGCACCTGAGGCAGGAGTTCTCAGTTCACAGGACAACCACAAGTCCTAGTTAACTGACCTCTGACCCAAATGATTCAGATTCACTGCTCAGGATTGAGTTAACAATCTGCATTCTTATGAAGCACACTAAATTGTTCTAGTGTAGGTGGTCTCTTGATAGGCTTGAGAACCAATGGGAAGCACAGAAAACTGTCCCCGGAGCTGGTGCTGTCAAGCAAGCACTGGGCTGCTAACCACAAGGTCAACTCCGTGTGGCTGCCTCACTCCGCCTCCACAGGGGGCCCATATGGTCATTCTGTCTTTAAGACCATAGGCTCTCACCAATACTCAGCAAGCCTAGCCCCCTCGTGCTAGGTCATGAACTTTAGACCAGTCAACCCGTTCTCTTCTCCCCTTTTTCCTGTAAACCGAGTCCACAGGTGTCAGTGGTCAAGCTCAACCCGTCTCTTTATTGCTGCCTTTCTCCCACTTCCACTCAACTAGTAGATTCAGCTGGTCCCCTAGCAAGCCTTTCGGCCTTCTCTCAGGCTCCCTTTAACATTCTGTCCCAGAGAGGAGTTTTCTTCATGGCTCCAGATTTTATCCAGCTTCTAACAAAAACCATTGGTTCCTGAATCCTCCAAAGCACTGGGTGGGGCATATATTTTCAAAGTTTTCTTTACAGGCATGGGCTAAATCTACCTAAAGATCAAATTTTAATGGCTCAAATCAAGTGGACTTACAAACTTTCTATTTTCATACTTCCCATATTTTCCCCAGAAAACAACCGAGTAAAGGGTGGCTTTGTCTGGCCTCTGGCTAGACAAGGAAGAAGAACTACCATGAGGGAGAGGTCAAACATCTACTCTCTATCTTAGGATTTGTTTCTCCAGTACCCCACTCCCAAGGTACCATTATGTGTTAATCTGGGCACATTAGAGAAACAAATCCAGAGAGAGGGGGAGTTTTATATAAAGGATATAAGAGAGAGTTTTATATAAAGGGTAAGTGCACATCAAGAAAACAATCCCAACTCAGTGCTGCCCAAGCCTGTAAGTTCAACATTAACCCATATGTCCAACAACAATCCACAAAGTCCTCCTCGATTTCACAAAACACACCTATGTGGCCGACTGCAGGAGGAAAGTTGAATCAGTGAGCGTGTAAGCATCTCAGCGCTGGCAGGGGTCACCACGCGGCTGCTCCAGCACCCAGGGCTGCATCGGGGTAGGTCCATACGGCTTCTCCTCAGCAATGTCTTGAAGGAAGTGAGCCCGGCTAGGTGAACAGGGAGCTAGTTAAGGCAGCTGCACCCTGCTCCAACCATCAGAAAGCAAGAGACCCGAGAACTAGAAACGCCAGGCTCACGGAACTATTTATCCCTCTGCTCTTCAATTAACCGCACATGTGTTAATCAGCCAGGTCGGCACAATAAATGTTAACTATCGCAGGCACCATAAGTTGGTGATGACGAGGGGCAATTAACAACAACAACATGACAGACACTGTTCTAGGTCCTTGGATGAAACAGTAGACCGAACAAAGAGCTTCGATTTCAGTGGGAAAAGACAAGTAGACTAATTTCAAATGTTGATGAGAATTCTGAAGAAGACAGCCTAAGAGTATTGATGGCGGACCATGTGAAAATCATCTGAGCTGAGGCCTGAATGTTGGAGGCAAGATCTCGGGGAAGGACATTTCAGGATGCAGCAAACTAAAAGAGGCTCGGAAATTAGTTGCCTTCCTTCCCAGTGAGAGCTGGAAGGAGTCTAAGCACTTTGAAGTAGCTGGCCTCCCTGAGGGCCTTGATCAATAGAATACAGCAGAGTTGACACAGTGCCCGTATCCAGTCTGTAAGAAACTGGCTGCTTCCACTTCCTGACTCTGAAGAGTCCTCACTCAGAACTGTTAGCTGCCAGGTAAGAAGCCTGTGTGCCCTGCTGCAGAGCCCATGTGGAGAAGCCTTGAGAACACACAGACAAGGAGAGGCGCCCAGCTGAGCCCAACCTTCTCATCATCTTTGGCAATGAGGAACATTTAGCAAAACCGTCGTAGACCCTCCAGACTAGCTGTCAAGTGCATACCAGCATGTGACCCTAGTCAATGCCATTTGGAACAAAAGATGTATAGTTGAGTTCTGCCTGACTTAGTCTTCCAGGGCTATGATAACAAGATAGCACAGAAATGTATTCCTCACAGTTCTGGAAGCTAAAAGTAAAATTCAGAGTGTCTGCCATGCTGTCTCCTGAGACGTTTGAGAGAAGAGTTGTTTCCTGTGTCTCCCTTAGTTCCTGGTGACTCTGAGCAACCATCGGCATCCCTTGGCTTTAGAAGGATGTGCCATGCTGTCCTCACGCGGAGTGTGACTTTCTGTTCGTCCTCTTCTTTTTATAAGATGCTCATCATGAAGCAAATCCCACCCAACTTTGATAGGATCTCATTTGACTTAGCTGTTTAGCCAAAGAAACCCCCACTTTCAAAACAGGATCACAATCACGGGCTCAGGGACTTCGACTTCAACATATCTTTAGGGAGAACACAAGCAATCCATCACACTGACCTACAACACTGACGGATGGTAAAAGGGTTGCTGTTTGAAGCCATTCAATGTTAAGGCATTGAATGATGTGCAACCATGGAATACTAGAAAACAGTCCAAGAAAAGGATCGGTGCAAAATGAGATAGGAAATGAGTGTAGAGTGTTCAAGAGACCAAAATTGGGTCATCATTAAAAGCTGGTGCTTTGATAAATGAGCAGAGAAGAGAGGAGATGAACGAAGAGAGTTGAGTAAGGGTCTGTTGTGTGGTGCTGGGGGGCCCATGCAGAGAATGGCCAGTGAAACCTTCTAAATCGATAGTGGATATTATCTGAACTTTGAAAGGTCTTCCAGCAGCCGTGTGGCAAACGCACTGTCATGGGGCAAGAGTGGAAAAGGAACAACCAAGTAAGAGACTGTTGCAATCGGTGGTTTTTCCTGATTGGGAATTTAGCCTACTAGGAGAAACTTACCTTGCACCACTGTCATTAACTTCCTGTCTTTTGTTCCAGTTCCCGTAACTGGACCTCCTGCTTGTCTCCTTGCTTACCCCTAACTGTGCTTCTTGGTCTCAGCAATTTTCTCTCCACCTTGTGCCCCAGTGTCCTGTGTTATCAGGAGCAGGAAGAAGGAAAGTTTCCGCCTCATTTCTGCTGCTCGTCGTATGTGGACAAGCTCCACTTTAGGGACGTGGGTAACTTCTTTGGGGATAATATACCTCTGAACCTACCTACCTCAGCTCTCTGTCAGTTCTTGGGAGCCCCCTGCCTGAAGACAATAGGATTTCTGCTCCACTTTCTTACTTACACCAAACTGTCCCTCTCCCCCTGGAAGAGGCCGATGGTGGCCCAGGACTGCTATGACTACGGGGTACACCTGCCTTATTCTAGGTTTCACTATTAGAAAGCTTCATCTGCAGAGCGAAGGCTTATTCTTCTATCTCTATTAAACTATATTTTAAACTATCTGCCTGATTTCTATCTGTCTCACAAGGAAATTCAAGCTCAGGTGGGAAATAAGGAATTAGTTTGGGGCTTCACATCCATAACAACTGAAATTTAGTGTCAATAATCTGCCTGTCAGTCTAGTTCTTCTAAGGGCTTTTGCTTTGCTCATAGGTCTTTCCAGACCTCTCTGTTGGTGGTCCATGTGGATTTTCACATATGGCCTTTTCCTTGACTTTTCCTTTGTCATATGACAGCATCTCTGAGTGGACTTCCCTAGGTGGCCTAACTCTGAAACTAGGAATTGGCCTTCCATTCACATCCTTCCTTCCATTACCTTTAGTCTGTCCCCTCCTGGGCTGAAGTAAGTGTTTTCAATCTACATGGCTAAGTCCCTCCCACTGACCAGCCCCAGAGGCTATTGAGCTATGAACGGCCTTCCTTGGAATGCAGAAAGAAAGAGCAACATGGCATGGTGGTTTCTAGAGTCCTACTTGGTCTCAACCATGCATCCTTTATCTGGTTCTAGTTTCTCAGCCTCTCTGTGCTTCTGTTTCCTCACATACCAAATGAGGGTAGAGGCAACAGCGCCTACCTCAGGTTTACATGGGAATGAAAATAATACCTAAACAACACTCAGCACAGTACCTCGCATATAATTGAAAGCTCGATAAATATTAGGTAACATTGGACAGGCCCTGTCCTCATGCACTTTCAGAGTTGAATTTGAATGTGGGTGGAAAGCGGTAGCAGGAGAGCAAGGAGGTCAAGAACTCCTCAAGAAGAAAGCCCATTTGTAGGCCACTGGACATCCCCTTACAGAAGGATCTTGGGGAGGAGATGAGCCAGTCAGGGTGTCGTGTAGCAATGATGGAACATACAACTTTCCTCTAGTTCCTAAATGCTTCCTCCCTCTTCCTCCCACTATCATGATCCCAATTCTGCCTTACAAATCTGGCTAGACCAGAGGATGTACACTGGCACAGATAGGAACTGGAAACACAGGGAATCCAGGGAAGATGATCCCTTCAGGACCAGTGGTGTGAGTGGCGATACTGGGAGAGTGGAGGGAGGGTGGGGTGGAAAGGAGGAACCGATTACAAGCATCTACATATAACCTCCTCCCTGGGGGATGGACAACAGGAAATTAGGTGAAGGGAGGTGTTGCACAGGGCAAGATATGACAAAATAATAATTTCTAAATTATCAAGCGTTCATGAAGGAGGGGAAAAAATGAGGAGCTGATGCTAGGGGCTTAGGTGGAGGGCAGATTTTAAACCAGAATGAATACATTTTTCTTTGTCTTGCTCATTAAAAACTTTTCCCCAGAGGTGAGGTGCTGTTTTCACAGACCTGCTTGGAAGCACAATGCAGCTGTTCTATGTGTGCCCCTAATTCCAGGCGCAACTCAGAAAGGCTTTCCTCCGGCATGTCTTTGATGACCGCTTCTATTTCAGCTCGAGCTTCAGGGGCTCCTGTGCACCTTGGCACACCCAGGGCACTGTCTCTCAACATCCCTCATGGCTGTCTTCTCCTTGACACGTTTCAAGAACGTCTCAGTTTTTTCGATTATGCGTTGTGCTGGCTCCCTCCTTCACAGCTCCAATTTTAATTTTGCAACTGTTATAATTATCTTTCTTCTGCTAAACTGTCACTGAAGACAGTGAACAGAAAACTCGGCTCAACTCAATGGAGACAATAAGGATAGCTATCATATCACATCAGCAAGGATTTCTCAGGGGCTATTAGCACAAGGTGTAAGGCCACTGACCCAACCTCCGCCATCTAAAAGAGTGATTCTCGACCTTCCTAATGCTGCGGCCCTTTCCTAGTTCCTCCTGTTGTGGTGACCCCGCAACCATACAATTATTTTCATTGCTACTTCATCACAACCCACAGGTTGAGAGCCGCTGCTCAAAAACTGGGTCATCTACTCTGTCTTTGCTGGGCGTTGGATTTATTTCCCATCTTCCCCTCCATCCTTTTTGATTGAATTAGTCATGGAAATACATGAAAAAATATAAGCTGGGGTCTTGTCACTAGGGTTCTGACTGTCTCCATACTCTAGCGAAGGTATTTCACTTTTGGAGACTGCTAGTACTTTCCAGGGAGCAATGTAGTTCTCCCCACCTGCACTCGTTCAGGAGCCCCGGCCGCATACTGGTTACACCCTGGGCTGCTAGCCGTATGGTCGATAGTTCAAAACCACCAATGGCCCCAGGGCAGAAAGGCAGTGCTTCCTTCTCCTGCTCCCCGGAGCTAGCATGGACTTGATGGCAGTGAGGTTGGGTGTTCTGCTCTCCCCGCATGCACCCACTCTCTGTCCCTGTCCCCGTCCCTGTCACCGTCCCTGTCCCTCACACGTGCACATCTCTGGGAGCTGCAGTCATTCCGTAGATGAGGGTGCTTCAGGACGTTCACAGACACACGAAATTGAAAGACCAAAGAAATTGTCCACCAACTCTTGGAAGGCTGCTCATATGTACGAATAGCAGGTGAAAGGTGAGGGGATGGAATAAATGGTGGGTGCCGTGCAGTGGTGACACGGAGTAGCTGTCCCTGGGAAGGCACAACCATAAAGCTTAAAACATTTCTGGGTTGAGGGACCAAGCTTAGAAGCTCCTGGAAAACATACAGGAGGAGACAGCCATGAGGAATAATGAGCAGGAGAGACAGGGGTGATGGCTTGTCAAGCTTTACCAGGCTTCTAAAGAGCTGGAACTGAAATAGAAGTCGCCAGCGAAGACAAACCAGAGGAAAGACAGTTTCACTATCGTTTGGTTGATTCAAATCTTGAGCTTTTAATCCAGGGGAAGGACTTGGAGCAGCAGTTCTCAACCTGTGGGTCGTGACCCCTTTGGGGGTCAAACAACCCTTTCACAGAGGTCGCTCAAGACCATCAGAAAACACATGGTTATAGGAACTGAGACACAGCTCTGTCTCCAGGCAGGTCCGCCCGCATAGACT
Source organism: Tenrec ecaudatus (assembly GCF_050624435.1). NCBI lineage: Eukaryota > Metazoa > Chordata > Mammalia > Afrosoricida > Tenrecidae > Tenrec > Tenrec ecaudatus. Next base: position 1,398,367 of record NW_027459455.1, read on the forward strand.
GTTACCCATGCTACACCATGCTTCACGACAAAGTTTCATTTAATTGTTATTAGAAATAAATATTTCACAATCTATAATTACATATTGTTTTGTGATTATCACTATGCTTTAATTATATTCAATTTTTACCCATGAAAATACATCCTGCATATCAGATATTTACATTATGATTCATAACAGAAGAAAAATAAGTGATGAAGTAGCAACGAAAATAATGTTGTGGTTGGAGATCACCACAACATGAGGACCTGTATTAAAGGGTCGCGGCATGAGGAAGGCTGAGAACCACTACCTCAGAGGCATTCCACTGAATTCCAACCTGGCCTCGCACTGAGCACGTTGCTTACATATTCAGTGTAAGTCCAGTGGTCTTACTTATAGCAGAAATTTCTGACAAATCCAGACGATTTACTAACTGCCAGTACCAGTTTATGGTATGCTACAGGCGGATTCAACAGGGATCAAAAGTAGAGTAACTGCCTGTGTCGTTTTTAATTTTCTCGGGTTCCATTTGAGTAAAAGGCTTGTAAGTTACCAGGGACCAAATGCCCCTGGTGCCTCTACTAGGGGTAGAATGTTCAGGGAGGGTTCAGGGCTGGGACAAGAGTGACCTGAAGTCCAGGATCCCTTAGGGCAGGGGTCCTCAAATTGTTTACACAGGGGGCCAGTTCATTGTCTCTCCGACCGTTGGAGGGCCAGACTATGGTTTTCAAAAAACCTATGGTCAAATTCCTATGCACACTGCACGAGTCGGCTGCTAAGCAGGACAGGCAGTGGCAGCAAAAACACCCCGAGGGTGGGATAAATGGCATCGCGCCACATGTGCCCCATGGACCACAGTTTGAGGACGCCTGCCTTAGGGGTTCCTGGGTGCACTGGGGATGAAGGTCACCTACTGCTCCTCGAGAGGAGAAATGCTCTAAGTCCTGGCATCTCCGCCCACTTTCCCGGCACTCTACCGAACTGTTCCCGGTGAATCACGGTTGGAAGGGAAAGCGTACCATTCTCTGCCCACCATTCTCCTTTCTCAAAATGATACTGTGGCCAAATAGAGTTGCAAAGTGAATCTATCAGCTTTTGTTTGCCCAGCCTCTCTGTATCAACTCTATCCCAATTGCACACGATTCATGCAAGGGGGCAATTCCTGAGCATCAAGCTGCTAAGTCCCATCTAGAAAGCACAAAACAAGGAGACGATTGACAGCTTGCTGCCTCCAGGTTAATAACCCCCACTTGAGAGCGCACCCCTGGGTTGCCCTGAATCTCATGCCTCAGCCCGAGGGAAGGCGTCAAGGACTAGTCGCCGAGGGCGACCTTTAGGTCCAACCATTTTTCTGGACAACAGGCTAGGAGGACCACTGCTTGGGATGGCCCCAAGGCCCTCCAAGACGCCTGCTGGCGGGGCTGATGCTCAAATCTCTGAAGGGAAGGGACACGTGGCAGCTCAGGGAACCTTAAGGGAAATTGGAATTTCTGGCTGGAACATCATGGCAGAGGAGCTGTGTATTAAGTAAGAGCTGTCCCCAAAAGTGCCTGAAGCAGCATAGCTGAAAGCCTAAAGGTAACAGTGATTCCACCTAGGCTTCTGAACGCCATTGGCCTAAGCCTGGGCCACGGAAAACCAGCCTGTAAGAAGGAACAAACCAAAGCTGGAAGAACACAAGCCCTATAATGCCTCAAGTTTTAAATTTAGGAAGTAATTTTTTTTTGATTTTTATTCTTTACTTTCATAGTTATCAATATATATGGCCTTCAAAATATATTTTAAAAGCATAAAATTTTCAGTGTTTTTGAAATGTGACCAAATTGTCACATTTATAATTTGGGTACCAGATACGTTTTCATTAAGAATTATGACAATTTTGTGCTTGGCGTTATAGGGCTAGAGCAGCTTGTTTGAAAAACCAGGAGAAAGGCAAAGGGAATGGAGGGGAAAAGGGAAACGATGGCTCCCGGGACCAGGCAGGGCTAACTCCCAGGCCTCTTCACCCAGCTCCCTAGGCAGCGCCCTTCCACATGTTTGGACTGGTGGGTGCCATCTTGGCCATGGTCACAGATCCTGTTACCTCTCGGCTACAATGGCGACTGTGTAGGATCTCTGGGAAAAGCTGAAACAGCTTTGACAAGAGTGAAGCCATTTGGGGCTGACAGAAGCCACCATGAAAAGAAAATAAAGTAGCTAGGAAGTGTAAATGAACTAGCTGATATTGGGGAGGTAGGCTGTGCAGACGTCGCCCAAGGGAATGTCATGAAGGAAATGGGTGTTCAGAAGGCTTGCGAGAACGACCAGAGCAGTTTTGGTTCAACTAAGAATGGCTAACCCTAATATCCTGCTTCTCTCTCGCCTAGTCCTGAGGAAGTATCCAGGTACCTACTGTACAAAACAGTGACATTGGAAAAATCAGTGCCTCGAGAACCCCAGGAGAGGCAGACGAGCCACCACTAGAGAGAACGGGCCTAGTCCTTGCCTAGAAAAATCGAAGCTACAGACAATAATGCTCGAAGCTGAATAAAGGTGTCCAGGCTCTGTTTCACTTGACCCCAAAGAGCCCATGCTCACTCTCCATGTAGGGAGCCAGCCAGTAAATTTCTAGGTGGACAAAGGGGTCACCTTCTTGGTTTCAGAAAAGACTACAGGTGCCTTGTCAAAAGGAAAGGCCATTACAGGGGCCCCAGGGCAGACCCAAGCACACCCATGGACAACGGCCAGAATAACAGATTTAACACAAGAGACAGTTACACACACTCTCCTTCCTGGTAATGCCTCAATGCCCCTTTCCCCTAATTGATCGTTACTTATTATGAAAAATGGCAGCCATAATTACTTTCTCATCTGCTACAACCACCTTAACACTTGAACTTGAAAAGCCAAAAGTTTTGCTCACCGCTCCAATGTCAGAGTGATATGTGTTTTATCAAGGAGCAGAAGAGACCTCCTCAAAGGAACTTCTTGATAAATCGCTAAAAGATATTCCTTTTATTTGGGCAGAGAACAACCTGCCAGACCTTTCTGAACTTCAGGTGCCTGGGGTCGTACAACTTCTGAGCTCAGCTACACTGGTGTGTCAAGCTAACCCTACTCCCTGTATAGCAAAGGTGGGTATTTCTGTTCCCATTTGCAGACTAAAGAGGACAGGCATTTGGGTCCTCTGCAAGTCCACATGGAATGCTCCCCTGCTGCCCATGCAGAAGCCGGGAACTGAGGACTTTCAACTGGTGCAGGTTCTCAGAGAGGCAAATGAGAGGATAGAAACTGGCCACCCCACGTGCCAAACCCCGAGACCCTCCTGAGTACTATTCCGTCAAACTGAATTTGTTATACTGTTTTGGACTTAAATGATGCTTTGTTCTCCATACCCGTGTCCCCTGCACATCAACCCAGTGAAGACTTACAGGGACACAAGGAGATACACCCCCAAACCACCTTGCTCCAGTATGCAGATGACCTCCTCCTGGCCTCCGAAACCCTGGAGGAATGCCAACGGGCTACTAAGGACCTGATAATAGTCCTTGGCCCATTGGGGTACAGGGTATCTGCAAGAAAGGCTCAACTGTGTGTCCATAAAGCTGTATACCTAGGCTACCAACTGGAGGAGGGAAAACGGACCTTGTCCCCCAGCCGCACTGAGGCGATCCTCAAAAGCCCAGTCCCTGAGACTAAGAGGCAGTTGCAAGAGTTTCTAGGAGCTGTGGGGTACTGTCCATTGTGGAATTTGGCATTTGCAAAAACAACGAAACCCCTATATGCAAGTACTGGGGAAAGGAAAAAGAACTTAAATGGACTGAAGTAGAACAACAAGCGTTTGAATCCTTTAAAAATTCGCTCATATGGGCAACCTCTCTTGCCCTACTAGACATAGTAAAGCCCTTCCAATTGTCTATGTGAGGCCAGAGGCACAGCAAAAGAAGTGCTAACTGAGAACTTGCGGCCATGGAAGAGACCTGTGGCCTATCTTTCAAAGAAACTGGACTCTGTAGCTGCAGGATGGCTGAGCTGCATGCGAGCTGAGGCTGCCACGGCCATCCTAGTCATAGAAGCTAGGAAGCTTACACTGGGACAGGATATTGCTGTGGTAGGGGGACCTATGGTTGAACCACTCCTAACCAGTCCCCCGGACCCGGTGGATCTCGAATGCCAGGACTATACCACAAATCCCCAAGGTAGTGGCTGTGACCATGCCATCCCCAGTGTTACAGCCACAACCTACATACTCAGAAAATGATCTAAAGATAAGGCAAGAGCTGGCCTGCCAAAAAGACTGGGAGCATCCAGGGTGGCTGCTCCATCCTGATGGAAGAAGATTCATGCCAGAAGCTCTGGGAGAGATCTGATTCAAGGACTACATGAAGGTATGCATTTGGGATCCTCTCTAAACTGTCTTAGTTGCTTCTCAGGCCCTTTTACATACCCAGGCTTGGACACTGGGTGGCAGATGTCACCCACCGTTGATTGCACTGTGCCCGGGTAAACAATCCCAGAAAGAAAAGGAGCAACCCCAACCACGAGCTCGAGGTAGTAGGCCATGGAGAATTCTGGGAGGTGGAGTTTATGGATATCAAACTTAGAAAGTATGGCTACCGATATTTGCTGGTGTTCGTAGACACCTATTCTGGATGGGTGGAAGCCTTCCCAACCAAGAAGGAAACTGCTGCCACTGTGTGTAAATTATTAGTAACTAAAATCATCCCTAGATTTGGCCTTCCCACCACCTTGGGGTCCAACAATGGCCGAACATTTATTACTCAAATTACTAAAGTCTTAGCAATGCTCTTCAGGGCAAGTAGAAAAAAATAAACAGAACCCTAAAGGAATTGTTCGTTAAGTTGCATTTAGGACCTGGCGAGAACTGGGTTGATCCTTACTTTACCTTTTGCCCTACTTCAAGTCCGATGCACTCCCTATGTGAAAAGCATGTCCCCATTTGAATTTATGTTTGGCAGACCTTCCCCAAATCCTCCCTACATTGAAGGAAGTAGAAATAATGGAAGTCACTAATCGTTCCCTCATCGAGTGCCTGCAGGCTGTGCAACAGGTGAGAGACAAATCATCTGCTCTGACACCTTCATTTTGGGCCTAACCAAGGGAAAGGGAACAGGCAGCCAACAACGTGCAACCAGGAAACTGGACATGGGTAAAGAAGCACCAACCTGACACCTTAGAACCTAGGTGGACTGACCCATACCAGGTGATACTTACAACACCAACTGCTGTTAAAATAGTGGGGAGGGGGCCGTGGATTCATCAGTCATAAGTTAAAAAAAAAAGCCCTCCCTGAGCATATCCTGAATAGATGGACACCCAGAAAGACGGAAAATCCCTCAAAATTAAGGCTTTACAGAACTTAATTGTTTTTCTCCGAGTATTGCTGATAGCACCCAGTGTTTCCCCCAAGTACAAACACATCTGTGGACTGCTATTCTAACCTCCAGCAGTGAATATGTAACCTCTTATACTGGGTATGACCCCCTGTTTTCATTTTGATTTGTTTGATTTGCTAGGAAAGAATTGGCATTCTGGATCCTTTAAAGGTAAAGGGCACAATGGGACCTATACTGGAATCCCGTCCTATGGGTGCGGAATACCCTCTATAGAAAGAAGGCTCCACACAAACCATGTCTATATATGCCCGGCTCATGGACTCCCTAACTGCCAAGGGGAGGGACATTACCATTGTGCAGCTTGGGGTTGTGAAACTATCATTTTCAGGGTGGAAACTTGTTAAAGATGACCCTATTATTTTTACAAGAATGAGACTCAAGTCGGAAGGGTTGATCCCACTACGTGTATGGTTTCCAAATGTAGCCCAATAAGAATTGGATTCAAGCGTTATTGGGTTCACTGGGAAAACATGGGGAATTCAACATTATGTAAATGACAGAGATCCCGGGACAACCTTTTCTATCCAGCAAAGTAAAATATGGCAACCTGTCATCCGTACAAAGGCCCAAACCTCGGGATAAATCCTGAAGAGCCACAGCTGGTGTCATTAAGATTCCTTTGCCGCACCCTCCAGACTCTCCAGTAACTTTCCCGTTTACTGCCAGCCCAACTCACAGGGCCCTTCTCATTCAGGAGCCACCTCAAGGTTCTGTGTTTGATTCTCGGGATGCTATATTCCAATTTATGAACTCAAATCCTCACCTCACAGCTGATTGTTGGCTTTGTCTGAACCCAGCTTCCCCTTACTATGTAGGCACAGGTACAAATAGCACTATTGGTACAGAGTGTAATCCAATTAGAAATGTTAGTGAAAAGGATTACACGAAGCAGCAGTCTATAGGTGATGTTAGTATGGACTCAAGTCTAAGCTCACTTTAAAAGATTTGCAAGGGCAAGGACTGTGTTTTTATTCATCTAAGTATCCCTTTAATATATCAAGATATCGAGATTTTTGCCTTCAAGCTGTTCCCATTGAACCAAATGGTGATCCTAATTTGTTATCTGCTCCAATGAGTACTTGCTTTACTTGTTCCACAGGACGAACACCCTGTCTCTTTTCCCCAGTATTAGTAGCGGACCCGGGTATTTGTGTGCTAGTGCATGTTAGTCCTCAAGTGTACCTGTGTTCTGGTGAAGGAGGTGTAGGGATAACTTTGGAATTTCCGGATGAGTTCAAAGAGCCCCAGTATTGGTCCCACTGGTAACAGGGCTTGGGATTATGGGATTAGCTGCAGTCGGGTCAGTTGCTTTAATACAAGGAAACTTAAACTATCAGACTCTTAGTCAGCAAATTGCTTTAGATCTACAGGGATTAAAAAAAACCTGTCTCCCATTTATCTTATCCCACATATCTTCCATCTAGGTCTATACACTCCTGAAAGAAATGTTCCTATCGCTATAACACTTCCTGAAAGAATTCTGCACTCTGCTTTACACAATATCAAACTGGCAGTTTTGGTAATTTTGAGGGACTCAATTTGTATTCCTTTTCAAAGTTCTCTGAGTTTTGGAAATAAAATGAAATCTAAAATATCAAGATCAGGCCTATAGAGTGGATAGGGTAAGGGCTCCCAGATGAAATTCACATAGGGCAGACCCTGATGTCATTGAAAACAAACAATAATAATATTACTGACACGGAAAAAAATTACTTCGTGCACCTTTTTCTTGGATGTTTTCTTATCAATTAAGTTTTTCATCATTTTGGACTATCTTCATAATAAGTACCTATGCTTATCCTGCATGTTTTGGGAAAGCTTATCAAGACAATCCTTTAGGACTGCCAAAGTAGCAGTGATTTCCTATGGAGCTCACTACACTGACTTGAAGTTAACGGGCTCAACAGATCCCCTGGGAAGCCACTGCTTTCACCGGATCTTGCTCTCTGGATCACACTGTTCAATGATCTTCATGAACTATTGGTGGATTTTGAGGTCTTCTTGATATTCCTAAAAATGATTGATCCATGTGAAAAAATTGTTTTTGTCGGGGTTCATTCCCACGAATGTGTTGCACGGATTCAATGATTTGGGAAGATATCTATATAAACTTTATTAAATATTTGCTATTAGTCGATTTCAAAGTCATGACTTTCCATGGCATCTGTCTCCTATTTTTGAAGACACTAATAAAACTATCGCAAGTGCATTACTGAGAGAACTTGTCTGCAGCTCTCCACCGATTACAGAAATGTGTGCTGTTTGGAATAAACTCAGGCATATATGGGCTAATTCCTTGTAGGAATACTTTTTGATTTATCCGGTGTTATGTCAATTATATTTCATTGGTTTTGCATCATTTCTATAAACAGATTCACAGTGTTTAATAACTTATGCTCTGTGGGAAATATAACCACAAATCAAAAGTGCATAAATCCTGTACAAAAAGAAACATTCACTTGAAGAGTATAGACCACATCTCCCACCTATACTCTGTAAAATAAAACAAATAAATCGCATCCTAATTTTTGTTAAGATTGAAATAAGAATATAGAACTGCAAGATATCCTTTTGGCTTCCCCATTTTCCTCTAAGTAACATATTCATGTGACAGTGCTTCGAATCTGTGGGGAGATGAGCAGTTCTTTGTTGTCTGTTCTTGGTCTGGAAGTTCCTCTGAAACCCTTTCCCATTGAGTGATTGCTGGCATCTGAAATGCCAGTGACACAGCACCCAACATCACAGCAACCCAAGCACCACCTCGATATGACACGCTGATAGCCAAACTGGACAATCTGAAGAAGAGTGTGGCATCAAGAGTGGAGGAAGGTACTAACACCCGGGGGTATGTAGCCATCACAACCTTGCTGACAGTGGAAAGGACTTGGAACACGTGTGGAGAAAGAGCGAGGAGTGCAGTCTTCACCCTCTATGGAAGCAAGCCCCAAATCCTCATCGCTGGACCCACAAAGAGCATCATGATAAAGGCAGAAAAGATTGAAGTGGTCAAGGATTTTGTCTTACTTGGATCCACAATGAATACTGTGGCACCTAACGACATCATATCTATAATGTAGTAGGCTGAGAAATTCTGAGGACACACAAGCTCGTTGTTTGTTGTTAGTACTTGCACTTGAGTTGGTTTTGACAGATCACGACCCTCTGTCCATCAGAACAAAACACCTCCCGGACCTGTGCTAGTCTAATGGTTGTTGCTTTGTTTAACCTCATGCTGCATCCATTGTGTCATTCCATCCTACTAAGGGTCTTCTCCTTTACCGAGCATGCGCTCCTCCTGCGGGGGCAAGCCTCTGCTTAAAATAGTCTAAAGTATGTGAGGCAAAGCCGTGCCAGCCTTGGCTCTAATACGCATTCTAGCTTTCCTTCCTCCAAGACAGACTGGCTTCTCTTTTTGGCCATCCGTGAAACTCTCAGTATTCTTCACCAACACCATAATTCCAATGCATCGATTTCTTCGGTGTTTTTTATTCCGTGTGCAACTTTCACATGGATATGACGTAACAGAAAATACCATAGGTTAGGTGAGACCGACCTTAGTCCTGAAAGTAACATCCTTGATTTTCAACACTTTAAAGATGTCTTGTGCAGCAGAGTTACCCAAAGCAATACCTTAACTGCTGCTAAGATGAGAATGGATTTTGGATCCAAACAAGATGGAAATCTTTGACAACTTCAATCTTTCCTTCATTTCTCATGATGTTATTTCTTGGTCAGGTTGTTAGGATTTGGGTTTCCTTTATAATGAATTGTAATCCACAATGGAGATTGCAATCCTTCTTCATCAGGAAGTGCTTCAAGTCCTCCTCACTTTCAGCAAGCAAGATTGTGACATCTGTGTATTGCAGGTTATTAATAAGTCTCCCTACAGCCCTAATGTATAACATAATGATAAATTCTACTGTTACCCAGAGGTTTTAATTGGCCAATATTAAGATTTCCAGGTCTTTCTTTATTGTCTTAGCCTGAAAGATCTGTCCAAACCTGTCATGCTCATATATTCCTTTTGGTGTTTGAAATGGTGGTGACATAGCTTCTAGCTTCGTAACAATGTACAAGTCATCAAAGCAGGGCAACTGACAGGTGATGGCCCCTGGTAGTCATGTGTGGTCTCATGTCGAAGATTTAGCAAGTAGAACATAACTGTGCCTTACCCCTAGTTTATCTCATAGAAAACTTCAAGAGTGTCTCTAAGTTGTTTTTCCCTGGAATGAACCTTCCACGGTGACCTTGGAAATTTTATCTCGAAGGTTCCAGGGAGTCTACTGCCTTGGGTCCTGGTTGCATGGCCGAGTACCAGTTAGTACACTCCATTCTGCTATGAGAGCGGGGCATATACTTCTGTGATGTTTGCTCCACATACATGTTTGGGTCTATTTTTAAAAGCAGTTAACCTTCCCGAGTGCAGTTCTCAAATAGAATCAGAAACAGATTACACTCAAATTGCCCTCATTTGGCCTTGTTACAAACATATGCAAGTAATTACCCACTACATAATTCAATATACTTGCATTTAAGCCTACTCGATGAAACTATGTAGTTACACTTAATTGGACAAGGAGATGATAAGCTTCATTACAAAATTAAGAATCGTAAGAGATTATGTTAGTGAATAAGTCACCTAGCTTAGATATGTGTATGTGTAATTGGTTGGTAATGGTATCTGTGATTACTACTACTGATAATGTAATCAATATAAGCAAACTGTGGGTTCCACTGAATGGAGCACTCCATTAGCTCAAGTCATTAGCACGGTAGGGAGTACACTTAAGGTCCGGATGTGGAAATGCAGTTTTCCTAAATTTTCATCATTACAGGAAAACGTTGCTAACAAAATGAAAAACAAACAAACAACAAACTTAAAGAATATTTCATGTACTATTAAATGTGTTATTAATATATTATGAAAAGGTTGTAGATGATATCTCCTATTTTCTATACTGTTCAGGTGGGATGAGCAGAAGAATTATTTAGGAATTAAAGAAAATACAATAATGAAGGGAAGCAAATGTAGACTGTTAAAGAAACAGAGAAAAACTGTCAAATACAACTGTATCTCTTCCCAAGCCAATGTTCCATCACTTACCTTCTTTCTTCCCTAATTCACCAGAACTTGCAAAGAAATATATATTTAATGGTTAAAATATATATATTTCAAAAGATGATTTAAATTAGATGATATATGCTGATATTGAAATACATTAATCTTATGAGCTTTGTTTTCATCTCAGATCCCAAACCACTGTTTTAAAACCATTATGAAATTCTGCAAATGTGAACACTTGAATCTCCTGAGATCCACGGCTTATAAACAAATAAGTATATTTTCTGTACTATTTTTTAAACAATTGATTTCTGAGTGCATGAAACTTGGGGAGAAAAATAATAATCCTTATACTTTTCTGACCAGACTCTTTCCAGTTTTCATTAATTGATTGTACATTTAAAAACTAATGAACATCCTATTAAATATTGTACAATATATGCAGAAAACATTATCATTGTCCCTTAGGGTACAGCTTTTTTTTTTTAAGCATTTGCTAAATGTTTAATTAAAGGCTTACCAACTTTTATCTGTAAATCGTTACTATTCATTATTAAAAGCTATTTATAGGTTCTTTATGGAAAAATACTACGCTATAGGATGGAAACCCAAATAGTTCTCTGAAAACCATAGAACAAAAAAGAAAATACAGCAAGGATGTATTGTTGCCAGCCATCCACACGGCAATTTTCTAGATAAAGAAGAATCTGACCGGCAGTGCTGAGCTGTCAAAGGCTCCTGTCCCCTGAAGCTGGCCGCGTGCACGCTGCAGAGGCCACGCAGCTTCCCCTCTTTCTCCTCCACTATTGGGCCTCCCCATTTCTTTTCGTTTGTTTCTCCTCCAGAAACATTTTATGGAGAAACAGACTTGGTGCTTCTTTTTGGACTCAGATAATAACTTTATAACACATTTACTCATGATGTTTAACAATCATAATTCTATCATAATATTAACTTTCCACCTCATTGGATGCAGGGTCTTGAAGAGAATGATGCAAACTTTATCTCTTTATCCTCAAAGTTTAAAGCAGAATCTAGCACAAAATAGGCACCTCATGCATGGGTTTCAATCTAAATTAAACTGTGGATATAATCTCAAAGTTATTTTAAAACAAAGTACATTTGCTAGGTATATTAAACATAGAAATAATGACTTTTTAAAATGTTGAGCATTTTGTAAGGTTAAAAGACAACAGCAGGATTGAAAAAAATTATTAGAGCTATATTCATAACATTTTTTCTAATTTCATTTATTCATCGGAGTGTAAAAGAAAAGGTTAATGCTGCGTAATCAATAGTTTTGAATAGCCAGGTGGCTGCCAAAAAGAAATAGTTGTAAAGTGAGTAAGATAGTAGGGACATTATGCAAACATCTCTGTTCTTTATTCTCTGACTGGTAAAAGACCTACCTAAAAGTAATACTGTGGTTTCCTTTGATACTAGAAGGCAAGAATAGTGTCAGTTGCTCTACCTCCAACAGTCTTCTCCTTGGAGTTTTTGCCCATCTAATTTTCTCCTTTTTTCCCTCACGTTTCATCAAATTTTTTACTTTCTTCATTTGGTGGTTACATAATTTAGTGTCAACTTTAGACTCTTAAGCGTGAAGGGGTGGAGTTTAGCCTGTCAAACAGGTCACATCTTGATGACCTCATTTGAAGGCGCTATGGAGATAAATAGCTCCATGGAGGAGGACCCACACTCCTGGCGAGACATGCCTGTTGGCAAGCCAGATGGAGCTACACTGATGCAGCCATAGCCCTGGAGCTGCAGTAACCATGTGGAGGCCCACACCAGCATTGAGATGCTTCCACTGCCACTGGATCCACAAGACTTCCCACCTACTGACCTGTGACCTTCCTTCATTTGGTGTCAGTGCATGTGTCGCATGAGTCAGAAGAGGAATTTATAGACTGGTATTGGAAATATAGGCTAATATTGGACGTATGGACTTGATCTGGACTGGGATGGGATGTTTTCTTAATATATAATTACTCTATTATATAAAGCTCTTTCTTACCTCTATATGAGTGTCCATGGATTTGTTTCTCTAGTCAACCCAGACTAACACATTATGGTACCAGGAGTGGGGTACTAGAGAAACGAATTGTAAAGATAGAGAGTGGATGCTTGTTTGACCTTTGCCTCATGGTAGTGTTTCTTCTTTGTGCTTTTCTTCTTTATGCTTTCATTTTATTTTTTTCTTCTTTTCTACTTCTATTTTCTTTTCCCCTTACTTTTCTTTACTATTCTATTTTCTTTTTCCTACCTTCCCTAGTTTAACAATGACCCACACCAGCCAAATCCACCATCAGCTGTGATATACAAGCAGAAAACAGAGGGGCCTGGACACATTCCTATTATCTGTTATTCCCACAGAGATACTGGTGCTGAGTGCTTAAGAGCACACTAGCACACAATCACCAGTTAAATAGGCGGACACCAGCATCACAATTTCTCAAAAGCAAACAACAACAAGACAAACACATTCTTTCAATTCACAATATTAAATAGCTTAAGCAAACAAAACAAAACAAAAATAGCTTAAATATGTGCCCAAAATATAGAACTAAGGAACATTTCTAAGAAGAACTGTCAATGAAACTAACTAAGAAGGAATTCAAATAACATGACATTTAGGTATTTACAAAGGCTTGAGGGGAAAAAAATCAATAAAGCTGAAGAAGAAATCAAATAAAACATAAAATATTAGAAGAATGCAGGAAAACACAAAATCAAATTTGAAAAATATAAAAAGTGAGCAAACATACGAAAGTAGTAAATGGAAATTGAGAATTGCATTATGATTTCTGAAAAAGTAGACTGAAAGGATAAGTAAGATGCAGCAATAGAAGGCTGTATTTGTAAGCATAAATAAACATTTCTCCATACTAATATGTTAGAAAAATAGAGAAGAAAAAGAAAGTAGAAAGAAAAAAACTAAAGAAAGCCAAAGAATTATGCAGGATACCATCAAAAGGAATAACTTTGTAAGATCAGAATTTCAGAGCAAGCAGATACAACAAAAAGCACAGAGAAAAGTGTTAAAGAGTTATGGGAAGAAAATGTCCCCAGTAGCTGAGAGAACAAAAAGGTATGCCTTCAAGAAGCTGACTGAACTCCAATCAGATAGTTTGCTGCAGGGCCAGTGAATTTCTTAACATGACTTTTCTAATGAAAGCTATTGTACCTCCCCTAAAACCTTTCCCTGCCTTGGACTGGGTCAGAAAAGGGGGATGCACTGAGTGGATGCATCTTTGAGAAACTGCTGAAAGGATACTTTCGCTAACCATCCTGTTGGGTATAAGATATGACCCCTTAGGTCAAGCAGGAAAGGGGAACTCATTAGCTGTAAGAGCCGTGAGTGGAGTGCCCTCTGGACGCCGGGATCTCTGCATAGTGAAGCTCCTTGTTTCAGAAGGAGGTTGTCCCATCGAGGAGAAGCAGTACCACCAGAAGCTAGAGCATAGAGCAGCGTGGCAGATTTCCCAGGCCCCGGAGAAACTAACACGGAAGGCTTTGAGGCTGGAGCCTGGTTGTGAAGTGGGTTCCCTCTGGGTCCTTAATGTGGGAAGGTGGATTTGCTGAACCAGGGAATTGAGCTGAAGGCCTGTGAGTTGAGGCTTACAGGAGAGTAGCGTGCCTTTGGGGTATTTATTAGAAGACCTGAAAGAACTGTGTAATGTGTCCTGATGAACAACTCTCTCCTGAACATTTCTTGTATTGCAACCTGTTAACTTGCATTATATACCCTTTAATCATGAAAAAGTTTTGTGAGTCCTGTGTAGCCACTGCAACAAATATTAGAACCCAGATATAAACGTAGATAATGCTGTCTGAATGCCAAACCTACTGCTAAATAAAATTACCAAATATATTATAATCACACTTGGTTAAACCAAAGATAAGGAAAGAATCTGGAAAGAAACTCAGGGGAACTGAAAACTTAACTAAAAGAAAAATCATGAAATTAAGCTCTGATTTCTTGGTAGATACTGCACAAGCATGAAGGCATTGCTATAATGTATATAAAACTTTAAAAGAAAAAAAATCAAATTGCCAACCAATAATTTCAAATACAACAGCAAAACTGGGACACTTACAGAAAAACAGAAATGAAAAGAATGTGCAAAACCCATTTTACAGGAAATACTAAAGGGACTTCTTTGGAAAGAGCTAACCATGCCAGGCAACGACCGGATGTCAGCACACAAGTCAGCATACCCGCAGGGCAATACAGGAGTGTCCTGGGTAAGGCAAACAGCCAAGACTAAAATTAGGGAGCCCTGGGTATCAATTTAAATGAGAGAATTATAAAGTAAAAGAGAAGGAATATATTTTGTACTTATAGAAAGTCCAACTGGAGATGGCATATCTATTTTAAATTATATTGCTCTAAACTTGGAAAAATTAATTAATAACAAGATAACATAAAGAAAATTAATAAAAATTAATAAACTTCCTCAAAACAATGGCAAAAGGAAAACCATAACAATAGAAGTGAAGAAAGATCAACAATTTAAAAATTAACAAAGTCCAGAAAATTATATGCAAGAAACTAGTAGCATCACATACACACAATAACAGCAATAAATTAATACCCATTGTTAATTACACTCTACAGAAATAGATTAAATGCAATATGTAAGGGATAAAGAGTAACTAAATAGATAAGAAAACGGGGCCTATCAGATACTGTCTTCAAGGAACACACGTTGGATACAAAGACAAAAATAGATTAAAAATCAAGAGATAAAAAATTTCAAGCTAATAAGAATAAAAAAGAACAGGGGATGGGCAATATTAATTTCTGATAAAACATACAAGGGACAAAGCAGCATAAGAGGCAAGCCATTGATTGTATGATGATGAAAGAATCAATTGAACAAGAAGATATTGTCATAATAATTGTCTAGGTCATAAAAAAGTCAATGAAAAAGCCTCAAGAGACATAAATCAAACTCTTAACAGAATTGAAGAGATAAACAGAAAACTTGCAAATAGTAGCAAGAGACTTTAATACACCACTTTTAATGAAGACTAGAACAGCTACATAGGAACTCAACAAAGACGCAACAAAACTGAATGCATCAATCAACATGATTTCATACACACATACAGATCACTTCACTCAACAACATACTATACATTCTTTTCCAACACATATGGATCATTCTACAGAATAGATCACATGCTAGGCCACAAAGCTAAATCACAATAATTTAAGAAAAACATCAAATACTATAATGCATCTTTTAAGAGCAAAGTGCTCTAAAATTAGAAATCAGCAATAGAAAGATCAATAAACAATCAACTACACCAAAGTTAAATAATAGCTTTAAATAAAAAACTATCAAATAATAGATATTTTTTAAAACTCCTTAAAGCAAACAAGAATAAAACCTCAATACTCACAGAAAAAGTACTGCTCAGAAAAACAATCTAGCAATAAACACACACACACACACACACACAAATAACAAAGAACCCAATCACCACTTTAACCCAACATCTCTAATAATTAGAAAAGGAGCTCTATAAAAGGCCTACAATCAACAGAAGAAAAGAAGCAACAGATCAGAGCAGATACTAATGAAACATTAAAATAATAGACTCAACAATGTAGACCTTGTTTCTTTGAAAAGATACACAAATCATTGGAAATGTAACAAAGAAAAAGAAGGAAAAAGACTAGTGAAATGGATAACACCACAAGAGTCAGGTAAAATAAAAGGGATACCCAAAATATGCACAACTGTGCTCCAAAAATGTTTTAAACTATAAAATGTACATATTTATAGAAACACACAACTTACCTAAAGTAATAAAGAATGAAGTAGATATTTTGAACAGAGCCATCATTAAGCAGAAATGAATCCTATTATTAAACTCACAACAGCAGCAGAACAAAAGTCTGTGCACACAAAGTTTCATTGTAGAATCTTACCAACTCTTCAAAGAAGAGCTGACTCTAATCCTACTTGGGCTATTCCAGAGTACAGAAAAAGATGAAATACTTGCAAACACACTTAATGAAGCAAACATACCCATGATATTAAAACCAGGCAAAAGCATCACTAAAGAGGGAAAATCATAGACACATATCCTTGATAAGCATAGATATTAACATTCTCAACAAAGTTTATTCAACAGTACACAAGAACATATTTAAAAATACATCAAGACCAAGTGGGATCCATAATGTTTATTTAAGAATGGTTCAATATTAGGGGGGGGAAATCAGTTCAATAACTACATTAAAAAATTTTCATTTCCAGAAAATTAATTTTCCTAAATATAACACACACTCTTGATAAAATAGTAATAGATGGGTAATTCCCATCAAAATCTAGGACACATATACAAATCAATGGCCAACATTAGTCACAATGAAGAATCACTGTAAGTATCACACTGTGCACAGGTACTGCACAAGAATGCCCTGAAGGGTCACTTCTATTCACTGTTGTGCTGGGAGTCTTAGTTAGAGCTCCGGTGCAAAAAAGGGAAAATTTAAATCATCCAAATTGAAAAAGTATAAATAAACTCTATTTTCAGATGTTATTATCAATTTGCAACAATAAGTCAAGATTCGTTTCCACCAATAAGCAGAAATCTGAAAAGAAACTCAGGAAAACACTGATCATTTACAATGCTGTTCTTCGTTGCTCTGAGACCATTCTGACACATAGGGAGCCGACGCACAACAGAACGAAACCCTGAGAGTCCTGCGCCGTCCTTACAAGTGTCCCCATGCCTGAGCCCATTCTTGTAGACACGTGCCAATGACTCGTTGATGTGCCTTCTTGTTTGCTGGTCTTCCATTTTACCAAGAATGATGTCCTTCTTCAAGGACTGGTCTCTCCTGATAATACGTCCAAAGTATGAGAGACAAAGTCTTGCCATCCTTGTCTAGAAGAAGCGCTCTGGCTAAACTTCTTTCATTGTACTAGTCAGTCATCAGCTGCAGTCATCATTGTACCAGTTTTTCATTGTACCAGTCATCAGTACTTTCAATATTTTTCTTTAGTACCACAACTCATTTGGATTAATTCTTCTTCGTTCATCCTTATTCAGTGTCCAACAGTCATATGTTTGTAAGGCAACTGAAAATACTATGGCTTGTAACATCAAAGCCTTTCAAAACTCCAGAAGCCTCGTGCAACAAATTTACCCAAAGTATTATGCCTTCTGATCTCTTGACAGCAGCTTCCATGAGCATTAATTGTGGATCAAAGCAAGACAGATTTTTGACAAATTCAATCTTTTCTCCCTTTACCACGATGGTCCAGTTGTGAAGATTTTCGTTGTCTTGAATTGACTCATAATCCAGAATGAAGACCGCAATCCTTGTTCTTCAAGTGCATCGAGACCTCCTCATCTTCACCAAGCAAGGTTGTGTCATCTTCATACACTAGGTTGTTAATAAGCCTACCTCCAAACCTGATGCTACATTCTCCTTCATAAAAGCCAGCCTCTCTGATTCTTTCCTTAGCATACGGACTGCACCAGTACAGTGAGAGGCTACAACCATTTACAAGAACTACTCAAAGGAAATACTTAAGAGTAAATCTAACCAGAGAAACAAAAGGCCTATACAAAGAAAACTAAGAACACAAATAAAATCAACCCAAAGAAAAATAAATAAATGATAGAGTGCACCATGTTCATTATACAGAAAGACACAGCATTGTGGAAATATCAATAACACCCCAAAAGATCAATAGATATAATGCAAACCTGACCTAGTTTCCAATATAACTCTTTAAAGAGAGGTAAAAACCAATTACCAGCTTTATATGGAAAGAAAAGAGACACTCTAGAGTAAGAACAATACTAAGGAAAAACAAGGTAGGATACATTATACTTCTCAATCTCAAAACCTACTGAACAGCCACTGGAGTGGAAAAAAAACAGAAGGGGAAGAAGAAAAGAAAAAGCCTTTTAGTGTTTCAATAGACTCATAATCAATGGAATGGAATAAAAAAATCCAGAGGTAAATCCATCCGACTATGGATAGCTGGTCCTTGTAAAGGGTCAAAATGCATTATCTAGGAAAAAATAATATTAAAGTGGTACTGACCATGCTGGATACTCATTTATAGAAAAATTAAACTGGGTATATATCTCATATCATACATAAAAGAAATTCAAGATGAATTACAGATGTGAAACCTAGAGCTAGAGAGGTTATCACTGATACCACAGGGACACACATGAGAGCCGTAACACAGAGCTAAATACACGATCAAATGTAAGTGAGAACACTTCAAGAGCAGGAGACACGCTGGATCACTGGGGTCTTCCTAAGAGCAGGCACTGCTGTGCACCCAAGGTGCCACCCAAACATGGAAAGGGAAGCCACAGCCCGGGGAAATGTGTTTGCCAGTACCAACGCAGCAAGGGAACTGATCTATAGAATTTATGGAGAACTTGAACACAAGAAAAAGATAAATAATCCAATAAAAATTAAGAAACCATAAATGGAATTTCATAATGTCAACCAGGAGGCCAACAACCATATGAAGTAATTCTTATGATTATAAGATATTTAAGAAATTAAATCAACACAACAAAGGGATGACTATACTTCAGCATTAATAGCAAAGTTTATAGAAAAAAAATGTAAAACAGCATACAAAAAAGGCTAGCAAGACTCCATATAAATCTGGTGGCACGGTAAAGTGATGCTGTCACTGTGAAAAATGGCGTAGCACTTCCTTAAATGTGGAAATAGAAATACCATGCGACCCAGCAAGCCATCTCCTTGGAAAATAAAAGCTGTCACACAATAAGAGCTGTGACACACACAGATACATGCACACTCGTGTTCCTGTAGCCCTCTTCAAAATAGCAAAAGCGATGGAGACAATCTAATGGTCAGCAACGGGAGAAAGGCTTCTCTAAGGTACATGCGCACAGTTGAATACTACACAAACTAAACCGTGAACTTGTAAAACACCTGGAGCATGAATAAACCTAGAGGATATTTTGCTGAGTAAAATTAATCAGTTGTAACAGGACAGGTAAAGTATGAAACCACTACTCTAAAAAGTAAAAAAAAAATCCACATTGAAAGAAATATTCTTTGATAATGATCAGAGGTTGAGGGCAAGGGAAGGTAGATTACGGACCAGAGGCAGGCATATTAACTACAGTAGAGAGGAAGGCAATGCATAAGAGCAGGGAGAGCAAAAATGACGAACGCTAGCCGGAGTCCCACAGCCAAAGTGAGCAGGTGTAAATACTGTTAATACCCAACCTTGCAATTAGGATGATTTCCAAGTAGATTCAGGATAAGCATGACGGCTGTAAGGTGTGGAAGGGAGACTGGGAGTATACCCGTTAAGTATACTTGTTTGAAAACTGATTACTTGTACAGGCATGTTTACTATTGCCAAAAATACATCCACGAATGTAGTCAAGCATATAGGGGCCAAGTTCTGAAACCTTCTTAGATATAACCAAAAACCTTGAGGGAAGACGTTGCTAGAGCTGCGGGCTCAGGGTCATGGTCAACTGTCACACCAGAGTCCACGAAGGCAATGCTGTACATCCCACCTAAAGGAGTAGTGTCTTGTTCTTAAACGCTTTTGAGGGGTCATCCAAGTGAACTACTGGCTTTCCCCCTCTGGAAGAGTGAGGAAGAAATTTGAAGCCATATGGGAATAATTGGATCAATGAACTAGGGGTCACGCAAACACCTGTCTCTGTCACGCTGAGACCAGAAGAACTAGGCCGGCTCTACTACCACTATCGGCTGCTCTGAAAGGGGTCGCATCAGAATATTCCCAATAGAGCAGACGTATGAGGAACACTCAAAATAACAGAAACCACCAGGCTTCCTAATCAGACACAGGTGATTCTGATCATGGCCCTCGGTCACCTGTTAGATCCGGAAATGAACTCACTCCCATGGCGCTCAAGTTTCAGCCAGGCAAGAGACTGTTTTTTTTAAGGAGTACAATAATCCTAGAGATATACGTCCACCTTGAGACTCTAAAAGAGCAGCATCTTCCCAAGGACAACAGCCAGTGGGATTAGGAATGAGGTAGGAATGGGAACAGGCAACAGACGGAGGAAGTAATCTTAGATCGTGGGAAATGCAATGAATGACATAAAATGTGTACGAACTCTTTAATGAAAAACTGATTTGCTCCGTAAACAATGGCAAAGTAAAAGGCTGAAGTTAAAAGAATTACAATTGTATAAAGAATTGTTAGCAGCAGGGCCTAGTCCTTAAAGAAGGACTTCAGACTTGATAAAACAGTCAGCGTAGAGGAAACACACCCTCAGGGTGATGGAGTGAACCAGTCGCTGCAAAACTTGGCTGAGCCACTGCAGTGATTGTAAAGGAGCGCCCTGCTGGGCAGCATTTCATTCAGTTCTACCTGATGACACGAGGAGCTGGAAGCGATGCAACAGCACCTACCCACTGACTACTCCCTGTATGGCCGCTATGTTGTTAGGTACCCTCACACTGGTTCCACCATCCCTATGCATAACAGAGTAAAGCACCTCCCATCCTGCTCCATCCTCACACTTGGTCTTCTGTTTGAGCCCTTTGCCGCAGTCACTTCACTGTGTCAATACATCTCATCAAGGGCCTTCCTCTTTTTCACCGCCCCCCTACTTTACCAAGCATTCTGCCCTTCTCCAGGGTCTGGTCTCTCCTGACAACATGCCCAAGGTACATGAGATGAAGTCTTGCCAGCCTTGCCTCTAAGGTGCTCTCTAGCGGCACTTCTTCCAGGACAGATCAGTCTGGTTGCTTTTTGAGAAGGGTATGTCACGTCCAATATTCTTCACCAACACCACAGTCAGAATACATGGATTCCCCCCCTTACTCATTGTCCAACTTTACACGCATAGGAGGCAATTGAAAACACCATGGCTTAACTGGAGATCCCCTCATAGAGGGGCTTAGGAGAGGAGATGGGTCAGTCAGGGTGCAAGGTAGTACCGACGAAGAGCACAGCTTTCCCCCAGATCCTGGATGCTTCCTCCCCCCAACTACCATGATCCGAATTCTACCTTGCAGGGCTGGATAGGGCAGAGGTTGTACACTGGTACATATGAGGGCTGGAGGCACAGGGAACCCAGGGTGGATGATACCTTCAGGACCAGGGGTGTGAGGGGCGAGGCTGGGAGAGTGGAGGGTGAGTGGGTTGGAAAGGGGGAACTAATTACAAGGATCTACATGTGACCTCCTCCCTGGGAGAGGGACGGCAGAGAAGGGGGGGAAGGGAGACTCCGGATAGAGCAAGATATGACAAAATAACGATGAATAAATTACCAAGGGCACATGAGGGAGGGGGGAGTGGGGAGGGAGGGGGAAAAAAAGAGGACCTGATGCAAAGGGCTTAAGTGGAGAGCAAATGCTTTGACAATGATTGGTGCGGGGAATGTATGGATGTGCTTTATACAATTGATGTATGTATATGTATGGATTGTGATAAGAGTTGTATGATTCCCTAATAAAATGTAAAAAAAGGAAAAGGGAAAAGAAAGAAAGAAAAGAAAATGATTAGGGCAAAGAATGTACAGATGTGCTTTATACAATTGATGTATGTATATGTATGGACTGTGATAAGAGTTGTATGAGCCCCTAATAAAACGTTTAAAACAAAACAAAAACAAACAAACAAACAAAACAACAACAACAAAAAAGAAAACACCACGGCTTGGGTCGAGCACACCTTAGTCCTCACAGCGACATTTTATAGTTATTGTGTTACCTAGAGATGTGTTAATTCATTTCAGACTACTATCTTTAAGAAACTTCAAGGTTAATACTAGTACGTCAATTTTAGAAATAGACATAGGTTTATTACAATTAAACAAATTGCCAAACTCGCCTTGTTAAAAAGTCAAAGAATGAAAGCCAGGATAGGCGAGAAAGCCCTTATAATATTGCCAAGAAAGCTCCCACACACTGGCCTCCTCTAGTATCACTCGTACCATTCCCTAACACCTGTCCACATGTCACTGTCTTAGAACTTACGACACTCTATTCCACACGCAACTAAACATAGAGCATAATTCCAGATGCTGTGAAATTAAAGCAAGTAAGTTTAGGGAAGGAGAATTATGAGAGAATAGCTTGAATCCTCACTAAACAAAACTGTATTAAGTTAAGGAACAGGTTGAACAACCATAGCAGAACACATCTCAGAATATGGCTGAGAAGAGCAGCAACCTCAGAAGTCCTGAGCAGGAACACATGCGGGAGTTGGAAAAGTAGCAAGAAGACCTTCCTGGGTGGAATGGGAATGAGGTAGGACAGAGGGTGATGGCTACAGAACAAAGAACCTTAAGTAATAAGGCTCGAGTTTGCTTTCTACGTGGGACACAAGGCCACTGCAAGTCTTGTTGGAGAAGGGCGTGGTCAGATTTATTACTGGGAAGGGTGACTCTGGCTGCTGCAGAAAACACACTCAAGTCTGTCACACAGTTTTTCAAGATGAGAGCAAAATGAAATATGATTCCAACTTGATCTCCTCTCTCACTATATGGACTATGCTCATGAGAAAAATAGATAACTAGTGAATGAAGTGGATGTCATGAAAACACAGAACACGATATTTTAAGATAGACATTGCATGATATATCTTTTTGAAATCTTTTTTTAAAGGTGCAGACATTAAACATTTTCCAAAAGCTTATCTACACATTATTTATTGTTGTTCAACTGTGTAATCTAACAAGATATTGAGAAGGTTACTTAGAAGTTGTTTAATAGTGAAGATATTTTAAAAGCATACCCTTAGAAAATTATATATTCTACCTTTAGTTAATCAGCAGAGCTATCCGATGGTTTAAATATGGGAAAATATTTAAAGGAAACTGGGGAAATTATCCATGCAGTGTACTATTCCCAGGCAAAAGGTGATGGAATTCTGCTTATTGGTGAATTTACTGATGTTCTACAAAGCTACCTGGATAAAAAATGGACAAAAAATTCCAGCAGGATTTTGCGGAGGTTGAGTTTAATGCCATCCAGATTCAAATCATTAACCTAAAGATCCATAAGTCATAGGAGACTTTAATTTCCTTTTAAAAACTGCTTTATAGAGAAATGTGTGGAAAACATGAAACTAAAGGAGGGAAAGATATTACTCAAACCAAACCAGTTAAAAATAACTAGGAATATTTCTCCTTGTATAACATTTGAGTGTTGCATTTTTATAGAGATTTTGTTATACGATATATAAAAAATTATATATCATATTAACATCCTAATTTTTTTACATTACTATGAGCTGTTCAAAATTCCCTCATGGATTGAATCTTGGCTACATAAGTTTCCATGAAAAAAAGTAACAGGGCTATTGGCATCTTTATTACTCTTCTACATGTTCTAAATAAATTTCTATGCATGAAATCTCCAAGTTGAGTTTTGAAAATTGGCATTTGGCTTCTGTGATCCCTGAAAAAATCTCTAAGTTTGTGTTTTCAGTCTTTGTCCACCATCATGCGGTGGGGATAGTCACAGTGATGGCCCACAGGAATTCAACCCTCGGTGTGTGTCGAGTTGGAATGAAGTCCTTGAAATCTGAACTTGTAAGCGTTAAGAATTAGGATCAGCATAAATGTGTTTCCCATACACAGGTTATTAGTTGACCCTCTTCCATGGTTTCTCTGACAGCAGTCATTCCTTAATGGAAATCTTTACTTCTCTACTGGATTTGATCAGAAATAAATAACATGATAAGTAAAGGTGTAAGCACAGGCTCATGGAATCAACAAAACGGGTAGCAGATGTCCAAAGCATATAACATGTGCAAGCCAAGCAGATAAGATATAGGGAAAAGAGAACATCAGAGTGGAAGGGAACTGGGAGCGACTAAATGAAACTAACATTTAAAAAAATGTTGAATGCAATAACAGTTATATTTTCTGGTTCATTTTGGACCCATCAGTTATAACTTCACAATCAGCTCTTATTGACCACATGAGAATGGTAGTCATCTGCACTATAATCAGGTGGCTCATGACATTATCCGATCCTGTACAAAGTTAACTTACACTTAGCGTCATGTTGAGCATACCCTTGAAATTGTACTATGGTATTTAGAACAGCCCTCGCTCCAGCTGGGAACCAACAGCAGTGGTTCAATGAACTAAGAAGATGCAGGATCACAGGACAGAAAGTGAATATGGACATTTTAAAGTATGATTTTAAGAAACAAGGATCATGGATATCTGGGAAGGGCTCACCACCAAACATTACAAAACAAAATAGTGAAATCTTTCCAAGTGACTTAAAAGTACTATTTCTTTTGACTACCTCAGGCCTTAATTTTTTTAGCTACCAATTTCCAAATAAAATGTTTGTGCTAATGCCTAAATTCAAATGTAAATTGCATTTGACAAATGCTAGTTTTTAATAAATTGCCTTTATTTTTGATTATTCAAATGCACTTGCTATGATAAAACCAAATTTTAAAAGCAACATAATTTAGCATCTTGGTAAATGAAATGAAAACAACTAAGTGGAGTACAAAGATAAAAGTTCACAGAATATAAAACAAAAAGGATTTGTGAACCCATATAAAAAACAATTCCAAAATTAAGTTCCTTCTTCAAATTAAATGAAGAGATTTATTTCATTATACACTCAGGCTTAATGGGTTCAAATCATTGGACTAGTATAGCTAGTGCTAAAGTTATTAATAGAAATACATCATAATCTGTTCCAAATGCTACATACAGTCCTGGCTGTAGTAAAATAATAGTAATAATGTTGAAGAAAGTGCAACTATTTCAGTATCTGAAATAGCCACCTCCGCAGATTCCATTAGAACAGAAACACGGCTCTTACTTGTGGAATCATTTTCCTTCTAATGATGCAAACTATTTGACTGATCAAGGGCCAACTTATGGCAGTATCACAGTGAGCCATTGAAAATGTGTCCGAAACTTCTGGATAATAAACAAACAAGTTTCACTAGTCAGGATCTATTTTTAGAGACAAAGCAAATGGTAAAAATGATAAGGCATGGCTACTGTATTCTCCATGGCTTTGCATATTGTTTTATTTGCAAAGCAGTCAGTTTTAAGCCATCCAATTCTCAATTTTCTATGGGCAGATTTAGCAATCGGTGAGACTCAAATAGGAATGAGAAACAGGGGAAGAGTTCAATGAACAGAGATCATATTTTGGGTCTTAGCATAACTCACAAACTGAAAACATGGGGTGGGGGTGTCATGAAGTACATATTTATTTTAGAAATATATATATAGTGAAAATTGCTCTGATGGAATGAATGATGCCTCAAATGGGCTTCCACACAGAAGGAATGGG
This sequence comes from Tenrec ecaudatus, assembly GCF_050624435.1. Lineage (NCBI taxonomy): Eukaryota > Metazoa > Chordata > Mammalia > Afrosoricida > Tenrecidae > Tenrec > Tenrec ecaudatus. The sequence continues at coordinate 1,424,111 of NW_027459455.1, forward strand.
TACAGAGGGTGGTGGATTAAAGGAGGCACACCTGAGTTAACTATTACTGATGCAGAGGGATGGATGCAAAAGAGTTCACTACATCTTCTGTCAGCTTTTTCATATATTTGAAATTCTTCATAATAAAATGTTAGACTGTCAAGTGGGAAGTAGTTCTAAGCTTTCTGTGTATGCCGGGAGTAGGCATCATGATGTCATCCTAAGGCATATGTTTAAAAGTATTTGATGAATATTATCTTCAAGAAAGTCAATCATTTCAATCTTGCTTTCCTCCTTGACAAAATGGGCAAATGATATTTAGCTCTCATGGTCATTCTAAGGGTTAAAAAATCACAAACAGAGGAGTATTTCTTATATAAACTGTACAGCGCCTTAAGGCTGAAGGAGCAGAACTAGAACTTCTGCGACCATGTGCTCTCCATCTGCATTCTGACCTTGATTTGTTCCCTGCACTGAGCTACTAAACTCGTGGGTAGATCCCAGCACATCCATTCCCTGCTTAGGGACAAATTACCAAATGGTAGTGTAATTGCCATGGGAAAATTATGACTCTGTTCTGAATTATCTCCATCATAAATCCAAAACCAGTCAAACAAGCTCTGTCACCAGAGCGACAGGCCTGCTCTATAGTGACAAGAGTCCCACATACAAGTGCCCATAAATCCGTGAGTACCACCGCCCTCCAACGTCATCCTGAAGCAGGCGTTCACGTCAGATGCGGAAAGCCAGGCTGGCAGCATGTTGGGCACCACTGTGGAAACAATGCAAATGAGGTGATAGACAGCCGTCAGCAAGAGAAAGCCCCTTCATCTGCCTCTTGTCGACTGTACACGTGGCTGCAGGAAGCTGTTTGTTTGCTTCTGCATATTTTTCTACTGCATTGAAGGGGGAGGGGAGAGGGCGTATTACAATTAAGAAGCTTAATAGGCACTCGGGTCTCTTTCTTTTAACTTGAATCATTTCTGTTACTAGAGGTATAAAAGCCTGTCGAAGAAATAAACTTCTCTCAAGCAATCACAGTGAGGGACATGACAAGGACCAGAGAAGGACACATCTTTGTGCGAGTCCTTATTTTCTTCTCTAGTCTTGGGGGAATGTTCATCTTGACTTAACAGAGAGATGAAACATCGACTATAATTCCTCATGATGTACAGAGGTATTTTCCTGCCTCTCAGAATGTTATACTCTATTTCAAATTAGAGTTAAAAGCCACCCAATCCCATTGCAGATGAAATGTGGGCAGTAAAAAAGATTTTTTCTATGGGAGAGCGAGGCGGGACATCAACTAAAAGGCGGGTTCTGTTGAAAAGCTAGCTGGGCTACCCTGAATTCAGCGGTGAGGAGGAAGGTATGCTGGGTAGTTTTTGTTTGTTTTGACACTTTGCTCTCTTTCTTCAGGGGTTCAAGTACAGAGAAAGGGTAAAGGTACACCCATGGCTGAGCTGTGACATGTACACAGTAGACGCTGCACTGAAACAATGCTATGAAGTTACTTGAGAACTTACACCTGCAAAGGACTTTGTATTTATACCTCACCATTTTATATTCTTAGAATTATTATACACTGGAATAGTGTTTAAATCAAATCAAATTAAGCAAAAAATACATGAAGTTTCTCTATCACCTGGAGATTTTTTTTCTAGGTAACAGTAACTAAGAGACAATTTATAAATCTCTCCAGGCAAAGAGGGATGAAGGGAAATTGCTTTCTCTAGCAAGAGTTTGCACTAGACTACAAAACTAACGGTTGATATTTCAACCCACTCAGCACAGCCATGAAGAAAACTACGGCGACCTGTTTTTGTACCATCGATGGAGGTGAGAAAATTGCTCTCTGACCAGCGGAATGGCAACATCTCTACTGTATCTCAATTTAACATACAATTTTGTTTCTGAAAATACACTATTTATATAGAAATTTTATTAAATTGGGGATCTTTAGGTTAGGAATATAAACCATAAGCTTTCTTTGATTTTTCTTTAATGCTGATGATATTCAAATAAAGTTTAGGAAAGAGTAATGATTATGATGTTCTAACTCAATGATGAATAACAATTCAAGGACATTAATGGTATGGATTTACTATTTTCTATCAGTGACACTCATTAATTAAAATAATCATCCTTCGTTACTATCTGAAAATTATCCCTCATTACCATTTGTAAGAGGTAATTTTCTAAATTAGAAGCATCAATAAAATAACAAAGAATGACAAAAATACAATCTAACAACAGTGATATGTGCTCATATTCTAAATATGAAAATCCAAATAAGTATATATCTTTTTAAAATTATCAAAATATCTTATATTTTCCTGAAATAATGGTATATAATTCAAGATTATTAATGAAGTTGCAAGTCACATGAAATTGAAAAGATGAGGGGGTGTAGGGAGGGAGGGGAAAAACGAGGACATGATGCCAGGGGCTTAAGTGGAGAGCAAATATTTTAAGAATGATGAGGGCAATGAATGTACAAATGTGCTTTACCAATTGATGTATGCATGGATTTTGATAAGAATTTTATGAGTCCCTAATAAAACGATTAATAAAAAAAAGAAATTGAAAAGGTGAGAAAATACCGTCAAGTTAACTGAATCATATTTATAAAAGGTCTAAAATATAAATTTAAAACAAAACAATATCATTATTATTTAACACACAACACTGGAAAAACAATAATTTTTATAAGACTCATATAGTAATAAGAAAAAAGATGACTGATAAAATAGTTCATTAAAAATTATAGTTTTAAGAAAAAAATGCAAAATTCATAGAACCTAAGTGGCTAAAAATCACCATAACACGTAGACTCACTGTTATTTTGTTCTAAAAGAAAATATCTCAATTAAAATATTATAAAAGAATCAATTTATTCTTTCTTACCTAATTTATCAGTAGTTTAACCAGTATCCACTGAATCCTACAAGCATTATGAATAAGCCAGGTATTTACACTTTCTATAATATCTCTTGTCTTTATGGAGCTTTATTTATTGACTTTTAAATTTCTTTCTTGGTATAAAATTTTATTTTCATTGTTCCAAAGGACAGCATTGATTCTGCAGCTCCGGGAGATGCACATATCTGATCAGAGCACACAGGAGCAGATGAAGGGGCAGGAGGAGAGAGTGGAACACAGCCTGGCCCACCAGGCCGTGAGGATGATATTCCTGAGTAGAGCAGCCAATCCACAGAGAGGACAACATGGCTAGCCCCACTACGAGACATAATGCCCCTCAGTGACCAAGGGTGATACAGGGGACAGCACCGGAGACACAGTGTGTGAATTGCACCTGACCTGATCCCACCACACTGAGGCAAAGCACTGGGGGAGTGCAGCAGAACAGCAAGAGAATGGAGAGGCAAGGTCCCCAGGGAATGCTGAAAGTGGACTTTGGGGCCAGGGCGTGGTGCCCCAACAGACTGGACTGGAAAACGCTCCTAAGGGCCAGCAAACGATCCCTGAACTAACTACAACCTTTTCTCTTGAGAACTGTTTTGTTCTGTTCTTTGTCAGTGTTTTTTTTTGTTTTGTTTTGTTGTTTTGTCTGGTTGTATACTGTTGCTCTGTTTTCCTCTTTCTTGTTTTCGTGCACGTTAGAGTCTCCACAGGTCTGTCTGAATAGGACAGGCAGGATGAACTATCTGGAGGAAAAACAACGGGACCGACAGTTCCGGGGGGACTTGGAGTAGGGGGGTAGGGGGGTAAGGAAGTGGTGTTCACAAACACAGGGACAAGGGAACAGCATGGGACCCAAAATGGTAGCAGGGGGGGGGGGGAGTGGCAGGCCTGGTGGGTAATGATCAAGGGTAAGGTTGCGTAGAGAAGAGGTATACTCTAACCCAGGTGGTGACGAAGCATGGTAGTAGGGTAGGAGGAAAGTCAAGGGAGATGGAGGAAAGAGCTAGGAGTCAAAGGGCATTTATGGAGGTCTAGACAAAGACATGTACATGCAAATATATATAGGAGGATAGGGAAATAGATCTATGTGTCTATATTTATAGGTTAAGTATTAAGGTGGCGGAAGGACCTTGGGCCTCTACTCAAACACTCCCTCAATGCATGAATATTTTCTTTTATTAAATTGGAACTCTATGATGCTCACTCTCCCGACACAACTGCTGGAGCCAAAGTCGGTGAACAAGTAAATGTGGTGAAGAAAGCTGATGGTACCCGGCTATCAAAAGAGATAGTGGCTGGGGTCTTAAAGGCTTGAAGATAAACAAGCGGCCATCTAGCTCAGAAGTAACAAAGTCCACATGGAAGAACACACCAGCCTGTGTGATCAAGTGGTCCCAAGGGATCAGTTAACAGGCATCAAAGAACAAAAAATCATATCATTGGCTGCACACCTCCATGATAGGATCGCTGAAGACAAATGGGTGCATAAGCAAATGTGGTGAAGAAAGCGGATGGTGCCCAGCTATCAAAAGAGATAGTGTCTGGGGTCTTAAAGGCTTGAAGGTGAACAAGCGGCCATCTAGCTCAGAAGCAAAAAAGCCCACATGGAAGAAGCACACCAGCCAGTGCAATCACGAGGTGCCAAAGGGACGAGGTCTAAGGCATCATGCAAAAAAAAAATGATGTGTGTGTATATGTATATATATGTGTGTGTATGTATGTATGTATATACATACCATATTGAATGAAGGGGGAAGTGGAGACCCAAGGCCCAAGTGTCGGCCAATGGAGATCCCCTTATGGAGGGGTTTAGGAGAGTAGATGGGTCAATCAGGATGCGAGGTAGTACCGATGAAGAACACAGCTTTCCCCCAGATCCTGGGTGCTTCTTCCCCCCAACTACCATGATCTGAATTCTACCTTGCAGGGCTGGATAGGGCAGAGGTTGTACACAGGTACATATGAGGGCTGGAGGCACAGGGAATCCAGGGTGGATGATACCTTCAGGACCAAGGGTGTGAGGGGCGATGCTGGGAGAGTGGAGGGTGAGTGGGTTGGAAAGGGGGAACTTATTACAAGGATCCACATGTGACCTCCTCCCTGGGAGAGGGACGGCAGAGAAGGGGGGTAAGGGAGACTCCGGACAGGGCAATATATGACAAAATAACAATGTATAAATTACCAAGGGCACATTAGGGAAGGGGGAGCGGGGAGGGAGGGGAAAAAAAAAAAAGGACCTGATGCAAAGGGCTTAAGTGGAGAGCAAATGCTTTGAGAATGATTGGGGCAGGGAATGTATGGATGTGCTTTATACAATTGTATGTATATCTATGGATTGTGATAAGAATTGTATGAGCCCCTAATAAAATGTAAAAATAAATAAAGACTTAAAGAAATAAATTTTAAAAATTTATTTTCATTGTAAGCTTTAAATTGGAGTTTCATAATTCAATGACTCAAGGATGCCATCAGTTTTTCTGGTATGTGATAATGTGATTACACGTATGATCATGTATCTACTGGAATTTTTTTGCTAATAAACATCTGAGTAAGCCTGAATGTTCCTTTTTCTTCATCCTAAAATCCAGTGTGTTCAACAGAAAATATCTTAATTTTAATCCTCTTGTTTTGTTTTCTAAAACACCTGGTACCCTTTCAATATACATATGTACATACTTATTGTAAGAACACTGAGCTTCCAGGTATTAAATGTCTTTACCATTTGTATCTCCTCTTCATCTGACATTTCCAGAATTATCAAGTGTGTTGCACACACACAAATGATGCCTCTTTACATAGTCATTGCATAATGATGATTACCTATTTCCTACTTAATTTATCTCAACTATCGGAGACATACTCTATATATCCTTTTGGTGTTCCTTGTGCTTATAGTATTCTTAGATTTTATATGATTCTCTTCTAATGCTAGATCAATTTTATTCTCCTTATCAGAGTATTTAATTTTTCTATCCTTGCTTCAAACTCTCATTTTTGCTTTTTTAAATAGTTTTATTAGGGGCTCATACAACTCTTATCTCAATCCATACATACATCAATTGTGTAAAGCACATTTGTACATTCATTGCCCTCATCATTCTCAAAACATTTGCTCTCCACTTAAGCCCCTGGCATCAGGTCATCTTTTCCCACCCTCCCCACTACCCCCTCCCTCATGAACACTTGATAATTTATAAATTATTATTTTCTCATATCTTGCCCTGTCTGACGTTTCCCTTCACCCACTTTTCTGTTGTCTATCCCCCAGGGAGGAGGTCACATGTAGATCCTTGAAATCGGTTCCCCCTTTACAACCCACCCTCCCTCTACGGTCCCAGTATTACCACTCATACCACTGGTCCTGCAGGGATCATTTGCCCTGAATTCCCTGTGCTTCCAGTTCCTATCTGTGCCAGTGTACAACCTCTGGTCTAGCCAGACAGACTTGCAAGGGAGAATTTGGATCATGATAGTTGGCGGGGGGGGTGGGGGGGCAGGGAGGGAGGAAGTATTTAGGAACTAGAGGAAAGTTGTATTTTTCATCAGTTCTACATTACACCTTGACTGGCTCGTCTTCCCCCCTCCCCCCAAACTCCTCTGCAAGTGGATGTCCAGTGGCCGACAAATGGGTTTTGGGTCTCCACTCCGTGCTCCCCACCTCATTCACTATGGTAAAATTTTTGTTCTGATGATGCCTGATCCCTTCAACACCTCGTGATTGCACAGGCTGGTGTGCTTCTTCCATGTGGGCTTTGTTGCTTCTGAGCTAGATGGCCACTTGTTTACCTTCAAGCCTTTAAGACACCAGATGCTATATCTTTTGATAGCTGGGCACCATCAGCTTTCTTGCCACATTTGCTTATGTACCCATTTTTCTTCAGCGATGGTACCATGGAGGTGAGCACACAATGATATGATTGTTTGTTCTTTGATGCCTGATACCTGATCCCTTCAGCACCTCGTGATCACACAGGCTGGTGTGCTTTTCCATGTGGGTTTTTTTTGCTTTTGAGCTAGATGGCCCCATGTTTACCTTCAAGCTTTTAAGACCCCAGACGCTATATCTTTTGATAGCTGGGCACCACAAACTCTCATTTTAATCTCTTAGAATTAAGAGAGGGATACTTTTAACATGTTCTGCATGACATTTGTAGTTGTGCTGAATCATGATTTTAGCTCTCCTTGTTAATAATTTTCCCCATAGTTGCTAGGTTTTTATGCTAGTTTATGCTTAAATATCCTTTGTATTTGACGGGGAAAGTCTTCTTCAATAGAAGTGGTTGCTGAACAATTATGGCTAAAGAGCAATCATGTAGAATAGTTTTAAGCCAATGCAGTTTACATCAAGGGTGTTATTTCAGACCTAGTTCTAATCAAATCAACGGTTCCATCTGTTTAGAGGCATATTTCTGCTCCATAGACCCATTTCAGAATATGCTGGAAAGCTGTGTGATTCACAGTTCAACCCTGTGTATTGCAGGTTATCACGGTGGTGATTTAGCATGTAATTGTTTCTCTCCAGCTGTCTCAATTAATGGTTGCCAAGTCAATTGCCATATACACACTTCTTCCACATTCCACCATTTTTGCACCCTTTTTCTTGTAAAAATATGGGGTTTGTAAATCTCTTACAGGCTTGACTGCTTCCTGCTCTTCCATGTGTAGAAAGATTTCACCATGTAGTCCATCAAGATTTCATTCTTCCACACAAGGCCTTCTACTCCTAGAGACCTCGGTGCTCAGTAAACTATAGAGAGGAGACCCATAGATTCTTGTATATATTCTCAGAATCCTTTTGACATTTTGACTAGAATTCACTGTATTTTCAGTCGTTCTCCTTTTTTTGGTCTGTTTTGATAGCTTATAGTTTTTGGTGCCTGTGTATGAGCGTAGCAAAAATATTTGTTTTATCTTTTCCATTTATTTTGTCACTAACGGTGAGTCATGGGGTAAGTAGAAGAGAACAAAATCATGTAGCATTTCACTTCCCATAACTGAAGTCCTTAAAAGGCAAATAATCAAACCACTACATATATTTTAAAAGTGAAGCTAATAATAATTCTATGAAATTTGTACCAAAATTAGCACACTCATATATTCTGGTAGCACATTCAGTTGGTATGAATCAGCTGACTCTTTACCAAAAATCATTTCTCTTTTCATCGGGAGGAAATAATGAAACTTCAGTTTTAAAACTTCCTTTAAAATAAATGATACCATGTGATTATTGCCTACATGAGTCTTTACCATGTGATTTCTGTGTATTGTTTTTTGTTTTGTTTTAACTACATGACTGTTCTCATGTGAGACTTTGGGTCTCTGCTCAAGCCCTGCCTCAACACAAGAACACTTTGTTCTAACAACCTGGAATTCTGTGAGGCTCACCCTCCTGGTGTAAAGCTGAAGTCAAAATGGGTGCATAAGCAAATATGGTGAAAAAAAGCTGACGGTGATCAGCTATCAAAAGATAAAGCATCTGTGGTCTTAAAGGCTTGAAGTTAAACAAGCAGCCATCTAGCAGAGAAGTAACCAATCCACATGGAAAAAGCACACCAGCCTGTGTGATCACGAGGTGTCAATAGGATCAGGTAACAAGTATCAAAAGACCCAAAATAAGCAACAAAAAATGTGTTGAGAACAAAGGGGGTCAGAGCAGAGACCCAAAACCTATCTGTAGACAATAGGACAGATCCTCACAATAGGGTCCCAAGAAAGGGAGGAGTCAACAAAGGGGTAGGAGAGCACTGGTGAAACACACAATATTCTTCTGGTTCCTTGAGGCTTACTTATCCCCAACTATCATGACCCCAGTCCTGCCTTTCACTGTGGGCCAGATCACAGCATGAACACAGGTACAGATAAGACCTCATGACACACTGGATCCAGGTCAGATGAAACCATCAGAGACAGAAATGAGAGTAGCGATACCAGGGTGGTAGGGAGAACATGAGGAGAGGTGGGAGGTAGGGGGGACCAGTCACAATGATTGATACATAAACCCTCACCCCCAGGGGAATAAACAGCAGAAACCATTGGTGTAAGATATAAAAATAATAATTATTTATAATTTATCAAGGGTCATGAGAGGGGAAGAGGGGGAAGGAGGGAAAAAAGAGGAGCTGATACCAAGGGTTGTAATAGAAACTAAATGTTTAGAAAATGATGATGGCAACATACGTACAAATATGCTTGATACAATTCATGTACGGATTGTTATAAGAGCTGTGAGAGCTTCCAATAAAATGATCTTAAAACAACAACAGCATAAAAACCCCACATGCTTGTTCTCATGTGAGTCTCTTTTAAGCTGCTGTATTAACAACTACCAGATGTTTCTTCGTGTCTGATGTCCTTCTAGCTGGTTGGAATGGAGACAATACATCCCAACGAACTTTTGGAGTGACTTGTTAGCAGTCATTCCTGGAAGAAAGTCTACATGATCCATAAATAGATCCAAGAATGGATATGGAGCTCCCCCTTAATCCTAGCTCTAATCTAAGATCAATTAGTTCTCATGACATGACCCTGTAAGATACTTGTCCTAAAGAAGAAAGCAAAGAAGATATGGTGCTATACCAAAGTGTGGTGAAGAAATTTGATAGTGCCTGGCTATCAGCTAGAATGGCATCTGGGGTCTTAAAGGCTTGTTTCCAAACAAGCAGCCATCTAAGTGAGATGTCAACTAAATCCACAAGGACGAAGCACACCAACACCCGTGCCCTAAGGACTGTAAATTATATAATCCAAAGCAAAAGGAGGGAATGATATCAGAACTTACATTGTGAGATTCAGGTTTGCAGAAGGCGACAGATGACAACATATTTTTGAGATCTATAACTAAGCCTCCAGTGAATTCCCTCTAACCATAATAAACTGGATACAAAGAGAGAGTACTGGAGAGGTGACATAGCAGATTAAACTGACAAACCTCACTTGAATGATTAAAACCTTATCACTTGATCTGGTTTCAATATTTTCTGTTTATTTGTTTGCATATTGAAGTTTATCTCTGAAGTATTCTGTTATCATGGGTAGCCTTAAGGAACCTTTGTAATATGTTTTTCAGTATATGAAACCAGGATTGATGAACCTGTAGAAACAAAATTAGAATAAGGGTCCCTGGGGTAAACAGTGGGGAAGTTGGGGTAAAGGGGAAGCAAATATCAAGAGGTTCATGAAGGACAAAAGTGTTTTGAAACTGATGGTGGTAGCAATTGCATAATACTGCTTGATGTGACTAAACTATGGAATGGTATAATGTCTGGATTAGTTACTAATAAAATGGTTTTGGGGAAAATAAACAAAAATCTAAACAATAGTTTACCTTGACTAGTAAATAATTTATGCTTTCAATAATGTGTTCTTTTGAGACATATATGAGATCAAGCTGACAAGTGCAGCATGGAAAATTAGATAGGAATCTTAGGGTAAGTGGACTCCAGTTCGTGGGGGAAGAATAACTTGTGTGAGTGCAGAAGAGAAACACCACACCCAAAGCACGGGTGAAAACTTCATGCAACATGGAAACTAGATTGGAGAACCAGAGGACAACTAACGACAACATGGGTACCATATTAAATAGAATGTGACCAAACAATGCCATTGCTCAATTTGTGTGGAAAGTCTCAGAATGTAACCAAGCTTCTTTTGTAAATTTTCTTCAAGAACCCAATAAAATAGCAAAAAATGGACTCAAATGATAAAACATGGGTATACATTACAAAGAAATACACCCTAAGAAATTTACACTGAAGTAAACTAAAGTATAATGGTATAATATGAACTAACTATTTACCTGGCCTCCAAACCTGAGCTCAGTGTTATGGTGTACCTCCCCAGCATGCCATGCTTGACTGAGGATGTAGTTTGGTCATACATATATTCCTTAATATGCTTTACTAAAAAAAAATAGATTGAGCACTTATAGTGGCTGGGATGTAGTGAATGTTTTGAATTAAACAAACTTATGGCATAGATACTGTATTAGCGATATATTATAGACAGAGGAATTTAGGATCAAAGAATTCAATAACTTGCTCACAGTCACATGTTACTGGAGCTGAGAATTAATACTCCTATTTAATTATGGAGCTTGTGCTCTTCACGAATATAATTTCTCAAAACTAAAAATTAAAACACAAGAGCAGTTATGAGGGCAGGAACTTTGGTTGTTTTACTGGCTGTTTTATTCTTTGCTATTTACTCTTGTGTCTATACTAATTTCTGGCACATAGTGTTTATTAAATATTTGGTGAACATATGAAATGTAACACTGTTGAAAGAACATTTTGAAGCAAAATTTCATCCTATCCTATATGTATTTTCAACCCGCATGTATTTCCAGTTGTACAGGCTAAAACTACCATATAGTTGCAATATACTGCTAACGAACTTTGTATTACAGAATTCAGTATTTGTAAATTATTCTTAGTAACAAGCATCAAACACTAAAATTAAAAAGGTCAACACACTAAAACCATTTGGAGAACTTCTAATGCTTCCCACTATTTTCATTTTGCCTGTTTGTAAAGAAGCTCTCATATTACTTATTTGTGAGAATACACAATTTATTTCAAACTCACTATTTACATTGGTAAACTGAATAATACATATATATCACAAGGTAATAGTAAATACAGACTAATTACATGAATATAAAATACTTTATTAGCTTATATGCTTTTTATAGTTTCATAATGATTAATAAAGGACACATTTTTACTTTACCTTTGACATATAGTTGAAGTTGGAAAATTTCTTAATATTTCTGCTTCAAACATTTGTAACTTCATATTGTTGGATGTGATAATTATTTAATACAGAATTTATAGAATTCACATGTTTTCAATACTTATCTTCAGTGACATTTTCCTCCATTAGGAAAACAACTTAAATTTATGTACTAAACATCAGCTTTTGTGCTCAAATTTTAAATTTCTCTATCTGTGCTCATATGACAACAGTATGTCAAAACTAATCTTCCTGAGACTAAATATGGTAATTTCATCATGGCATGAACTAAGTACCATGACTCTGTTATATATCTACTTTTATCATTCTACATTCAAATACCATGACTCTGTTATATATCTACTTTTATCATTCTACATTCCACCTATCATCCATCTATCTATCTATCCAGCTACTTCCCTACCAAACCTACCCACATATGTACACACTTACCTACCTACCAACTCCCTAATATTTACACTACATATATAATTTATTGAAAACCACAGGTGCCTGGGTCTAATGAAGCTCAAATTTTTATGTGTATTTCTCCGCTCGTCACCCTTATAAGAAATAATAATCTATTAATATCAAGATCCAACAGAAGCCAGGAACATTTAAAAAATGGAATCAGGCACCTTAAGAAAGTAAAAGCAGAGTGGGCTGGGAATGCAGCTCGCGAGTTGCTCTGCTCAGTGACCACATGCCTGTAATAGCATTCACTACCCACTGAAAGAGGAGAAGGAGCAGCTTTTTCCATAGACCATGGATAAAATTCATGATCTGCCCTAGGCGTCTGCAATTAACTTCCAATACATTGGTGACTTGGAATGCAGAGTCAACTAATCTTCGCCTGTTCTTTCTTTCTGCTTGGCATTTCTGACAGTCTTCCCAAGAACGTCCCGCTAATGGCGAGTGTGTTCAGCGAGCAAACGGAACACCTTCTGACGCTCAAGCGTGGTTCTCCTCGGGGACCATTAGCCTGGCCTGCAGTTGCCCGATCAAGACTGCAGTCCTAACATATGTTCTACCTTACTGAAATCTATTTTCCCCCTTTTGGGCAGCCCAGACTCCAACCTAAGTGACATGGAAATTTGATGCCGAACTTCCGTTAATCCTAAACTCTAATGGGGTGAAGCACCTGAGCAGCCACGGCTCGCTGCCTCCCTTCACTCAGATGCCTGAATCAACTCCATTCCAGATCAGTCTCAGTCTAGAAAGGAAGAATCCAATCTGCTAATCAAATGTGGTTTGATTCTGGAGGGCACGGTGCTATTTCGTAACTCCTGAGTCGGCCTGCACTTTTATCTTTAAACAATATCCAATAGGCTTTGGCAAAATTCCACTCAGTCCGATTTTCCTAATCTGATGTTTTCTTACCACCAGAACAGTGAGAGCCTTTTCACTGACACTCCATTCCCTATGAGAATATTTCAAGCATTCCACACAGGGTAGTCCAAATCGAATGCAATTAACAGCGTACATGATGTATTTAAAATCATCTCCCAAGATGTGAAGATTTACCACCCAAGCCAAAGTTTGGCTTAGTTTGAATTGATCCCTCCCCTTGTTTTCCTTTCCTCTCACTTCAAAACATCACCTCTTCAAACTGAAAAACGTAACCTTCTATAGTTTCACTGCAAGCAAAAACTATCATAAGCTGTTAATTATCGATCATGTTCCAATTATCTTTGAACCTCTTAAACAAGATAGCACTGCTACCTTGGATAAATAAGAGACCAAAAGTAGATTTGATAAATTCTGGAAGAAAATTATGAGTAGATCCTTTTGTTGTTGTTATTGGATATTTGTTTGTTAAGGAAAATGATTATCATAAGGGGCTCTATGAATCTCCATTTTGAGCTAGAGATATATTACAAGACAATATAAAGTAATGCATAATTACTTTTAATAACTCCTGTATTGATTTCTATATCCATATATTCCTTATTTTAAATATGCCTTTCTAATTCATTGCAATAGAATTGAAAGGAGATTTTTTGTGTATCCTTCAAAGTGATTTTTTTTCAAAGCTATGTATTTAATTTTTTTTTCACAACACAAACTTATCACCTTCAAAGTGTTCTACATTATACGTAATACATTTTTCAAATCTGTGATTCCATTCTTGGAAACATTTTCCAACTCATCTGTTTGGATAGTTTATAGCACTTCCCTCATTTTTGTTCCCTCACCTCTTCTATGTCATCAAATCACTGTCCTTTCATGTCCCTCTAAATTCTCAGAAACAAAAAGTAGTCACAGGGAGTGAGGTCAGGTGAGTTAGGTGCATGGGGCAAGAGAGGCATGTTGTTTTTGCCCAAAACCAGCACACTGAGATGACTGTATGAGCAGGTGCATTGTTGTGGTGGAAAAACCAGTCCCCCGTCTGCCACAAATAAAGCCGTTTTTGGTCACCTTTTATGGTTACGTTTTATGCCACCTTTTCAGAATCTCTAAGTAGAAAGTTTGATTAGCAGTCTGACCTGGTGGAAGGAACTCCAAAGGTACTAGGAGTCGACATTTGCATCCATTTGGGATGTTAAAAGACATCCAGAATGGGGTTTGTCATCATTCAATACTCCACCTTCTTTGAAATGAGAAACCCACTCAGACACTTGAGTTTTTCCCATAGCGCTGCCGTTGGAAGCTGTGTTCAACGTCACAACAGTTTCTGTGGCATTTTTACAAAGCAGGAAACAGAATTTCACACCCGCCTGCTGTTCTCTTAAATCAACCATCACGAAAAAGAGGTCCAAGAGCAGCGCTTCTCCACCTTCCTGACGCCGAGACCCTGTCACACAGGTCCCCGTGTGGTGGTGGCCCCCAACCATAACATTTTCATTGCTACTTCATCACTGTCATTTTGCTACTGTTATGAATTGGGTGCCCCTGTGAAAGGATCGTCCAAACCCAAAGTAGGTCACGGCCCAGTTTGAGAACCCTTGCTCTATAGGGATCCAGAGGAGGGCTGGTGGGTGTTACCCACTGACCTTCAAATTAGCAACACAACACTTTTCACGCAGTGTCTGGATGCTTGTGTGAAAGAAATCGATGAATGTGTTGAATTGTGAGATGATAGACAGGAAATAAATATGATGTCTAGTGATTGTGAAGTGGCTGTCAGTACAGGCTGGGCAGGCGTGCATACTAACAACCACAGCCATGGAACATGTGCTGAGACCGATGAAGGGTGTTGACTAGACCAATATGCTGTGGCTTGTTTTTATCCCTAAAACCAATTCATGGAGTGATAATTCCAATTCTTCCTCGCTTTATAGCCAAGGCTCTTATCAATCAGGAAAGTAAAAGGCATTCAGTAGACTGAGGTAAGTGCTCCTTGTACAAAGAAAAGGAAAGCTAGACAGCAGTGAACTTCTAGAAAATAGTGAGGATCAACAGAGTGACTGTCAAAATTAAAGTAAAATGAAGAAACAAAAGTGGATTTGAGAATTTATAATCACAAACAACCTATATAATTCCAAACAATTTGCACCCAATTGCAATGACCATTCTCTTTGGGGCAATAACCAGTCGTGTTCAGACATGACCGCAGTGGTGTTCAGGTGAATGCTAGGAATCACACAGAGGCAGAACTTCTCCCAGGAAGTAGTGAAAACAGATTTTATCTAAGAGCCACATTTTTACAACTACCTCATTCTACTTTGGCTGAATAAATAACTAGGGGATTACAGACCATATTGTTTTTTTTAATATTCAGTACTGTGGCTGGCAAACAGCAGAGTTCTTGGATACTCTTGCACAAGTAAATGATTAGTTATATTTATTTTCCAATCTGCCAAATATCTATTGACCATTGATAAGATTATGGAATTCCCAAACTAAGGAATAATAACATTGAAAATTCTCATAACAGTGCTTTTAAATAAAGATGCAATATAATGGTATAGAACAAAAAGAGATCAGAGAGATGGATTTTCCACAGAGAATGCGAAGTAAGCATAGACTACAAGTGGATTAATTCCTGCTCTGATCACCATGTACTTGCCATTTCTGCGGTCAAACTGGAAGACAGGATTAGTCTGCATTTCTTTCAAGGATATGTTAAGAAAATGGTCAACCTATATGCTGTGAGTTCACACTGAATTAAAACATTAAGGAGAACGCTAGAGTATATGGATTAGATATCATGAACGACTACACTCTGAGTCTCTAGGAAACCCAAGGAGACAAACACAAGTGGGTACTTTTCAAAGAAAGTGGATCAGTCTCACAGAATGATGTTAAATGATGTCACCATTCTCACACATTTAGACGTAACATTAAGATATTTCACCCTTATAACTGCTGATGTCAACATTTGGCAGCAGAGTCTACAAATCTGCTGGCTTTGAAGCCACACTACCTACAAGAGCAGTTCTCAACCTGAGATGCAACCCCTTTGGAGGTCAAATGACCCTTTCACAGGGGTCGCCTGATTTAAAACAGTAGCAAAATTATAGTTATGAAGTCACAACAAAAATAATTTTAAGGTTAGGGGGTCACCACAACATGAGGAAGTGTATTAAAGGGTCCCCGCATTAGGAAGAATGAGAAGCAATGATGTATGGGTCTCCAAAAGAGCTTACCATCCTCAAAAGCCACAGAGTACTTGAAATAGTTGGACTTTTTAGAACTACTTAGTAGGGTGGCATTGGCTAGTTGCCTTGGGGCAGCTCTGGCCCTGTGACCCTGGGTACAAAAGAATGTAACATTGCCCAGCCTGCACCGTGCGTACCAGAGTGCCTATGAGCTCCCTGAGGCACGCACTGTGGCAGCCTGCCCTTGAGGCCTTCCTCTTTTACTGCCCATCACTGTCCCAGGCATGACGTGCTTCTCCAGGGACTGGTCTCTCAGATGGTCTGTGCAAAGGATGTGAGGCAAGGCCTCGTCATCTTCTGTAAGGAGAACTCTGACTGTACTCACTTCAAGACAGATGTGTTTGTCCTTTCAGTCCCTGGTACTGTCAATACTCTCCCACACCATGGCTCAAGTGCATCACTTTTCTTTGGTCTTCCTTATTCAATGTCGAACGTCACTGCATAGGAGGTGATTGAAGAGACAATGCTTTGGGCCTCTACATAATACCCTTGCTTTGCAACACTCTAAAGAGGTCTTGTGCAGCAGATTGACCTAATATAATACATATCCTTAGATCTTGATTGTGGCTTCCATGATCAAAGCAAGGAAAAGGGCAATATGAAATCCTTCATAACTTCAATCTTTTCTCCATTTATCATGATATTATGTATTAGTGCAGTTTTAAGACTTTGGGTTTTTGTTTTTTTTAATGAATTGAAATCCATACTGAAGTCTGCCATCCTTGATCTTCATCAGCAGGTGCTTCAAGTTCTCCTCGCTTTCAGCAAGCAAGGTGGGGTTGTTGTCTGTCGTTGTCGACGGTATTGTTCTGTGCCATCAGTCCACTGTGACACATAGTGAGCCTGTGCACAGCGGAACAAAACACTGCATGGTTCAGCACCACCCTCCCGATGGTTCCTGCGCCTGAGCCCATTGATGAAGCCATGGTGTCAACCAATCCACTTGGCTGAACCCCTTCCTCTTTTTTGCCACCCTTCCACTTTAGTCTTGTGACTACATGTCCAGAGCATGTAAGAGGAAGTCTTGTCATCCTTGCCTCTAAGGAGCACTCTGGTCTTACTGATTTCAATACAGAGCAGTTTGTCCTTCTCCAGCACCCCAGTTCAAATGCAAATTCAATTCAAATGCACCACTTGTCTGCCAGTTTGTCATGCTGTGGGCTCTTCTGTGTTGTTGTGATGCTGGAAGCTATGTCTTTGGTGTTTCAAATGCCAGCAGGGCCACCCCAAGCACAACTAAGGAGGGACTAGACTCCCACTCTTGAGGAAGAAGCTGCTTAAAACCTTGGACAGAGCTTCAAAGCAGGCTCACATGTTGAAAGCCTGAACAAAGGAAGCAGAACACTGTCAGATAAACTGCATGTGGATGGACCCCTCAGGTGGGAGGGCCCTCAAAATGTGACTGCAGAGGAGCTGCTTTCTTGGAGGGGAGTCCACTACGTGGAAGTGAATTGAGGAAAGCCGGCAAGAGCGGAGCATTTGCTGTCTTCATTTGCTCATGGCGCAGGACTCAAGGTAAAGCGAAACAGCTGCAACAGTCTTCTATGATTGGAACTTGGAATATGTGAAGCATAAATGTAAGAAAAGTGGAAGTGCTCAAAAATGAACTGGAATGCATGTACAACAATGCTCTAAGCATTAGTAAATGGAAATGGACTGGTATTGGCAATTTAAAATCAGAAGGTCATTTCATTTTCTACACCAGGAAAAACACAATCAAGAGGAATGGTGTGGTATTCATTGTCAGAAAGGATCTCACTACATCCATCATGAAGTACAATGCTGTTAATTACAGGATTATATCTATCCAGCTTCAAGGAAATCCAATCAATAAGCAATTATTCAAATGTATGGACCAACCACAAAAGCTAGTGATGAAGAAATTGAAGAATTCTACCACAAACTTCATTTGGAAATTGATCGCATGCGATCAGGATGCATTGATAATTAGTGTTGATTGGAATGCAAATGTTGGAGACTGGTGGAAGAACAGTAGTTGGTAAATGAGCTGGAGATTTCATGATAGGATTTTACAAAACTAACAACTTGTTCACAGCAGGTACTTTTTTCCACAACACAAAAGGCAAGTACTGACAGCAGACCTGGTGAGCTGTGGTTGAACCTCAAGACCATCACTCAAGAGGAAAGCAGAAAGTCTTTTTAAAAGACAGGCAAGAAACAAAGGTCAAAGTGGAGGCCAGAAGGTCGGGTGGTCCCCTCGATAGCGATAGCCTCATTTCAAGGAGAACACACTCAACAAATTTCTAAATAAAGCTGAAAGGCACTTGTTAACTGTCTGCACTTGAACCAGCCAGCTTATGCCTGCAGGGACAGGTCAGTGTGAAAATTCTAGTCTCGAGGCTCTTTCTGGGTTATCATAGAAAGGCAGCTAACGGCTCACAGCTCTTTACAGTAGAACATCCTGAAAATGTGTCTCAGGCTATTTTTAACATTTCTCTGTCATAACGTGTTGCACACACCCAGGCTAATTTAGAAGCCTTCGGAATATGAATTCTTAAGCAATTGCATACAGAAAAATGATTTAAAAGGAAAGGATTTCATGGTGGCTCTTTTGAATATCCGAAGATAGGCATTTACAGTTATGACAAATAGATCATTAGAATCACCAGGCTCAACGATGTGAGAAATGTTGTGAGCCTTTGAGGGTGGCCATGAAGTTCCTGTGTGTGCTCCCTCCCTATGAATCACCACTGATAGCACCCAACAACCTGCACTGGCCACAGGGCTGAGCAGATAGCTACGATACAAATTAATTTTAATCACTTTTGGTCCATGGCAGAAGACTGGAAGCATATAGCCAACAATGAATCTTACTTTGCAATAAACAATTTTATCACTTTTGGGATTTCATTAATATATAATGCTAATTCTTTTTCACACACATTCTGTTGTCTTAACAGAAGATAGCTAAGAGCATAATCATATAGGAATATTTCTCCCAAATGAGTACAATACAAGTAGCTAGAGAATTATCTTTCACTTCCTGCCTACTGGGTAAAAAAAACACATTTGAATTAGTGCTCTATTATTATTAATACTACTCATGATTCTAGAAGAAAACACAACTAAGAAAGAATAATGTTTAGGCTTTGGCCATCTAGGAAAGGGCAGGGATTGAAGAGAGAACTCCAGAATTAAATGTTTTCCATAAAATTTGCATTTGCAAAGCACTAAGAAGTGTCAGAAGGATGCAGTAATCCCAGAGTTGTCTTTGGACAATCCTACTTAACTGCGGTGAAGTGTCTGCTGCAATGATTGCAAACTGAGGAAACTGGGAAAGATTTCGACCTGGCAGTGTTTTGTACAAAATGTGTCTAAGCCATCTATTCTCAATTTCATTCCTGAAAGGGCAGCATTTCTACAAAGTTAAGCAGTCACCTATCAACCTAAAACCAGTGGCTGTTCCTCTGATCTGGCTCAGAGTTTTGTGTTTTCAAGCACATCCTCTGACTTTTCACTTTTGCAATACGTAAAGAGATGATCACCACATGTTTCATCTGGCAAACTTTAAACCAAAGACTGGAGACCCATCAGAAAACAAAGAAGACCCTTTAATAAAATACATGTTGGTAAAAACCCAATAAGGAGATTTAAAGCAGATTCAGTGAGATTATTATAATCCAGTTTGCAAAAATATTAAGGCTATATTTGCAATGCTGTTACAATTCCTGAAACCAGGATTTAGATAAAAAATAAAATAAAACTGAGAGGCAGATTTTGAATGTTCTCAAAATGTGCTTCTTTATGAGCCATTTTATTGTCAGTGTCTAATTCACTGAATTTCCAGTTTCTCTAATATGACACAAATTTATAAGCGATGAAACAAGACAATAAAACTATAGTTATTAATTTTTAAATTATACATTCATCAAACATGTATTAAACACTACTGATGACTGCTAGCTAATATTTAGGGCACTACTAAGAGTGGCAGGAATAATCTCTAGACACATGTCCTTGTGTGTTACTACTGAAACAACTACTCTCAAAACCAAACTCAATGTCACAGAGCCATTTTTAATTTATAATGACCTTATACAATGGGGTAGAATTGCCTCCTTGGGTTTCCCAGGCTGTTGCCCTCGTCTTTCTCCAGAAGAGCAGCTAGGAGTTTCAAACTGATAGCTTTGTGGTTAGCAGCCAAACATGTAGCCACTATACCAGAGGGTTCTCTTCATCTTTAATTAAGTTTGCAGATTAAAGATTAATCATGGCCTAACAAAAGTTGAGAAAGCACGTTGTGCTGAAAAAAAAATCATAGCATTGTGAATGAGGGGGAGTGCAGAGTGGGGACCCAGGGCCCATCTGGGGGAGATTGGATGTCTCCTAGCAGAAGGGCTGTGGGGACGTGATGAGCCAGTCAGAGTGTAGTATAGCAAAGGTGAAACATACAATTTTCCTTTAATTCTTAAATGCTTCCCCTCCCCCCACTATCATGATCCCAATTTTACCTTACCTGGATCGGAGAATGTATACTGTCACAGATAGGAACTGAAAATACAGGGAATCCAGGACAGATGACCCCCTTAGGATCAGTGGTAAGAGTGGCAATATTGGCAGGATAAAGGGAAGATGAGGGAGAAGTGGGGAAGAGATGACAAGGTCTACCTATAACCTCCTCCCTAGAGGACGGACAGCGGAGAACTAGGTGAGGGAGATGTGGGATGGTGTAAGATAAGATAAACTATTAATTATTTATAAATTATCAAGGGTTCAGGGGGAGGGGAAGCAGGGAGGACGGGGAAAAATGAGGAGCTGATACCAAGGGCTCAACTAGAAAGCAGATGTTTTGAGAATGATGATGGCAACATATGTACGAATGTGTTGGACACAAATGATGTATGTACGGATTGTGAAAAGAGTTGTATGAGCCCCTAATAAAATGATTTTAAAAAATTAAAAACAGCTATCCCTTGGAAAACTAATGTATGTAATGAGAGTTTCTAACATCCAATAAAAGTATCACTGTTACTCTCTAAAAGTGTTATAATATTAAAAGTTGCTATAAATTATGTATTCTGCATAATCGAAATATGTATCTAGGCAGTGACTAAATGCTGGCAGCCCATGGGTTATGAAGGAGACCATCTCTTAATGGTGTCTTTAAAATTCCCAGGTCAGTCGGAGCAGGCGCACCGGTCTGTATTTAGCTGTCCAAGGGAAAGCTATAAGCTTCCTTCATGATTAAAGAGCTGCCAGTGCAACAAGTGAAGGCGATGAGATAAAGCATTTCAGTGCAATTGGGGCTGGTTTACTCGTTTCAAAATGAGGGCATTTACGTAGTTAAAGGGCAAGGAGTTGTTTTACAGGCTGGATGATCATAATCGAGGGTCTTCCTGTATATCAATAAACTAACTGCTCATGGTGAAGATGATGATGGCAACAACAGTGAGGATTACAATGAAGACAATTAGGGAGATTTACCTCGGGATCTTCCAGCATCTCAACATACATGACACCCAAAGCAATATACATGAAGAAAGCAGGAGGTGAGTAAGAAGCCAGGAAAGAAAAGCTGCTGACAGTTATGGCTGGGTAGTTCACATACCAGCAGCATCATTCAAGGTGAACAGTTTTCAGTGGAGCTTCCAGACTAAGACCAATTAAGAACAAAGTGAAGGCTATTCACTTCAGAGTTATTAGGAACGTAAAATGTCATGAACAGTCATGGAACACTGGCAACTATGCGGAAAAACGATGAACAGCAAGAGATCATGGTGAGCTATAGTGCAGGAAGGTAAGCCCCTCAAGTCAGAAGGCAATCCGTACACAGCTGATGGAGAGCTGCCACCTCAACTTAGAGCTGCACATGAGGAGGGGGAGGTAAACACGAGTGAGGACTACGGGGCACGTCGCTGTGCTCTTGGGAAAGCCGCACGCGGACCAATGGCCATCATCTGAACAGAACGAGAGAAGACGGAATCATTTAGAATCAGGGCAGGTGAGCACAAGGGCTGTAATCTTTCAGCATCCTTGTTGAATCTGCGTGCTGGGAGATAACAGGAGAAAGTGGATTGCATACAGAGGAATGAAGTATTTGGATTGGAGGAAAGCTTGCTAGCAACCTATGATCGGCGGTTGACACAACCTTGCTTGCTGCAAGTGAGGAGGATGGGAGCACTTGCTGATGAAGATTAAGGACTGCAGTCTTTTGTGTGGATGACAAATTAATGTAAAGAAAAAACAAACCATCACAATTGGACCAATAGACATTATCCTGATAAATGTAGAGATGGTGATTTTGTTAAGAATTTCATCTTGCTTGGATCCACAGCAATTTTTATGGAAGCAGCAGTCAAAACAAGTAAAACATTGTACTGCACTGGGCGAATCTCCTGTCCCTAGTCCCCTTAAAATGGTGGACATGCAAGGCCATCGCGTTCAGGGCTAAGGTGTTCCTAACTGAAGCTGTGGCAATTTCAACAGATTCTTATGCAGGTGAGAGTTATCTACCCAGTAATAAATAATATAGAAGAATAGATACATTTGAATACAGTGCTGGTGAGGACTATTGAAAAGTGCGATGGACTGCCAAGAGAACCAACACATCAATCTTAAAAGTATGCCCTCTAGATGCAAGCATGATCAGACTTCATTGTACATACTTTGAACATGTGATCAGGATAAACCAATTTGTGGAGAAGGACATCTATTTGGTGAAGTCTGAGGGCACTGACAAAGATGAGAAGCCCGATGGAGTGACAAAGTGGCAGCAACAAAAGGTCCCAACCTAACAAGCACTGTGAGTCTGGTGCACAGTGTCGCTGTGAGCAGGAAGCAATTCGATTGTACCGAGCAACAACTAAAAGCGATCTCTGGATGGCTTTAGACTATGAACAAATTTTCCAAATAATTTTCATGTATTTTAAAATATGTTATTAAATACCATAGGTCAATGAAGCATTAATATACACATATTTTTGAAAACTGTGCTCAGAGCATGTGAATAAGTTTAAATAGCCAGCCCTTTTGTTATTACTGATTCCTATTTCATTTTCTTCTAATTTTCAGTTTTTATCAAACACTAAGCTCAAAAATATTTTTTAATAAATCACTTTATTGGATGCTCATACAACTCTTATCCGAATCCATCCATCCATCCATCCATCCATTGTGTCAAGCACATTTGTACATGTGTTGCTATCATCATTCTCAAAACATTTTCTTTCTACTTGAGCCCTTGGTATCAGCTTCTTGTTTTTTTCGCCTCCCTCCCCCCACTCTCCCTTCCATACCCTTCATAATATATATTTTTTCATGTCTTACACTGTCCCATGTCTCCCTTCACTCACTTTTTCAGTTGTCCATGCCCTAGGGAGGGGGTTATATTTAGATCAGCTATCTAGACACCACTTCCATTTCTAAGAAATTTTAAATCTCCACTTTACACAAGGGATAGCATGAATCACTCTCCTGCCACAAGCCATCTACTTTATAAATGTGTTTGCTCCCACTTACCTGTGTTTAATCTTTTAATGGATCCCCATGGTAAACTTTTATTCTCTTAATATGCTATCTTCCTTAAACTTTGCAGACCAAACTATATATTATGTATTTTAAAAGAACGTCTCATTAAGAGTGCCATAAGTTATCACTGTCTGTGCAGAAATAAGTGACATTTACTCAATGATTTTGTAATACTTATCCAAAGCATTTCTATATTGAATATTCTACTTAGCTACTGAATATCTTCCCTAGTAGACTGTGAGTTGAGCGTCTTGAGAAGAGTGAATCTGTCTTACTCGTTGGCATACCTTCCCAATCTAAAATATTGCCTCCAAAAATAAAAGAAACTAAACCAAATAAAACAATGATCAAAATATTTAGGTATTTTATCACTGATTTCAAAGATCGAGACATAATATAATCTGATTTGGAAGTAACTGAGTAATTGTTTACCTATACACAAGCAAGCACAACTGGGCTGTGATAAGTGTGTAAAGAGAACAATTCCCTCTGTAACATATCGAAATAAGAACGTTACTCTCCATACAGTATTTCATACATCCCATGCATATTCAG
Organism: Tenrec ecaudatus; assembly: GCF_050624435.1. Lineage (NCBI taxonomy): Eukaryota > Metazoa > Chordata > Mammalia > Afrosoricida > Tenrecidae > Tenrec > Tenrec ecaudatus. Next base: position 1,448,389 of record NW_027459455.1, read on the forward strand.
TCAAAGTCAAAATAGAGTTTTAATGTAATATGCCAAACTGATTACAAAATTGCTAATAAGAGAAAAACTGTCAGGTTTCAAAGAAGAGCAACAGGAAATGCTTACCAATGATGCCATCCTATACAGTAATGTAAAGAGAACCACACAGTATGGGAGCCAAACAACAACAAAAACAAAGCCCAAAAGAATACCAACAGACCAATGACAATCCCCTGTAAATAGTAAGATATTATATAAAATTACCAAATAAAAGTGCTTAAAATTAATTAAAATAACTGGTTATGAGTGTGTTAATGCTAAAGGAAATTAGATCTACATTTTATCCCGTATAATAAAAGAGAAGAAACAGTTGACGAATTGTATTGCAAACTAAAGTAACAACTGAAGTACAAAGATATTCTAAATTCTTAGGGGAGCCTTCTATGGACAGTAGACCTAGAGAGCCACAAAAGGAATAGTTTGACAATTTTGAACATTCTTTGAATGTAAACTACCCAACAAAGTTAAAATAAAGAAATCAACATAGTACTGTGAAAACATCCAATAAAATGTAGCCTAGAAAAAGGATTAACATCCCAGATACCCACAACAATGAAAATAAAGTAGGATAAAAGAAAAAACCCTTTGTTGATTTTCTATTATGCTTTAATCCTTCATTAATCAGAAAACACTTCACAGAATAAAAATCAAAATTCACAAATACATTTGGAAGGATGCATAATCACATTTGCTAAACGTTAAAAACTTAAAAGTATTTATACTACCTATTGTATTCGCTTTGAGTTGTGAGGGAATTGGAATTTTTAGGTGCGTGGTTGATGAACCTTTACACTGGTAGAATCTCTTGGAATGTATCAAAGTATTTATACATTTTGTATCAAATATTCCACTTACAATAACAAATTAATAAGTCATTTTTATAATAAAAGATTGTTCAAAATATTCACTGCAGTCATGATTATAGTACTGAAAAATTAGAATCAAACTCTCCAGACATATTTTTACAAATGAGAGTAGAGAACGAATGCTTTCATATGTAAATATTAAACCCTGTGAAAATACAAAGAATGAATGAGCATATAGTATTAGTACTTTCACATCTGAGGAGGGTTAAATGAGTATGGAGCAAGAGCAAAAGAAGGTTTTCATACTATATTTATGTTTTGTTTTAGTCTTGACAATTAGAAAGCGTTCAGTGGTTACTTATATATTTTAATATAGCCATAAATAAGAATACCTAGAGCAGTTTACTGAAAAGAGTTGCATAGAAGTCGATCCTTTCAACAATCAATGACTGATTAATTCAACAACACACACAAATACAACATTGCACTATGGATTGGAGTAGCAAGCAGTAGTATAAGGATGAGATAATGCACTATCCTCAGGATAAGGCTACACTCATCTAACTCACTCTAACCCACTGCAACCCAGTCAATGCAGACCCACAGCGAGTCTATAGGGCAGCGTAGAACGGTCCCTTTGAGTTTCAAAGACTGTAACTTTTTTTTAATTACTTTTATTGGGGGCTCTTACATCTCTGATCACAATCCATACAATCATCTATTGTGTCGAGCCCATTTGCACAGATGCTGCCATCCTCATTTTCAAAGCATTTTCTTTCTACTTGAGCCCTTCATATCAGCTCCTCATTTTTCTCCCTCCCCCCTTACCCACCACCCTCCTGAACTCTTGATGAGTTATATATTATTATTTTCATATCTTAAATCTTCCTCTGTTGCCCCTCACCCAGTTTTCTGTTGTTTGTCCCCATGGGAGGGGGTTTATGTTGATCCTTGTGATCGATTTCTCCTTTCTCCCCTCACCTTCCCCTTATCCTCCTGGTATCTCTATTCTCATTGTTGGCCCAGAGGGGTTTATGGATTCCCTGTGTTGCAGGCTCTTATATGTAGCACTGTGCATGTTTTGGTCTAATCCGATTTGTAAGGTAGAATTGAGGTCATGATAGTGTGGGGGAAGGAAGCATTAAAGAATTAGAGGAAAGTTGTGTGTTTCAATGGTGCTCTACTGCACTGGCTCATCTCTTCCTTGTGACCCTTCTGTGAGGGGATGTCCAATTGTCTACCTACGGGCTTTGGGTCTCTACTTCTCCCCCCAACCCCCCACTCCCATTCACATTGAGTATAATTTTGTTCTGGGTCTTAGATGCCTAATACCTGATCCTTTTGACACATCATGATCGCACAGGCTGGTGTGTTTCTTCCATGTGGGCTTTGTGGCTTCTCAACTATATGACCACTTGTTTATCTTCAAGCTTTTAAGACCCCAGATGGTATATCATTTGATACCCGGGCACCATCAGCTTTCTTCACCACATTTGCTTATGCACTCATTTTGTCTTCAGTGATTTTGTTGGGAAGGTGAGCATCACAGAATGCCAGATTATTAGAAAAAAAATGTTCCTGTATTGAGGGAGTACTTGAGTCGAGGCCCGATGTCCATCTACAACCTTAATTCTTAACATATAGATATATGTACATAGATCTATTCCCCTCTCATTATATATTTACATATGTACATGCCTGTATTTAGACATCTATAAATGTTCTTTGCGCCTCCTGGTTCTTTCCTCTATTTCCTTTTACGTTCCTCTTGTCCCACCATCATGTTCATGTTAGGCCTTCATTTGGGTTTAGTAATCCTTGCTGCTACATTGCCCTTGGTTAGGGCCCACTAGGCATCTGAAGTCTTTCTCTCCATTGATTTTAGTTCACTTCTTGTTCTCTTATCCCTGGGTTGGTATCTCATCCCCTTCCTTTCTCCCACCTCCCTTTCTCCAGTATCCCTCCAGAATCATCAGTCCATTCTTATCTTCTCTGAATTGTTTATCCCACCTATCTTATTTAGATAGAAGACATGCAGAGACATTAATAAGCACAAAAACCAGGCAAAGCCAAAAGAGACAACAAAGGAAGTCAAAATCAACAAAACAATAAAATAACCAAAACCAAAAAGAAAGCCACTGATAAAAGTGGAAAAGCCTCTAAATAGTTCAAGGTCTCTTTGCTAGCCTTTAAGAGTGCTTTCTAATCAAGTCTGATGGGGTCTCACATTCTGTCTCCAAAGTCTATTTTTTGTATTCACTGGAGATTTCACCACTTTGTTCCCCTTGCTACTCTGTTGCATGCCTTCGGTGTTTCCCTCCAGGGTGATGGGGTCAGACTGGCACATGCACTGTGTCTGCAGTGTTGTCCCCCTTAGCGCTATGGCTCAGTGAGGGACGTTGTGCCTCATAGTGGGGCCAGCCCTATGGTCCTCTCTGTGCATTGTCTGATCTGTGCAGAAATATCGTCCTTGGGGCTTGCTGGGCCAGGATGAGTTCCCCTCCCTCTCCATCCCTTTTCCTTTCTCCTGTGTGCTCTAATCAGATGTGCCCCTCTCCCCAGGCTGTAGGAGAGAGACCAGTCTTCAACCCCATGTGCCAAGATGTGACTACAACATACCGGCATGTACCAGGGAACCGATAGACAGGTGTGCGGGGTCAGCCCCAAACCCAACTATGTGGACACCCCCACCCCTTCGCTAGAAGAATGCACTTCAGAGGACAGCACTGAGACTGTAACTCTTGACAGGAATTGAAAGCCTCATCTTTCAATCCTGTGTAGAAGTTGGTGATTTCAAACTGCTGACCTTTCAGATTTCAGACCAACAGGTAAGCACTATGTCATCAGTGCTCCTCTACCAAGCATGTTGCCAGTTCACACGAAGTATATAGAACAATACAGAATTACCCCCTAGGATTTCCAATTGGCAAATCTGTCTGTCTGTCTCTCTCTCTCTCTCTCTCTCTCTCTCTCTCTCTCTCTCTCTCTCTCTCTCTCTCTCTCTCTCTCACACACACACACACACACACACACACACACACAAACACACACTGGACTTGCTAAAAAAAATACCTATTCTTGCTGGGGAGGGTAGACAAGGCTTTTTTTTTAAGTAGAACCATTTTTTAAATGAATACTTATATCTTCAATTGACTAAGCAAACGGGGATTTAAGAATTTTCAAATACTGGGCAAAATTCCTATGATTTGGGGTCAGAACAACTGCTGCTCAATTGTTTGAGGTTATCCCCCATCCCTAACTTAAGAGCTGCCCAATTTTTGCTGAGCTGAGTGACTTTTAACCTTGATTTCTCAGCTATACAATTTTGATAGTGACCAGTTCATGAAGTGCTTTTACTGAGAAGTATGAATGAGATCCTTCGAGAATTTCATGAATATTTGCTATCTTCTACTCAGTCTCTTTGAACATGCTTAATGGAGCAGGATGTAGTCAGACTCCAAAGGTTGACAATAGATTAAATAACATAATTAGAGAATTTACTAGCATATACTAAAATATGTATGTCCTGCAAGTCCAAGTAAATGCAAAACATTTCCCCAATTAAATCTGAGTTTGGATTTCTTGTGGTTAGTGCCTCAGAGTTAATTCCAACTCGTAGTGACAAGCACAACAGAAAGAAACACTGCGCACTCTTACAACCTTTCCTGTGTGGGATCATTGCAACCATTTTGGCAATGAAACCCCACACCAAACTCACTGCCATCGAGTTGATGGCGACTCAGAGCAACCCTATAGGACAAGATGGAACCGTGCCTGGAGGTTTCTGAGACTCGAACACAGTGGTGCTCCACCTTCCTAATGCTGTGATCCTGTCACACAGTTCCTCATGGGGGAGTGACCCCCCAACCACAGAATTCTTTTCTTTTCTTTTAAAAAAAAAAACCAACATTTTATTAGGGGCTCATACAACTCTTTTTAAAATTTTTCTCAGTTTTATTTATTGATCTTTCTTTTTTTCTTTTTTTACATTTTATTAGGGACTCATACAACTCTTATCACAATCCATACATATACATACATCAATTGTATAAAGCACATTCATACATTCCCTGCCCCAATCATTCTCAAAGCATTTGCTCTCCACTTAAGCCCTTTGCATCAGGTCCTCTCATAGAATTATTTTCATTGCCACTTCATCACTGTCATTTTGCTACTGTTTTGAATCAGGAGACCTCTGTGAAAGGGCCGTTCCACCCCCACAGGAGTTGCGACCCACAGGTTGAGAACCACTGCTTTAATTCTTCTTGGGAGTATTAAGTCCCAGCTTTCACTCCAGGAGCAGATGGTGATTTCTGGCTGCTGGCTTTACCATTAGCAGGCTGATGAGTGATTACTATGCCACCAGGGCTCCTCGGAGGAGACATTTTGTTCCTGCCAAAGCACTAGCTACTTTGGATTGAAGGTCAGTAATTCTCCCAGATAATCTCAGCGGTGGGCAACTGTGAAATGTTCTAGCAGCTCCTCTGATGCCAGACAGGAACTTGGGTTCATTTTCACAGTTGGAGTTCCCACCTGTAGAAGAGTAAGTACCCAAGTGGTGCAAATAGGAAGCGTTCAGCTACTAACCCAAAGGTTGGTGGATCAAATTTATCCGGAACTTTCTGAGAAGAAGGTCTGGCTATCTGCTTTCCAATGGTACCAGCCTTGAAATATTGATGGAGTAATTTCACTCTGCACATGAGTACCTTTTTCTTTTTCACTCACTCTCAACTGTGGACTAGCCCCTCCTGATGACACGTTCAAAGTACTTGACGTAAGTCTCACCAGCCTTACCTTGAAGAAGCATTTGGTCTGTACTGTTTCAAAGACAGTCTGGTCACTTTTTCTGGCAACCCAGGTAAATACAATATTCTTTGTCAATACCATATTCAAATGACTCATTATTCTCCAGTCTGTGTCCATCTTTCTCATGCACATGAAGAGATTGAAAATATCATGACTTTGATAAGGCACACTTTAATCCTGCAAGTGACATCTTTGCTCTTTAACATATTAAATAATCCTTTTACAGATTTAATTGATGTCTCGATTGCTTCTTTGCATGAGTGTAATTGTGGTATCAAATAAAACAAAATGATTCACAATTTCAATTCTCCCCACCACCGCCTTCCATTTATCATGATGTCCCTATTAGTTCAGTTGTATTTATTTTTCATTAGGCAGAATTGTGAGGATTTATTTTTTCCTTAGGGAGAAGTACAATCCATGCTGAATGCTGTAGCCTTTTATCTTAATCAGTAAATGCTTCAGGTCCTCTTGACTGCTGGCAAGCAAGGTGTGCCATCTGCATATGGAAAGTTGTTTATGAGCCTTTTTACAATCATGATGGTGCGTTCTTCTTGCAGTCTGGCTTCTGGGATCATTTTTCTCAGCATCCCCTTGATTGCCCAGTGACTGCTTCTGGGTCTTTCTATAGGCTCTGCATGAGAGCTATTAAGTATTCTTCGTAGAGTAATCCATAGGTTGTTTTGGGATACACAATCAAATGCCTGTGCATTGTCAACAAAACGCATCCATCTGATATCTACAATCATATAGTTCATCTCACATCCTCTTCTCAATCCAGCTTGAATTTCTGTCTTTTCTCTATGTATTGTTATAACTATTTTAAACTTATTATCAGCAAAAATTTACTTTCATGTGATATTATGATTTTGTTTTAATAATTTACACAACATATTAGGCCACTTTTCTTTGGAATGAGCAAATACATGAATTTCTTCCAGTTGGTTGATGGGGTAGCTGTTTCCTATAATACTTGACATGGATGAGGGAGTGTTTCCAGCTTATGGCTAGTATTGAAATATCTCAATTGCTATTCTGTCCGTTCCTGAATCTTTTTTTTTCTTCAATATTTTCAGTGAAGCTTGGGCTTCTTCCTGTTATACTATAGGTTCTTGATTAAGATGCTACCTCTAAAATGGTTGAATGTGACCAAATTTTTGGGTACAGTAACTATGATTCTTTCATTCTTATTTTAATACTTCCTGCATTATTAAGCATATTTTCCATAGAATCCTTTGGTATTTTCGCTCAAGGTTTGAGTTTTTTCCTTATTTATTTCATTTTGAAAAATGCTGCATGTTGTTCTGTGTAGGATTTCTAACTGAATGTTCATGCATATTCATCATAATGCTTCACTTGTCTTCTTGAGCGAGCCTATAAAACTTTCAAGTCAGCTTTTACTTTGTCTTTAATTTTTCCATTTGCTTTAGTTGCTCTATGATCAATAAATAGCAAGGTTCAGAGTCCCTTCTGACATCTACTTTGATGTCTTCTATCTTTCCTGTCTTTTTAATGACCTTTTGCTCCCTTCATCTATGATGCTCATGATGTCATCCCAGAATCATCTAGTCTTTTATCATTAATGATCAGGCAATGCTGCAAGGCTATTATTGAGATATTCTCTAAATTCAGGTGGGATATACTCACCTGAATACTCTTATATTTTTATCCTACTAGACTTGTTCTCATCTTTTTCAGTTTCAATTTGAACTTGCACAATAGCAATTGATGGTCTGTTCCATAGTTTGCCTTGTTCTAATTCTGGATAAGGATACGGAGCTTCCCTATCTGCCTTTCCACACATTGAGGAGATTTGATTCTTGGGTGTTACATCCATGTGGCTTTGTTTACAACTACATATGTTAAAATGAAGGTATCTCATGATCATTTTAAAAATTCATAATTATTGCTCTAATAACATTTGCATATTCCCTGGTGAATTTTAATAAATGAGAATAAAATGGTTTGTTTCAAGTGTTTAAGACTTCCAAAATTAAAATGGAAAGCAATGTTCTGACTCAGTCAACAAGGAATATAAATTAGGGGATATATTTCTAATAATATTCTAACAGACAGACAAAGGTTATAAATATTTTAAATATTACATTTAAAATTAACATGTTAATGTGAATGAGTGAAACATATTCACATATTTTCCATTTTCTTTTGCTCTCTGTCTTTAAAATATCACTACTTGTTTTCTCATAAGCATTCTAAAACTTTCAGAATACGAGAAGGTACCCACTAAAGGGAAAAAATAAATGGAATTTATTTTTCAAAACTATAAATTTAAAATTTTTAAATAAAACAACCTTTATCACCTTCAAAGTACTCTCCATTACCCTTAACACATTTGTCATATTTGTGATTCTATTCTTGGAAACATTAAAAGTCATCTGTTCGGATGGCTGACAGTACCTCCCTCATTATTTTCTTCACCTTCTGTGTCATCAAATTGCTGTCCTTTCATGTCCCTCTGGATTCACGGACATAAAAAGAAGGTGCACAGAGTGAGGTCAGGTGAGTTAAGATGCATGGGGCCAGAGGGGCATGCTGTTTTTTCACCCCAAATTGGCACACTGAGATGGCTACCTGAGCAGGTGCATTGTTGTGGTGGCAGAACCAGAGTCCCATCTGCCACAAATAAGGTCTTTTTTGTGGCACAGTTACTCTATCATTTCAGAACCTCTAAATAGAAAGCTTGATTAATAATCTGACCTGGTGGAAGGAACTCCAAGTGGATTATGAGTCAACATTTTTGTCTTTTTGAGATGTCGACGGATGTCTAGAATGAGTTTTATCATCAATCGGCATTTTACCTTTCTTGAAATAAGAAAAGCATTCATACACTTGAGTTTCTGAAGCATATTTTCCAGGCAGGAAATAAAATTTCACAACTGCATCCTGGTCTCTTAAATTGGCCAAAAGAAAAACTGATTTCCAGTGATATTACTTCTACAAAAAAAAAAAAAAATTCACTGAGACCAGAAAGTACTTTCCCAGGTGACGCCACTGGGTGCGCTAAGAGCAAGTTACTCACCTACCAAGAAAAATGCATAGTGTGAAAGTTATGCCCAGTGGGGCTTTTTTCTCCATTTGGGGGGCGGGGGTTCCCCCTCTTTATAGAAATGTCTTTTTAAAGTCCTTCAGTTTTCTAAAGTAAACTTCCCTTTTATTAAAATAAATGGCATTGCTGTTGAAGTGTAGACTCTTGTCCTTTTTAACAGTATGGGTTCGACCGTCCTACAAGTTGGATGTACACACGTGCCCTGTTAATTGCTAGCAGCGTTACGTGGTCAGGTTCAACGACTTCTCTGATCCTCAGCTTCCTTATTTATAAAACAGTAACAGGATCATTCGACATATAAAAAACAAACTTTTGAAAGGCAAGGATGTTACTTTGAGGACTAAGGTGCCATGGTCTTTTCAATTACCTCACACGCATGTGACCATGATAAGTTGGACACTGAATAAGGAAGACTGAAGAAGAGTCAACACATTTGAATCATGGTGCTGGCAAGAAAATATTGAGAATACAATGCATGTGAAGTGAATAAACCAATCTGTCTCAGAAGATGGGCAGCCATAATGCTGCTTGAACTTCATCTCATTTACTATGGGCATGATGGAGACCCGCCCCTAGAAAGGAATAGCACACTTGGTAAAGCAGAGGAGCAGAGACAAAGACGTCTTGACGCTGTGGTGCAACAATAGGATTGGACATAAGAACAGAGGGGGAGCGCGGCACGGGACTGGCATGTTGTGTCCTGTTTTACATGGGGTAACTGTACGTCAGAACAGACATAAGGGCACCGACAGCAGCAACAACCAATCCTACATATTTCATAAGGCTTTATCAATTATTCATTAAATGAATAACTGTACACAGATTTGTGTCTGGTGCCTTTTAAGTTTCAGGTAATTGTTAGTTCATGATATAAGTTTTCTTCTAGCTACTTTAACTTTCTGTGGTAATCTATTGCACTACTTGCTTGTCTTGATTTTCTCTGGGTGAAATATTGGAGTAAGTGTATGCTCATTGACTTTCTGGATTTTTTGGAACTTCTATGTCGACTTAATCTTTCCACTGTATCTAAAACATACTTTAAAGTCTTTACATCATACTTTCAAGCAAAAAATACCTCTTAATCATTATTTTCACACATCGGTATCTAAGGAGATCCTCTCAATCTCTATTATTTCTAAATGTTTGCCCAATAAGTTGATGTTGTAATATGGAATAATTCTTAATTACCTGGTTGTAAGCAAAAAATGCTTCTAATTAAACAACTGTTTTGAATAAATACAACTGTATTAGACATTTTATTGCTGCTAAATGATCCTTAGTCTTAGCATTCTGTGAGCAGCTATTTTTGAACCTGAAGTTCCACCCAAAATGAGGCACTGACATCAAGTAACAGAAAATATTGATACTGGTTCTTGGCTTCTTTAACAAGGAAACAGCAAAGGCCAGATATAAATTTCTTTTAAAAGAACCACTGAAAGTCCTTTACCTTTTTTTAAATGAGGTTTTCCTTATATATATTATTATTTATTTAATGAGTGCTGTTTTCTGAAACCTGATTCCAAGCTTTGATTTTGCCTCTATCAAAGTAATTATCTGGGATCGATATTTAGACTCATTGGTTTTGATTAAATACAAAGCTCTAGGGAACTATATGCTTTTTAACATGCAGAAGAAAGTTGCTATGTGATGGGATGTGCACACTGTGAAAGCAGTTTAATGCCCCGTTATGAGACAGTGCCTAATGCACGAGACATCTCTAGGTGGTTTTCACAGTATCATAGGAGAATTAACATAACGAATAATGACAAACACTTAAGTTAAAAGAACCACTGTGTCCTAATCTGTAGCTTGTAAAATCAAATTAGTAAATTAAAATTTGCATGTGAAGCAGTACAAACAATTCAGAACTGAGCTGTTTTACTAGTTCGTCTCCAAACTGAATAAATCACTTGGGTTTATTTTCAAATTATTTAATTTAAATAATTTTATTTAATTATGCAAAGCATAATTTACTTTAATAGTATAACAAATTATGAAAAATATCAATGAAAATGCTACTATAAGATTGTTATGACTCTTTTCTTGAGATGTTTAATCTGCATTTTTAATCAAAATTTGGAACTACCTGTTTCTGAAAGCAATAGCTTTTCATAATGCACCACATTTTAAAAAGATATACTAATCTATGTAAGAGAAAAAAACTGCTAACACTGAAAAGTGTAGTCTATCAAACATTAAATATGGTGCAATGGCCATTTTGTAGAGTTAATTAGTGAAATGGTGAAGCAATTATTAATCTCCAGAGTGGTCAATCGAATTTTCAGTAGAAATTGATCAAGCTTCTTCTGACTCAGAAACACCCTATGGCTAACTATTGATCAAGATTATATGATTATAATTCATATCCCACCCCCAGAGCACATGAAACAAATTATTTCAAAAGATTACTCAAAACATACACGCGATTGAGTTTAATAGAGAAAGTCTCACTAGTGTGAGTCTTGATTGGGTAGTTGCATAGGAAAACACACCTACCTGGCTAGGCTGAAGGCATCGTCGATCAAACCTGCTCGGTTACTGACTGAGAGAACCTATGAGGCCAACCAGAAAAATATTGTCCTGGTTAGAAATTTAGAATTAAAATCCAGGGTTCACATCTGAAAACGGATCTTAAAGAGAAAATCCAGAATTTACCTCATGGTTCCTTATTAACTGTTCGATTAATAATCTCCAATTCCTTAGGTCATAGTTGACCCTAAAGTATCTGGTTTGATTGATGTTCCCCAACAACCAGCTTCCTTTGCCCAGAGAAGTGATCCTGTGGTGCTCTACAAACAGCATGTTTTTCAGGATGAAATAGATTTAGATGTTAATGATATATAAAGTATATTTTCTTAATACCAAGTGTAAAGTTACTAATAATTATTATTGCTCAATTAAAAGCTAATCTTTCACGTAATCATTTGCATCTAGGATATACTAGTAAATGTTTAGTAGGTTATAACTAGCCTCTATTCCTGATAAAATCCCTATCCCCTACACATAATTGTTTTTTCAACATACATGTGACCTAACATGTACTTGTGTCTGTGTGACATAGACTATATATGCATATAGTATGATTAGAATGAAGGGAAAAGTTTTGAGAACTACATTCTCTTAACGCGTTCAGTAAGAAAGTTATTAAAACAATCGAGCTCATTTATTTCAGAGTCATGGGTGTTCCTTGCCTCTTCCTTGTGCTTTCTTGGAAATACTATAAATAACAGATGATGCAGCATCATCAATAACGCCGGAAAAAGAAACTGCATTTACTTAAGACTCTAATATTTCTACACATAATTAAAAACAAAGATAATAAATTCTGCTTATTGGAATCACCTTGGAAAATAGTAACTTGATTATATTAGCCAGGTAATTCAATTAAAGAAAGCGAGCTGGTAAAAACAATCTTATAACTTCTTACACATTTAACTCCTTCAAATATGGTACATATGGAGAATGCTATTCATTTTCAATTGTTTCCTTATTTATTTACAAACCATAGGTCACAATTCCAATGATTTTGTACTTCATTGTGGATGCTTTCAGACCTTGTGTGTCCTAGAACCTGCATACTCTTTAAATAAAATATTTTTAATCTTTGTGCATAAATGTAAGGAAATATATGTAAGTGTACACGTATACATGTATAAAACCACTGCCATGGAGTCAGTTCTAACTCACAGTGACCCTATCGGGAAGAACGGAACTGCTGCTCCTGGTTATGAGGTCAGCTAGCCTCATCTTTCTCTGAAGGAACAGCTGGCTAGTTTGAACCAGCTTGCAGTCCAAATGCTTAGCTTGCTATGCCACCGTTTACTATAGCATGTGTTCATGTTCTCTATCTACAAAGCCTCCAGGATTCAGCAGAGCTTATGCTAAAACAGTGTCTCATGCCCAAGGGAAAAATAAATCATTTCCATGATAGCTCACACCAGAAAATGTATCACAGAGACCATGTGCAGCCCATTGGAGTCAGCTTCAGTCCATTGTCAATGTTTTTACATCTCAGACTCCAAATCAGGTTTTCCTATTATTTCCCCAAGGACGCATTCAAACATATAGTTTTTGAATGGAATCTCTTTACATAGAGTCCATCAGAAAATAATTCTACTACCACAAAAGGTATCGTGGACAAAAGTGGTCATTAATTGCTCAAAACTGGAATGAAGTGGAAGATTTAGTCCAAACATGCCAGCAAGATGAAGAGGCACCTATTACAGTCCACTAAAATATAATCCCAAACTATTGAAAAAAATCTAATATTTAATGTTTCAAAGCACTGTACTTTGGCCACATTTATATGTAGTACCCGTGCAAACGATGTTCAGACAGTTGTAATTCAATTGTCCAACACAGCTGAAAATAGTCCATCTCAGGTCTTCCACCATCTAGGCTTCTTTCTAGTCTGGTCTATGCTCCTGACACAACGTGGTATAGTTCTTTTACTATCATAAAATACACATTTTCACATTCCTTCTCTCTTTTTAATTTGAAAGGAGAAATATGACAGTTAAAATAAACTAGAATAGGGGCAAGAAAGTCATGCCCGACTATACATCTATATACATAAATTTTTAAACTTCGATAGCATATTCCTTTTTTAAAACCACTTTACCTATAACCTGATGGACAAACAATGGCCTATAAGGTCCCTTTCAATGCTACAATTCAATGGAAAAGAAATGGTATACATTCTCTTAGGCTGACAATTGATCTCTAGTTTAATAGTGGTATGCAGAAGGAAAAGTCTATCAAGTTCTATTTTAGAGTATGAATGATTTTCTCTACCTATGAGACTTTATCATCTCCTTTTCTTCAAAACTTCAATGTTTATCCACACAATTGCTATAAAGAAGCTTTAGAATATCATCCCCATTTTATGGATGCAATGATGACAAGAGATATAGTTAACAAGAAAATGTGGCAAGTATAAAAAATAAAATTGAAACATTAAGGATACTGTTTCTGTTGATCAACTTTGACTTTATTTTCATGCATCTGTAAGTTCACAATGATCTATTCCTTATAAAATATTAAAATCATGTCTGAATTCACAGAATAAATTGGATCGCCCCACTCCTTAAGTAGTCACTTTATAGGTGATAATATTTAAAATTCAAGCCTCATATCTGATCATATAATTTAGGGTTTTACAGGTTTCAAATTGTCATGATTTATAATTATTAAATATAATTTAAAAGTTATTTCATGCTCATCTTTTATATAAATCTCATGTGATATAATTGGCTCTTGTTTTTAAATCAATTTTATTCAAAAATTTAAATCTATACTCAAATTAAAATAATATGTATGTATAAATGATAAAAGCAATTCTTACCCCTTTTATGTAGTCTGGTCAGTAAAAAAGAAGGAAAGGAAATAAAAGGCAACCATCTCCTGCTTTTAAGTTTGCCATTATTAAACTGATAACTAAAACCTGAAGGTTATTACTGTTCGTGAATAATTTTATGTCTCTGGTATAAGTGAAATCTGTAGAGAAATAATCCCTGGCAAGATATAGTAATACATTCTTAAATACCTTTTCAGTTCTAGTTAATTATATCCCTAAAATATTCTTCAAATTAACTAATGGCAAGCAATGAATTTTGAAGTGTTCTTTTTCCATGGCCTCGTGATGTACAGTGCATGATGAGAACCATAAAAAATTATGGAAGCTATATTTTGAGGGTCGGTAATAATAATTAAAATTTCTATTTGGAATGTTCCCAAAATGACACAAGTCTTAGGCCATATCAAAACACAGAGCAGTTAATACTTTAAAATATTTTAGTTCTTATCATTCATTTACCACCACCACACACCCAACACACACCCAACACACACACCCAACACACACACCCAACACACACACCCAACACACACACCCCAGGACCAAAAGAAGAAGGTGATATATTCTTTACAAACTTGGCTGGCTCCAGATGAGAAGAAATGTCAACCAGGATAACAAAACTGGAAATACACAATAAACTCTGTGATAACTTAGGTGGACTTCCTCCCTAAACTTGTAAGAGAATTAAATGAGATAATGTTCTGTAGCTCTTTAAGAGTCACTGGCATACACCCAATGACAAAGTGTTACATAACTAAGAGATCGCACAGACAGCCTAACAAAACTTTACAATTTTATCCACGGTAAATAAGGGTGTGCTCATGAGAGAAGTATTAAAAATAACAGAAGAAAATCACAGCCCTAGACCTAGCTCTTTACCTAATTTGCCAACGGACTTGATCCAAGTTACCATCAAATTGTAATAAACTCATTTAGAAGATGGGGATTAAAATCATATTGCTTCTAAGGGCTTCTGAGTCTCAAGTAAGCCAATGCTGAAGGCAAAGGTGAGAGCACTTCAGCACTAGTTTAGTGTTTACTGACCTTTCAGAGCCAGTGTCTACTCTATTCTGACTGTGTTCTTTCCTAAAATGTAACTGAATGTATTGCCTTCCACTCTTGGGTAAGCAAATATCCAGTAAATATGCAAGCTATTACATTTATAATGCCTAGATTGTTGGTATTTTCTCAGTGAAAATGAAAGAGAGAAAAAATTTTGGCTGTTTCTAATAACTTAAAAATTGACTTAATACTTTAGGTAGCGTTTTATGTCATCTTTAGAAATAATTATATATTTATCCAAAGGGCTTCAAAAATTTAACTCTCAAGAAAATATGATGATGATAATCAAATTTAAACTTTATAATTAACTATGGCCTTGTGTGAATATATGTGAAATAAAATCTTTACTGACCATGAAAAATTACAAAACATTGATCTGGTTGTTGTCATTAAAATTTGGCATTTTTTTACATGTGTTTATAACAATTGACCAATGCGTTTTTCTCCCTGGCTTAATGCAGATACTTTTCATGTACATTAGTTGTTTGTTTTGAATAAAATAGGAGATAACATATAAAAGAAGTTGAGGTTAACCAATCTTTTCTTTTTATCTAATTATAGTGTGGTGTCAGGTTTTTACTAGGCCGCATCGAAGTTCAGGACTTCAAGAGAAGACGGTGCATAGGTAAAATGACACTGAAAAAGGCAAACTAGAAAGATGACTTTTATTTTTAGCTTCACTGGGAATCGGTCACCCCAATTTGTGCATTTATAAAGCATTTATAAGGCCTTCAAGTGACATGTGGAAAACTTACTTGCTATTGAGTAAACACTTGACGGTATTGAGCAACCTTAAGTATTAAGTGTTACCATGTTCGTGTCAAATAGAGAACACTGCTGGGATTGAAACAAAAGGACACCTTACACTCTGATATGTGTGCAGTGCCTGACTGTGGGGTGGGGATGTGCCACTCACAATACCCCCTTCATAAATAGCATCCCCTAGAGTTTTAAAGCGTATACCTGTGCAGTTGTTCATAGCAGTTCTTCATATTAACATTGGTGATATTTAAGGCAAACATGTTGAAAGAATGGACTGTCATTATCCTGATTAATAACTCAAGATGAAGCAATCTCTCAAGTACAACCTGTATTGGTCAAGGGAAGGCTTATGGTCTTCCCAAAAAGGAGAAAGTAAAGGATAAAGAGGAAATACCTTCTCCAGCAGGTTTCCAGTAAGAACAGACTCCCTATAGCCCTCACCTTCTAAGCTGAGTGTTTAGGCTGATTCAAATATATAATCAGTAAGTACTTCTACATTTCTTTAACTTTCTCATTTCCACTCTACATTTCAAAGGGATATGTCGTAGTTTATTTCTGAAGATTATTATGTCTCATGTTTCTAAGAAATGTATGGAGGGATGGCATAATTCAAATCGTTGGACAATTACAACTCCCTAGTTTCATTCACCATGTAATAACATATTATGTATTCAAGTAAAGGTGCTTCATGGGGATAAAAGAGAATTATAAAGGAAAATAAGATAGTAAGTGTGAATTCAGAATCACGAAATAAACGCTAACTCAAAGCAATTAAAAGAACAAATTGTAATGAGTTATTTTAAAGGAGAAGAAACCAATAAATGTTACAGTCAGCATTTCAACGTACCACCACATTACATGTGAATGTCTTATATGCAATAAACGTGAATGGAATTGTAACTCTTTATAATATGCAGTTTCATATTAAAATTACATTAACACGAAATTATGAGTAACCTTCACCCCTGGGAATTACAAGTGTTTATGTTTCTGATAGTCAGATTACATTCTGGATTCAGTACATTTTGCCTATATGTAGCCATGCACCTATTTTGAGTACTTAACTGTGCCATGTATGAAATGAAACAAACATTTGTTTATTTACTTAAAACAAAAGATATATGCTCAAAATGATGTTTATAGCATAAAGAATTAAAATACACTAACAGCATTGGTGAAAGCAGCAAGGGGAAAAAGGTAGAAAAATGTGACCTTCTTAGTGCCACTGAAGTGTTAATAGAAGATGATCATCGCCTTTTCTCCAACTCGCTGGGAAGCGGAGCAAAAGGAACCCTCATGTGGACCCTGCTGTCCATGAAGGACTTAGAAGGGACTCAAGTACTCTTCTGTGAGTGATTGCAAATAGGCCCCTCTCCTGTTTGGCGCCATTTACACAGACAATAAGGAGCCCTGGTGGTGCTGGGGTCAAAGAGCAACAGCTGCTAACTAAGCGTCCCTGGTTCAGTCTCACAGCTCCTCTGGGGGTGAAAGAGGACACCGGTGTCCTGTGCGTGCAGGTACAGCCTGGGACACCCTAAGGGGCAGTGCTCCCGTGTCCGAGGACTGCTGGGAGTTGGAATCTATTTGATAGCACTGGGTCTGTGGGTAGAAAGACAATGAACTGGCTCTTCTCCCTGCACCTTGAGGTTTGACCCCCAAAGGGTGCACTTTTAGGACAACTCTAATCCTCTCCCTTCAAATCCAATAATTATAATTATCTAATCCCATGAAGGATATTGCTTCTCTGGTCTCTAAAAGAGATAGTCTGAAAATGCAAAGAAAGACAGTGGAATGGGATTAAATCTGTTGCCTCAGTTTCAGTTTGAGACAATGCTCTAATGGGAGTTCTGCTTACATTTTAATTAAATGTGTGATTATGAAATTATACAGTTTAAAACAGCTACGATGAGATCTACAAAAGCATTTAAATGTTTTCTCTTCACCATGAAAGGAACGAATAAACAAGAATTATATAGGCAGGGTGAAAGTGGATGAGTCAGAAATTATACCGAAGAGATCCTCTTATGCTTTCTTATCTTGTAGAGGTGATTATCATTCTTCCATCTTCTCTTTCTAGTTTGTCTTTATGCACATTTTTATAACCCCAGAAACCAGAGGTTAAGTTGCTGAACAATTATCTGAAACCAATTGTCCACAGGGACAGGGGAGAATATATATCTTACCTGATTTGTTAGACACCCAAATAATTGCTTCTGAAGACACATGGCTTCTATTTCCTACCACAATGGTTAATGGAATCTGCCACAGGTAGCTGCAAAATAGAAGAGTAGCTTTAAAAATACAAATTGGTGTTCATTTGAAAAACATGCATCTTCAGAGGGATTTTTATTAATGCTTTTTAGGGAAGCTACCAAAAACAACAATAAAAAAAGCACTCAGACATCAAAGTAGATTCTAATTCATTGTTTCTATCTCACCAAGAAGACTGTGCACTCAGAAGTTTTCTGTCAATGTAGAAGAGATCTCCTAATAATATACTTTGCCAAAAAAACCCAAAATGTTTGCATTAGGAGTTAAAAGTGGCTAAATACTACAGTATATATTGATTTGAATCTTAAAATAATTCATTTCTATTGTTTTAATATTAAACACTAGTGATTTTATGTATTCACATTTCACCAATTTCTCCTTATTTATTTTATAACTGTTCAGAGAGATATTTTATTATATTTCCATAAGGTTAATATGGCACACATAAGGTGATTCAGGCAAAGAGAATAAAACAAGACTGACAAGATCCCCCTAAAATCCATATAAACACAATGCACCCGACAGGGCACACCTAATGTCCTGCTGATTTAAATGAAATTTCCAAATGGATTGGCCAAGCACCACCGATACTTAATGTTCAAATGTGGGTCAGAGTTATAAAAGAGAAACATTTGATAAGGTTTGCCTTTTATAGTAATAAAAATCAAGGCCTATATGTTTACATAAAGTATCTATTTAATCTGAAAGGCTAACCAGTTAATGATAGATGATTTTACATTGCGTTCAAGCATTATATTTTATTTTCTTGAAATATAACCTGATTCCTTCAACTAATCATTGTGCTATTGCTAAACAGCTGGAAGTTCAAAGCTAAGAACTGTCCCACGGGAGGAAAGTGGGGCAATCAGCAACTGTACACGTTTACAGGGTCAGGAACCCTATGCAGGGTCATGACGAGTCAGAATGGACTTGCTGACGTGGGCCTGTCTTGTTGTTTTAGTTTGCTTTTATCATTGTGTCATTGGCAAGACTTCACAACAAGCGAGCAATGAGTATTAAAGTCATATATTTTGTTTGTGATATAAGAAGCTATACTGTGTCAGCTTCATAACTGGAGAGCGACTGAAGAACTGAGAACCAGTGGAGACGCCGAGTGACTGATCATAAAATGGGCGTCTTTCTGGAGATTTGGGAAGAGCAGTGCTGAATCGGTCCCTCGACACATAATTGCTTTACGTGTCACAGAGTTCATTTCTCACACTCACAATTAATACATGGGAATTCATCAAGAGTAATATGTCAGATGGAAAAGAGGAAAATTCATTATGTCATAACAACTGCTATCCCCAAAGTCAAAAGTCAAAAGGCCATCCTTGACATTCTGAATTTTAAATGATAAGCTGAACTTCATCAGAGAAACATTTCTGAGTGCCAACCATGTGAAGGTACCCTGTTACACTGTAATTGACTCCACATAATCCATCATGAAAGAACCAATTTATTGTTGCCTAACCTGGTTCTTTGGATAGAAGTTAGTGAACAAAACAATTTATGTTCCTTAAGAGAGGCCTCGACGCATGCAATGAAAAACATGTGATAAATATATGACAATGGACACACCGTGGGAACATCACAGCCAGATTATTTTATTATTTTTTAAACAGCATCCCTCACCAAAGATAATTAATCTATTTTGGTTAATTGGAAAAATAAGTTAAGAGGCAATAGTACCTGGATCTAATCTAAATGCTGGATCTAATTTTCAATTTAAAACACAAGTTTATTTTTTGTGTGTACTTGCAAACAATAGATATTGGAGACATTCAATTAATTACTCTCTGTAATTAGACCGAAAGGAACTGGGTGGAGTATAAGTAAAATGAAAGACCAAATCAATTTCTCTGTAAGACATAGACTAACTTTATGAACAAGACTTTATAGGTGTATATCTTCCACATTGAATTGACGATCTAAATTGTGAAGCCAAACAGATATTAATTAAAAAGCAAACAATATATACGACTAAAAACATCTAAAGACCCTCTAAATAAGTCTAAGACTCTAGTAGTATGTAATATTTTAAAAAGTGATTAGAAAAAATTAATGTGTGTAGTTAGATTATGTTCTTGTTGTTTCTGTTTAACTGATCATATGGATATCATATTTTAAGTAACAATAGAAAATTTTCAAAAAATATATCCCTTTCTTCAGTAGTTCTTAAGAATTCTGATTGTACTAACATGGAAAAGAATTGGTACGTTTTAAAAAGTGGAATGAGAAAAATCACACCCAGGAGTTGCTATTAACATTCACGAAGCATTGATGCACACAGGGAAACCCTCCGGAGACTGCTGCAGGCGGGGCCCATAAGGAAAGGGTGAGTGTGCGGACACACAGAATGCCCTGTCGCCCAAGACTCCCAGGAGGTGCCCCATGCTTCAGGTGGTATTAGTTAACAGTGAAATGTATTAAATTTATAATGAAATGAAGGAAAAACAAACTATGAAAATTCACAACTTCCTGTGTACCAAAGTCCTACCAAGGATTTTATGCACTTAAACACATTACTAAATATATGCAATTGTTAGAAATAGCAAAGATTCATTCTTCCTCTACTTAACAGCTAGGATGTACATTTATTACATATGGAAAAATAATTACATTACACATTTAAAATGTTCCAGGTAAGAGGTAATGATAATTGTCCCACAGAACAGTCATGGCAAAGCGAAAGTCATGATCAGTAAAGCTGGGTGCTTTGGGACCTACGGCTGGCCTGTAGAGTGGGGGGCCTTTGGCCACTTAACTGGGTTTGCTGATGCACAGAGCTGGAGCTAAGTGCTTTGGGCTGAACCTTACACAGGAGTGCCATGCTTGCTGGGTCTTTGTTATCACCTGGAAGAGAACTTGGTGACTTCTCCTGACAGGACAACCATGTCCTATGTATTTTTCACCTTGATTGTATGTAACCTGTAAACTTCCTTAAATAAAACCCTTTAATCTCAAATATTGTCTGTGAGTTCCCAGTTGCCCCTCCAATGAACGATCCAAGTCAGTAGCTGAAAAGTCGAGAGCCGTGGGAAACATTTATTTTAGCACGTCAGCAATGTCTCTTCTAGAGACCTCGGAAGGCTTGTACAAGGAGCACACAGACTTGATTTTCAAGCTTTAACTGAACATTAATATAAATTAAGCAATAATCTAAGTGGGGAATAGTAAATTCTCATCTAGAGATGGATTCTGTCCTACTAGGAAAATTATTTTAAATAATAGAATGTCATGTATATATTTTTTTTGCTCTGTTTGCCATTAAATGGATTCTGACGCATGGTCCTCCAACAGGTCGGGGTACAACTGCCTTAGGGTTGTCCCGGTCTGCTCTCTTAATGGGAGCACACTGCTCCCCCTTTCTGCCAGGGAGTGGCTGGCAGCTTCGACATGCCATCTTTGCTGGCGGCTGAGCACTTTAACACTACGCCACCAAGGGGATTTTAATTTTCCTCAACATTTTTATATACCAATTTCTCAGATTCAGAACCATCCAGGTGGTTTTATAATGCCAGCAGAAGCTAAGCGCTCTGTGCTAAAACTGCTTACTCATGCTGAGAGACTTTCCCCCGTGAAGAGCCAGGCTCCTGGCTGACACCTCTGATGCAGGTTATGGGCTGGCAGAGAATTTTTGTTCAATATTTGTTCTGTCATCTGGGTGTCCTTTCTGTTTTTCTGCATCGGGGAGGCCTGTGTCAGACTGTTCATTCTCAAAGGCATGGCCCCAATCTGGCTTCGCCACAGTCAAGTCGTTTTTGTGTACTTCGTGGTCCATGCCGAAGCGTGTTTCGCCTGGGGCCAGACGGTGGGTGATCAGGGCAGCCTTTGACAGCTGTGGGGACCCAGAGAAGGGGACGAAGCAGTGACAGGCAGATCCCGACAGGGTGAAGGGAGGAGTGTTATTCTGCGTGTTCGAGCAGTTTAATTGCAAAAGGCAACTCCTCATACCTGGTGAAGGCCTCTCTCTACTTGAGCCTTTAACCTCCATGTGCCCCCATCTTGACGAGAGTAGAGCAAACTGCAAAGTCAGCAGTTTGAAGCCTCCAGCTCTTCTGCTGGAGAAAGAAGGGGGTCCTACTCCCAGCCCCAGCTACAGTCTCAGAAACTCCCAGGCTAGTTCAACCCTGTGTTTAGGGGGGCTAGGAGTCGCCATCAACCTGATGGCGCAGAATTGGGTTTTCATCTGTATGGCAGCAGACCTGCAAGTCTGTCCCCGGCAGCATGGCTGGGTGAGAACCCAGGGCCAATCTTTCCATTCTAACTGCTGTGGAGCCCAGCTCCTTCCTACACCTATAGTATCGTATCGTATACTATAGTATCGTATCGTATTGTATAGTATAGCTGCTGTACCAGTATTTATCTCAATACAACAGTGAAGACTTCATGTTTTCTTAAATGGAGTTCCAATATCAGCCACCAGAAAATGTTCATGAATCTCCCTAACACTTTTATTCACATCAAGCTAACTTGGAGATGCTATTCATTCATGTAAGTTTAAAATATTCCCCACCAATCCTACATAATAATGGATGATGAAGTCCAGCATCCTAATTTCCCAAGGTGATAGGACACAGCATGAGTAAACTAATATGAGCACTTCTATTTACTTATTACTTTTGATCTCTATACTTGCCCTCCCTTCACCCCTCCAATCCCTTACCAGGGCATTCTATATATAAATTTAAAAACTGCCTGATTTGAAGTGTACTTTCTTACATTGACTCAGTCTTTACTGAAACAAAGTAGTAAAAATAAACTAGAAAAATTGGATAGAATGTTTATATTCTGAATTTTAAGTAATTAAATGGGTTCCCCAATGTTAAATTTATAGCAAATCAAAATTCAGGTGTGTTTTCTATAGTTTTAAACACCACATTTGAGGGAAAGAGAATATATTTTCATATTGCCACTTCTACTTAAGATCACCTTAAGGTATTTATTTAGTTTTTGAGTTTTGTTAACTAGGATAATATTTATTATCTAAATACTTTTGATTTGGTTTTCTAGATTGATCCCATTCAATTCACAACACACCTTAACTTTCTTAAAGATGATTAAAAAATATTATAACAAAAAGTAAAATATCATATCTCACATTTAAAATGATTAGAATAATTTAAAATAGTCTTCAATGAAATACCATAAGTGTGCTCATCAATCAGGGGTTAAAATATGTAAGGTATCGGCAGTAAAAGGAATCAAAAATACCATATGGAAATAAAGAAATAAAAAGAGTCTTAACTTATATTTCAAAATTATGTTGTCAAAATTATCTTAAAATATTAAAATTAAAAGGTGAATGGCAAAAAGAAAAGTTCCTATATTCATGTTAAATTAAAAGAGAGTCAGTGGTACCTGCTGTTTCGATGTTCAAAGGTTTTGGTCTTAGCACTTATATCATAAATGAAGCGTTGCTGGGTAATGGTTACCCTCTTTCGGCTGTTGCATTTCCCAAGATGGTGATAACAGGATAGCCCTTCTGGAGCGTCCACTGATCCATGACTTCTTGTATATTTACATATTTTCCATTCCTCTTCAAAGCCTTTAGAACCCAAATTGGATAAATGAGCTTTATAAGCATGAATTATACATATAATTATATTAAATCATTTTCACTTTTACCTTTAATATTTACCTAAATATGAAACATTTCAAGATCAGTGAAGCTAATATAATGTGTTACTAAAATTAATTTTCTCACCTTAAGTTAGGCTTCATGCATATATATATGGAAGTTTCATTAGCATTAATTTTTTTTACATAATGGAGAATAAAATACATTTTACTGGTAAAGTAAATACATGCAGCATCATTAAATATCCCCAGTGTGTCTAGTTGGTATATTTAAATATTTGTCATGCACACAAGAAAACATATTTCCTTAAAAACTTGCAGTATTTCTCACTTTAGCATGACTCACTTCCCAAATATATTAAAATTGTATTCCATAATTATTATCTTTTTAAAGTATGAAAGGCATCAATAACATTAAGTACATTTAAATCCCATTGTATTTTTAGTACATTTTATATAGCTCATTACTATACATTTATAAATAATATGCGACAAAGGAAATAAAAGCTCAAAATGAAAACATACTGTCAGCGTCAATAAAAGTTACCAATGGTTTGGGTTCTTTTTCTTCCTATACTTTACCTCTGAGAAGGCATTCCAGAGATCATTTCTGGCTGCGTTGCCATACTTATGAATGGTTAAATAATCCTACAAAGAAAATAAGATTTGAATTACAATTTAACTGCTAAGCAATTACCAGTTAATATAATCATTTCTCAAATCAAATAAACAATTCTATTTGCTGTGCTTATATTGATACAAAGAGAAATACTCATAAAGGTTTATAAGAATTAAACTATTCAAAAAAACTTAAGCATAGCATATTTTCTAATTAAGTATCAAATAACTTTAATCTTTAAAAATTATTTTTGAGAGTTGAATCATTTATAGATTTGGGGGGGTCAAAAAACATCCCTTCATTTATCATGTCAACCTTGGCTTTTTGAATTAAATTACCTCCCCAGTGTAATATTTTGGGAAACCTTGCCCATCAGGATTTTAGACTGGAATCTAAAAAAATATTTCATGGGATAAGAACAACTCTGACAATAACAAATCTTTACTGCGGTGGATGTCTTTCGAGTTCAGATTCCATGGAAGAGTATAAAATGAAAGCAATGTGTGGTTTTGTGTGACCCTTATCAGAAGGCCTAACTAAGAAAGATTTGGTCAAGTGGGACTGGCTGATTTTTGTCTACGTAGCCAGTGTAAATGAGTCCCAATGGCCTTCTGTTAGTCAAACAGGTAAGAGGTATCACTTTGCCCAAAGAGGACTGTTGTCACAGGCTTTCTAGTGTGAAGGTGCCTATTATCACAGAGATAAACATTGCTTTTCATTGACTTGATGAAAAAGTATTATTAAAAAGAAATTTTATCCTGGTCTAATATTTTTTTAATTTAGGAATTCCCAACTATTAGTTAAACCTACACACTCTCTTTCTAATTTAAGCCTTCCTCCTCTCTGGGAGGCATGGATGCATCGCGGTGAATGCGTCCTCAGTTATGACGACTGGGCACTTCGTTTTCCGATGTCGAAGTGGGAGAAGGAGAAGAACATAGATGATGTTAAGCAAAGTGTCTCATTTGAGATCCTTTCAGCCCTAGAACTTGGAGGTAACAGGCAAATGCTTAATTTACATGCCAGTTCTGAAACTGGGGGGAAAATGCTGACTCCATTGAGAACTTTATGTAAAGTGGGATGCTTTGGAGATAATTAAAGTTGTAGAAGCAGATTTTCTGAAATACAAATTGTAGCACCTGTGACAGATTGAGCTTTTGTGGGCAACTCACATGTTCAGATGGCACCTCCCACTTAATCAGACGCCTGGAGAAGCAACATCCACACTGACTTAGCAATGACAGATTTCTC
The DNA here is from genome assembly GCF_050624435.1 of Tenrec ecaudatus. Taxonomy (NCBI): domain Eukaryota; kingdom Metazoa; phylum Chordata; class Mammalia; order Afrosoricida; family Tenrecidae; genus Tenrec; species Tenrec ecaudatus. The sequence continues at coordinate 1,474,011 of NW_027459455.1, forward strand.
ATCAAGATGCTCTGGACAACTTTACTGCGAATTTAGATCTCCAAAGAACTAATCTGAACCTGGAGTTTAGCTTTGGGTAGGAGAGCTATATGAAGCACTCTCTATTTGAACCCTGGGACTAGGATTTAAATCATTTTCTGATTAGGTGTTAAAATTATTAGAAATTTTGCTTTTAATTTGTTTGTGTGTGTATCTTGGGGGAATCTCTTGAATACACTGAAAAACAATGGACATTGAAACTTATAAATGTATGTGAAACATCTATTTAAATGAGAACTATTATTGTTGAGTTCTGTTTATGCAGAGGTATTGGGATAATAAAAGAGAGGCAGCAAAGGGACACCGACGGATCTGGAAAGGACCGATGCAGGAATACAGGTTTCCCCTTGGGGTGGATCAGAATATCTACAGTCAGTCTACCATGAGATCGGTTGGATCTTAGCTTGATTTTGATCATTAGCTCAATGTCTTTTTTACTCTCCCAATTCTGTATAAGGCTCCAATTTGTTTCTAACAAGCTGAAATGGCAATCAGTCAGGATTAAGAAGGGGGTCTTCATATGCCAGGCTGGATATTCAGGATAGAAATGGTATGTTTTTGTTGGAATCCCATCAGCTTCAATATTCATGGCATTGGAATTCTTCAGATTTCAACTGTCTTTCCTCCCCAAACACATATTCTTTAGTTATCCCAGCCTTTCTCTTATACAACAACGATATACATATGGAAATATATTCTTAGTCTTTGGAGAATTACAAAGAAAATGTGAGGATCATGCCTATTAAAAACCATATCATCTATTTATTCTTTTATTTCCATGAATTGTATAATGCACTTAGTATAGACCAGGAAGGTTTCGTGGGAATGGAGGAACAGTGATGGGCAAAAGGTCGTTGAGAAAAAAATGTAAATAACAAGATGCAATTTGAGTAGGTCCCTGTGACTGAAGCTGTGAAAGTCTTGGACCAAAAATTACAGAGCCAAAGCAATTCCAATGGTTGGTGCATGTTTACATCGAACGACTTTAAGTTCTATTCTAACCTACCAGTAAATGAATATGACAATGATTGGATAAGAAATTTATTAATAAATATAGACACATATATGAAAATCCAACATTAGATATGACATTACAATATAAATGTATAAAGTATAATGCTTTGACATCCACTGTAAGAACAGTGATGGGCTGTCTATACTAGATATTTCAGAAATGAAAGAAGTTGAAAATAATGAAGATGATTAGTTGAATATACTTATGAGACCTATCTAGCAATATAAACTGATTACAAGTTAAAAAGGGATTAACCGAAAGCATATTCTGATATATCTACCTATGGGAAAGCCAACATGCATAGTAGTTAAAAGTGAAGTGAACTACTTTAAAATGTAGTTAAAAGGAAGGTTCAATATTATATAACCCAAACCTCTCTGCCATCAAGTCAATGCTGACTCATAGTGACCCTCCGAGGGTTTCTGAACTGTAACTGTTTGCGGGAGTAGATAGCCCTGTCTTCCTCCCATGTACCTGCTGGTGGGTTTGAACTGCCAGCCATGTGGATCACAGTCCCACACGTAACTACTACACCACCAATAGTGATTGAGGTGATATTAGCTACAATAATCTTCTTAATAAGCTCAGGCTACTGAATAGGAAACTGAATTACGTAACCAACCAAAGGGTAGCATCACTAATAATTAAGGAATGTTTCACATAAAAAACTATAATGTCATTTGCCTCTCTTAACACTGAATTGCTTTATATTCCTTCACTTAATTCACATAACATTGGGATAGGTAATATAATCATTTAAGATATCAGGAAATTTGAAATCACAGACCCTGGTCCATATCCAAACCCCATACACATGTCTACAGCCCAATATCCACTAGATTCCCCAAAGATAATTAAGGGTCATATTCAAAGAAAGCTAAACTCACTCTCCTCCCCCAAACTGTCTCTTCTTGAGGGCTTTTCCCCAATGATGAATATGAACCAAAGAGTCATCTTTCACGCCTTCCTGTCCTTCCCGTCACATTACTGCTCTGATATCCTGAATCTTCCTCTAAGGTGCCACGCTACACATTACAGCTTCTCACCTGGACACAGCGCCTGCCACTGCTTCTTCTCTCTTTCAACCCTACCACACACCACTGTGCTAGTCAGCCAATACGGTGTGCTCAGAAAACACTACACCTTGAGCTCCCTCATGGACTAGCCCCGCTGTACTTCCTCAAGCCTCTTAGCACTTGTTGCCCAGTCTCAGATTAGCTACTTTATTTGAAGATGCCTAATACAATATTTTCTCTATTTCCTAGTTCTCCACTCAAACTTTACCTTTCTCCTTTACTGTGCAAATTCACTTTAATAGTCAAGTCTCAATTTTAATGCATTTTCCCTGAGAATCTTTGCCCACTTCTGCCTCCTTTCTAATTCTGAGCCAAGTACCTTGTACCCTATCAGAAGACATATTACTCTGTGTTTCAATTGCCTGCTCATTAATTTAACTGCCCACATAATCTAAAAACTCCCTAAGTAAATCCCACCCAAACCATTGGCATCCAGCTGTTTCCACTGCATGGTCGTCCTGTAGGAGGGAGTCACACTTCCGGTAGCATTTCCTAGAATTTTGCTTCTTTTGTTTTACAGAGATCTGCCATGTTTGGTTAAAACTACTTTGCTTTTGGTTAGCACAGAACACTTCCCCACTACAGGACTAGCGCCTCTCGCCATAAGGTCAAAAACAAAATGGTACTGGTATCCAAATGATTATGATGTATACCACAAAGTAGAATTGCCCCCTTTGGGTGTCTAAAGTTATAAATCTTTACAGGAGCAGAAATCATATAGAGCAGCTGGTACTTTTGAACTATTGACCTTGCACTTAGCAGTTCAATAAGTGATCTAATATACCACCAGGGCTCTATTGTGTAAGGTAAGGACCTGGTTGTTTTGGCTTATCACTGTTTAACCAAACTGTGTTCCCAATATAGTACGCAATAAATGCTCAATCTGCGTGTGTTTTCTGAGGTTCCTTAGTCAATATGCTTTTCTATTACTAATTTGCAATGAAGTAAAAGATTTATTACACTGATAAAAGCAAGAAAACCAAACCCAGTGCCACTGAGTTCATTCTGACTCATAGCAACTCTGTATAGGCTTTCCCAACCACATCTGGACAGGCATGCACAGGCTCATCTTTCTTCTGTGGCTGTTGGGTTTGAACAACTGACCTTGAGATTAGCAGCTCACACACCAACAGTGCTCCTTACTATTCACACCAGATTCGCTCAAATACTCAAACTCATTTTTCTCAGTGTTTATTTGTTATATATAATTTACATTAATACATATGCAGTTCCATATCAAAAGATTTTGAATGATTGAATATAATACCATTTTTGGTTTTCCACTTTTGGCTAACAAGTAGTACAGTTCATAACGTTTCATATATAAAAGCCAGTGGGACTAAGAAAGGCCAGAGGGAAAGTAAAATGTTGAGCTGAGGAAGTAAAGGCCTATTATCTTTCAAGGTTTACATGCAAATAGTTATGGAATGCTTACTCTCTTATTAATGAGTCTTTCCGCGTGTTAGGGCAGCAGATTAGCTGCATGAGTAGTCTATCCCTCAGGTTACAGAGGGACCATTCAATAAAAACCAAAGATGCATGACGTACTTTAGATGTGTTTAGCTGAAAGTAAAACGAAAATTTACCCTATGATGACTTTTCTTTATTTTTTTCCCCAGGATGACTTTCAAAGTGATAAAAACGTGTCCCGTCCTCTAAGAAAAGGAAGATTACAGTAGAGGTGCAGCCCCTCCCTCCGGAGCACTTCACTGAGCCCCCTTAGTGGAATCTTTCCTCCAGTTTGGGCTCTTAGCAGCTGAGGCCCAAGCACAAGATTCAGATATCACAGTCGGCAGAGACAGAATTGTTCCTTCCATCAGATGTTAAAGACTCAAGAGACCTTTGCTTCAGATCCTGCAGCCAATACCTCAAATTTCTCCTTTATCAGAATTTTATGATGTCATGAATTATACATATTAGGATTATTTAGTATATAATTTAACCAACCTAGCTAAAACATGCTTCTGATGCACTAAGCAGTACCATTTGGATCTTGCAAAAGGCAGAATCCAGTCCTTAGCAGGATATGGCTGCCTAGAGTAGGTGAAGGTGAGACGTTGAACAAAGTCAGAATTCAGTTCATGAGTAAAAGGGAAGACTCGCTCATGAGCACACCACGAACAATGCTTTCTACAGTGAGACCAGGCCCCATGTTGCACGCAGTGACTCTGCTATGAGGATGTCATCTACTTGCACGACTAGTTTGAGAAATGATAAATAAATTCAGGCATTGATTTTTTTTCCTGACTGTATGGCAGGAAGGTTGAAACAGGTTTAAAACATTATTTCTTTCTATCACGATAAAATGTGCCTTGAACAATTGATACCAAAATATGTCAGTGTTTGGCTTTCTGACATTTAAACAGCACTTTTCGATGGGGGCAATAATTCAATACGGACTTTTATAAGAGAGCAAGGAGAGGGACACAATACTACAGGCACACTTGCCACTCTCTCTGGTAAGAGAGGATGGGCGTGCCCCCTGTCCTCAGACAACCCCATGCTCCCTTCGAGGTCTGTGAATGCCCGTGGAGTAGAGCAAAGAAGGGAAGGAAGATCATTGAAATGTATGTCCTGTCTTGGTGACAGGAGCTGGGTGGGGGCCATGTCAGCAACTGGATCTGAGAGTTCTGTAGCTCGACTCTGGCTGCCTCTCTGTATTTCACAGAACCCTTTAGTTACTACTCTATTTCCAAAGCCCAGCTATTTAGACTTTCTTTTGACCCAATGCGCTACCTTTGAACCCTGCACTAAATTTGTTCTGGATAATACAGCTGGAATTTGCTTCTGTGGCTTGCAACTCCAAACCCTAACTGATAGAATACTAAAAGGTGCCGTAAGCTGAACAAACAAAACAAAGATATGGCTAAATTTCCCTAATAACCCACCAGCTTTTGTGTGTGTTATAAAATGGACTCACTGTCAACGAGTGGATGACTCCTCACAGTAACCCAGTAGCACGGGGGACCTGCCCCTGTGAGTCTCTGAGACTGTAACTCTGTGAGTCACAGCCAACACAGAACCCCTCCACCACCAGGGCTCCGCATAATAAGTATCGGGGAAAGTTTTCAAAAGAGGCAGACCAGAAGGTTAAAGTCCACACACACAAACCTGTACACACACAGAAACTGAAAGGGATGCAGCCTGTGCAGAAGCTCTTAGACGGAGGTGCACATAAAGCGACAGCGACGACAGTGCATAATTATAATAAGCTACTTTCTTGTCTTTACAAAAGCTTCCACAGCCGGGGTCCATAAGCAGAGGAAGGACCACGAGCTCCGGACTCCAATCTGTGCCAGTGTGTGCACTGTGAGAGTGTGGTAACCTGAAGGGGTCCATGAACACCACCACCACAGATTACAAACTGCCAGGTCACAGCAATGTCACCGAGAGTGGGATAAAATCTATTGGAATGCTGGCCTGTGCCAGCATTCAGAGGATGTCTCTACAATCCCTGACCTTGAACGAAAGCAGCAAGGAGACTCACACAGTGACAGATGACAAAGTAAAATACCACAAAGCTGGAGTATAGACCAGATGCTATTTTAGGTAATATGAGAAGACTAGTTAGAGATTATGAGATTATGTAAAATGAGCATCAAAGCAGTGACAAAGCATAAAACAAAATAAAAGCAGTAAAGTTCACATTTTGATTATCAGAGAGAAGAACAGAGGAGGAAACAGAGGCACAGGTATTAATTGTCCCTATTTACCATTCAACTGTGGTCAAGCTTCCCAGAAGAACATTTGATCTCTTGGAACCCTTACTCACTTGTCAAGATCTGGAGGTTTCCAGCCACCATAAAACAGCAAGGTGCCATTTAAGAACAAAGCTATTTAAATATGCAGAACAATCGCTGAAAAGTACTTTATTGTTGATATGTCATTCTGATTCTGTGGGTTTTTTTTAATGTGTGTTTATGCCAAAAGTTATCTCCCTAAGTAGTTTGATTGGCTATAGGAGGATCCAGATATTTCTCCAGGAGCAAAATGCAATTTTGCACGTTTAAAAATTTCATCATTCTACTTAATGAGTATTTTAAAACTCATACTTTCATGATAAGCTACTCAGTATGGCAGACGATTTTCACTCAAAATAAACTGTAAGTCCATGAAGATTTTTAGTCGTCTATTCATTTGATTTTTAATTAAAGACAGCGAAACATTCTTATACCAGGTTTGTTTTTATATGTATTTTATGTATTAATTATAGATCAGACTCCAACATGCAGGCACACCAGCAGAAAGGCAGTTATTTCTATTTTGGGATGTGTACTGTGTTCCAGAACAACCTGACAGGGTCCTACACCTGTAAGTGAAATAGTGTGAAAGTAATAGTCTGTTGGGGTGCTCTGGAGTACTAAAATAGCCCTACTTCTCACTTTCATTGCGAGAGTGAAATATTACTCAGACATAAAATGTATCTATTGGTAAAACTGAAGCTTGGGAACTGCCTTTGCTGAATGCCCTGGTAAAGGACTTAGACCACTACAAGCTTACCAAACAGACATATTTGGTCTTGGCTGGCAAAATGCACTATTTCCTAGGAAACAAGAGGGCACTGACGTTAAGTCACGTCTATGACCATCACCGCCCCCACCCTACTCTTGCTCAGCACCCAGTGCAGGAGACTACAGGAAACGAAAATGCATTTTAATTGAGAGATATTGGATGTGCACAGCAAGGAAATCCTTGGTAAGATAAATATATATGGTGGCACAAATATAACAATTGTGAGTTTATCTCAGGACTAAGCAGTGTGGTGTTTGTTTGTTTGTCAGTTTCACAAAGACTCACTACGAGTCAAATTCAACTCAATGACAACACACTCAGAAGAACTGGGTAAGGAATTTGGCCCTTACCAGTCATCTGATAATATTAATGTATACCTTACAAGCATGTGCTCAGAAAACAGTATAAATCTTTAGAAAAATATACATGATGCAAAAAAGATCAGGATACATTAGAAACTTTATGAGCAAGCTCAAAAAAATACTATCTGGGTTGAACCTCTCTCTGTTCAACTTTACTTCCAAGAGAAGTCAAAATGTTCCAGAGGGCCAATGAAAGGAAATTATACGAATTAACCTAAAGGAGAAAAATGCTTGGATAAAAAAAAATCACATCAATGTCAATGAGGGGAAGGGCAGAGTTGAGACCCAAAGCCCGTCTGTAGACAATTGGACTTCCCCTCACAGAAGGGTCACGAGGAAGAGATGAGCCAGTCAGTGTGCACATACTTTTTCTCTAGTTCTTTAATGCTTCCTCCGTGACCCCCACTCCCCACTATTATGACCCCAATTCTACCTTACAAATCTGGCTAGACCAGAGCATGTACACTGGTACAGATAGGAGCTTGCAACACAGGGAAATCAGGACAGCTAACCCCCTCAGGACCAATAATGAGAGTAGTGATACCAGGAAGGCAAGGGGAAGGTGGGGGAGAAAGGGGGAACCGATCACAATGGTCAACATATAACCCTCTCCCAGGGGGACAGACAACAAACAGAAAAGCAGGTGAAAGGAGATTGGTGTAAGACCTGAAAAAAAATGACAAATTATCAAAGGTTCATGAGGTAGGGCGCGTGGGAGAGGGAGGGAGGAAAATGAGCTGTTACCAAGGGCTCAAGTAGAAAGATAATGTTTTGAAAATGATGAAGGTAACTTATGTACTAATGTGCTTGACACAATGGATGCATGTGTGGATTGTGATAAGAGTTGTAAGAGCCCCCAGTAAAACTATTAAAATAACAACAAATTAAACACAAAAAGCACGGAGGAAAAAGTTGAAGTCGAAACTTTATACCTGAAAAAAACTAATTCCCCTCTGAGTTTAAGAGATTTCCTGAAGTTGTAAGGCCTAGCACATGTAGTTATGCAGCCATTTACTGAGATGCCAGGTTTGCTAGCAGCTAGCCCAGAAAATGGGCATACGACATTCATTCTCGCCATACCTCTATGTACAGACACTGACCTCAAGAGGAGAGGTTTGGAAAGACGTACAGGTAACACTTAAAAATACGCACTATCTCCACTTCTCTCCAATACCTACACATTCCATGACATCAGGACCTACGACTGCCTAGCAATGTAATCGAGACCAGAAGGTTCCGCCCCACATGTTCTAGATTGGTAAGGTTTCCTTGAACATTTTTACATTTATGGGCTTAAGGACACTTCTATAAGGACATTAAATTTCTTATATTCTCAGAGGCAATTTCTTTTCTTCAGTGCTAAAATCATACACACTATACTAGTTTATTATTTGTGTTCGTATTGTTAATGTGTGTGAGATACTTTCTGTCTTCTTTTTCCTTAGATTTCATAGTTCATCTTAATCAATTCTTGGCAAATAGCCACCTCAACTTTTCAGTTCTGTTCTTCAATTATACTAGCTTGGCAAAAAAACAATTCCAGATGAATTCAAGTATTTTTCTTCTCTAAACCCGCACTCGTGCAGCTGAACGTCACTGGAGAAAATCCTGTAATTAAGCAGATTCAGTCTATGATACGTTCATAATCACCCAGCTCAAAGAGGCAGTCAGTAGTTAGTAGGTGTGCCTCTTTATTCTCAGACCTACATGCTGACATTTCACCTCTCATCCTCAGCTTTCCACTACAGACCCTTGCTCAAACAACACTGAAAAAAAGCACAATTAGAAAGGAGCTCCCTCATCTCCCCACTACCAGATTTTCAAGTTTATTGAAAGCATCTTTCTACTATAAAAATTAGTCCCTTCACCACCGCAAGGACCGAGATGCCAGTTTTCTCTTCTTGAGCACTACCAAATTCCTTTTCTTGTTAGTACAACGGGCTCCCATATTGAAGTAGTCAATAAAACAAAAGCTTTCTGTGAGTCCTTATATCCTTTATAGCAAATTACTTCACTTTTCTAATATCCTTCTTTTGCAATTTTTAAAAAGTATGCGCTTATACCCATTCCACTCAACCTAATAAAATTGCAGTCTTCCAAAAGAATACGTTTCCATTTTTCCCCTACTCCACATGTATCTTACATTTAACCTTGCTGCTCGCTTTCTTGTTGTTGAAACGTGTTTCTCTCCAGGCACTGGCGACACTGCACACTTGGTACTCTGCCTGCCTTGGCAGCTGCTCCATTTGGATCTGAGGTGGCCCTCCCTCTTCTCGGAACCCCCAACCGGTACAGTCCTTCCCGGTTGGTCCCAGGCCCTCAGACAGGAAACCGCAGAGGCGTCCTTGACTCTGTTCTCTCCCTCAGCTCCCACACCTCACTCTTCGTCCAATGTACGCCAAGTCCCCGCTAATTGTACCTTCAAAATACATTTTGAATATGTCCCTGCCTCTGCATACCTAATTATGCCATATCCAACCTTTCATCCTCTTTTACCAGATACTTAAATTCCCTTCTAATTTTATTAGCCAGTTACCGTAATGGTAGGCTGATTCTTTCAAGGCCACTGCAATATTTGCAGAAAGATAGAGAACATCCCAGTTTAAAACCCTTTAAGAACACCCCACTATACTTAGGATAAAATCCAATTTTCTCCACAAAGTCTATTTGGATACCCCATGACGGGCTCCTACCCGTACCTCTCCGACCTTGTCTTTTGTCCTTCCAACTTTTCTCAAGCACCTTAGCTTGCTTCCTTTGACATGCTCAATTTTTCTTACCTTTTGCACAAGCTCTTTCCTCTTCCTGATGATCTCCCCTCAGCCCTTTTATATCCCTCAGAACTTTGTGTATCATCCATTTTCTGAAGAAAGATCTTCTAAATACCCGATAAAGTTACCTCCTCTCACTCCCTCGTAGCATTTAACACAGTTAGCACCATATATTTGTCTTTGAATCCTTTATCATATTTTATGATTCATGGAAATGTATACTATACCTGCTCTATACAGCATGCACTAAATACTCACTACTTACCGTAAGTACATAACAAGAATGTATAGAATAAATGATATTTAATGGGTCATAAATATGGGCTGTAGAAATAACTAAGTATAGCTTTTAGTATAGGAAGAAAAACTATAATTTTGTTCTGTTAGCACAAAGTATTAACAGGCAATTTTTATATTTAAATGGTTAGTGTTCTTAAATGTTTTTAAAAATCACAGGTGGAGGCCTTGAGCCAACAAACAGATGGTGGCTATTGGAGATTGCTTACAAATGGAATCATATTGAGGAAAGCAAGTGATGCCACCATTTTTTGTCTTTAAAATATTTATTATGATTTACATGAAAGTTTCCAGAGCAAATTCATTTCTAATCCAGCAATGCATGCATGGGGAGTTCCCTGGCCCGGGGTTACAATTCTCACAAGGTGTCAGCACTTCACACATTCCTGCCTTGGTTTTCCTGTTTTCATTAGCCATGGTTTGCCCCCTTTCTGTTAGTTTACTGGAAACAATTCTGCTTGATTTTGCTTTTAGATAAATACTATCTGTTCAGGTGTATATACTTGATTTTTATGAGGGGCATGTTAGTTTCACCCATGTGTTATTGTTCACACACCAGCTGAAAGGTGGTCTCAGGCTTGGCTTCAGGTCTGAGTTAAAAGAATGTCTGAAGGCCATAGCTTGCAGGACCCACACTCTCTTTGTTCAGCCAAGGTGAAGTTGTGTCTTTCTCAAGACAGACTTAGAAGGTAGAGGAGAGCTAAAGCACGATTACCATTGACCGAAAAGAGGTCTTTCAACACATTCGATCTTACTGTAAGTTTTCAAACACGTGACCAGGAGCAGTATTTACAGATTTCTTTTAAGTCACCAACTTACAAAATGTCATCTTTCATATGATTTTAGATATTTGATATCCCAGGGGAGAAGGATATTTTCAATATAAATGTTAATGTTCAGTATCTGTAGTGCATATGCATTTGTACAAAGTTTTGAAAAGGAGAGTAAAAGCTGCAATTTTAAGTGTATAAAACACAAGGCTAAAATCTTCATAAAAGTATAAATAAAATGAATGTGTTGTTTCTATTAGGTGCCATCAAATCAGTGCCAACCAATAGCGACCCGATTCACATACAATGAAACACTGCCCTGTCCTGGACCGTGCTCACCATTTCGCCTTGGTTTGTACCCAATGTTGCAGCCACTGAGTCAGTGCATCTCCTTGAGGACCTTCCTCTTTCCACCGGCCCTCTACTTTACCAAACATGATGTCAGTTTGTTTGTAAAAAGTATGTAAGGATCTAGGATGAACGCTTGAAGTCCTCATCTCTAAGGAGTACTTTGGGCGTACTTCTTGCAAAACAGACTTTTTAGTCCTTTTGGGAGCCTGTGGAACTTTCAAAAATGTTCTCACCATAATTCAGATGCATCAATTCTTTTTTGGTCTTACTTAAGCAATGTCCAAATTAAAAAAAGGAGAGAAAAGGGTGCATCTTTAATAGTAAAGGCTTTTTGGTTGATTACAAATAATTGTATCCTTACACAGAAACGCATTGCTACTGTATGGATTCCAATACCTAGCGACCGTCGGTGGGCACTGACGCCCTGTCCCGGTCAGTCTCATGGCTGCACTCCCTACAGGGGCAGACGGCCTTTCTTTCTCCTGAGAAGAAACTACGAGGTTTGAACTTTGGACTCTTCAGTTAGCACCGAAATGCTTAAGGCATGGCTCCATCCATATAGCTGCAGAGGTCACAGGAAAGCTTGCAGTTCAGAAGCACATGGTAAGGATTCCGTGTGTAAGCCTTCCAATAAACAAATTCAGTGACAAAAAGTAATCCCTTTTTATTTAGAGATATAAATAGCCATGGCTATTTAAGTTTTAAAAGTATTTGTTACACATGAAACTATTTTCACATCAAGCAATCTTTCAATAAAAATCAAATGTTTTTCTCTTTTACATGTTCATTAATCTTGCCTTTGTAATTTAACTTGTTAATAAATGCTAATTTGGTAAAGTCCAAATGGCTAGAACCAGTTGTGATGAATCGGTTTTGTAAGACTATCATAAGTATCATCACAAACAATGATTACCAAGCGGTAACTCTTTTCCCTATCACATATATAAAACTGTGCCGTATTTTAAATGAAACAGAGAGACATTTGAGCAGAAACTGTCCATGGCCATTCATTTTAGATTAAGTGTGACTGAGTCACCATCTGGACGGCAGCACAAACCATCTCCACAGAAAGGACCTTAACTTTGACACACTGTGTCTGCTCTTCTATTACTATCTGAGTTTTCATTTTCGTGAAAACCCACATGCAGGGAGCAGTCTTTCACAACTGTAAGCCTGCAGGTCTCAAACAAAAGTCCTGCATACACATGCTAACAGACAGCAGCATCTCCCTGGAACACAAGTTACTGAGCATGCTTTGCTGCTAATACTCCCTGTAGCATCGTGCCTGTCATTACTTCAGGCCATCAGAATTTTATGAGCACAAACCAATAATAATGATATTTCATTTTTGCTTTTTATCCACACCTCATTGCCTTACATTGATTTGCATAAGCAATTTTCACCTTGATAATTGGACCCAAACACTGTGTTGTAGGTTACCTTATGGAAAAGAGCAGTTAAATACTAATCAAGAGAAATCTTTCTCTATTCAACCATATTTTAGATGATATTAAATTACTCTCTCTGGTTCAGCAGGAAGGTGACCCACTTTCTGACATAGATTTTAGGGCTTGGGTTTATATCAAGCTTACAATGATCTTTCTTCACAATTTTAATTCCCTCATGTGGACTCATAACAACATGAAGAATGGTACAACCAGGCCCAAATCATTAAAACATTATTGTTTTGTTTGAAAGGAAAAAGCAATAGTATTACATACTAATTATTTTTGTAATAGCTACTGGGCCAATCAATGTTATCTAAGGATCCTATAATTATAGCTTTACTATTTTATTACTGGGCGAAAAACAAGAGAAAATGTAATTAGGGAGATTAAAACAAATATAAATGAAGTTAAAAGGACTCGTGTAATTTTAAAAGTCCAAAGAATCAGCACCTGAATTGGTTACTTTAAAAGTAATCCTGCGAGTTCTTCTAGAACTAGGATCTGAACTAAACGGACTCAAATTAGGAAGAAAGAATGGCACAAAGGCAGTAGATCCCAGTTCGTTTGTCCTGCTTTGTTGATCGTCCCCCATCCCACCCCCACGTTAACCTCATACACTGCTTCCTCTGCGTAACGATGAAGGCGTGTGCATGGAAACCGCACAGACTCTGGCAAATTAGAGATGTAACTATTACCAAAGGATGTTGTTTGATAATATTTGTAATGGATTTGAAGGTTTGAGTTGCAAGAGACATTGCAGAGGGACATGTCCAATCACCAAGAATTTATAGAGAGGCGAAAGAGGAGCACACTTACATTACATTTATAGTTCCAGTTACCCCGGGGAAAGAAAGGAAAACAGCACTGAGCACGGAAACTTGTCCACGCGCGGAAAGGGTAGTAATGAGGTTACGGCACGAGTTTGGGGTATTGTGATCGGTAGAGAACGAATACAGACCTCCCAAAGTGATGCTTCGAGTTTCTCTTCACAGACTGGTCTAGGAAGCTGTTTGATATATGCATAACACAGTCAAAAATGAGGCCTCAAAGGTAGCATTATATGATGCATAACTTGTTCCCGACGTGCAAGGAGACTTTCTAGTTATTGCTAATTCTTTACTGCGTTTTCACTAACTCTATTTAAGTCTCCATTGGGAACACAGCCTGCAGTAATTTTTTTTAACAACAATTCTCACTGGACAGACACTTACAGTGAGGAAGACATACAGGTTGGGACGCCATACTGGCTCACTTTCCAGATGGGCTTTTTGTCCCGTGCATATTTGATTTTAAATTAAATGTAATTTAGAAAAACTGCTGCTTAATTCCTTCTCCATATATTTATCATATCCTAGTAGGAGGGGGGTGAAGGGAGTAGACTGAAGAGCCAACAGTTTCGATCGCGTAAACCAGAAGTATAAAATATTAAGTTAATTAAAAACAGAAAACTTTTATAATAGTCAATTCCCCTGTCTTTTTTCGTCAGCGCTTATTTTAGAAGTGTCATAATTAGATAGTTGGAAATTTCAGACATATCATACCAGTACTGATTCACCCTGACACCACCAAGCCAGTCCAGTCCCTCCCCAGAGGGGCCTGGAGATTACAAACCCGGTGGAAACGGGAACATGTTTCTGCAGTAAGTAATACAATGATTAGGGAAGGAACAAAAATAATGGAGCTATCACTAAAGTAACAAAAGAAAATAAAAAAGCTCTGTATCGTAATACAAAAAGCTACATATATAGTACAAATAATAATAAAATCACTAAAGTAAAACAACAACAAAATGGATCGATTACGTTTGTTCAATTGTCTGTCATCAGCTCACCTGTCCCCTTGCTACCTTCTATACCCTGTTGAGCACTGTGCAGGCTGGAGGCCTGGGTGCCACATTTCTCAGAATCCCTTGCTAATTGGCTCCAAGGCAAATGTCTGTCAGGTGAGAAGCAGGCACAAGCTATCGGGAAGGCACTAAGAAAGAAACACTTCCCTTAGTCAAGTGCAGAAGAAGGTACTGCTGGTGGCTTCCAGGTGTACGGCTGGCAACTAAGCAAATGAGTGTTATTTTATAGTGTTTCCTGAATGTTTTGATTTTATGAAGTCTTCCCCATTTTTACTCTTTTATCCCTCCCAACTGTTTTATAAAACCCATATTCTCTATGCTAAATCCCTTTGTGCTTGAAATATTAGAATGATATTGCTATGCTTTGCTACTGCATTATATACCAGCTATGGTTTCCTGAAGCAAACCTTCAAAGATGGGTACTTAAGAAGGTGTCCTGTCAGGTTAAAAAGGAATATCATTGAGATAGAATATCCAGTAAAATTCACCAAGCACTGTTTAGTTTTTCGAAAACATAATTTAAGACAGATAAAGTCTTAACTATGAAAATGTAAATTATCCATAGCAAATCATGAAATGATTTTAGGTAACTAAAATCAAACAAATATATATGTCAAATATTGACAAAAAGAAATAAGTCACTATCAAAACTCTCCATAACAATAAATGCTGGTCTGATGGACTAAAATTAAGGTATTATATGCCCTAGAAGTCAAATGGAGTTAATATTCAGAACCTAAATCAAGCTTCAAGAAGAGCAGTGGCATATTTTTGCCCATCTATTCACATTTCTCCACATCAAATTATGAACACTAGTTTCACATGAAAGTCAAGTTGTCTAACTAGCAAATCAAATTAAATAAAATTTGGATTCAGAGATGATGAAACATGGAAAGGCTCTTAGAGATTATCTAGTTCAACTTTTGAATTGTAAACTTTGGAACCAGAGGATAAGGGAGATTTAGTGTTTTGCAGAAATCCCACCAATATTTTTTAAATAAATAAGACTATCATTTTTGCTCTGTATTCATTTCATTGTGTCATGCTTTCTGAAATATGTTTGCTATTATTTTGGGAAATGCAATCTTAAGAACAATATAGAGAGTGCACATTTGGAAAAATATAAGCAACCTACTTTAAATATATGTATGTTGTTTATAAGTGGTATATTAACTCAACAACAAAAGGATTCAATGTTTCTTCTCTCAAAATTTTACTGTCAAATATTACACGAAACTTCCAGAAAAGAAAAATTTAGGTATATAGAAAATTAACAGAAAATATCATTGTAATGTTTTTCATGTGTGGACCATGAAGACAAAGCTGCAAATACAAAAAATAAAACAACAGAGAATAAATAGAAGAGATAGACAGATAGACCGGCAGGCAGACAGATGGCAGAACAAGCTTGAGCATGCTCGAGTGAGACCAGAAGAGTAGGGAGGTGGAACGAAAAAAAAAAAAGGAAAAAACATACAATTTTAAATTTTATATTGCCTATAACTGTTAACATAATCTAGTGTCTATTTGCAAATGAAAAAATTCTATTTGTCAACAGAAAATAGTCATAGTTATTATGAAAAGAATTCATCGTTTGTCCAGCCGAGGTAAACCCTGACAGCCAGGCTTGGCTGTCTCAACAACATGCAAACCAATACTCCCCTGAGCCCCTTTGGAAAGGAAGCATATTAATATCAACTCTGACCCGTCAGCATCATGACATGAAGTGTCTGTTCAGGAGGTCATCTTCAAAATGTATCCCATACATCTTCATGCTAAGGAGATGATAATTTATCACCACGACATAGAGATCTACTGTACACTAATCCAAACTGCTGGTGATACACTAAATCAGTTTGAGTGATGAGTATAAATAAAGCTGAAAGTGAAGTACTGAAGGATACAAATCTATCTGACCAATGAGATGTCACAATGCAAATAAAATGCAATGTGGACAAACATAGAGCCCCTTACTTGAAAATTAAAGCCAAATCAAGTTTCAGAGGATAAGTAACACATTAAAACAAGTTTTATATCCAAGTTTAATGTAATGAGAATCAGATGAATAGTTTTTTTCAGATATACTTGATCTGAAGTCTATTAAATATACTTCAATATAAAAGGATATATTTAAAATGTACACATTTTGCATACTAAGGAAAATATGACAAAATAAAGCAAAAAAGGTTGCAAAATAATAATCCTTTCCAAATAAAATAACTATGATTATTCAATCTGCTGAGCAAATCTATACAGACAGATGAGAAAAAGAACAAAAACTGTACTCAGAAAATGATTTCACATCAACTAGCTACCAAGAAATCAAATTCAATTTGTATTGCTCTTATACAAGTTTAGATTTTTTCAAGAACTGTCATGCTACAACATCAATGGGGAAAACAAAGAAATGGCGGTAGAGAAGGACATTCCTCTGATATTCTTGGAGGGCGCTCCTCGAGAGGAGGGAGAAATCCAACTATGTGATCAGAACAGACCCTTTCTCCCCAACAAAATAGGTTCCATGGATTCAGCTCTTCTGAAGGTTTCCCTAATGGAAGGAGCTGAGTAAAGTAACTTCCAACCACTGCTGGAACAAATCTGTGAAAATATTTTCTAAGGGAAATTATTCTTCAGGAAATTTATAGTTTTGCTTTGTTGTGCTACGTATAACTAGCCTTGTCAAAACATAGTTAACTCTTGCTTTGTATTTTACCTTTACAAATTGTGGGGGGTAAACATAGAATTATACTACTAAAATATGACCTGATCTCAGATGTAGTTTATTAAAATTTTAAAATGAAAGCTTACTAAGAACAGATAAGATTGATAGCTCTCTCTGTCTTAGCATAATTGTATTTCAGGTGAACATCAATTTACTTTAAAGGACACTTCTAAGTAGCAGAATGCATCATAAATAATTCATCAATCACAGCTGCTAGGAACATGATTTGCTCTAGCAGATTTCAATGGAGTAAAAGTTTTATTTTTCTGTATTTGTATTTACTTTAAAAGCCATTAAGAAGCCTCTTTTTCTAAGAAATTTACTCCTAAATCTCATACTTCCTACTGCAAATACATTTTGATAAAATTGTTTATATTCCTTTAATTTGTACAGCACTGTATTTTCTAATTAAAAAGAAAAATTTAAATGATCATCAGATAAATAACAATCTCTATCTATCTATCTATCTATCTATCTATATATATATATATATATATATATATATATATCAACAGCGGAGCAACAGAAACACAAAATACACGTAGCTGAAAATACTATTAAGATTTTTCTTCACAATATAATTTTCCTAAGGTTATTATCACTTCTTACCTTACATAAACTTATCAGTGGAGAAAAAAGAGAGAAGTAGGCATTCTAAATATTTTATATCAATTATTTGGGCTCTTACAATTTTAATTTAAAATGAAAATTAAACATATTCTCAATCACACAATACTTCAAGCTTATTCTGGTGCTATTGAGAACATGGTATTTATAAGTTTCATTTCTCATATTGAAAGATGATGCTAACCTTATACATCTTAAACTTTTCCATACCATTTAGTAATCTTATATCAGTAATTTCTTAAACTGTAAAACATCTGCATAGCATAAAATAAGAAAAATTTTGAGAGAAAACAAAGCAATTTACTTACTTGCAAACCCCTTTGAAACACTGAATGGCCCATAAAATTAGCCAGCATTCGAATTAAAGCAGCACCCTGTAGAAAACATATTTAAAAAATAAAAGAATTTGAACCTAGTGATATGATTCCAAAATTTTCTGACACCAATAAAACACAGTGTATTCTTGTAATTTATTTTAAAATATGCCTTAAACAAAAGCAAGAACACGTATACCACTTGGAAGAACTTTATTTGTTTTGTAGATCTGAAAGTTTTATGGATGCAATACTGATCGTTGCAGAATAGAAAATTCTTGGAAAGAATATCTCAGAACAATAATAAGCTATAATTTGGGTGAAATAAAAATCATACTGAGCCATCTACAAAGTAAATAAAAATTAGTTCCACTATAAGTTTATAAACTAATAAGGAAGATATGACATTAATAAGCATAATAAAGTATAAATGTAGAGTGACATAGCTACTGAATGCACCCCTGGCTCCATGCGGAATAGAATTGTTGTGGGACTGGAGACTTTGGAATACTGGCTAACAGTTCAAACTCTGCACCAGACTGCTGGCCTCAAACAGTGTGTCTGCCAATTACTGTCCAGGTATCCCTGGGACAACGATCTCAGTGCTCCTCTCATCTCACATTCCTTGTGTGCATATTTCATATGGCTGCTCCCAAGATTAAATTAATTAACAAATGCAAATTGTTTGAACAGAATCTTAAAAATACTAAGCACCATGTGTTAGGAACCCCGATAACTCCATGGTTAAGAGTTCAGCTAGTGATCAAAAGGTCAGTAGTTCAAACCTACTGGCTGCTCCATAGAGCACAGCCCTGCGCTCTGCTCACATCAGTATTGCCCATGGCTGTCAATTCAAACCAATTCAGAGCAACTCTGCAGGCTGGGGCAGAGCTGCCGCACAGGGTTTCCAATGTTAAGAATTTCACGGAAGTAGATTGATGCCTCTTTGCTGCATTAAGCAGCTGGTGAGTTCACACTGCTGATTTTTCAGTTAACATTCAAGCAGCCTAAGAAACCCAATGGGACAAGTCTGCGTTGTTCTCAGAGTCGCTATGAGTAAGAATCCACTGCATGACACGTATAAACAACGTATATGGGTGTTAGTTATTAATATTATATCACCTCACTACATAAGTTTTGTGCTAGATCTTTGAGAAGCAATGTTTACTCAAATACAGATAAAACAATGTAAGTATAACTAATGTGGTTAATATGAATACTTAGCAAGTCAGGGAAAATACTACGGGTGTCTGCCTACTCACATTAAGTATCATTACTATAACAGAACAAAATCTGGACAAAAAGGTAGGCACGTAGTCAACGTGATGTTGCAAGTAATGATGGATGGCTAAAGCCAGATGAACAGAAACCAACAACAGAAACAAAAGTAGAAAGGGAAAATAGTAAATTAGCTACAGCATTCAAATTGCTTTGAGCTAACAATCTTTGTAAATCAAAGAAATACTTGTCCACCAATGTCCATTGCAGTGTTATCCACAATAACCAAAAGATAGAAACAAGGAAAACGGATATGTCCATCAACAGAGAAATAGACAAATACCATGTGATACAGACATTCATTGAGTTGTAACTCATAAAGAAAAAGTCCTGATGTGTGCTATGATATGTATGAAACATGAAAAGACTTGCTATATGGATTACATGAATAAAAAGAATATGTATAAACAAGTTATATAAAATATCAAGGAGATGGGTTAATTAGGAGGCCCAATGTTCATCTGCTACTGTAATACTTTATAAATAAATATACGTGTAGAGCTCTAGTACCCTGTCATTGCATATAAATGTAATTATATATATACATGCCTGTATAGCTATCCAAGTTTTCAAAGCTAGTAAGTGATAGAGCTAGGGACCCAGGAAGTCTGATCTAGTCTAAATATCTACATAGGAAAACACTAAAGACCCGGCTATTGACAGCTAACATTACCTATATGGAGTCATCTAGTAAATAGCAAAAAAATTATTCACCATAACTTTCACACAAAAAAGCAGAGACTAGATAAGTGGATATTAATTCATGCGTTACTTGTAAAGCTTTCTGCTATCAGAAAGCACAAGATCATTGTTTACAATAATTTCATAAAACAACAAATTATTTCAGTTATTTTGAAATGAAATATATATATATATATAAAATGCTGCTCAGGTCACAGGTAATATATAAGAAAATTAGTTTACATATCTTTTATCCCCCCCTGGCCTTTCCTTCCCTCTGTTAAAGAGTCATTTCGTACTGAATAGGCCTTCGGCTCACACAGAGGTAACAAAGAATGTACAAATGGTTAACAGGGCTAGAATTGAAGACAACATTCTTACTGTAGATTTTGGAAACAGCAAATAAATTCATAGAAAACCTCCTAGTTTCCTCAAAATGTATCTTATACTGAACATTTTTCTACCCCAGCAACGAATGGTTACATTCAGCGATTTAACACACATCATTTGAGAAAGATTGTGAAGCAGGGAGGTACAGAGCCATGCGAGTCCTGATATTACGTTACTTTACCGTATGTTTTACACTTTGATAAGAAATGGGAGGCATATTATATTACTTTAGTAGATAAAATGATAAATTGATAAAATACATGAAAAGAACCACCCACATACAGGGCTTCAAATTAAGGTACACCTGCGATATCACTGTAGGCTTGTCTACCTCTTTTAGAGACCATTCATTCAAGCATTAGGTTTAAAATTAAGTAATCACTTTGTCAATACTGCTAGCTGTCAGTTTCTTGTACTGTGGTAGATTGCAGGTTGCTGTACTGCTAGAAGATGGGTCAAATACCAGTAGGATCACCTGAGGTGAGAAGTTTTCAACAGTTTCCAGACTAGGAATAGGCTATAAAGAAGAAATCAGCTCTCAACTTCTAAGGGATTCGCTGTGGAATACCTTATAAATAGTAGCAGAGCATTGTGAGATACACTGAAAACCTTATGATTAGTAGGGGGATATTCACAGATATAGCACAAGATGATGAGCCACTCAAGTTAGAAGTCACTCAAAATATGCCTTGAAGAGCTGCCTTCTCAAAAGTACAGCTGAGCATAATAATGGAGATGGAGTGCAGCCTGCAAGACTAGTAGCTGCTGAAGCGTGACTCACAATGAGGAGCAGAAGCTGCAAATATGTATTAATAACCCTAATATGAGATGTGTGATGTTGTTTGAATCTAGGAAAATTGTGAGTTCTCAGAAATCAAATGGAAAGCAAAAGGATGGATATCCTAGCCATTAGTCACCAGAAATGGTTTAGCATTGACCATTCTGAATCAATCCTACAATTTACCACGTTAAGATGTCAAATTCAAAGGCAATGACATGTATATTGTAAAAAGAGGATTTTTACATCATGACCAAGTGGGATTCATACCAGGGATGATGGGATGGTTCAATATTTGAAAAATAATGCATGTAAAGCACCATGTTAACAAGAAAAAGGATAAGAAGCATGTGATTAAATCAGCTGATTCAGAAAAAGCATTTGATAATATAATATCCAACACCCATTCCTAATAAAAACTTTCAAGAAGACAGAGGGGAAAAGTCTCAATATAGTAAAAGCCATATACAAAAATCCTATAGCCAATACTACACTCAATAGAGAAAAGCTGAAAATATTTCCTCTGAATATGGGAACCTGACAAGGATGTCCTTTATCGCCACTTTTATTCAACACTGTGCTAGACATCCTAGCCTATTAATACCCTAAGACAACAGCGAGAAATAAGGGAGTGCACGTGGCTAAACTAGAAGTGAAACTGTCGCTATTTATAGATAATGTGATTTTATATATTGAGAATCACAAGAGTCCACAATAGGATATTGAAAACAACAGAGCAGTTTAGTGGTATAGCAGGATACAAGATTAACAAGCAGAAATCAATGGGATTCCTATATTCCAGTGGGGGCAACACCAAGAAAGATTTCAGGGCAACAATATCATTCACAGTAGCCGCACAGAACCTGGTTACCTAGCAATAAATCTAATAAAAAAATAAAAGATCTGTATGAAGAAAACTACAGATTACTCCAAAGGACTAAAGGGGATCTACAAAAATGGAAGGATACCCATATTCATGGATTGGAAGACTCAATATTGTGAAAATATCAGTATTACCTAAAGCAATCTACAGATTCAGTGCAATCCCGATCCAAATCCCAGCATCATTCTTCAAAGAAATGGAAAAAAATTATTACCAACTTCATTTGGAGAGGAAAACAGCCCAGGATAAGCTAAGAAGTCCAAAAAAAAAAAAAGAAATTAGGTGGTCTTGAATTCCCTGACCTCAAAACCAGTACCAGCTGTCAAAGCAGTCTGGTACTGGTATAATGACAGAAACACCCACCAAAGATCAGGACAGAAAACACAGAAGTAAAAACATTTGCATACAGGCAACTGATTTTTGACAATGGTCCAAAGGCTTTAATTGGGAAGCTGATACCCTCTTGAATAAACAGTGCTGAAACATTGGCTATGCACCTGCAGAGAATGAAACAAGGCCCATATCTCACCACATGCACAAGGATAAGCTCAAGGTTGATAAAAGACCTGAATGTAAATCCCAAAGCTATCAGGGTCATTCAGGAGACAATTGGAGGCAATTGTAAAGTGCCCTAGGGTAGGGAATATATGGGCTATCAGAGATAACAAACCAATCACAATCCATGGAAGACAAAATAGATGAGTGGGACCTATTAACAATTAAACACTTATGTACATCAAAAGACTTCCTTAAGAGAAGGGGGAAGGGAGACTCCAGATAGGGCAAGATATGACAAAATAACAATCTATAAATTATCAAGGGCTCATGAGGGAGGGGAGAGCAGGGAGGGAGGGGGAAAAAAAGAGGACCTGATGCAAAGGGCTTAAGTGGAGAGCAAATGCTTTGAGAATGATTGGGGCAGGGAATGTATGGATGTGCTTTATACAATTGATGTATGTATATGTATGGATTGTGATAAGAGTTCTATGAGCCCCTAATAAAATGTTAAAAAAAAAACTTCCTTAAAAGAGTAAAGAGAGAGCCCACATACTGGGAAAAGATATTTAGTAATGACGCAACAAACAAATGA
This sequence comes from Tenrec ecaudatus, assembly GCF_050624435.1. NCBI lineage: Eukaryota > Metazoa > Chordata > Mammalia > Afrosoricida > Tenrecidae > Tenrec > Tenrec ecaudatus. The sequence goes on from NW_027459455.1 coordinate 1,497,261, forward strand.
CTAATTACTAAAATCTACAGTATGTAAAAATCTACAACAATAAAAAAACAACAACTAATGATCCCCTGTGAAGGTGAGCAAGAACCAAGGATGACATTCAAAAGGCTAATAAACACCTGAGGAATGCTCTCGGGTCACTAGCCATCAGATCCCCCAATAAAGTAAGTAAAAACAAACAAACAAATAAAACAAAGCCAAAACAATCATAAGATACCACCTAACACCCAAAACTACTGACCAATTAAAAAAAAAAAAGAACAAAAAGACTTAGAACAACAAATGCTGGAGAGAGTGTGGTGAGATTGGAACTCTGATCCACTGCTGGTGGGCTTGTAGATAAGTACAGCCACTGTCAAGGTGATATGATGACACCTAACACAGATGATTAACAGACAACACATAGCAATAGCAAATACATTCTAGTAATATGTCATTGTGGTAAGGTGTAGACAATGTAACTCATCATAAAAGTGTCTGAATTGTTTCTTTGAAGTAACTTACCATATTCATACCTGCTATTACTTCTGCATCATAATTATGTGATATGATAAACCATAATGAATAAAAACCAATTGTGAAAAAACCAAACAAGTGAAAAATGATATGATCCAGCAATACCATTACTGGGCATATACCCAACGCAAACAAGAAGCAGATTACAACAGACGTTTGGGCCCCCGTTTCCATGGCAGCATAGTTCACTATAGCAAGAATCTGGAAACAGCTAAATTCCTACCAGTAGATGATTGGATAAAGAAACACGGGTATATACAAACAATGGAACCATACACATCCCAAAAAAACAGCTGTGAATCCATGACACACCTTCAGATGTGGAAGGAGCTGGAAGTCAGTCTGCTGAGTGAAATTAGTCTGCACGCATGGACGAGCCTTTTATGAGACCGCGGCTGGAGGAAAAAGCATCAAAGTTCACACTTGTGGGACTCTCATCTATTGGCTGAGGGCCATACAGTCTGGTAGAGAGGCTGACCGGTGCCAACGAACCGTACACCCTCTGTTCTAGATTTCCTAAGGTCACCAGGCTTGAGGCTGCCTCACCTCAGCTGGGATCAACGGGTCAAGAGGGTAGAGATGTCTAATAAGAAGCTGACATGTTCATCTTTGATGAGGTCCCCCTCCCCCCCAGGGCCGGGTAGACAGCCCTATCAGAGAGAGCAGACATACACATGGGAAAACAATGTAAGGGAACAAACAACGCAAGGGAAAGGGAGCAAACATAACCCGGGAACACAAGCCATACCTGTCGGTAGGGAAAGCGAGAGGCCTGACTTCCCGGTGTGGGAAAGAATGAGTGGAAATGCTTTGGGGGACAGTCGGCAGGGTGGGGGGGGGAGGGGGGAAGTGCCTTTGCCAGTATGCACTGGATGGACCACATTGACCAGGGTTCTGAATGCATCTCGGGACCCTGGCCAAGGCCTGAGGTGCACGGGACACTGAATCCTGGATCTTTCAAGTAGATAAAACCATGATAAATGAAGAAAAGATGGAAGTGGTCAAGGATTTCATCTTCCTTAGATCAATGTTCATGGAACTGCTGTCAAGAAGTGAAGAGACATACTACACAGGACAAACTTGCGGCAGAAACCTCTTCAAATGGGGATGAGTAAGAACATCACTTTGAAAATCAAGGGCACCTGACTCCAGTTCTGGTATTTCCAGTGGCCTCATAGGCAGGGGAAGTTCGGCGCTGAGTAAGGAAAGCCAAAGCACGGGGGCACTTGAGAGAGGCTGTGGAAGGTAGCCCGCAGTACCAGAAAAAGGAGGAGGGATCGCTTAGAAGAAGTGCATTGAAAATGTTCCAAAGAAGTGAGGTTGGCAAGACATTTCTAATGGACTTTGATCTTGCTATCAAGAGCTAAGTCCTGGAAGAGGTCACCGTATGCATGGTAGAAAGGCAAAACCAAACAGACGGAAAGACCCTTGCCAACCAGGATGCAGACTGCCTGCAACCATGGGCTCCAACCTCCGAATGGTGGCTGGGCGACGTCCAGGCTGGGGGTAAGTACGATAGACTCTATTCCATGGCGCCTAACACGGACAATAACAGTAATAACCGCCTACCTGATGCTTTACAAATAGCACCCAAAACAGAAACTGCTGCCATCAACATGCTTCACCGGGGAAAAGGTTAAAATCTATCTACAGTAGAACCCGGTACTCGACTGCATCAGTGAGCGACATAATTGGATTTTGATGCGAAATGTAGAGAGCATTTTGCATCAGAGCTCAAACAAAACATCAGAACCTGACCCGACGCACGTGATTTTTGTAAAGGAAGCAGTTCGTGGTTCGGTCACGTGCGTTAGCTGGCATTGTCAGTCTAGGCCTTGTTTAAACCTTTTGCGGCTGCGTTCCAAGCGTTTTTGCTATTCTTTTCTTAGTTTTCGTGGCTTTCTGTACTGTTTTTAGATAATAAAAAAAACATGGGTTCAAAAAAAAGAGTATTTTGAAAAGAATTATCATGATAAGGAACTGGTTAACCTTGTTATTGATATTGTTGATGATAATTTAGTAAACCCTTTTAGAAAACAGATAAGGAAATGCCAACCACAGACCATATTAAACAGAATATGTTTTTCTTTTTTTAAGAAAGCCAGCCAGGTCCTAGTAAAAAAAAAGGCAAAGAAGGGAAAACACCTCAAAAGCAGCTCCCAGTTGATTTGCCCAAACAGTGACTCTCTCTCCACATCCGTGTCCACAGATCCAGATCCTCATCAATCTCAAGGTGTGGGTCAGACTGTAGTTGTTAGAAACTTTTAAATGTTGTGTTTCTTGTTTAAATTATATAATTTAACTCTGAACGCATTCACTTTGAAATTTCTGTGTAATGTTTGATATAAAAAGGTAAGGTTAAGGTAAACACTTGGTGGTCAAGAACAGATTAATCCATGCTCAGTTGTCTCCTGTGGGAAAAACTGAATCAGAGCTCGACTGCATCGCATCTTGATGCTCCTCCTATAACTGATTAGCGTCAAGGTCCGGGGTTCTACTGTACAGAGATAGGTACGACTGGGAAGAAAGGAGTTATTTTCCTTTTTTTAATCCAAGGCCTTGGGTTTCACCAAAATAATATCAAAACCCTTCAAATCATTGAAGGTTGTCAGTTGCCAGGAACCATCCTGTTTGTCTTTTTAACTTTGTTACAAATGCTTGATGGTTCATCTGCTTGAATTAGTCTGTGTAAACTAACTCCAATAAATGTAAATATGTGCCTCTATAAATATTTTGCCCATTAAAAGTCACTGATAAAAAGATAGTTTTGAAAGTAAAATATCCACTAATATCCTATAGTTGAATATGTAATATCTACTGTTATATATGGAACCCTGGTGGCATAGAGGTTTTGTGTTTGGCTGTTAACTGCATAGTTAACAGTTCAAAACCACTAATTACTGCTCAGAGTCAAAATGAGGCTTTCTGCTCCAATAAAGTGTTACAGCTTCAGAAGCCACATGAGCAGTTCCACCCTGTCCTACACAGTTGCTGTGAGTCTGAACCAACTCAATGGGAGTGAGCCTATATAGAGATTTGATTGTATACGTATAATAGATTATCTTCTAAGTGAGATAAATTCAAGGCTTGATTTGCAATCATTGGCTTTCAGAGTACAAGGTTGGCAGTTCAAACCCAGCAGCCATTCCCCAGGAGACAGATGAGGTTACCTGCTCCTGTAAAAATTCATAGCCTGGGAAACTCAATAGAGGGTGCCCCTGTTGCAATTAACTTAATAACATGGATTTATTTTTTCTGGACAGAATATCAAATGATACAGGAAGCATAAAAAGAAGATAGAAGGTACACAGACTCAACATAAGAGAAATAATGGTTTGGTTTCAATCATTTAGAGGTAGAGTATGACCAAGAACTGATTGTACTGAAGGCAGAAGCACTGAAGACACGGGTGAAACCCAGGCTCCTGGGAGCTGAAAAGACACCGATCAAAATATGTTTGCAAATCACCTAACTCTGGAAGTCCTTACTGCATATACTCGTGTAGAAGCCGAGCTTCTCAGCACATTTTTAATGCCGTTTTTGTGGTAAAATTAGGTACCTTGCTGGATATTCAGGTCAGCTTATACTTGCGTATATACGGTTCCAGTCTGTGCCAAGAATCTGGTAGTGAGCTAACTAGCCAAAGTACAGGAAGAAATATGTATCTGCCATAAGAGTAAACAATTCTAAAGAATGTAAAATTGAATGTAGAATGTAGAAATTAACAAAAAATATAATTAATATCACTTTCAAGAAAATGGTTGCCAAAGATCATTTGAAAATAGAGGTTTACATTGACAGGGGGCTACCAGAAATTCAAGCCAGCTTCAGAAGACGATTGGGGAACCAGGCCTATTGTTGCTGATAATATATGGATCTTGGGCTGGAAACAGAAGACCAGAAAGATGTTTACATGTAGCAAAGATGGCTAGGTGGATCATAGAAAACTACAGATGACATTGTGAAGAAGGAGCCTGAAAACATTTATTGGTGCTCATGCAGAACCAGTACAAGGACCAAAAGGCAGCATTCATAAAGAACAAGGGAGTATGGGTTGATTTCAACAGGAGCGGCATATGTTGGGTGCGCAACCTTTTACTGGATTTATTCAATCTGTATGTTGCGCAAATAATCTGAGAAGATGGACTAGATGGAAGAAAATTTCAGCATCAGGATTAGAGAAAGGCAGATTAACCACCCACGGTATGCACACAGTCTAGCTTCAGGAAGTGATGGGGACTTGAGTCACTTGCTAATGAATATTAACCACTGCGACCTTCAGTAGTACAGACTGCAACTGAATGCAAAAGAAACAAGAACCCTTACAGTAGTACCAATAAACCACATCACAATAAACGAAAAGACGATCAGTGTTATCAATGATCTTATTTTCCTGGGATACCAAATCAAAGCTCATAGAAAGGGAAGTCAAGAAATTAAATAATAAACCAAATGAGGCAAATCTGATTCAAAGTTTGCATTAAAATGAGAAAGAGCCAAGATGTCAGTTAGAGGACTAAGACAAACCTCCCTTAAGCCACGGTGTTTCAGTCGGCTCGTGTGCCTGTGGAAGGTGGACAATGAATAGAGAAAGCAGAAGAACAATGGCTGGATTGGGGTTATGATGATGAAAAATGTTGACGGTATCATGAAATTCCAGAAGAAAAGACTCTCTTAGATCAAGTACAGCCAGATGCTCTTTAGAATTGAGAGCGGCAAGCGAAATCTGCTACACTTTGGACCTGTTGTCAGGAGACAGAAGTGTCTGGAAAAGGACACGATGCTGGTAAAGGGGAGGGACAGTTGTAAAGGATGGATTGACCTGTGGCTGCAAGAGGGAGCTCAAACAGAACAGCGGGGAGGCTGGCGCAGGGCTCCTGAGTCTTTCATTCTGTTGTTCCGGAGTTGCTGTGACTAGGAAGGGTCTCAATAGAAGCTAACAACAACCAGGGACTTGAACAAATATAAATAAGCCTTCAAGAAGGCATCTATATCCATGCAAAATTCTCGGCCTGTGGCGCTCTGGATTGTGAACAGTTACCCCCAGCCACACATATTGCCCTGGACTCGGTCTATTCACCGCAACACAAGCTTAAATACAATGGTAGCCTGGTCCTCCGAGGAAGGCATCCCCTCTATAAGTCATCTCCTACCAGTTGCGATTTTGACAAGAGAACTGTAAGAACTGCCTACATCCTCAGCCTGCCCGGGACAGACTGCTGTAGCCGATCACGAGAAGCAAGAAAGTATTTCTATTCCTTGTGATGCAGATTGTTTCCCGTACAACGAGAATTTTAAAGCCATGCCACACTCAGCTCCCAGGATATCCACTGAAGATGTGTCTGGGAAAAGTTTCTTTTACCACCAAAATTCTTCAAAATTTTATTCACAAATCAATAAATGATGAGCCGGACAAGTCAGAAATTTTATGAGTCTTCTGATATATTTTTCCTCCCACAAGTTTGACCATTTTTTCCCTTTCTTTTGTGCCCTCCTCCTTATTTCTGCACACTTGTGTAAGCTCATGAAATGTAAGCATTTATGATTCAATCTTGGGACCAGGTTAGAATTCCCTTTAGGACCTATCATTTCTGCTCCTTGAATTTCCTTGACAAGCTTCCCTCCTATACATTTCCAATCTAATCGGCCCACCCCAAGGCTGTAAACTGTCAGCTTTGCGGCACATCTCACCAGGCCATCTGGGGAGCGGGACTTAAAATATCCAGCAGTCAACTCAAACTTCCCTTCAGAGCAGAATCCCCGTCTTCAGATGATTTAAGTGTTTCCCTCCAGGTAATGACGACTTGGTCTCTTGACAAGCTATAAAAACGATCAATTTCCCATCATCTAATGATGAAGAAAATCCTTTCTAATCATAAGGAATGTGCTCCTTTTCTGTCTGGGTTGTTGGAGCCCTGTTCTAACAGGAAATAGAGACTAGAAATATCAATATTTTAAAAGTTACATACTATCACCACTCCGTTAATTGTGGCTTAATTAACTTCTAGACCACATGTCTACATTGCGCACTTGGGCATTTTAACGTCTCCAGAGTAGCATGCACTCTTCTATATTTAATGTAACCTTTTCTTTCCAACGCAAAAATGTAAACATCCCTATTTCATAGAGTTTTATACCCCGATAGGCTCGCCAACTGTCTCAGGAGGCCAGCACGTGATCAGCACCCGCTATGAGGAGCTACTGGGAGCGTTTATTAACCACCACAGTCTTTGTCACGATTGCATAAAGCGTGTGTTCACCAAGGAAGTAGTGTTTACACACTGTACTTTATATTCAGAAGCCAAGTTCCTGCCCCAACATTAGAAAGTGAACCTTTAGGAAGCCTAAGAAGCTCAGGGGGATAATGTACTTGTTTCTGTAAGATTCTTGAAAGCTTCCAATTAATTCGTGCACATTCACCACTGTGTTAGCTAAACACAGGTTCAGGGAAATAGTGGGGGGCGGGAAATGACTTTTATGGGTTCTTTTTTTTCCAGGTTTCAAAAAGAATAATATACAACACTTTGCTTATGAAATATTGATCATGTAGTAATTTTTATACCTTGAGTATTCCTTTTCAGATGTCTTCATAAAATTAATTTTATTCCACATTATACAAAATTGCATGCATGTCAGTCTTGCAGGCATTCAATAATTCCAGGGAAGGCGCTGTGTCCTCGTGCCCCCATTGCCCCCATCCCCAGCGCCTACTCAGTAAGGCTGCGCTCCCTTAGGGTATTAATTAGGGGAGAGAGAAAGAACCAGTACCTATGGACATCGCCACTACTCTGAGCTCTTGCAAACTGGATACTCAGCTGAGCTACAGAGTTTATTTCTTCACTGGTATACTTCGGTGTTAAGAGAGAGCTTCTCATTTATTCTTTTAGTGATGCTTATTAAGCAAGGTAGTATGCCTATTATCCTGTAGAATATAAATGAAGATGTCACAAGTCTCTGTCCTCATGGTTCTCAGGAGCCTATGTCAAAAAAAGAGAAGCTGCAAAACAGTATGAGGACCAGGTAATATGGCAGGAACCAGATCAAATACAGGGATACACATGGTATACAACTAAAAAGGAGGTGGATCAAGGAAAAAAATAACAATAATAATAAAAAGAAATGGGTAGCTGGGGCACAGGGTACTAACCTACCCAAGGGGAGGGTATTGCTTATATCTCCACAGGGAAAGAAGGACCACACTTCAACCCAAGCTGCAAGATGTGAATGCAACATGCCAGCATGGAGTAGGGAACCAGTGGAGAGGACTGGGGGGCCGGCCCCAATCCCAACTACTAAGTGGACACCTGCCCCTCCCCCAGAAGAATTTATTTCAAAAGACAGCATTGAATATGCAGCTCCTTGAGATGGACATATCTGGTCAGAGCACACAGAAGCAGATGAAAGGGGAGGAAGAGAGAGTGGAGCACATCCTGAGCCACCAGGCCTTGAGGATGATGACCCCAATTAGAGCAGAATGTTCACAGAGAGGACCACATGGCCAGCCCCACTATGAGACATGACGCCCCTCACTGACCCATGGCCCTACAGGGCACAACACCGGAGACACAGTGTGTGAATTGCACCCGAACTGATCCCTCCATACCGAGGCAAAACACTAAGGAGGTGTAACAGAACATCAAGGTAATGGAGTGGCGAGATCCCCAGTGAATGGTGGACTTTGGGGCCAGGGCGCGGTGCCCCAACAGACTGGACTGGAAAACACTCGTAAAGGCCAACAAATGATCCTTGAACTAACTACAAGCTTTTTTTTGTTGTGTTTTGTTTGTCATTGTTTTGTTGTATATTGTTGCTTGGTTTTGCTCTGTCTTGTTTTTGTGCATGTTATTATCTCTGAAGGTCTGTCTAAGATAGGCTGGATGAACAATCTGGAGGAGAAAACAATGGGACCGACAGTTCCAGGGGACATGGGAGAGGGGAAGGGGCAGGGAAGGAAGTGATGTTAACAAACCCAAGGGCAAGGGAACAACAAGTAATCCAAATTGGTGGTGAGGAGGGTGTGGGAGGCCTGGTAAGGCATGATCAAGGGTAATGTAACAAAGAGGAATTGCTGAAACCCTGATGGGGTCTGAGCATGATAGTGGGACAGGAGGAAAGTCAAGGGAAATAGAGGAAACAGCTGGGGGTCAAAGGGCATTTATAGAGGTCTAGTTAAATACATGTGTATATGCAAATATATTTATGTATGAGGATGGGGAAATAGATCTATATGCATATATTCACAGGTTTAGTATTATGGTAGAAGAAGGACATTGGACCTCCACTCAAGTACTCCCTCAATGCAAGAATACTTTCTTCTATTAAATTGGCATTCTATGATGCTCACCTTCCCGACACAACCGCTGAAGACAAAGAGGGTAAACAAGCAAATATGGTGAAGAAAGCTGATGGTGGCCAGCTATCAAAAGATAAAGCGTCTGGAGTCTTAAAGGCTTGAAGGTAAACAAGCAGTCATCTAGCTCAGAAGCAACAAAGCCCACATGGAAGCACAGCAGCCTGTACGATCATGAGGTGTCAAAGGGATCAGGTATAAGGCATCATCAGAACAAAAAATCTTACCATAGTGAATGAGGGGGGGGTGGAGTGCAGAGTGGAGACCCAAAACACATTTGTAGGCCACTGGACATTCCCTTGCAGAGGGGTCTCAGAGAGGAAACAAGTCAGTCAGGGTGCGATGTAGCAAGATGAAACATACAACTTTCCTCAAGTTCCTAAATGTTTCCTCCCCCGCACTATCATGATCTGAATTCTCCCTTGCAAGTCTGGCTTGACCAGAGGATGTACACTGGTACAAATAGGAACTGGAAACACAGGGAATCCAGGGTGGATGGTCCCTTCAGGACCAGTGGTGTGAGTGGTGATACTGGGAGTGTAGAGGGAGGGTGAGTTGGAAAGAGGGAACCAATTACTAGGATCTACATGTTACCTCCTCCCTGGGGGATGGACAACAGAAAAGTGTGTGAAGGGAGACATCGGACAGGGCAAGATATGACAAAAATAATAATTTATAAATTATCAAGGTTTCATGAGGGAGGGCGGAGTGGGGATGGACGGGAAAAATGAGGACCTGATGTCAGGGACTTAAGTGGAGAACAAATGTTTTGAGAATGATGAGGGCAATGAATGTACAAATGTGTTTTACACAATTGATGTATGTATGGATTGTGATAAGATATGTATGAGCCCCTAATAAAAATATTTTTAAAAAGTTTAATCTCCCCCCCCCAAATAAAGCACTGCTTGTTCTAACAACTATAGAAAGGCATTTTAACCATCCTCTTCTCTATACCTTAAAAACTCAAGGAATCACCTGTGATAGTTTTAAATTTTAAAAATTCACCAGAGGCTATTCAAAGACATTAATAATAGAAGATCTTAATGCCCCAGGGGATGGTCCATAAGACTCTCTACCACAAAATCACATGAAGATTCTGCATGGCACCCAAAAGCTGATTTGTAAAAACAACAAACATAGATCCAGGAATGAGTTTTGGGTTTATATTAAATATTGGATCCAACTTAAGTACAATTAATTCTTACTTCATGACCCTGCCCAATGGAAGAAAACCCAGAAGTTATGGTAGCTATAGAAGAGTATGGTGAAGAAATTATATGGTGCCTGGGTGTCATATGAAAATGCTTCTTAAAGGCTTGTTTCCACAGAGGCATCCATCTAAGTGAGATGTCACTAAGAGAACATGGAAGAAGCACACCACCACCAGTGGCTGATGGATTTAAAAATCATATAATCCAAAGTCAAAGGGAGGAATAGTATCAGAGCCTAAATTGTGAGAATCAGGTTTGCAGAAGGCTGTGGATGTCAGAAGGAGTCCAAGATACATTTGTGGGATCTACATAGAAAATAAGCCTCAGGTTATTTCCTTTTATCCACATTAGAGGGACAGGTCAAAGATAAAAGAGAGGGTTTTCTGTTTGTTCATATTTTGGTTTAAGATGTGTTTTGTCATTGGAGGTGTCCCTCTTGAATATTTGTCATTATGGTCATTGTTTTTCAGTACACAGAACTTACAGGGACAGAAAGTATAATAAGGGTTTATGGGGGTAGAGTGGTAATGGGGGTGGGAGGATACAAGGAGTTCAAGAAAAAAAAGGATGCTTTGAAACTGTGGTAGCATTTGTACAATATTGCTTGATGTAACTGAACTATGGAATGATATGATATCTGTAATAATGACCAATATAATTGCCTATATAAAAGAATATAAGTATATAAAAACTTTTAAAACAATGCTCATAAGAACTTTATTTATATTGCTTTGTACTGGAAACAACCCAAGTACTCACTAACAGATGAATAAATAATAACAGGGTGATATTTCCATCCAACTAAATACTACATAACAATAAATGGAATTAACAGGATGATACTTCCATACAACTAAATACTATACAACAATAAATGGAATTAACAATCAATATGTACAAAAGTATATGTAAATCTAGACAGTTGTACTTAAAATAAAAGAATGTATGCTGCATGATTTCATTTATATACAAGTGTAGATAATGAAAACTAATATATAGCGATGAATAGAATTAAAAATAATAGGGTGGGAGGAAATTACAATGAAGCAATAGAAATTTTTTGAAGATAATCGATTCATTTTCTTAGTTATGATATGCACATGACTTTATACAATGTTAAAACATCAAATTCTACATTTTAAATATTTCAGTAACAAATATTCCTTTGCTCCATTCTCAAGAAGAAAATATTAATTCACAATATCTGAAATTAATTTAATTTAAAAATTGAATTTTAATGAGGCTGCGTCAATTAAAATATGCAAGCACAATTTTTCAATGCCTTGAAAACAGAAAAATATTCAAATATTTTGGAAGCTAATTTACTTGGGAATTCTAAGAAAATCCTGGATTGTCTGCATAGTAATCTAATACCAAAAACTTAATTATCAGAAGCTGATAGGGAACGTTTATTTTAGACTAATGTGATGGTTATTTTTGTATGTCAGTTTAACTAGTCTATAGCGCCTGAGTCAACCAATAATCTTATTTTGTACAAAAGTATTTTGTAGCTGTGGTTAATACAATAATCCATTGACTTTATATCATTTTAGATTCCCAACCTTATCTGGCCTGTCACCTTGTTTCAGAAAATAAAATACTCAGCACTCCCTTGACTATTAAAAACTTTTGTACTGTAGCCCATAATCCACGATAAAGTGTAGGTATCTGTTTTTGCAGCTTCCTTGGATCATTCCAGTGTCCCCCATGGAGTGATGTTGCCTGATTTTGGAAACACTGCTTTAAAAAAAGGAGACTAGCCTTGAAAATGTAGAGAGCCTTGTTCAGTAAAGTAAAACACCTTGAGTAAAGCTGAGGATCCCAAAAGAAAAAATTCAGTCCCCAAACTGCAGCACCAATTTCTGCTTCAGATTATAGACTGCTTACTTATCCTACAAACTTGAGGTTTTCCAGTGCCTACGCATGTGCAAGGCAAATCATTTAAATACATACCATAAACCAGGATACATTTTTAAAAACACTGTTTTAGCATCAGATAACGAGAAGATAAAAATATGAAACTGTTGTTTCTCCACATATTTTCCATCTAGGTCTATACATTTCTGACGATGATGTTTCTCTTTCTAAACCTTCCCATAGGCTTGGGTGCTCTTTGTTTGTTTTCAATTTCGATACCATTTTAATATTTTTCAAATTTACATTCCATAAAATTGTATTAAAATTAAATTTGTAATTTACCAACTGCAAAGCTATTTATTTGTTTTACAAAGCCAGTTTATTTGGGGAAAATAGAAATATATTATTCCATAGGTCAATGCCATCAAACAGGATTGCACACGTTGACTTACACAATTTGTATAAAATTGTAGTTTTAGCATCCTCAGGGGACTCAAACCATGTTCCTTTTAAATGTTTTTGGAGTTTTAGGACATTCTACAGAGGGAACGGGAGTCTAAAGGAGCATAGACCGTAGAGTGGATGGATATGTTCAACAGGGTGCTCTGGAGACGCAAAATCATTGGCACTTGTAGGTGTACATATATAAAGTCAAAAGTCATTCTACTGAGTCAATTCCAACTCACAGAAACACCACAGAACAAGGTGTTTCAAACAAACACACGATGTTTCATAGAACTGCCTTTTGGAGTTTTTGAAACTATAACTCCTTATGGGGGAAAGAAAGCCTCATCTTTCTCCCTCTGGCTGGTGGTTTTAAACTGCTGACCTTGGCATTAGCAGTTCAGTGTGTATTGATACAGATTTATAACAAGAAATGGCTCACATAATCGTAAAAGTGAGCAAGTCAATTCTGGCTCAAGTATGTGTATCAGATGCAAGCAGAAGACTTCTCTTGACTCTTTAACTACATAGGTTGATTAACAGGATGCTAGGAAATGAAGTAGGAAGAGCAAAGATTGATGCATGCCATGCTGATGAATCTGAGATAGGCTGAATGGATTCAAAGTCGTCAGTCTGCTGATGACTCCTGGAATGGACAGACAATAAAATAGGAGGCTGACACACCAGTTGCAGGATCCAAATTCAGCAATAGACGTGAGCTAGTTCCCACACACTGTCAATTTATAAGACAGGCCAAACTCTGAATGAAAACTCCCATAATTGTATCAAGATTATGATCAAATTAAGGAGTCTTTTCTCCACAAACTGGTTTGATGCTTCACAGAAGATCCTCTCACAGAGTTGATTACACTATGTTAGATAGTATCATAAGAGAGTCCTGGCAAACTTAACACAAACCTATCACAGTTCACCCCTTTGTCAGCTTAGTATCTCCTTAAATAATACATCAGCATTTTTCAACCTGTGGGTTGCAACCGCTTTTGGGGGGTCTAATGACCTGTTCACAGGGGCCCCCCAATTCATAACAGTAGCAAAATTATAGTTATGAAGTAGCAACGAAAATAATTTTGTGGTTGGAGGGTCACCACAACATGAGGAACTGTATCAAATGGTCGCAGCATTAGGAAAGCTGAGAACCACTGCTATATAGTCTACAAACAAAGACAGTAATAAAGTCATACTTGCAGCTAATATTATATAACTAATATGCACAGAACCAAAAAATGCACTCACCCCATTTAAATTTTATATTTTATAACTAAACAAAATAAAACTATTTAATACACATATACAAAGAAAACATTTCCAACAAATCGCTATTTCTGTAACTGATCACATGGCTGTCGGTGGTATTAAGAACTACCATCTTCGACTACTCATTCTTTATTTCCTTTACTCTTGGCTAGTAAATTCCCTTTACTCTCAGCTGATCATGTTGTTCGTTCGCCTGATGGGGTGACCCAATCCTAATGTCAGAATCAGGTTACTACAGTCTACTCTTGACTTAAATCACAGGACAGAGTAATATTAAGGAGACAGTCTAAGGGATATCCTGGTTCTACACATACCCTGCTATACCTCCATTAGGCAATGCCAACCCAATTCTCCCTTGGCAATCAGGATCAATCATCCCACTCAGAACATTAACACTCTCCTTTGGCTGTTGATCCATGAGGTATCCAAAATGGCCAGGAGGCATTCATAACTCACGGTTCAATGGAATCAATGCTTTATCTCCAGTGGAGTATTCCTCCCTAAGATTTCCAGACCATAAGAGCATATGGCTACAGGAAAAGGAAGCACAAGTATTATGAATAGGTCATTGGAAATAATAGTGAGTAATGTCACTCACATTTAAACTTTTGGTTCCTGGACTCCATGGACCCTGGCTATTGGAGAAAAAGAACCACATACTGGGTGCTGATTTAGGACATATACAGCCTCCTGGAGTACATTCCCCAGCCCAGCAACAACTCACCACTTAGCTGGCATCGTAATTGTGTCTTTAGAAATCTAGTCCATCCTCCCATCAACTCAACAGCTTCAGGACAGTGGAACATGGGGAGACCAGTGGAATCTATCGTCATGGGCCCATTGCCACAGTTCTTTGCTGTGAAATGGTCTGTGTAAGCTTCTCATGGATAAGACATTCTGTAAGTTTATGAGTGGTAGTATTGACAGAAGGATTGTGTGCAGGGAAAGCAAAGCTAAATCCAGAGTAAGTATCTATTTCAGTTGGAATAAAATACTGTCATTTCTATGAAGGAAGATCTGTAATCAACCTGTCACCAGGTTTCAAGTTGATCTCTCCAAGGAATGGTCCCATATCTTGGGCTCAGTGTTGTTCTCTGCTGTCAGCACATCAGACACTCGGCAGTGGCAGTAGCCAAATCAGCCTTGATGAGTGGGAGTCTGTGTTGCTGAGCACACACTTAACCTTCATCCTTGCCACCATGGATATTTTGTCACTTTGGGCAATGACAGGAATTGTTGAGGAAAGAGAATGACTGATTTCTACAGAACATGACATCCTATCCACTTGATTCTTAACATCCTCCTCTGCATGGGAAGGTAACCCTCTTTTGAGCATTCAAATGAGACATTCAGATAGGCCTTTTCACATACTTCTTCCCCACAACATCTTTGTCATCAATTTTCCAATCATACTCCTTTCAAGTCCCTGACTCTCCAGCTAAACCATTAGCAATAGTCATGAATCAATATAAAGTTGTGCATTTGCCCATGTTTCCTTCTAAGCAAGCTCCAAGATGCACTGCTCAAAATTCTGCCCACTAGGAGGAACTCCCTTCACCAGTTCCTTCAGCAAGGTCCCAGAGAGGGGCTACACAGTGTTGCTGCTGTGCACTTTTGAAGGATGCATGCACGCCATGCAGAACCATCAGTAAATCAAGCCTGCATTTCCTGTTTCTCAGTCAGCTGATCATAAGGCACTCCACATGAAATCATAAGTTAAGATTGGGGAAAAAGATAGTATGCTGGCAGGAGTGGAGACCATAGGACTTTAGCCTACTTCTTCATGCCGTTTGTTTGTACCGTCAGATCCTGCTCTAGCCTGGTCTTGTATATACCACTTCCATTTAATGACAGAGTGCTGCCGTGCATGTCCAACTTCGTTATTCTGGACCAGGCAGCGCTCAGGGCATGCTGAAAAACTCTCAGGCTACATGGTGATTGTTGGTGTATGTTGAGGTGTTCACTCTCCACTCTCCACTGAGGCCCAGTAGCCCAGTAGGTTAAAGGCTGTTTTTCTGCAGAGCATAGCAGAGCTTACCTTGAATATTCCAGGGTAGGGGTTTTCTCTGTTACTCACCAATAAGGGTCTGCGTCTGTCAAAGACCCCAACTGCATCTGTATCTACCACTGATACCTCAAGCATTAAACGTTTGAATTATAGTGTTGGAGAAGAATATTGAAAGTACCAAGGACTTCTAAAAGCACAAACCAATCTGTCATGGAAGAGGTACAGCTAGACTGCTACTTAGAAATATGACTTCATCTCACATTCTTTGGGCGTGTTATCAGGTGAGATCTGTCCTTAGAAAAGAATAGTATGCTTAGTCTCATCCATGGGCGCAGTTGTCAGGATGGGGCAGGACTGGGCTGGGTTTTATGATGTTGTACATAGGTCACTGTGAGTCCTAACCAACTGATAGCACCTAACAACAACAGGTTATAAAATGCTAAGGGTTTTTGTTTTGTTTTGTTTTGTTTTACAATTCTTCTTCTTAGCCAAGCTCCCAGCCCTTCCTCTCACTGGTTCTCATTATCTCAACATGTGATCCATTGACCTCTGCGGTGCTCTGGGAACCAGTGTACCCAGTGGCCTGCCTCACAGGCTCAGTGCTGCTCCTCTGCACTACATAGTGGTCTCAAAGCTGCTCCTGTTCTCTGTCTCATGGTCTGGGTGGCAGGACCTCTGTTGCCTCCATCGCCTCAGAGGTAGGGATCTTGCGCAAGTTCCCTATGTGGCTTGTCTTTCTAAATTGGGTCTTGATTATCTCTCTTTCTGCTCATTTACATATCCAAAGGAATTTTAAAGCCAATCAATCCCTTCTATTAGTGTTTTAGACACCCTTTTTGCATGGCTCCAACCAATCATTGGGTAAGAGTTACAAGGGCATGGATAGAAGAACCATATCAAGTAACTTCACTTCACCACAAAGTTAATTAACATACTTTGTTTGAAATAAATGCACATTTGTATGAACAAGAAGCCCAGTTGCCAAACCTTTCTGACTTACCCTTACATTGCAAAGGAGTTACATTGTTGGAATTATAGTCAATGCCACAACAGAGGTGAATGGAAAACTAGTTTTCTCTGTAAATTTGTATCCAAATTACAAGAAAAATAAATAAATTGAAAGAGATGTATGTTAGAAATAGAAAAGAATGCAAAGAGTGCGTGATATCTTTAGGAACGATTGCTCATTCAACATGGTTGTAGCATGAAGCTGCAGCCCTGTTTCTTACATGCTGAGTTTGAGCTGCATCTGCAACATCACCTTAGAGCTGTCTAGTCTAGTAAGCAAGAAGCTTGGTGGTGCTGCGGGCTAAGAGCTGAGGTGCTAGCTACCAGGCTAGCCATTCAGACCCAGTAGCTGATCCAAAAGAGAACGATGAAGCTACCTTCTCCTATAGTGATTTCCCAGCTTGGAAAACCAAAGGGACAGCTCTCCTCTGTCCCATAAGGTCACGCTGAGTCAGTATCAACTCATTAGCTATAGGCTTTAGTCTACTAAGAGACTGACTGCGGAACTCCAATAGACTGAGGAAATTTGGGATGGGGAAGTAATTGAAGATATGGTTAACAGATTAAGTTGTAGGAGACTGTGAAAAGCACTTACTAGAAGACTCAACCTCATTGCCATTGAGGGAATGCTGATTCAGAGCAACCCTGCAGGACAAGGCAGAACTGGTTCTGTATGTTTCTGAGACTGTTGTTCCTCTTTATAGGAGGACATTTATATATCTGAGGAGAATAAAGATTTAGGAGACATAGAAGTGGAAAAATAGGTACAAAGTACAAAAAAGATATTGAGATTGTGCTGTCATAAAGACAGGAAGAAAACTAAGAGCACGTGACATCACGTTAGTCAAGAATAGTGAGCTATCCAGAAAGAAGGAGAGGTGAGGTGACAGTGTCAGTGAATAGCTTCAGTAAATTTATAAAATACATATAATATAAACTTAAGCAGCTAAATTTTATTAATACTTTTTAGAGAATACTAATTTTCCATGATCATCCTTCCAACTTCATTACTAACAGAATTTCAAATGAGTTATAAAATATTTTAACACATAACACAAAGTCTAATCATATACACTGGTATCATCATGTCAAAGGAAAAACAACACTGTGTTACGGGCAGTCAATAATTACGGATGACGGTTGATAGAGTTGCCAGTTGTAAGAACAGAAGGGAATATTGCATCGTTCAAGACCCAGAAATGGTGACATAGTCGCATTATATTTATTTAACCTTTAGGCTGAATAAACAATCAAAGAAGATGGACTTTATGAAGAAGGATGGAGGATCAGGATTGGAGGAAGGCTGACTGACAATCTTCTGGAGGCAGAGGACACAATCTTGCTTTCTGAAAGTGAGGAGGGCTTGAAGCAAAAATCTTGCGAAGATTAAGGATTAAACCTAATTCAAAGAAAGCAAACATCCTCACAAAAATAAAGCATCATGGTACACAGAGAAGCAGTGAAAGCTGTCAGGGCTTCACCTCGCTTGGAACCACAACCAATGCTCATGGAAGCAGCAGTGAAGAGTTCCAATGGCATGTTACATTGGGTAAATCTCAATGTAAAGTATTGAAAAGCAAGTATGTTATTTGGATGATTAAGATGTGCATGACTCAAGGTTGGGGTACAGAGGAAGCAACTGGGGTCCTTAGGAGTGACTTTGCTTTTGGGGGCTCTTACAGCTCCTATAACATTCTATACATTGATTGTATCAAGCATATTTACACATATATTGCCATCATTTCCAAAACATTTTCTACTGGAGCCCTTTGTATAAATCCCTATTTTCCCCTCCCACCTTCATGAATCCTTGATATATTTTATATTGTTATTATTATTTTGTATCTTAAGCTGTCTATTGTTTCCCTTGACCTACATCTCTGTAATTCATTGCCTTTGGAAGGGCCTATATATCCAACCTTGTGATGTGTTCCCCCTTTCTCCCCATGCCCCTTCCCCAACCATCCCCCTACCATGATATCGCTATTCCTACTACTGTTCCTGAGGCGTTTATCTGTCATGAAAACCATGAGCTCTTATATGTACCTATGTATGTTCTCCGGTCTAGACAGATCTGTAAGGTTGAACTGGGTCATGGTAGTGTTGGGGAGGAAGCAGTCAGGAACTAGAGGAATGATGTGTGTTTCGTCACTGCTGTACTGAACCTTGGCTTAATCATCCCTTCCTTATAACCCTTCTGTGGGGGGGATATCCAATGGTCTACAGATGGGCTTTGTTTCTCCACTCCAACCCCCTTGTTCACATCGATATAGCTGTTTGTTTTGGATCTTTTGATACCTGATACCTGGTCCAGTCGACACCTCGTGATCACACAGGCTGGTGTGCTTGTCCATGTGGGCTTATTTGCTTCCCTGCTAGATGGCTGCTTGTTTAACTTCAAGCCTTTAGGACCCCAGATGCTGTATCTTTTGATAGCCAGGCACCACCCACTGTCTTCACCACATTTGCTTATGCAGCCATTTTTTCTTCGGCAACCATGTTGGAAAGGTGTTGGAAAGGTGAGTATCAAAGAATGTCAGGTTATTAGACAAGTGTCCTTGTGTTAAGGGGGCCTTGAGAAGAGGTACAAAGCCCATCTACTATCTTAAAACATAAAATATAAATATATTTACATTGGCCTCTATCTCTTTCCTCTATAAATAGCTTTGCCTCCTATTTCTTTCCTCTATTTACTTTCCCCTTCCTCCCAACCCACTATCTTGTTCACTCTCCATTCAGCTCTCCATAATTCCTTTAGGATACATTAAACCCCACCAGGCTTTATACCCCTCCCTCACCATCAATTTTAGATCTCTGTTGTTATCTTATCCCTGAGTGTATAGGCTTTCCATCCCCCCTCCTCTCCCAGTCTCCCCTGGAACAGCCAGTCCTTTTCTTCTCTCCTCAGGATTGTCTGACCTGCCAATCTTATCTAGATAGACATAGGGTGAAAGAAAAAGAAACAAAAATAATAAAAATAAGTAGGTAGTTGCAGGTCTGTCTGCTGACCCCTATGTAGGTTTTCTGACCAAGTCTGATGAGGTTTCTAACACTGTCCCCCACATCAGAAGTCCGGAAACCTCAGGGACTGGGTTATTTTGTTCCCCTTGCTGCCCTGCTGCTCTCCCTATGTGTTTCACCCCACTGTGCGAGGGGCAGACGGGCACACTTTCTGCACGGTGGAGATTGTTCATCTAAGTAGAATTGGATTTCCCAGCCCCTGGTTGTGAGGGTAGAAATAAGGCCACATCCACTCTTCTAAGCCCTCAGTTTTCTCCAACCCAAACCATGGTATTTTCATTCGCCTCAGATTCATGGGAAAGTTAGACATCGAATAAGGAAGGCCGAAGAAGAATGAATACACTTGAGCTATTGGGCTGTGAAAATGATTGAAAGTATCATGGACTGTCAAGATAACACACATTTGTCTTAGAAGAAGTGAGGAGGCCAGAATGCATCTCACAGGCCAGGATGGTGAGACTTCATCTCACGTACTTTGGACACATTCTTAAGAAGGAACAGTCCCTGGAAATGGACATTTACTTGGTAAAGTGGCGGTGGCAGTGAAAAAGATGAAGACCTTTGACTAGATGGATTGCCGCCGTGGCTGCAATAATGGGTTCAAAAATAAAAACCATGGTGAGGAAGGTGCAGGACCGGGTATTTGTCATTCTTCTGTACATCAGAACTGACTCATTTCACCCGACAATAACAGCAGATTAGGGCTGCCCCACAATCTAGAATTCAAGAGTTGGTTATTTTAAAATTCTGATACAGCCGCCGTCATTTTTGAGATTTGGGGTAGCTTCATACACTATTAAATTGACAGATACACATCTGCATGCCGTATAAAAGTATGAAAAATGAGCACCCTTAAGTTTTGAAATTAGAGTTCTCAGCAAAATGGATTCCCAAATTCATATGCACTTTAAACAGAAGTTATCTCAAAAAGGAATTATTTATGTAAATGCAGCAAGTGGAAATAAAGGAACCAATGTTAGGTTCTTATCTTAAAACTATGTAGCATTAATTTCAAATAAAATAAAATATTTGTTGATGTCAAAATAACAAAATTACTAACAGCCAGTGGCTTTTTCATCACTTCACATTGCAGTATAAAGTATTACCTAATTCTAACTGGCATCTAGGCAATCAGAGTGCTAGTAGTATAAACAGGGATACTGGAATTCACTGTGAATTTAGAGGCTTCTAGGGAAACCTCTGAGCGTATTTGGGGTAATGAAAGCAGAGAGACAAGAAATATAAAGGAAATCAAATTTTTAAAGTACAATTATAAGAAAATAAAATGTGGTAACTTTATATTACTTTAAGATATTCTAACCTTATCATACAGCCAATTTTCCTTTAAAGGAAAAGAATAACTCTTCTCAATTAGTCCGTGACATGCAAAACGTTTTTCTTTCTATAATCCAAGCCGATAAATTTACCATTTCGATGTAGTATCAAGTCACTCAATGTAGTGAAGAAAAATGAATGTCATGTCCCATTCAGTCTGAACTATGTATCAGTTGGGAGGTATTGATCAAAATATGAACGATGTTTTTCATTACTGAAGGTACCCGATGCTTTGTTATAAATATCTTCTTGAGAATATAAAGAATCCACCTTTTCCACTTTTCTTCACAGAACAGTTTCTAAAGGCTTTTATTCAATGATTTTCTCCCCTCAAAACCCATTACTAGTGTTCCAAATATTTCCCAGTTCAATTTACATTAGATCAAGAAATGAAAAACAGAAAGAACTAATAATGAGCCAGAGACTGAACTGAACCTTTTACCTCTCCAATCTCCAGTATCTAATGTGCATCACTAAGTTATAGTTCTAAAGTATATTATATAAAAAGGACAACATTTTATATGCCTAATGGGAAAATGCAAAGAAGAGAAAATTTTTGTACCTATCATAAAAATGTAGCTTCCTAATGGAATTGACAAGATGGAAATTTGCCAGCAGCCATTTTCCTAGCACCGCGGTTAATTGAGCATGAGCACACCATAGGTCAAAGCCACAGGTAACTGATCCTATGGCAGGGAGACTACTAAGAACAAAATAGTATTGGCCAGCTCACTTGAGATAAAGTTTATTGTGTCAACCTGGTCGATAAACACAGGTGGGGTTAATTGAAGGGCAGAGAGATAAATAGCTCAGTGAGCCTTGCCTTTCTAGTTCTGGAGTCTCTTGCTTTGTGATGGTCAGACCAGGGTGCAGCTGCCTTAGCCAATTTCCTGCTTCAGCTTGCAAGGCTCACTTCCTGCAAGACGTGCCATGAGGAAAAGCCACATGGACTTACCCTGGTGCAGCCCTGGGTGCTGGAGCACCCATGTGGAGACCCCTGCCAGTGCTGAGATGCTTACACATTCACTGATTTGGCTTTCCTCCTGCAGTCGGCATCATAGTGTGTGTTTTGTGAGATGGAGGAGGACTTTGTGGATTGGTTTTGGACCTATGGGCTAATGTTGGACTGTGGGCTTGGGCAGCAGTGGGTTGGGATGTTTTCTTGATGTGAATTTAACCTTTACATAAAACTGTCTTATACATATGAGTTTCTGTGGATTTGTTTCTCTAATGTACCCAGACTAACAGATCACTATTTGTTTATTTTTCCTTCACATCCTAATATACTACGCAAATTTTCTACTGTTATACCTGAAGTCTGTTTGAATAGTAATTAAAATGGGAACCAGTATTCTAATATAAACAACATGAACTGCTGCACTAAAATGCTTAGGTCCAAGAACAATAGAACATCTGCTCATGTTTGACTATAGCAGTTGGTATAGCCAGGCCATACATGGGGGATGGCACCCATATAGTTTAGCCATCCTTATGGCCTGGGAAGGAAGCATTTGAAAATATTTGTCACATTTTACCTCAAGGAGAATTATTATTGTTATTGGGAGCTCTTCCAATTAAACAACCCATCATTCAATTAGATCATTATATCAGATAGTATAACAACCCATACTCCAATTAGATTAAGCATAGTTATACAACTGCTGCCACCATCATTTTAAAAACATTTTATTTCTTCTTGAACTTTTTGATATCAACTCTTCTTTATCCCCCCTGCCCTCCCCTAGCCAGGAACCCTAACTATTTTATTATTATGATGATGATGATTATCTTGCCATATCTTACACCACCCAATGTTGCCATTTCACCTACACTTCTGCTATTCATTCCCCGTAAGTGGGGCTATCCGGTCATCATTGTATCAGTTCCCCTGTCCCTGCCTCCCCCCCCCCCCCCCCGCCCTCTTCTAGTACCCTCAGGGAATTCTTACTCCAATTACTATTTCTGAAGTGTTTAGCTATCTTGGATTTAATGTATCAAATGATTTTAGTTATGCAAATGAACATATGCAGGTGCAACATGATTAATGAGGTAAAACTAAGACCATAAGAGTAAGGGGAGGAAATATTGGATAGTTACGTGTTTCATCAATGCTATACTGCCTCCTAGAGATTTTTGTGTGTCTACATCTCTGGGTCTCAACACATAACCCACCCACTTGCCTTGAATAGATTCTGATTCATAATGATCCTATATGATTGCGTAGAACTGCTCCACAGAGTTTTATGCATAAGGTGTTAATTGAACTAAATTTAGACAATGAATAAGGAAAACCATAGAAGAATTGATGAATCTGCATTGTGGTGCTGGAGAAGAATATTAAAAGTACCATGGAATGTTAAAAGGACTAACCAATCTGTATTAGAAATAGTAAGGCCAAAGTGTTCCTTAGAGACAAACATCTTAAAACTTCGTCTTACATACTTTGGACGTATCGTAGAGACCAGTCACTGGAGAAGGACATCAGGATTGGTAAAGGGGAGGGGTGGAGAAAAGGGGGAAGGCCCTCAGTGAGAGGTACTCACATAGTGACTGCCTCAAGGGGCTCAGGAATAGGAACAATTGCCAATATGGCTCTGGACCATGCAGTGTTTCTGTTGTTCACAGGGTCCTTATGAGTCAGAGGTGACTGGAGGGCTCCTAGCAATACCAACATAGGTTCCAAGACTGTAGCCCACATGCCCACTCTCCACCCACCCCAAGCTAGAACTTTACAGAAGCTGACTGCTGTATTTTCTTCCCTCGGAGCAACTGGTCAATTCACACCAGCCTTTCAGTTAACAGCCTAACACTTCAACCACTGTGCCACCAAGGTTTCTTCAGTAAATAATAGATTACTTCCCATTAAGTTTCACAATATGTATCTATTAGTACACAAATAATAAATTTTACTTATTACATATTGTGTATATTTAAATTTTATGTGTTTTATATATATATAACACTCATACAAATCATTTCCAGATCAAATGTATGTTTGCATATGGATGTGTGTGTGTGTGAGTAAACCATTGTTTCTGAATTGATTCCAACTCAGAGAGACCTGAAGGATGCAGGAAAACTGCCCCCACAGGGTTCTCAGTGCTGTAAATCTATGCAAGCTGACTGACACATCCCTCTCTCCCAGAGCAGCTAGTAAGTGTACAGCTAGAAAGTTTGAAATACCACCCTTTCTGTTGAAAGTTGAACTTTAAACCACTATGCCAGATGGGCTTCCATATAAATAAACCAAAAACCAGTATGTACACACAGAGACACATAGAGGCATATATACACTAAAGTTAACTGAATTTAAGCATATAAAATTCTATGAATCCATGATTCTAATTCACACTGGGCATAGCTGTATCTCTGTATGAGTGTGTGTGTGTGTGTGTGTGTGTGTGTTGTGTTGTGTGTGTTGTATGCCCTCAAATCAATTCCAACCCACAGAGATCCTCTGGGGCTTGCTTTCTTAGACTGTGATCTTCCAGGGTCAGAGCATCAAGCTGTCACTGCTGTGGAGACACTGGGTGAGTTCAAACCACTAACCATTTGGTTAGCAGGTCGGGGCTTTGTCATTGTGCCGCTGGGCTCTTTTCTATCAGTCAAGCGCTGTGTAACTTACAACAGATCTAAGCATTAAAGACCGGTTTTCAGGACAAGAGATCCATTTTGATAACAGCAGGTACTAATATTCTTCAAAAATAATTTCCAAGGTCTCCGAGGTGGCTACAGAAATACTTAGAAGTTTTGCTTTTGACACTTCTAAAAACTCAGCGTGTTTGGTTCCTGCCCTCCTGAACACTACCACCCCTAAATTCCCATCAATTGCTGAGCACTCAGTGTGTCCTCATATATTAATGTAATTGCTGGATCTAACACTGCCATGTGTTACTCAAAACAAATAAACTATGAAAAAATTAATGATGTGGTATGCAATTCAGAAGTAGAGTATAGAAGTATTTCAGAAAGGTGTTTGAATCTATACAGGATAATACAAAAATCATATTAAATAATCAAAAGCTGAAAATTGACCTTTGCAAAAGTATTTGTCAATATTTCAAAATATTTTATTCATAAAATGTTTTTAAATGTTATTATAAAACACTTGAAAATTCTCAAGATTTTGAGTCATACCACATGTGTTGTGGTTATCATTATATTACAAAGATACATCATTTGTTTATTGCCTCTATTAAGGAAAATAACTCTGAGTAGTTAAAAGAAACTATTACAGTGATTAATTAGAAAATTTTGGCATTTTCCAATTCTGTGAATGGTGTAAGGCATTAAATTTCTAAATATGAGATAGCCATTAACTTTCAGATCCTAATTAAGTAGCCTCCTTTCCCTAGTCTTAACTCCACACTCTCTTAAAGAGCTCTTCAAAGTGACGAGCGAAAAAACAATGTATCCACTAGATGGGTCAGAGTGCTCAGCATTGAGAATACCAAGTGTATGAATGGAAATGGCAAGTGGAAAGTTAGAAGGCAAACAAATAAAATGGGAAGAATATGTATAACTTTATATGCCCTGATTCAAGTTTGGGAGAACCTAGAAAAGTATGTGTTTAAGAGATAACTCTTTTCTCGAGTCATGAGCATCACCTGGGAATTTTTTAAAAAGTAGAATCTCCCACGGAGCTTCAGACCTACAGAATTTGAATCTGCATTTTAACAATATACTCAGCAGATTCATATGTACATTTAAGCTTCAGAAGCAAACCGTCCCAACGTGGGGGTGTCTTTCACAACTTTCATAAGGCCATCCACTAAGGTGTGAGAGTAAATTAGAAGTTGTTCTCTTTATATTTATTTCTGCTTAATGTAAACGTAAATAGACTAATCGTTTCTATCATTCAACAGATGAGCTGATGTCCCTCCTTGGTTTGTTTATCAAAGAACCCAAAGCGAGAACAGGCACTCCATACTGCAGCAATGGCATGGGCCCCCTCCCTCGGGGCTCCTCCAACTTTACTTGAGGGGAGAAGGGTCTCATTCCACATCTGGCCAAGTATGATTCATAGCCATCCTCCAATCTTCTTTATCCTACCATTACACTACTGTCCATCCCACCATACTCTACATCTTGGCTTGGTTTAATAATTATTACCCACACAAAACTCGTAAATAATACAATTATGGGGCTTATCAGGAAAGTTAACAGTCTAATAGTCAGAATTAAAAATGCTAAGGATACAGTTCAATTGACCAGTATTTCTTTTTAGCCATGTAGTAGAAAGCTCTCTACCTCTTGACTTTAGCCTTTGGCTCATTGTCCTCTGAAGCAGTTGGGTTAGTGTTTCATAGCTTCCTTGATGCTGATAAATTCCCAAAGACCACGGTACTCTACCAGCCAGGCTTCTTCCCAGAGTCACTCAGCTTTACTTGTCTGCTGGGTCAAGAATTCCACCATGCTGTCTCATGCTGCCACCACCACCACCACCACTTCTCAATGCCAAGATATTAGTCCAGATAACAAAGTTCACTTTGTTTGTGGCTCTTCTTTATTAATGGTCATGGAATTCGCCATTCCTGCTTCTCAGATTCCCACTGGAATGGCAAAATTCTCTAAACATACAGTCCTATAGACCCTATTTGCATTCTCCTATCCAATCATTTGGTGGGGATTAACAATACTCTGGAGAGTAGATCCTTACCAAGATGCCATACCTTGGCAGCACTGCCCTTCTCATTAGTTCACCCTGAAGGAGTTAGGATACGTGGAGGATATGAATGCCCAATTAATGGGTTTATGAGTTATATTATCTAATTAGATAATTAGCATGTTATACCAGCCACTCCTTTGTCAGATTATGTTGTGTACTGGCTTGCATGTTGCGATAAAAACTGAAGCTATATCGCAAGTGTATCAAATATAAGCAGTCACCCACAGTGGAAAATTTTCAATGGAGCTTTCAGATTAAAGCAAACTTGAAAGTTAAGACCCGACTAGCTGTTTCTGGGTGGAAAAAAGGCCAGGGGAACCTTATAGATTGTGGCTTGACATTGCGGGAGATAGTGGCGGCAGATAAGCCCCTCGGTCTGGGAAGCAATAAAAATACAACTGGGAAGAGCTGCTTCTTAAAGGTACTGTCAGCTTTGATGACATGAATGGAGCAAAGCTTTGAAGACCTTCATTTACTACTGTAACACGATTCAAATGGGAACAAGTGCGACATTAACTAAAAATCAGAAACTGAAATATATAAAATATGGATAAAAGAAAACTGGAAGTTGTAAAACATGATGGATTGTTTACTAATCCACGGCATTGGTGAACCGACACGAACTGGTCCTGGACATTTGAACCGGACCATCATATGGTCTAATATCCCAAGAATGACAAATTGAAGAAGAACGGAGTCACAGCCAACATCAAAAAGAACAGTGCAGATATGACCTGAAATATAATGCAGTCAATGATAGAATAACACCCAGACACCCAAAAGGAAGGCCAGTTGATATGACGATTACGCTCATACTTACATAGGAGTCGCGATGCCAAAAATGAAGAAATTGAGGACTTTCATCAACTCTGCCTTCTAAAATTGATTAACCAAGTGACTGTAATGCAATATTTGGAAACTAAGAAGAATTAATGGTTGTAAAACATGGCTTTAGTGATAGAAATAATGCAGAGATTGCATGATAGATTTTTACAAGAAGAATAATTTAATCATAAATACCATTTTAAATAGCATAAAGGGCAACTGTGCACATGGATCCCTCCAGAGCGAATGCCGGCATGCCTTGTTTTACTGCACTTCACTTTATGAGCTCAGGGGAATATCCATGGAAGCCATTTTTCTAGGAGCATGTGAACATGTTGTGACTATGTAACATCTAATCCTTAAAATATTTCAAACTCCTTCACAATGCTACTGCATTGATAGACTACCAGACAGAGAGTCAGACACATTGTCCATGCACTAGTTCCAACTCATAGCAAAGCTACAGGGCACAGTAGAACAGCCTTGTGGGGTTTTGCGACTACAAATCTTCACTGGATCCTCATCTTTCTCCCTGCGATCAGGTGGTTTTTTTCAAATTGCTGACCTTGTGGTTTTCCGCCCAGTACAGAACTCACTACATGACCAAGCTTCCAACAGTATTTAATGTAAACATAATTTTATATGGACTAAGAAATAAAAAAAGTATGGCTTACTATACGGCAATATCTATGAGGGCATATCCTCCCCCCCAACCCAGAAGTTTTGTTTTCAAAGCTATGTATTTAAATTTTTTTTCAAAACAACCTTATCACCTTCAAGGTATACTTCATTACACTTTAATACCTTTGATAAATATGCAATTTCATTCTTGAAAACGTTTCTCAAACTCATCTGTATGGACATCTGACAGTAACTCCTTCATTTTTTCTTCAGTCCTATGTTGTCAAAACGCTGGCCTTTCTGTCCCTCTTCATTTGTGTAAACAAAAAAAACCCCACAAAACGAGGTCAGGTGAGTAAGGTGCATGGGGCAAGAAAAGTATTCTGGTTTTTTTGCCCCAAACTGGTACACTGAGATGACTGTAAGCAGGCACATTTTTTTTATGGTGACAAAACCAGCCCCCTGTCTGCCACAAATCAGGTCTTTTTTTTGTTATACTATGTTACACAATCTTTTTAGAACCTCTAAATAGAAAGCTTGATTAACAGTCTGACCTGGTGGAATGGACTCCAAATGCACTATCTCCCTCACATCAGCAGAGCTTTTTACAGTTTTTCTTAGGGGGGGGCACCTCCTCATCTATTATTGTGGTAGTCTATCCCCAAATATGTTATATCTCTGAAGCATCACTATCTACAGACTTCATATCTGCATCAGAATAATCAGTCAGAACAAAGCCAGGGGCCAAATAGAGAATAGACCAACAGGTTCTCATATGTAAGTTCAAAATGAAGCTAATAAATTAAAACAAGTCCATAAAAGCCACAATAGACCTTGAGAATAGTGTACCTGAATTCAGAGATCATTTCAAGAACAGGTTTGACACATTGTGGACTAATTACATAAAACAACAGGAGTTGTGGAAAGATAGCTAAGGGAGCGCACGTGAAGAAAACAAAGAAGATTAAATAAAAATCAGGAAATAAAGAACAAACCAAAATGGAGTCACAAATAACTGCAAAACTGCACTGACCATAGAGTATACAAAGCAAAGAGATAATTGTTGTTAGGGGCCATTGAGTAGGTTGTAATCTTGTCTTCTTTCCTGTCTTTTTTAATACCTTTTGCTTTTTCATGAATGATGTTCTCGAGTCCTCCAACAGATCATCTGGACTTCGGTGACTTAAGTGTTCATCAAATCAGTCCAGATGTGCTCAAATGCTGGTGGGGTAGACGCATGGCCATATTTCCACTCTGGGGGACTTGTTTTATTTTCCATCAACTTCAAACTTAACTTACATATGAACAACTGGTGGTTCATCCCACTGTCGTTTCCTGGCTTCGTTTTAGTGCTTCTCTATCGTTTCTTCCCAGGGATGTAGTCGATTTGATTTCTATGTATTCCATCCGGAGAAGTCAGTGTGTATAGCAGACTTTTGTGTTGTTGAAAAACTGTATTTGCTATGACTAAGTCGTTGGTCTTTCAAATTCAATCATGGACTTTTCAGCTTTGTTTCTAGCCTCATGTCCCCCTTTCCCCAGCTACTGTTCCCTCTTGGCTTCCTACTTGTACATTTCAACTTTCAATAAGTACAAATGCAACTTAATGTTTGATCAAATTCAGACCGAAGACATTCGTAGAACTAGCCAGTTTTTCAGCACTGGTTTTTGTGGCAGGTGCATACATTTGAATAATAGTATTGGTTGGATTTCCTCAAAGGTGGACAGAGATAACCATATCACAGACAGCATTATACATCAGAGTAGATCGTGAAATGTGCCTTTGGACCATGAAGGCATGCCATTCCTCTTGACTATTTCATTCCCGGCATAGTAAATCACAGGCTTTTCTGATTCAAAAAAGCTAATGACAGTTCATTTCTGCTTACTAATGCCTAAGATATTAATCTTTATATATTCCCCTTTATTTTTGATTAGTTCCAATTTTCCCAAATTCATACTTTGCACATTCCGAGTTCCAAACAGTATCAGATTTTTCAGCTCTTTCTTCCCCCATAGCCCATCAACAAAGGAAGACTCCAAAGCCTACACACCATTCATGCCAGCATGGTTGACTCTCCTCCAAGAAAGTAGCTCCTCCTCAGTCACAGTTGAGTGCCCCTGACCCGAAGGGCTCATCTCCAGCACTATCTCCCACGCAGCCTTCCTCCCATTCATCAAGCCATCAAAAGCTGGCAATGTTTTGAAGCTAAGCATAAGGTTTTCAGCAGCTACTTCCCTGAAGTGGGCAGCCAATTCTTTCTTCGTTGTTCTTAGTCTGGAAGCTCTGCTGAAACCTGTTCCCTTTGGGTCATTGTGCTGACGTTTGAAACAGTGGCATAGCTTCTGAAATCATAGCAAGACACAAGCCGCCACAGTAAGACAGGCTGACTGACAAGTGGGGAAAGCAAGCAGAAGATGTGCTTAAATAAAAAGTTGAACAGAAGATGCCAAGGGTGGCTTTCAGAAACAAAGTAAAGCGTTGTAATGAAATGTGCAAAACCCTAAAACTAAATGAGGTGAACAAAGCCATCATTTCTAAAACTAATGAAGAATCATCTGATTAACTAAAGAAGAAACCCAAGCCTATTTTGCAATATGAAAAGATTCAAAGACTCTGGAAGTATCCAAAGAAGATAGTTATGCAGAGTCAGGATAGCAAAAAGAACGGGCAACTGTCAAACATTTCAGCAGGTAGCATGGGATCCCAAGATGCCAAAGCCCCTCCATGAGATCCGCTATGAGGTATCAAGCAGTTGTAAGAAGATGAGGCTGCATTTGAACACCTCCAACTTCCACTCGTCTGGTCTTCATTTGGTGTGTTGCTTGCCTGCCAAGCCTGCTTACCTTGATTCACTTGTCTCTGCAGACAGAATATGTTGATCCTGGGAGACATCCGAAGTTCCTTCCAACAAACATTATGAACGAAACCAGTTGAGGGGAGTACATTCTGATGAATGGCAACTCCATGACTGTCCAAATGGAATGGTTCTCCATAGGTCTTTTTGGTTTGGTTTTGTTTTTTAATACTTTTACTGGGTGCTCTTATGTCTCTTATCACAATCCATACATTCATCCAGTGTGTCAACCATATTTGCACACATGCCTCCATCATCATTTTTTTTTATGTTTGAAATGAGCTTGCAGGTCATTCAAGACTCCAAGTCCACTTCAGCTTTACTTTTCCTCCTTTTATCGCCACTCAGACCAATACATAGACCAATACATAGAGGGACAGGAATCTGGAGGGTACCATCATCATTTTCAAAGTATGCTCTTGAAACCTGAGACCTGATATCAGCTCCCCATTTCTTCCCCTTCCTCTCCCACTTTCCCTCCCTCACAAACCCTTTATAAGTTATAGATTATTATTCCCATAACTTACTCCATCCTCTGTCGCCCCTCACCCACTTTTCCATTATTCATCCCCCTGGGAGGGGATTCCAATAGATGCCTATGATCGAGTCTTCCTTTCTCCCCCCTAATCCTACAGGTATCTCAACTCTCATTGTTGGCCTGGGGGAGTTATCTTTCCTGGATTCCCTGTGTTGGGGGCTCTTATCTGTAGCAGTGTGCATGCTCTAGTCTAACCCAATTTGTAAGGTAGAATTGAGGTCATGAAAGTGGGGTGAAGGAAGCATCAAGAACAAGAAAGTTGTGTGTTTCATCAGTGCTATTCCCTGAGACCTCTTTGTGAGGGGATGTCCAACTGTCTACAGATGGGCATTGGGCCTCCACTCCATGGCACCCCTCCCATTCACCTTGGGTATGGTTTTATTCTGGGTCTTAGATGCCTGATACCTGATCCTATTGACACCTCCTGCTCACAGGCTGGTGTGCTTCTTCCATGTGGGTTTTGTTGCTTCTGAGCTAGATGGCCACTTGTTTATCTTCAAGCCTTTAAGACCCCAGATGCTATATCTTTTGATAGCCAGACACCATCAGCTTTCTTCACCACATTTGCTTAATCACCTGCCTTGTCTTCGGCGATCATGTCAGAAAGGTGAGCATCACAGGGTGCCTGAGAGCTGGTTTTTACTTTTTTGAAAGAGAGGTACCAAACATTTATTCTGAGACATTGCTGGATGGAACCAAACCTTCAACCTTTCCATAAGTAGCTAAGAGTGTTAACCATTGGCACCACCGAGGGACTATTACCATATATACCTTAAATTTTTTTTCAGGTACTTAAAATCTAGGCTACTTTGCTTGAGAAGCTATGTCATTAATCTCGATGCATCTGTTCTTTAGCTAATGTTTATGAAAAAGATATTCATTTAAAGGTCAAATATGTCAAAAATAGGTGGGATTAGCATTTAAATGTGAAAAAAACTGTGGTTAACCTCAATCTATCTTTTTATTCTTTACTATACTACATAGCCTGAAGTGAAACTTATTATTTAAAAAATCTTTTTCAAAAAAAAAAAATCTACCTACCCCCTCCACTATCATGATCCCAATTCTACTTTACAAATTCGGCTGGACCAGAGGATGTACACTGGCACATATAGGAACAGGGAATCCAGGACAGATGATCCCTTCAGGACCAGGGGTGAGAGTGGCGATACCAGGAAGGTGGAGGGAGGGTGGGGTGAAAAGAGGGAAGTGATTACAGGGATCTACATATGACTTCCTCCCTGGGGGATGAACAACAGAAAAGTGGGTGATGGGAGACGTTGCACAGTGCAAAATATGACAAAATAATAATTTATAAATTATCAAGGGTTTATGAGGGAGGGGGAGCAGAAAGGGAAGGGAAAAATGATCAGATGCCAGGGGCTTAGATGGAGAGCAAATGTTTTGAGAATGGTAATGGCAATGAATGTACAAATGTGCCTGACACAATGGATGGATGTATGGCTTGTGATAAGAGTTGTATGAGCCTCCAATAAAATGATAAAAAAGAAAAATAATAAAGGCAGTTCGTAACATGGACAAAAGAATTGAAAATGCTGATCACATAGACATCTTCTGTTACTATATAGAAAAAAATAAACAAACAAAAATCTCCAGGTTTATTATATGGGATGCTGGCGATGAGTTCTGCACAAGCCGTCCTTGTAGAATTGTATTGTACCAGGGCTCTCAGTAGACTTCCTATAAATTCATTTGCCCATGTTCCAATGAGTTCATGCACATGTTCAGCTAGATTACTATTTTATAAATGTCATTGCTCCTTACTAAGTGAGAGCTTGTATTCAGTAGGATGGCATATTATCTGGTGTTAATGAAAAACATCACAACCGTCTTCTCTCATACATAAATACTCTATATTAAGAAGTAGGAAATTTCAAACCTTCAAGTAAAAGGGAAAATTTGAGATTAGATGCAAACCATGCTCTGTTGGCACTCTTAAATTAAGAAAATACATAGGACACAGCTCTGGTGGCTCCACTCTAACAAAGTGACGCTTCCACTCTGTGCATAACAGCAGGTGGTAAAGTGGCATTATAAGCCAGTCACTTACACTTCAAGCACAAAGGCAAAGGATCCATTTTACTTTTAGAGTTAGCTTAAATCATTGTGTTACACTTGTCTACATATATTAAAAGACAATAGTAAAAATTTTAAAGTTTGCTTATCTCCAAAGGCAAACACATATGAGATATAACAATGCTCATATTGTTTTTCTTTTCTTTATCTTTCTTTGAATTTTCTTCCAAAACTGCTTTCTTATAATTGGACTAACCCATGATAGCACACTGCATTCTCTAAAATATTTTTAAGATAATAGATATTGTTTTCTTATAATCCCATATTTAAGAATATCATCTATAATAGGCAAGGTGTAGAAAATTGTATGCTTCCTTGAAAGATAGGAAGAGAAATACCATATGATCCAACAATCTCTACAGCTGGGATGTCCTAAAATCAAAAAACAAGATATGTAAGATTAACAGATTTTTATACACTCATTTTCACGTTATAATAGCAAAAAGATAGAAACAATGTAAATGGCCATCAATCAAAACTGGATAAGCAAATTATGGAACATATACACAATGAGTACTGGACAACACGAAGGAACAAGGATGAATCTGCAGACGTCTTCGTAACATAGAAGGACCTGGAGTCTATGCTGATGAGTGAAATAAGTCAATCATAAAAGGTGAAATATTCTGAGACCCCTACTATTAAGTGCCATGAAAATTTTTTCACACTCAAATTGAAAATCTTTGATGATTACCCTGGATAGAAGGGAAAAGGAGGGTAAATTACTGGTGGGAAGTTATACAGGTATTCACTTGGGTGCAAAGAAAGGCAATTTACACTAAGAGGGGAGTTTTCAAAAATATTGGAGTTCAGGGAAGACATTGGGGAATCTTCAGAGTTAAAGGAAGGAGAGGTAGTGCTATTATGTCCACTTCCTGCAATAATAATATTAAAGAGATCTATAGATGGGCACATGGCTGATGGATATGGGAGGGAAAGTGGAAGTATAGCCACAACTTTATACGGGCTTGACACAGGATACTGTCTCTCACAAGGAGACCTAATAGTCCTCTGGCTAAATGTTGGACCGCTCATCACAAGGTTGGAGGCTCAACCTCCCAGCTGCTCCATAGGATATAGAGGAAGCTGCCTGCCCTGGCGACGGTTTACAGTCTTCAATTACTATCAGTCTCATGGACTTGGAAGCTGCGTGTTTGATTATATATCTTTGCTGTAAATATAGTTAGAAATGCAGTAAAGTGGACAGGGTTCTGAAATGTCTTAGACATAATCACACACCGAACACCTTGAGTCACAGGTCTAGTATCTTAGGCCCATCATCTCAAGGGGCATCAAGATCAACTGGCATGACACAGTCCTTGTGGCATACTTCGGCGATTGCTGACAATGATTTAAAAAGTTGGTATGCAGCCATGTAAGGTGCAAATATTGGTTTCCCCAGAGGAAAAAGCTTGAAGAAATTGAAATCAGTTATTCCATTAGACTAAAGGTCATGACAACATCAATCTCTACAATCATGACACAAGGAGAACTAGACTGTGCTCTGCCTCCACAGCCACCTGCTGCTAAAAGGGTCACATTAGTGGGTTCCACATAGATGGGGAGGAAAATTAAAAATCATAAAGAAGCTTAGTAGCTGACTAGAGACTGGTGGAAACTACTGCCCCCACCTGCCTCCAGACTATGGTCTTCAGTTCCCTTCAAGTCTAGAAATGAACTCAGCGCAGACTCCATTTTTTAGCTAAATCGATCTCTAAGGAAAATAGGAACGCCATGGAGGCACACACTCCTTAGAGGAATCAAGCAGTTGATGTCCAAAGGGCACCATTGAGCCAAAAACAAAGCTCACACACATTGAGAAAGGAGGAGGAAGGATAACAGAGAGCACAGGGAGAAAGTGAGATGAGTGATGTTACACTGTCGGGATCGCAACCAATGGGATGAAACAAAATGTGTATAAAATTATTAAATGGAACATTGATTAACTCTATAAACATTTGGCCCATGCGCAACACAAAGGCTTTTTTAGACATTCTAAAGTAGTTAAACCAATTAGAAATCATTACCTGAACTTTAAATAAATTGTACTGGTATACTACTACCCTAAATTTAATGGACCATTAGAAAATGAAAACACTTAACTTCTTAGCCTTAAAATTCTATTGAACCAATTCTTATTTTCAAAGAAATTGATTTCTTAGCATGCATCTTCATGTAAGGAAAATATTTTTATCGTGAATTTATAATGGTGTTATCAGTGCAATTATATATACCCTATTGCTATCCCAAATAGCATCATTGTACAATTTAGAAAACATCACCTCTCCCTCCGAGCACTGTTCTGCTTGTTATCTGAAACCAGTATCAGTACACACACACAAAAAATCTATGCTTATGAACATGATTTCTAGTGTTGCACAATGTATAACTTAACCTATTAGATTATGCCAAAACTTTGTAGAAGATAAATTTTCCAATCCATTCAGATCAAATGTTTAATGCACTCTCCACAAATAGTTGAGGTAACACTCAAAGAAGCTGGATTGTAGGAAAAAAAGCAGCAGAAGCAGAATTTGAAAATGGCTTAGTAGTAGCCTGGTTTTTTGGTTGCTGTTTTTTAAATCATTTTATTGGGGGGCTCGTACAACTCTTATCATAATCCATACATCCATCCATTGTGTCAAGCACATTTGTACATATGTTGCCATCATCATGCTCAAAACATTTGCTCTCTACTTGAGCCCTTGGTATCAGCTGCTCAATTTTCCCCTCCCTCCCCACACCCACCTCCCCCATGAACCCTTGGGATGAAGCACTTGCTAATGAAGATTAAGGACTGCAGCCTTTAGTATAGATCACTCAAAGTAAAGAAGATGAAAATCCTCATGTTTGGACCAACAGGTAACATGATAAGTGGAGAAAAGTTTAAAATTGTCTAGCATTTCATCCTGCTTGGAAGCACAATCAATGCTTATGGAAGCCCCAATATCGAGCTCAAAGGATGTGTTGCCTTGGGTAAATCTGCTGTACTCAACCTCTTTAAAGAACTGAATAAACAAAGATGCACCTGAACCTGCAACAAAGATGCACCTGAACCTGAAACAAAGATGCACCTGAACCTGCAACAAAGATGCACCTGAACCTGCAACAAAGATGCACCTGTACTAAACCTCTTTAGAGAGAACTGAGTAAACAATAAAGTGGACCTGACTCAAGTCAGGGTATTTTCAATACCCTGACATGCACTTGAAAGTGGGACATTAGATATGGAAGACTACAGATGAATTGATTCATCTGAATTGTGAAAAGAATATTGAAAGTATCAGTAACTGTCTAAAGAACAAACTGATCTGCCTTGGAAGATGTATGACCAGAGTGCTCCACAGAGGCAAGGATGCCAAAACATTGCCTTCACATACTTAGAACATGTTGTCAGAAGAGATCAGTCCCTGGAGGAGACCATCATGTTTGGGAAGTTAGGTGGCAATGAAAATGAGGAAGGCCCTCAACAAGATGGATTGACACAGTGGATCCAACAGTGTGCCCAAGCAAAGGAACACATGTGACCACGGCACAGGACTAGGCGGCATTTCCTTCCATTGTTTGTGAGTTTGCTATGGGTGGAAGCTAATTCGCTGGCACTTAACAACAATGACAACCCAGAGGTTTTGAGATAGGTTTTCAAGTCAATAAAGCACACACACATACGTACACACGTTAACTTGGGAACTATCCTATTTTGATCAAACAACATGATAATCATCAAGCACATAATTGGAAACTAGTTACATTTTGCTTGAGAACAAATATAACAAAACACAAATGGACATAAGCTATAAATATAAATTTCTGACGAGAGCTATTGAATGTCAGGTAATGTGTCAGGACAGCCTTGTTATTTAGCCATGGTTCTTAGCTTTGCTGAGTAGTAGGATCAATTACAGCATTTAAAAAATATATTGATGCCTTACCCCAGGCCAGTTTAATCAGAATCTCTGAATCTAAGCATCAGTGGTTTTGAAGCTTCCCCAAATGGTTCCTGATACCAACTCAGAGATTAGAAACTCTTCAATAGATGGTTTTAGGTTTAATACTCTATCCTGAAAGAGCCCAGAAGATTGGTCTTTACATTTTAGTGTCATCAGAATGCCTTGTTGTTACGTGGCATCTAATTGGTTCTGTCCCAGAGTGACCCCATGCACAACAGGGACACTACCTGCCTGGTCCTGCACCAGCCTCACAATTGCTCCTATGCTTGAGCCCATTGTTGGAGCCACCGTGTCACTCCATCTCATTGAGGGCCCTCCTCTATTTTGAGGCCCTCTCCTTTACCTAGTCCGATATCCTTCTCCAGGGACTGGTCTCTTCCGACAATATATACAACACACATAAGGAAGTCTCGCCAAGCTGGTCTCTGACCCAAACAGGCTTGGTCGACCTTTTGGCAGTCCATGGTACTTTCAATATTCTTCTTTAGCATCACAATTCAAATGTATGTACTCTTTTTCAGTCTCCCTTATTCAATGTCCGACTTTCACATGCATATGAGGCCACTGAAAATACCATGGCTTGGGTCTGGCGCACCTCAGTACTCAGAGTAATGTTCTTGATTTTCATTTCTCTAAAAAGATCTTGTCCAGCAGATTTACCCAAACGAATGTGTCTTTTTATCTCTTGATGGCTGCTTCCATGAGCACTGATGGACTGTGCTTATGAGCAAGAAGAAATCTTTGGCAACTTCAAACTTTTCTCCACGTATCATGACACCACCTAGTGATCCAATTGTGAGGAGGATTCTGACCTTCTTTCCATCAACTTGCCATCCATACTAAAGGCTGCAATCCTTGATCATAAGAAACACTAGGAGGGTACAATAAAACTGTACTTCCTGGGCCTCCTCCCAAATGCATGAGTCTGTAGATGCTGAGGCTGCTGGTCTGAGCCCGACTCTTGAGCAACCAGTTACTCAAATGTCGGGGACAGCCACACTGACCTCCCACAGAGCTTTGAAGGAACGCAGAATCTCAAGCCACAGCACAGAACAATTGGATCAGAATCTGAATTTTCACAAAACCCTCTGGTGATTCGTAGAGAAATTAACATTTCAGAAAGCGTGGTGTAAATTATACCCCTACTTTGGCCAAGAGGACTAGGAATGGGATGGAACAGGATCTGGAACTGCCGGTAACTTGAGCGCTAACCTTCGAAACCCTTCAGCACTAACAGTGTCGTGCAGAAATTCAAGCCTCGTGTTGCCAGGTATTCCAATATCTCAAAAAATGTGAATCTGGATGCTTATGTGAAATCTCCCAACTGTAAAATA
The DNA here is from genome assembly GCF_050624435.1 of Tenrec ecaudatus. Classification (NCBI taxonomy): domain Eukaryota; kingdom Metazoa; phylum Chordata; class Mammalia; order Afrosoricida; family Tenrecidae; genus Tenrec; species Tenrec ecaudatus. The sequence goes on from NW_027459455.1 coordinate 1,536,177, forward strand.
TTGGCAATTAATTCAAAGGTCTCATAACGTCTTCTAGGCTAAATAAAACATGCCCGTGGGCCATAGTTCGCCCACCGCCTTAATGTAACCCCTAACCTAAAAAAAGTCGATCGTAACTTAAGTTAGTTTGGGGGAAAATGTTGGAGATGCCTTTAGAACACTCTCTTTAAAAGCTTTAGATAAATGGTATCTTTGGTAACATAATTATTTTCCATTGGGCATAGTTTGTCTGACAAGAACTCAGCAAAGCAGCAGAAATGAATGTTAGACAGGGCAGCTTTGAAATATAAGTTATGGGAGAAAATTTATGCAGCTTTAAGGCAGGAAGCAAGAGAGGCTGCCCAATGCCTCGGGAGGGCCTTTGAGAACATGAGATGTGAGAGCAATCCATCTCAAATGGGAAGGTTTGAGGCATTTGATTATGTTTACTAATAAATACAACCATGGGCATGGAAAATATTTTAGTCACAAGCCTTTAGGAATGAAAGAACAGCCGCCTTATGGATGTAGAATTTATACTCACTTATTAAGTAAGTATATCAGTTCCAAAGTAATATCAGTTCCATAGTATCTCTCCATCTTTATATAAAATTATTGAATTTTATCATTTCCTTTTAAGAAAAAGTAGTTTAGGGGGTGGAAAAACTACAATCGAGATATACAAATAGGCTCAAAGCACTATATTGTGAGGATCTTGGGCCGTCATCATGCCATCCCTTTTTAAAGATACCTTAGAAACTTGTAAACCATCTAGAAAATAACAAGAAGGGATCTTTCAGCAAGGTCAGTTAGGACTAGAAAGTGCACAGCAGGCAGCTAAGCCGCCGAAAAGAACCATGAAAGTCAAATGATGTGTCTGAGAAGGAGAAAGGCGAACAGGAAAGTGATGAGAACTGCTTATTACTTCCCTGGAACAGGAGTAAACAAGCAAAGTTTCCTAAACACATGGAATGAAACAGAAAAGGCTCAGGAAACTTTCCAGTCACCTCTCAGTAGGCTCTGCTTGTGACTATATCTCCTTTAAGAAATGACCCTAAAAATGTTTTTTTTTTTTTTTTTTTTTTAAAGAAGTGACCCTTTACTCCATAATCTCCAATGACACTCCCGGATCACAAGCCCATTTCTTAGTCTGTCATAAAAGGTGTTCACGATACAAGGACAGTTTAGCTCTAATCCTCTTAAATCAGAAAGCATTAACTCATCTCTTTCCAAAGCCCTCCAATTAGCCCAGCAATTAAGACAATAGGTCCTTGTCTGCACGCTACAGACATATCTTTAAAACGGGCAAGTGTCTGCCATTGGAGTAATGAAGTAAACCTTAAAGTTTAGCAGGATGATTTGGGGTCAACATTTGAAGAACTACTATTATCTCATAGTTGATTCTAACACCAATATGTTTTCATTATTTTTCAAGTTGAATATTCAAGACACACGCATGAGGCAAACATATACTAGATGACATTATTTCCTTTAGCAAGGAAGACGCACATCATATAGAATAGTAAATAGGAGAAGACAGATAGGCTTTGACAGTTCTACAAACATAAAGGGAGTTTCACTTGATGCTGCCATGATTAGCGGCTTCAAGTGTAAATGATCCTACAACCTCACAGGTTCCAACACTTATTTGTCCTACTGCCCCACTCTCAGGAAAAACCCTTCCTTAACGCCTCCCCTGAAAATGAAATCTTAGGTATAGATCCAGATCTAGCTATCAGTGCCCTTACCCAGAACAAAGTATAGCCATCTACTTTTATACCCCACACCGCCCTCTGGACACTTTCAGTGCCCCCGGGGCAGTCTTCCCACTGTGGAAAATACGGATTCTAAGATAAGCATTCACTTTGGGAGTCTTTTTATAAAGGGCCAAATTGAGTGCATGATGTGTAGATTATTGTTCTGAAAATCCGAAGTCCATTGTGTTTACCTGTGCCTGTGAGAAGCCACAATACACAGTACAACACATTAAAGACACTCTATATTAAAATGCCTTCACTTTTTCAGTTATTCTATGTCAGTGGTTCTCAAACTTCCTCATGTTGTGACCCTTTCATACAGTTCCTCGTGTGGTGATGACCCCCCCAACCATAAAATTATTTTCCTTGCTACTTCGTACGTGTAATTTTGCTACTGTTATGATTCGGGCAGACCCCTGTGAAAGGGTCATTCGATCCCCATAAGGGCCGTGACCCACAGGTTGAGAACGGCTGCTCTAGATGAAAATGCACTCACCTCTTATGTTTCTTTATAAGCAAGAAGAAGAAAGACAGTAACATTTAATCATGGCCTAAAATCTCTCAGGCCCTGTGCTTAACAAAATCACCAGTCTGATGGGATGTTGAAGGAGACAAGCTTTATGGTCTCTTTAATTAAAACTCTCTCTTTTCTGTGGAATATTTGAGCAATTTGATATGTAAATCCTAACCACAGTAAGTCACAGAATTAATTGTGACTTAGAATTAATTGCCTGTCAATTATAGCCTTATTATTCTACAAAAAGAAACTCCTTTACCTATGGGTTAATCTTAAATCCAAAACTACAGAAAGGATATGCAGTAGAAAAACAACAATTGTCTCATCCTGACTATGTTGACATAGTACATGATAAAAATAGAACCTAAGAGAGGAGAGAAACAGAGGAGGAAAATAGTATTTTATGTTCATACACAGAGCTTAATGCAAAATGTTTCACTTCACATATTCTTCATTTTTTATCACAAATTCAAAAAATATTATTTTAATAGTTCAGTCATTAGCCACTGTTGTGTTCATACCCAGCTACCATGCTACATATCTAGTTATATGGGAAGAAATAAAATGCAGGGCTTTCTGGTTTGTGAAAGTCATTAATATGCATGAGAGTGCAGCTTGCCCCTTGTGGAGATGTAGAAGGTTCTTGTTAGCAACCTCCCAGACGTCTCCATATGTAGCTGTCTCTTCATTTGGAACTTGCCTTGGCCAGTGAATTTCCGAAGGCAAGAAAAAATATGATTGAGCATCCAGGCTTTCCTGATATCTCTTTGCCATCGCCATCAGAAGATTATGCTCCAAGAGGAGAACAAGAAACACCGAGTGGTTTCTCCCCCCCCCACACCCCTATGCTGGGGTAGGGTGGTATGCTGGGATGGCACCATCCCAGAAACCCCAAGCATGATTTGCCAAGACAAAATCAAAAAGGGTGAAATAGATGCATCTCACAGCTCCATATTGCCCTCTTAATAGCTCTATCATCACACTTACCATATCACATCATCTTGTTCATTATTTTCTATTTTTTACTAGGATAATTTTCTATGGAACTGAAATTGCATTTTTAACCTTGGGGGCAGATGGTTTGAGGGAGCAAAGGCTTCCTAAAAAGCAAATAAATATTGAAGAATTAAGCAACATAAAGAAATAGCAAATATTCTATTCAAACCCTTGCTTGTTATTCAAATGATTATCAAATAGCTGAAGTACATAAGTGAAAAATGTCCAGCATGATAAGAAAACATAAAGTTTGAGCTCTGCCCCATAAGAGAGTGGAACAAAGGCTTCTTGTAGTAGATGATGCTTGAGTAAGCTAGCATCAGGCCTTGAGTAGACAACTAACTCCATGTGTTGGAGAACCTTGTTTAATGGGTTTCAATGGCGGATTTTTTCAGAAGCACTTGAGGAAGTTTCTCTACAGATGAAGCAGGAGTAAGAGCCACTGGAGAACGTTGGAATGGGTTAAGCTAAGCAGATGGAATGCGGCAAACCAGGACACGGTGGGTGAAATGGCACAGTCTTTGTGGGAAACAAGCTATCGATTGCTATCTTAGTCTGGACTTGGAAGCCAGGAGCATGAGAGTCCAAGGCTGAAGGAATGAATGTCCATGGTTCATCACAGGGGTCAGTGTCTTCCACGGAAAGAGCTTGGATTTGATTTCAGGGGCAATGGGAAGCAAAGAAATGATGCAGAAGATCAACATGACCAGCTTTGTAGCTTTGAGGTTTGAAACAAATCTCTGATGAAAGTGGCAGGAGGAATAAAATCAGTGACTAGATGAAGAAGTGTTTTAAAATATGTGAACCTGAAGGAGCGTTATGAAGAGCTGCAACATGGAAGAATGTAAAAGGCTCCTCCTGTGTTTATTGTCCGCAGACAAGTTTTTACGTGGGCGCGCAAACAACTGATACTGAATGAATAAGAAGAGGCAAACAACGGAAAGCAATGTTTTGTTTGCTGTTGCAAAAACATGAGTCACAATCCATGAGTGGCCAGCCAACAGGCATTCATCAAAAAGGTAGAGGGAGAATCGACAGATAGTGCAGTCAGAGGAAATAAAATCCCAAGAATAAAGAAAGGATCAATAATCCAAATGCAGCACAGAGGTGCAGTTAGATAGGACTGAGAAAGCAATTATTGTCTTTGGTCATTTTGCCTTTCCCAGGCAGTTTGAATAGACTACTGGGGGTGAGAGCCAGACAAACACTAGCCTGAAGAATGACGCAGTAGAGAAGAACAAGCAGCACATCCTCCTGAGGCTGCAAACCCACGTGGATGGGGTAGATTTGCCCTAATCTAATTGTCCTATTTTTATGGAGCAGAAATAGCCTTTATGCTTTTAGCACATATCACTGACGATCTTTATCAAAATGGCTCAAAGATAGAGTCATCTTCCTCAGCCTGAGTATAGAACTTCAATCACAGTAAAAAAGGCATTATGGATGAGAAGTACCTCCATAGGTCTCCTAAATGAATGTGCTTGGGACACATGCCTGAGTGGTGCGATCATTAAGCGCTCAACTACTAACCAAAGGTTGGCAGCTCAAACCAGGATTTTGAACCAGTTTGAAAAGTTTGGTCAAGGCTCACAGACACAAGGGTTGCATACATACTGTTTAACAGCCAAATAAATACCTCTGTGCCCAATGCTTTGACCTGAACTGAAGAAAGGTGGCTTTGCCCAGCTCAGACAGGAGCCAGCCCAGACATTCAAAGTTGTGAGGTCTGAGTGGGCCATTGCGTTCCATTTCCACTCTGGTCAAAATCTGACACCTTGAGAGATTTGGTGGCTCTGCGATCTGTATACTGTCCTTATTTTCATGGGTCATGAACAGGCCATTTGAAATTAGTCTTAGACCCTGCTTTAAACCCAGTTAGAGGCCCCTCCACAGACAAGCCGGTAAACCCCGTAGAGCAGGGCTACCCCACATGTAAAGACCCCTGAACCCAAACTGGCTGAACGGCAACCAACAATCACTTCAGAAATGACAAGATCTTTGTGGGGATGGAATGCTATCCTACACATATGTCAAAGAGTAAAAAGACACGACTGTAAAACGACCTAAAGCTTTATTTGGGCCACCCCATCACATCATTAGTATTTACAAGAATGTGTTAGGTATGTCTAACACTATATTTAACCCATGTGTATTAAAAAAACCACAAATGAAATAGAAGACATGGGGAGGAGTCTCATCCAAACCCACTTCTTTTTTTAAATTTCAAGCATTGCCTCGAAAATAACTTACCTTTCTATTGGTCACACGCATTGGCTTTACTATCTTGCTTATACCTACATGTTAGGGCTGATATTTAACTAACACTCATGTCCTGTGTTTGCCCCACTGACAGCCAGAGGAACGAAATAGCTGCGGGTTGTCTGGAAATGAGACTGCATCTGTAACATCTGTCTTCATTCAATCAAAACCCAGTGCTACTTACATTTTACGAGTTTACCTGCAACAGGAAACCACTTTAAGAGTTTTAAGACATTCTCCTCCAGGAGGATTAACAGGAAGCTGTACTTTTCATCAAACTTTTCCAACACCTTCTGCCATTTCCCCCATCCTAGCTGTCCAGCTGGATGTCACCACCTTGCGTGCAGCAATGATGGAGTGTCTTATCCAGAGATACTCATTAGAAGAGGTTTTGCTGGAAAGTGAAAATCAGTCATTATGGGAGTAGGGGTGAGGCGAGCAAAAATGTACTGTTTGAACCAAGTTCTGCTCCTAAATCTCTTTAAGTCTAAGTTATATAAAAGTTATGTTCATTTATCATCAAACATTAGTACTTTAAATGATTGTATTCTTATATAGAAACACAAAAGAAACTTTCCAGATACACTACAACATCTTGAACATATTAGTAAATTAATAAAACAAAGAATGCTCTGATGAGCATCACAAAGCAGTGGCCATTTGTCACCAAGAACTATTGTATGTAAGTCAAAAATTTAAATCCACTGGCTTTATAGTCTGTTAGTGACTGCAGGTTGCACAGTAAGTTGGTGTTCGTATTCTGAGGACTGCCTTTCCCAGGTAATCTGAAAAGCTATTATCAAGCGGCTTTATTCCTCCTTCATCCAAACAACAAATTATCTCTTTCCACCAAAATGACGACATGCCGTAACTTCAGTTACATAGAAGTAAAGCCAGTTATTTGGGGAAAGGAGCAGTACCAATTGAGAAACTAAACAAAATAGCCGCGAAAGTCAAGGAGAAAGAAGCCCAGCATAACACAGCCCTTGTTCAATAGATACAATTTGGCCATCATTTTTTTTTTTTTACTAAGTTCAGAGCCCTCTTGTAAAGTATAAATATCTAACAATAACATAGCATTTTGATGCTTCTTTATTCATTTTGAATTTTTCTCATTTCAGAGATTAGTAACAGCCATGAATATCCTCACCCCTTCACAATCACTAAGTGTATATAATTTACTGGTTTAAATAATTTCTATTAGTTCCTTGATTAAATCTGTGTCATATGTACACTTCTGTGCTTTACAGACGCCGTGAAGGCATAACATCGGAGTGCCAGTAACATGTCCTGCTTGCTCCCACTTACAAACATGAAGCAACAATCTGAGATACACTTAACCCTGCATGAGACCGCCTCCTAATGGTACAACGGCACCCAGTAGCTGTGCCAAGTAAATAGACAAAGCTGCATCTCTGGATCCTAGAGTCAGGCCGCCCAGAACGGAAACTGAATCCACCTCTTATTGCTGCTACTTTCTCTCTCTATGTCTTAGTTCCCATATTTAGTAGCTATGTTGTATATGTATAGTATATATATATTAAAATTATCTTTATATATATGTACATTATATGCATGTTGTAGAGTGGTTATGAAGATTAAGTCGATACATGTGATAGCATATAATGGATGCTCCATACAGCTTAGTTGGCAGTATTAACATGACTGTAGAGAGGTAAATGTATTTCTGGCCCCTCTAAAAGGGAAAAAAAATGTTACAAAAAAAGTCAAGTCATGTCAGATATCAGCTTACTCTCAAAAACATGTATGTGAAAAGTGAATACAGTACCATCCAAGGCAGGGGTGGCAAGGCCAAAAGCAACCAGAAGAGGTAGGCTGTGAAGTACGCATGTAAGGATCCATTAGGATTTAAGCTGTGGAGATGTCCAACATCCCGTTAGTCCATACAAATTTTGAAACCACATAATGACCTAAAAGTGACAATCATAGTTGAAAGCTTGATGGATTCTGATTTCTAAGGAGTTCTTTCCAACAATCTATAATGTGAAACACTTACATGACAAGTCGTATGACTGGATTAAACCTGGAGAGTCCGGAGGGTAGGAGAATAGGGGTAGAATTACAGACCTCTTTCAACAGCCTGAAACTGTCCATGATGAATAAAGTTGAATTACCACGAGAGACACAATGGAGAAATGGGTGACAAATGAACAGGGAAGCATCTACTTTGATGTGACATAAGAATAAGTCTACAAGGCACAATAATAATTATGGAGTGCTTATTTTCCATTAGACAGTATTTTAAGTGAGTGACTGACTCATATTAACTTGTTTAACTCTCATAATAACTCTAATTGTAGAAAACAAACCCAGTTCTGTTGAGAATTGCAAAGTATAACAATACAAAATTTATCACCTATTACTTAACCAAAGTTAATACATGTCTACTTTCTAGTGATTTCCCTCCTTCCTTTTTCCATCCCTGGTAATTATTAAAGAACGTTTCTTTCTGTGTAGAAACTTTTTCCTGAAATTTTATAATAGTGGTCTTATACAATATTTGTCCTTTGGTGAATGATGTCCTCCAGGTTGATGTGTGTTATGAGGTGTTTCATGGATTCATCAATCTTAGAGTTGTGTGTACGTATCACAATTGTTTATCCATTCATCCATTAAGGGGCACTTAGGTTGTTTCCATCTTTGCTACTGTGAATAACACAGTGAGTATTAGCATGCATATATCAATTCATGTCTCCGGTATATAAATCTAGTGGCAAGATTGCTAGATCATCTGATATTTCTACTTCTTTTGAAGGAAAATTCAGACCTTTTCCACAGTGCTCGCACCATTGTATAGTCTCACCACCAGGCTGTGAGGAGCTCCAATCTCCCCGTACTCTGACCAGTACTTGTTGCTTTTCGTTTTGAACTTTGCTATAATTGCTTGTGGGAGATAGATCTCATTATTTTGATTCTCAGCTCTCTAATGACTAATGGCCACATAGCACATAGCTTGCTCACTGCCGACATAACAATATCAAAAGACTAGTTTCTGCCAAAGGAAGTCATGTGTGGTAAACAGAGGGTCACTGAAACAAGGGAAACCAACACAGAAAGAATTGACACAATTGCTAATCAATGAGCTCAGCTATATCAATGATCAAGAAGATGGCATAAAACCCGGAACTGCTTCAATCGTTCATGTTTACGTATCATTCTGTTATACCTTGACTCAATGGGAAATAACAGCAACTCTTATTTTAATTCCCATTTTAGAGAGGAACAAAGAGCCTAAGCAACTTCCGCAAGGATACAGCTAGGAAGTCTACAGCTATTAAGGGCTGTAGAGAGGAATTGTGCACAATCTGACTTTTATTCCCTCTACTACCTTTCTTCCTTCCAATGTCAAGTGGCTTAAGGAATTAACCAGATAAGGTTGTATACAAGCTTAATTCAGAAATATTTGAAAATAGATAATGGAGTGTGTGTTTCAGGGTAGAGTCAAGCAGATATTAATAGAGAGTTAATTTGATACTGCACAGGAAGCATATGGATAGGTTAACTACACTATAAATTCCCTTCTTGCCTGTGTAGTATCAAACAGGATATGCTTAGAGAAGTCACACAGCAAAAGAATTAGATAAATTACTATGCTCATCGATACCTCAACCTTACAGAAGGTTCATGTGTTCTAAATTATAGGCAGCAGAATGGGCTGATTGCCTTGGAATCTTTTTTTTTATATTATTACTTTTAGTCAGTCATTATCTTACCATTGGGTTTAACCTCATAAGACTACAAAACCCAACAGGGGGTACGTGCTTGAATAAGTAAAACAAAGCACTGTTGTTTTCTAATAGGGTCACAAGTAATGCCGGTAAATTAGTAATTAGGAGACTACCTTTATATAAAGAAAATTTTAAAATTTTAATGGGTTTGAATTACTATAATTAAATAAAGCTCAAACCCAGCAATATAAAAAGGATGAATGAATGACTTCCCAAGTGAAATAAACTGGTGAGTTATCAGGATTAGGACTAAATCTAGTCATCCCCCAAATCTTTATTAATGACCAGGAAAAGCCTACAATATGCTAATTAAATCTATAAATGCAACTGAGCTCACACGATCTTTCCAAAGGTTAAGCTAGGACAAAAGTTAAAGAGAAACATCTTCACCTTAAGGAAAATATTTTTAATAAGTAGAAGTACTGTCATAAACTCTCACTCAAAGCACCATCAATTATCATTCAACAGAGATGCTCTTTAAATAAAGGTCAAATTCCACATAATCAAACTATGGGAACAGACACATGAAGCTGGCTTTAAGAAAGCTTCACCATTTACATTTTCATTTAGTGTAAAAAACCTCCTGCTTATTTTTTATTGGTCAAGGGGGAAAAAGACATGAACAATGAAAAAATAAATTTTTCACCTTTATCATTTATACTTTTTTCCCCTTTCTAACTTAATGAACCAGAAACTCTCTGTTTGCAAGTAATAACATAATTATGTCCTTGGGAACTTGTTTTTTATAATGTAGCTATTTATTCTTTAGCTCTCAGGTCATTAGTTCAGAATTATATGTTTTTCTCATAACAACTGATAATAATAAATTCTTATATTACATCCCAAAAGAACTATGAAAAAATGCCTACTAGTCAATTCATTCAAAACATATACAATGCAACAGTAGAATGGGGGAGATTTTGACCAAGAAAAGAAGCTCAACATTGAGTATATTTTTATTCAGATATTTTATCCACAATATTGAATTTAGTGTATTATAAATGATTGTCCAAGAAAGCACAATAGAATTACTTGTATCATAAAGTTCATTTTTAGTATTCAAATCAAGCCTGTAACAACCTAATTTAGAAAAACGTAAGACAATCCTTCAGTTCTGTACAGCTTTCCACCCCAGTTTCCAAAACAACCTCAAACCTCACTACCCTGAAGTCAATTCCAATCCAGAGCAACCCTAACAACAGAGTAGACTTGCCCCTGGGGGTTCTGAGGTCACAGATCTTGACAGGAGCAGAAAGGCTCCTGGTTGCCCCTAGCAGCAGTGGGTTCTACGGTTGACCTTGTGCTTAGTGGCCCAATAGGGAACCTATCTTCCCACCCCGGTTTATAGAGGCTTCCTGAGTTCATGCAAGCTATCCACTTGTTGCCCACTGAAAGATGATTTCCCTCCTTTGAGGAAGACATATTATTAAATTACATCTTCAACTTATCTCCTGGGCAGACAAAAAGACAAGCATGCTGTGCTAAACCTCAAGCATTTGGAAAGTTTTATTTATTTTTTAAAGTTTGCTGACAATAGCTAAAAATTTAGGTGTTTTCATCTGAAAAATACATCGTGTCTTAAAATGCCAAGCAATAACAATGGTAGACATTCTCATCTGGAAATGACCAGCTACTGCCAAAAAAGAATCTAACTCTTTCATCCCTAAGTCTCCAGGTCCCAGTTCATGCCTAAAAGGGTGGGATTAATATGGATCACAATGATTGACATAAAATCACCCCCTCCACCCCCAGAGCGGGAGGAACAACAGAAACAGTGGGGAAGGGAAATATTGGTCATTGTAAGGTATAAAAATACTTATAATCTATAATTTATCAAGCGGTCACAAGGGTGGGGGGTGCGAAGCAGAACTCATACCAAGGGCTCAAATAGAAAATGTTTAGAAAAGAATGATGTACAAATATGCTTGATACAATCGATGTACGGATTGTTATAAGAACTATAAGAGCCCCCAATAAAATTATCTTTAAAAAAAGACTCGACTTTAGTACAGGGTATGAATCCACATCTTTTGTTTCCTTGGCATTCCTGTAAGCATATTTAAATATATACTAGTCCTTTACATAGCATGGAGATTAATGTTCATGTTTCCACTACTCATGAGGGATTCCTGTCTAATTAAAGAGCAACATGTAAGCTCATCAAACTGAAAGCAAGTACCCCCAAAAGTGTGAAGGTGTGCTGAGATTAAGAGTAATTAGGTAGGTAGGGTTCAATATTGCTTCCTTTTGCTGTTGTTGTTGTGTTGTTTGCCTGGGTGCTAGTTCTCCCCATGGTTTCCTTAGTATGGAAATAAATAACCTATAAGGTTACTGAGTCCAAGTCCCCACCAAACAGGGTGAGTTGTAGTCAATTAAGATGGTAACTTCTAGCCACGATTCCCACTTCTGGACTTTATATGCCTGTGGTCATGGTCCCTTGTTGGAGGTCTTCTCTCTACCAGGGGGCAGTACTATAGTGGGAGTTAGACTTGGCTTTTTGTTGAAGGGGTGAATCAAGCCATGCCCTTGGTTTCCTTGAGCCCTACTCTACCTTGATGGAGAGTGTGATTTTAAAAACATCCTTTGTTTTCCTTGGATATTTAACCATAAAACACAAGAATTTTTAATTTCAGGAAAAAATTTTGTTTTTATTCTTTACTTTCATAGTTTATCTATCTATCTATCTATCTATCTATCTATCTATCTATATATATATATATATATATACATTTAATTAAAGGTTACGAAAATGTCACACTTGGCGTTATAGGGATACTGGTTCCATCATACAGTTATAACACACATAGCCTCACCTGCAAAATCAGACCTTTATTTGCTGGCTGAGCTTTGGTAGAAGCAAGAAACCTGTGGTGAGTTTTGGACATCTTTGGTTTCTGGCTCTGGACCCTGCCTGTGGCTCACTACTGCCTGACCTTCAGATTTGGACTAAATGCCACCCACCAACCACATGAGACACGTGCTCAAAGATCTAAAAGGCTCTGTGGGCATTGCAGCAAATGGGAGGCCCCAGGGACATTAAGGAATTATTCAAAGGAGGAGGCGGAGGAAAATGGAATAGATCAGCATCTCAGAAGAGTTGGCTATTAGGCACACCAATGATTTCCACCTCATTTGGACTAGTCTAGTGTAAATTCTTCTGAAAGAAATTATTACCACACCAGGCTATTATCAGATTCAGAATCATTGATAAACTTTCATTAAGGACTGAAAATCTAGTTCAGAAATTCCATTTCTGATATGGCAGCTTGAGCAGTTCTATGGAACCCCGAGCAAAAAAAAAAAACCCATAAAAATAATTATATATAAACCTAACCTAACTAATTAACATAAATTAGTGCTGACTCATTGTCATTTTAGTGAGTACATATATGATTGTGTGTCGAAGAGTTTACCCTCAATGATTTTTCAAAAGTAGATAGGCAGGCTTTCCTTAGGAGGAGATGATGTCGTTAGCTTGTTATGTGCAGTGAGGTTGTCCAACTTCTAATGACCCACATACAACAGTGCATTCGATGATCCGGTCCTCCCCAACCTCACACTTGCTCCTACATCTGAGTGCATTCCTTCAGCCACCGTGTCTATCCATTTCCCGGGTTTGCCTTTCTCCCACTGCTCCTCCTCTGTAACCAGCACGACATCCTTCTCCAGGGACTGGTCTCTCCTGATAGCATGTGCACGGGATGTGAGACAGAGTCTTAGCATTGATTGCAAGGAGCATTCTGATTTAAGACAGAGTTATTCGCTCTTCAGAAAGACAATAGTACTTTAATATTCTTCACCACCACCATAATTGAAATATATCAATTCTTCTTCAGCCTTTCTTATTTCACATGCACATGAGGCAACCGAAAAAACCACGGCTTGAGGAAGGTACACCTTACTCCACCAGGTGACATCCTAGCTTCTCGACACTTTAAAGAGCTCTTGGGCAGCAGAGTTTCCCAATGCAATACACAATTGGATCTCCTGAGTGCTGCTTTCATGGATATTGATTGTAGATCCAAGCAATAGGAAATGTTTGACAGCTTCAATCTTTCCTCCTTTATCATAGTATTGTCTATTGCTGCCATTGTGAGGATTTGGGTATTATTTACATAGAATTAAATTCTGTACTGAAGGATCCAGTCCTTGAGCCTTATCAGCAAGTACTTCAAGTCCTCTTTTAGTTCAGCAAGCAAGGTTTTGTCATCTACATCTCAAAGGTTGTTAATAAGTGTTCCTCCGATCTAGGTGTCTCATTCTTTTTCATATCATCCAGCTTCTTGGTTGAATAGGTACAGTGATGGGATATAAATCAGAGAAGCAAAACCAATGATGCTTATTTTTGTGTATATAAAAAAAGAAATTTATATCAAGAAGGTGGCTCATACAGTTATAGAAGCAGGTAGGTCCTGTGCAGTTCAAGCTCATGGGTCAGATCTTAAGCTTAATTAATGGGGAAAAAGTTTACTTTATTCTTCCCACAACTGCTTGGCTGTTCACGTAAGACTCCATCAGGAAGGTTATTACATTATGTTATCACATCATGGGAGGATCCTGCCCCAGCCAACTTAACAGCAAACAGAAATTCTCATAGTATATAACCCTCGCGCATACTTTTCCTGATATTAAAACACATAATATATCCTTGTTCTATTCAAACAATTGTCTCTTGGTCAATTTGCAGATTATACAGAAGCGTGTTGAAGTGCTATGGAATTTCTATTCTTGGAAATATTATCCATAGATTGTTACAATCCATCCAGTTTGTTATGATGCACTATTGTATAGTCAATAAAATATAAGTTAAAATTTTTGCTGATCTCTTCATTCAATCAAATCCATCTGCTGTTAGCAATGATATCCCTAAGTCCAGGTCCTCTTTTGAATGGACTTGAATTTCTGGTAGCTCCCTCACAATGCTTTTCTACAACTGTTAATGATATTGTTCACTGATTTGTGCATTCTGCTAAATAACCTTTCTTTGGAATGGACACAAATACAGATCTCTTCCCATAACTTGTCTAAGACACTGTTTTTCAGATTTCTTGGCATAGGCCAGAGATTGATTCCAGTGCTTCTTTAGTTTGTTGAGACATTTGTTTCAATATTCCATCAATTCCTGGATCTTTGTTTTTGGCTAATGCCTTCAGTAGAACTTGGACTGTTTCCTTCAGTATCATTGAAATGGTTTAATATTGACCAGTTCTTCTTGATACATTAAATGTGTATTCCTTCCACATTTTTTATAAAACCATTTTATTGGGGGAATCCTACAGCTTTTATCACAATACACACATACATCCATTGTGTCAAGTACATTTGTACATTTGTTGCCATCATCATTCTCAAAATATCTGGTTTCTGCTTGAGTCCTTGGTTTCAGCTCCTCATTTTCCCCTCCCTCCCTGCTCCCCACTCCCTCATGAACCCTTGATAATTTATAAATTATTATTATTTTGTCTTATCTTACACTGTCCAATGTCTCCCTTCACCCACTTTTCTGTTATCTGTCCCCCAGGGAGGAGGTTATATATAGATCCTTGTAATTGGTTCCCCCTTTCTACCCCACCCTCCCTCCACTGTCCCCGTATAGCCACTCTCACTACTGGTCCTGAAGGGATCATTGTCCTGGATTCCCTGTGTTTCCAGTTCCTATCAGTACCAGTGTACATCCTCTGGTCTAGCCAGGTTTGTAAGGTAGAATAGGGATCATGATAGTGGAGGGTAGGGGGGGAAGGAAGCACTTAGGAACTAAAGGAAAGTTGTATGTTTCATCCTTGCTACACTGCACCCTGACTGGCTTGCCTCCTCCCTGCAACCCTTCTATAAGGGGATGTCCAGTTGCCTACAGATGGGTCTTGGGTCCCCAAACTGCACTCCCCACATTCACAATGATTTGATTTTTTTGTTCTTTGATGCATGCCTGATAACTGTTCCCTTTGACACCTTGTGATTACACAGACTGGTATGTTTCTTCCATGTGGGCTTTGTTGCTTCTCAGCTAGATGGCCATTTGTTTACCTTCAAGTCTTTAAGACCCCAAATGCTATATTTTTTGATAGCTGGGCTCCATCAGCTTTCTTCACATTTGCTTATGCACCACTTTGTCTTTAGTGGTCACGTTGGGAAGGTGAGCATCATGAAATGCCTGTTTCATAGAACAAAGCATTCTTGCATTGAGGGAGTACTTGAGCCTTCCTCATTCTTTTGATGTTTTTTTCCCCCATAGAATATTTTAATATTAAAACTCAAGATGTGAGTTTTTTCCATTTCATAGAGATATGCTAAGCATATTTTTCCATTTTGTTTTCTAATTTCTTGTCTTTGCTCATTTAATTATAATACTTTGTATTCTCTTATCAATGGAGCATTGGTGGTGTAGTGATTACGCAATGGGCTGTAATCTACATGGTTGAGAGTTCAAAGTAACCAGCAGATCCAAAGGAAAAAGACTGGGCTTTCTACTCCCATAAATAGTTACAGTCTCAGAAATCCACAGGGATTGCTATGAGTCAGCATTGACTCGATGGTAGTGAGTTTGAGAGTGAGACTCTTCTATCAGGAGCCAGTCCCAGAGCCCCTTCTGACATCCACTTTGATCTTTTCTCTTTATCCTGTCTTTTTAATGAAATTTGCTTTCTTCATGTTTGATGTTGTTGATGCCATCCCACAGTTTACCAGGTCATTAGTGTTCAATGAGTCAATTCTGTATTAGAGATGGTCCCTAAATTCAGGTGGGATATACTCACAGTTGAATTTTGGCTGTCATGGACTTGTTTTCATTGTTTTTTCAATGCCAATGTGAGCTAACATATAAATACAGTTAGCACTTGTTCTCATCTTGGCTGTTCATATTAAGCTTAATCCATTATCTCTTCCCACAGATGTAGTTAATTTGATACCTGTGTATTCCATCTGGTGAGGCCTACATGAATAATAACCATTTAAGTTGCTGGAAATGAAGAAATTGATGGTTTTGCAAAATTCCATCATTCAATCTGTTCACCAGCTAATTGTCTATCATCAAAAGGAGGTTTTCTTTTATTACGTCAGTGAGATTATATCAGAATAGCATGGATCCTAAGCCTAATCACATTGGAGTCATGTTTTACATAACAAACAGAATAGCCAGGAGCACAAATAGAAAGGAATGAAGCACAGATGCATTGGAAGCACACAGGAAAACCAGAGAATGCTGGCAGTTACCAGAAGTCAGAAGGGAGGCCTACAGAAGTCATCAACCAGGAACTTAATTTAGATTTTTCACCTCTGGAATAGTGAGAAAATAAATTGCTACTCTTTAAAGCTACACACTTATATTTTTATTATGACAGCAGTAGATAACTGAGATGTAGTTCCAAGTTTCACTAATTAGCACATCTGTGGCATACTCAAAAGGATAGTCAAATATATATATGGATAAATTAAAAATCACATTTACTTTTATATTTTTTTTTTATTTTCCAACAAGAGTGCAAAATCCAATGGGGAAACAGAATAATAAAAAAATCAATCCTTAAAAAACTGAATATTCACGTGCAAAAGAATGAAGTTGGATCACTTTCTCGCGGTATACAGGCAACCCCATTAATATTGCTTCTTTTAGAATTTGTAGGTCAGTTGAAACAGGTGTATATAGTTCTTATTCAACCTTAGAGCAAGGAAAAGCTAGAAGCATTTTCAATATTTTAAAAGCTGCATTCATAGCAACTGAAGGTGATTGTGGTAATGAATGTACTGTGCTTAGAGGTTGGTCCAATGATTTCAAAGTGATGGTATTGACATGACACTGAAGCAGAGCTTCAAACAAGGCAGTGCCCTACTCAAAGATCTCAATAGACAGTGATGCTTCCTATGTGTGGTTCTCTTCTAGAAGGCCTCCCTATACCTCTTCCAAGTCTCCCACTCCAGGGCTTCCACCTGTAATGTTTCCTGTTCTGGTCACCTTGACTAGTCATGCATGCTATAAAAAGTCTGATCTTTTCCTGTTTAACTCCTACAGCAATGACAAAGCAAGTTTAAAGCCCTGGATTAAATTTTTCTGTATGTTTATGACAATTTGTAGACTGTCTGTACCAAAAATTCAAAATGAATTATATGTAGGAGCTAAAAGTATAAATCTCTTGGAAAATAAAAAAGGAGTAAATCCTAATAGTGTACTTGAATTAGGCAAAGCTTTATCACTATAGTAATAAAAGCAAAAACAACAAAATAAAAATATAGATAAAATTAGGCCTGATCAAACTTTAAAAAAATGTTATTTTTAAAGGGTGCCACCAAATAAATGAAAATATAACCCACAGGACAGAAGAACATATTTGCAAATCCTGTATCTGATAAGGAATTTGTAACTAGAGTATGCCAAAACTATTACAAGTTCTTGGTAAAAATGAAAAATAACCTAATTTTAAAACAAACCGTATTTGAATAGGTACTTCTTAAATGAGCATACAAAAAGGTTAATAATTACATGAAAATATTCTCCAAATCATGAGTCATCAGGGATATATGTAAATCACATTCCATTTCACAACTCCTCCACTGCC
Organism: Tenrec ecaudatus; assembly: GCF_050624435.1. Taxonomy (NCBI): domain Eukaryota; kingdom Metazoa; phylum Chordata; class Mammalia; order Afrosoricida; family Tenrecidae; genus Tenrec; species Tenrec ecaudatus. Next base: position 1,553,983 of record NW_027459455.1, read on the forward strand.
ATCTAGGAGATTCCAACTCATGGTGACCCTAAAGGATAGGGTGAAACTTCCCTGTGGGTCCCTCGGATTGTAAATCTTTACGGAAGTAGAAAGCCTCATCTTTCCCTCATAAGGCAGCTGTTGGTTTCAAACAACTGACCCTGAGGTTAGCAGGACCCTTTCCCACTAAACAGAAGCTCTATAATAGAAAGGGTAGGTAATCAGTGTTGGCAAAGATGGGAAGAAATTTGGCTCTCATACATACACTGCTGAGGAGAACGGAAAATGTTGAAACCAATTTAGAAACATCCTCGGAGTTCTTCAAAAAACGTTCAAGATAGAGCGATCATGTTTCCCAGAAAGTCGACCTCCAGCTATAGACCAAGAGAAAGAAATGGATTTCCACACAAAATGTGTGCAGAAGTGTTGAGGCAGCATCGTTGATAGCACCAAAAAGAGTGGAAATAGCCAAAATACCTATCCCCAAAGGTATGGACAGATAAAATATGCTATGTCCACAGTGCAGAATATTATTTAGCAATAAAAAATAATCAAGTACTCATTCTTGCTACACATGGGGGAATCATAAACTTTATGTTAAATGAAAGAAGTCAGACACCAAAAATGTATGTCTATATGAAATATCTAAAATGGGAAAATCTCATAAAAAATTAAGGAACAGATAGGTAGTTGCCTGAGGTGAAGAGAAAATGCTTGGGCAAAATGGAAAATGACTTCTGCATTGGCTGAAAATATGATAAACTTTACCATGACAACATCTGCATAACTTTTCGATATACTAAAATACATTTTATCATACACTTTAAATAGATGAAATGAATGATACAGAACCTGTATCCTAATAGTGTTACATTAACATTTACATGGGCCACCAGCCTCAGAAGCAGGAAGGAGATGGGCAAGAGAGAGGGATGTGGTATCCACAGGGTCTCTTATAAATAGGACACATTGTCAAAGAGAAATCATTAGTCTATGACTTGATTGACAGGTTAGACATTACCCATATCTTTTCACAGGTGTGTCACCATGGCAGAAAACATTAGTACCACAGTATCCACGAGGATTGAATTGTACTCTCTTTCAATATTCTGCAGTTTGAGGAATAAAAAAGACTGAAAGAGCAAAATCAAGGCTGAGGGTATATGGCGAAAGATTTTCCAGTGCAAAAAAACGATTATTCAAGAAAGCTTTTTACAGCCACAAAGAATGAACAGGTGAATAATGCTATTGGAAAATAAATTACTGATAGATTGTTTAGCCTTTAACTTGCTAATGTTGCCATTAGGTGACATCAAGTCAGCTCCAACCCAGAGCAACAGAATGAGGCACTGCAAGGTCCTGCGTCATCCTCACCATTGTTCCTCTGCCTGAGCGCATTGACTCCGCCACTGCGTCACGCCATCTTCTTAAAGGTCTTCCTCTTTCTAGCCACCCCTCTACTTTACTAAAAAAGATGTTCTTCTCCAGGGATGTACCTCTTCTGACAACATGGCCACAGTTTGCAAGACTTGACTTGCCATCTTTGCCTCTCAGGAGCACTCTGGCCTTTCTTCTTCCAAGACTGATCTGTTTGACTGGCTTGGAGTCCATGACACTTTCAGCAGTATTCTTAAGTACCATATTTCAAATGCATCTGCTCTTCTATGGGCTTCCTTATTCATTGTCCAACTCTCACATGCATATGAGGCAATGGACAATCATGGCTTGGGTCAGTCCTCAAAGTAACATCCTTGTTGTTCAATATTCTAAAGAGGTCTGTGTAGCAGATTTGCCTTGTGTAACACATCTTTTGATTTCTTGATTGCTGCTGCCATGAGAACTGATTATGGATCAAAGTCAAATCAATCCTCGGCAACTTTGACCTTTCCCCCATTTACCATGATGTTAACAATTCATCCAGCTGTGAGGATTTTGGTCTGCCTTACATTGAATTGCAATCCGTAATGAAGGCTACAGTCCTTAATTTTTATCAGCAAGTGCTTCAATTCCTCCTCATTTTCAATCTTCCAATCATATAATCCAGCTTGTCTGGCTAGCTCATGCAATATTTTATTTTCCTAAAACGTCTTTAAAATATGTTCCTTTGGTCACTTTGGAGTCCCAAAATATCATTGTTGTTGGGATTCTGACAGCTATGCCACTTTTATTTCTACTGCCAATTGGATCATACATGGTGGAAGGTTTCAATAGAGCTTCTAGACTGAGACAGACGAGGAAGTAAGATATAATGGTCTACTCTGAAAATGTGACCAATTGAAACATATAATAAGCAGTACAGCATTGTCTGATGTTTTGTCAGAAGATACATTTCTCAGGTTGAAAAGCATTCACCATGTAACTGGGGAAGAGATGCTTCCTCACAGCTCAGCCACACATAACAAACAATAGGATGGAGGACAGCCTTGGGGCCATTCCCTGATGTGGCACAACTCAAAATAACAAAAAAATCTCTTCTAAAATCCATGAGCAATTGGAAGGTGGGAAATAGAATGTATGAATCCGGGAAAACTAGAACTTGTCAAAAGATAAAAGAGCATTCTTAACGATCAATAGTCTAAGCTTAAATGAACTGATAATGAGTATTTTCAATCATACAGTCTCATGGTCTACTGTGCCTGGGATGCAAAATTGAAGCAGAATTGTACCACAATCATGGACAAACTGAACACGTCAAGATCTGTTTGAAGTACAGCCATGGTAGTCACAGGACAATGCTCATACACCTGCAGGCAATGAGGTAAGATACCACTACTCAAATGAATGCGCCGACCACTAATGTTAAAGGTGAAGCAGTTGGAAGTTTTTATCAAGTTCTGCCGTCTGAAATTAATCAAACATGCAATCAAGATGCATTAATAATCATTGATGGCTGGAATGAAAAAGTGGAAATAAAAAGATCAGTAAGTAGCAAACATCATGTTAGTGGTAGGAACAAGGCCAGAAATTGCATGATAGGATTTTTTCAAAATGAATGACATAAAACATTGGAAACTTCTTTTCAAATACATGAGTGATGACCATACATATGGACCACACCAGATACACATGGAATACACAAAATAAAATCAGTTCTATCTGTCACAAGAGACCATAGAAAATCTTAATACATCCGTCCAAACAAAGCCAAAGGCCTACTACAACAGAGACCACACATAGTTCACATGCAAGTTCTAGTTGAAGCTAATGAAAATCAAAATAAATCTAGATAACCAAACAGAGCCCTTAATATATCCTACCTGAATTTCATGTCCAGACACAAAATAACTCTGACATGATGAGTAATCTTGACTGATGACCAAATAAACATTGAGGACATACTACAGAAAGGAAGGAAATAATCACTAACGAGCAAAGAAAGAAAAGAACAAATGGAAGTTAAGAAAATGCCTCCATACTTGCTCCTGGCTATAGACTCGCTAAACTAACTGGAGGACATGAGCTAAACAGAGATTCCAAAGAGAAAATACAAAAGAAAAAGCAGAGTATTATAGCAAAATGTTAAAGAGCTGTATATAGAAATCAAGGGTAAAGAAACATTCATTCAGATTTTCTGAAGCAGAAAAAAATACTCAAGCCTCAAGGGGCAATATTGAAAATAATGTGGGCAAAATATTGATGGGCACACAAACCATCACAAGAAAATAGGGAAATTGTAATAGATTTTATTTTACCTGGATCCACTACCAACCCCACCAAAGAAGACTGAAAGAATCATCAACTGCCAAAAGAACCAATAAATCTGTCTTGGAAGAAGTACAGCCAGAATGCTCCTTTGAGTCAAGGATGGCTAGACTTTGTCTCATGTACTTTGTTTTTTTCAAGGTTACTCTTCTTTTTTTATCACTCTATTGGGTTCTCTTACAGCTCTTATAGCAAACCATACATCAATTGTATCAAGCATTTTGTACATATGTTGCCATCAACATTTTCAAAACATTTTCTTTCTACTTGAGCTCTTGGTATCAGCTAGTTTTCTTTCTCTTCCTCCCCCAACCTTCAACCCCGGTGAACCCTTTCATAAATTATAAATTATTATTCTTTTCATATCTTACACCATCTACTACCCATGTTTCTGTTGTTTATCCCCACCCCCGGGGGGTGTTATATGTTGATTGTTGTGATTATTCCCCTTTCTCCCCATTCTCCCCCAACCTTCCCCCTAGCCTCATGGTATTGATACTCCCATTAATGTCTCTGTGAGATTTATCTGTCCTGGATTCCATGTCTTGAAAACACTTATCTATACCAGTGAACACACTCTGGTCTAGCCAGATTAGTAGGTAGAGTTGGGGTCATGACAGTGGGAAGGGAGGAAGCATTAAAGCACTAGAGGAATGTTGTGTGTTTCCTCAGTGCTATAGGGCACCCTGGTTGACTCGTCCTAGACATGTTTTCAAGAGAGACCAGTCCCTGGAGAAGGGTATCATGCGTGGTAAAGTAGAGATGCAGCAAAACAGAGGTAGTCCCTCAGCAAGATGGACTGTCACAATGGCAGAAACAATGGGGTCAAACATAGCAGTGATGTAGGAATAGTGCAGGACCCAGAAATGTGTCCTTCTGTTGTCCAGTTCTCATTCAGTGTCCTCCCCCTCCATGGATTGGTTACAGTATACCTGCAGATGCAAAAAGCTGTGGCTGTTCAAGTTCCTGATATAAAATGGCATAGTGCTTACATATAACCCATGCACATCTTCCTGTATTCTTCAAATCATCACTAGCTTACTTATATAATATAGCATAAATACTACTACTAATAAGCATAGAACTTTAAACTCCCTCTTAGCTTTTGAGGGATTGTTTTGATCATTTATTTGTTTTTATTTTTCTGCTCCTCCTTTTTATTTCTTTTGCTTTATGTGATTGATCACTGATTTCTAGAGTTCATGGACATAAAACCCATTGGTCCACAGGGCTGACAGTACACAGGGTCTTTACAAATCAGAGCCAACTTGATTACATCAAGTAACAAGAAAAGCCCACTGCCCTAAAAAATTATTGTGAGAATAAATTGCGATGATATATGTAGATTATTTATAATAGTGTTTGGAACATTGTAGTGCATCTGTTTTCTTGTGTCCTGAAAATCTTCAAGGAAAATATTCAAGGACTATGACTACTGTTAGGTTTTGTGTCGACTTGGCTGCACCATGATTTGGCAGTAAGGCTTTTCCATGTTACCTAACATAATGTAATCAACTCTATTATGAGATCTGCAGTGAGCAGCAAAGTAGCTATGAGATGAGAGTAGATTGCAACCCCTGACTTGGGTTACAGGACCAAATGTTGTTTCCTCAGGGGTATAGTCTACTTGATATATAAATAGAAGCTATGCTAAGCACATTCATTTTTTCTGCTGAGCCTACATCTTGCATTTTATCTGTTGCTCTTGGGTTCTTTGGACTTTAGGCAAGGGTCTGCCATATTGCCTGATGATCCCAGGAGCTATGAGTGATGTGCCATTTGATCTCTTATCTGATCTACCAACTTTGGATTTACTTGCCTCTGCAAGCACAAGCCTGACCTGCTGACATCCAACAGACTGTGATTACTTCATCTTCCTACTTCCTGGTTCATCATCATCACTTGCAACGATATGAGTAATCAAAAGTCTCTAGCTTAGCATTGGGTCTACGAACTTGAGTCAACTGGATTTTCCACTTCTACACTGTGTGAGTCATTTCCTTGATATAAATTTTTCTTTCTATATTTCTTTCTATCTACCTATCATATATCTATGTCACTGGTTCTGCTTCTTTATTGAACCCTGCCTAACACAACTACTAAAATGGGTGTATTTTTCCCTAGAAATATTGAAACTTTCCTCTTCAATCTCTTTCACAGATTTTAAAGTTTACAGTTTATAAAATTATAGAGCAGTAAAACTCAAAACAGTACTCATTCTTCTGAAGATATTTTACCATTTTGCCTGTTAAAAAATGTATTAAACAGCGAGAATATATATTGCCAATCTGGCTGTTTCTTTTACCAAACTAAAATAAATTTAGTTATCACCCATAGCACTTTACCTGTACCTATAAAAACAAGTGTATCCTTAATTATTCAGGAAAGATGCACACTACATGTGACTGCTGTGTAATTGCTTTTACTTCACCCTATTAGCAAGATTCCTTAGAAACAATAGCTTTCATCCTAACCACTAGCTCAATTGATAGTGACTGTCACAAATGCTTATTGGCATGAACACTTAGTATCTTGTTTCTCCTTTACAGCGCCTCTATTATATAATGGAAATATATATTTATTGTTGATGTTATTAGTCACATCAATGAGTATGGTTGTCACAGAGCCATAGTAAAGGGGAAAAATGACAATAATAATAATAATTAGTCCATTAAATGATCTCATCAATCATATGATACAGTATCATGGCTTATTCTTTAAGTACCTTAAGATAATTACTGTCAACTGGTATTAGAAATAGAAAAATTAAACAAAATTTTCAAATTTAAAAAAGGTATTGTGCAGACTTGATAAAAATACTGATTTTCAAGTCATATTCAATCTTGTCTTGTAATAAAAAATCACTCAAGGGCTATCCATCAGTTGTCACTATGAGGAATCTAAAGTGAACATAAATTACAGAAACTCAACTGATTTGATAACTTAAAGTGTGATTTTAAACTAAATGGAGCCAACACACATACAGGCAATCTGGGTCACAAATCTTTCAAATTCTGCTATAAATAAGAACTTTAAAATATCTAAATGTACCACAGAATATTTGACAACTATAAAACAAAATTATTGGCATTAACTGTCTTAGTTACAATAGTGGTACCTTGAATATCATAAGTCAGGTAGCTGCAAAGACTAGACTTTCAGTTTCCACAGTTTAGGACACTGGCAGCTGAATTCCAGGTATGACTCTAACACAAGTTCGTTCCCGGTCTATATGAGTTTCTAATTGCTTCCAGCAAACATTGGATTCCGAGACTTTTAAATGCACCTAGCTCAGCCGGATATCTTCTTCTCCTCTTCCATATGTGTACGTGTGTGTGTCTTTCTATTTTTATTCTGCTCTGATATAACTCAAAATTGATTAGATTTAGGTCCAGCATGACTCTCGTACGATCTCTTTGATAAATAAAGCCTATTTCCAAATAGGTCATACTTATGGTTCAGAGATCAGGATTTTAATACACATTTTAGGTGGACACAATTCAATCCACAGCATTATATACTTTAAGCATATTTGATCAAGAATATATTAACTGAAGAACTCAAACAGAAAAACAAAGCTGGCCCATAGTAGCTTTTCAAACAGAAAGAGAAAGAGTTTGGCTGGCTAACAGGGCAGAAACCCTTTGGGGCCACACTTGAAAAGCACTCTTGGTCTAGACAAAAATGTTTTAACAGCTCTAAACACACTGTCATCTAGTTCATTCCGACTCAAAGCAGCTCCATACAATAGAGGGGACCTGCTCCAGGGGGGTTCCGAGGCTCGAAATCTTTAGGGGAGTAGAAAACCTGATCTTTCTCGTTCACACAGGCCGGTGGATTTGAAATGCTGACCTTTTGATTACCAAGCCAATGCAAGACCCACTATGCCAGAAAGCTCTCTTTAACCACAATAGCAGTAGCAAAATGCATATGCGATTGCCCTTTATTTTGTCAAGTATCCACAACCCACGATCAAATTTAATGTAAAACACAAGGCTAATATTGCCTTCAGTTCTCTTATAGGAATAAAGATTTTATAGTTGCTTTAAAAGTTACTATAAAAGGCCTTTTCAGTTAAGTTTTAAGGGAAGTTTTCCTTTCTTCATTTTTTGTTTCTATTTTACTTTAGTTTTAAAGTAGCTACTATTTGGAAAGAATGACTTCACACTCTGACAAAGGAAATTATGCTCTACAAAAGAATTAGTCTTTAAATAAGAATTTAACACTCTTTCACTACGTATTTATTGAATGGCTATTAGCTATTGCTATTGCTGGCTATTGGAGCAGGTATAAAAACTAAGAACAAAATGCCTCCTCGCTACAAAAATTTAGTATTAATGCAATACAAACTATAACAAATGATTCGTGGTTATTAGAGAAGTATAAACAAATTAATACTGGGAGCTGGAATTTAATAAGGGAAGATAAAGAACTTTTATAAGGGCGATTGTACTTGTTTAGTGCATATATTAGCTTTCTATGAAGAGTGTAACAAATTGTTACAAATTTCGTAGTTAAAAGCCTCACAGATTCCTTTTCCTTCAGTCTGGAGATTAAAGGAGTAATGAGGGTGGCTTTCAGTATAAATTTTGTGGGAAAGCCCTTCCTTTTTCAGCTTCTAGAGACCACCGGGTGGCTTGGTGGGCAGCAGGTCCACAGGAGAGAGATGAGGCTTTCTACTCCTGCAGAGAGTTACAATCTTGCAAACACGCGGGGCAGGTTGACCCCGTCGTCCTACAGGGTGGTGACAAGTGGAACCACTTTGGTGGCAGCGAATGAGGGTGGCCTCCTGCCTTTCTTGGTGAATAGCCCTTTTCCTCCAACTCCAAGCCAGTGGACTATGTCTTCTCACATCAAATCACTTGGATTTCTGCTTCTATCAGCACAGGCTGTGAGTTCTTCAGTGAGCAAATAAACCCATGCTTACCGTCTTCACTGGGTACCCAGTCCCTGTCAGGAATTGGACATTTGAAGACACATTAATTCTGTAAGATGGTCCTGTGGACTGGGAGAGAGACAGATGCCAGCCAGTCATCAACGCAGAATCTTTGATGTGGTTGTGTGTGTGTGTGTTTCTTTTTTATAAATCATTTTATTGGAGCTCATACAACTCTTATCACAATCCATACATACATCAATTGAGTAAAGCACATTTATACATTTGTTGCCCTCATCGTTCTCAAAATTCGCCTTCCGCTTGGGTTCCTGGAATCAGCTCCTCATTTTCCTTTTTCCCTCCCCCTCCCTTCCCACTCCCACCTCCCTCACAAACCCTTAATAACTTATAAATTATTACTCTATCCTATCCTACACTCCCCTCACCCACTATCCTGTTGCCCATCCTGCAGAAAGGAGGTTACATGTAGATCCCCGAGATTGGTTCCCCCTTTCTATAACCCCTTCCTTCCCGCTGTCGCCAAGGTATGACATTTATTCCCTAGATACACACACACACATACACACACACACACACACACACACACACACGTCGTGTTTATCTTGTCTATTGGTAACTTGCCCCATCATCACATGTCCTTCTCTGACTCTCAAATCTTTACAGTGTCCCTCTGGAACTTTCAGAGATGAATTTTTCCTTAATCTTTTAAAACAGATAATCTATGGTAATCTTTTTATATCCAGGTCAACAGCAAACATTTCATTTTCAAAATAATTCTTCTCTGTTATTTAGTGTAACATATTCACTAGTCCTGAAGATTAGGATAGGGATCTCTTTGGGGTGTCTATTACTTTGCCTGAAAAAGTTCATAAACCAGTATTTTGCAAAACGTGGTATCCAGACTGCTTTGATTATAAATTGTTTAGTAGCTGTCAAAAAAGAGTTGTTTATCTCCCTTGGTACAGAAACACCACCTACCTTAAGAGTTGAGTGAGATTTTTGACCTTGAGAGAGGACTATGTCCCAAATGGAAGGGGCAGCTCAAGTCTATGTACAGAAATAAGGAAGTGAGGATTATGGTTATAGAAATGTACATGGTGTAATTCCACTATAGCAAAGGTTAGCTTCAAAGATATTCATAAAAATAAGTTTGGAAATAAGATTAGGAATAGAGTCTAAAGAACATTGATGACCACTCTAAGTAAATTTAACTTTACTTGAAAGGTCAAGAAATCAAACACATTATAGAAATAGAGTCCTCTATTTCTTAGACCTGGAGAATTGTATAGGGAATGCCAAATTCACTTGTAGATGTTGTAATATATGATAGCCCTTTCCATTTCAGGATACGAGCTGCTTCTTAACCAATTTTGAAACTCTTCCCATTTTAAGATGCACTTTTAAATTGGCAATGTTTCCACACTCTAATCTTTATTTCTAAGAACCTTAAAATTCCAACTGAAAAAGGAACTATTTCTAGAGATAAAAATTTAATATAAGAGATTGAACAGCAGTAGCTCTGGAGTATTTTAAGTAGTTGCTTAAGAATGAAAAATAATGAATCATAGCTATGAACAAGGTAAAAAATACTCTATATTAGAGAGTGTAAAACAACAAATCTATGTCAGTATTATTAAGGAATACATGTAGACATACATAAGTATCACCTCTGGGCCATACAAATATTTGGCATTCTGGTTTACATTTCTATATAATTAACCGGTGGGCCCCACCAGACTATAGCCCCTAGCCATCTTTTACATCTGGAATTGAACTCACTCCTATGGTAAAATAAGAATATATAGGATTAAATTTAAAATAATTTTTAAAATATAGTTACTTTAAACAATCAAATTAATTCATAAACTAACTTTAAAATATGTTCATATAATTATGTACCTACTTGCTGTGTTTTTAAGCAATATGTATATAATAATTTTAATATAATTTTAAATTATTTTTTTAGATTTTTAACATAATGTGTAAGAAAAGAGGATGCAAATTCAACAATGATCTAAGAAGTAAGTTTCCTTTTATTAGAAATACCAAAAGTGATTACATGGTAGAGTGTGAGAAATGTAATGGTGAATTTTCTATTTTGCAGGCGGAAAGAATGATATTTCAAAGCACTTGGAGAACAGAAAGATAAAAGATATTTAAATACTGCTGCATCTTCCTCCAAAATACAGGAATTTTTTTTCAAAAACAACTTGTGGAGACAAAGAAAAGAAATTAGCATTAGCAGAAGGACTTATGTCTTTTCATGCTATTAATCACAATTATTCCTTCAGATCTATGGACTGTACATCACAAGTTGTCAAAGTGTTAATCAACAAAAGTTTGCCTATGCTAGAACAAAATCTGAAGCAATTGTGTGTAATGTGCTTTCTCCAAATGCATTTTCAGAATTAAACAAAAATCTAGAAAAAAATTAATTTTATATACATATATTCTGATGCATCGAATCATAACGATTTAAAGTTATTTCTAACCATTATTAGATTTTTTTATTCAGAAACTGGAATAAAAATTAGAATTTTAGATTTCATTTCTGTGGCGGGCAAAACTTCTGAAATAATTTTCAGTTCCATTATTAATATTTTGGGAAAAATTTTAAACATAAAATGATTGCATATTGTGCAGACAACACGGATGCAAATTTTGGAGGAAAAGCAAGAAGAGGTACAAATAATATTTTTAATAAATTAAACAAAAACCTTGATCAAACTTTTTTGGTGTTGGTTGTGCAGTGCACATAATACATAATACTTTTCAAACAGCGGCTGATTTGTTGCCCGAAGATGTGGGAAATATTGTTATTAAAATATATTTTTATTTCTATATATACACTGTGCACGTTGAAATGCTTAAAGAATTTTGTGAAACTACGGAAGTCTAATATTAGAAAATACTTGGGCACAGTAAAACGCGCTGGTTTGCTCTTTGGCCAGCCATCAAAAGAATTTTGAAAATATACGATCCTTCAAAATCCTACTTTCTATCACAGAATAAATGTCCTAGAATTTTAAAAGAGTTTTTTGAAAAAGAATCTTCAAAAATTTGGCTAGAGTTTGTACACAATCAAGCTGCTCTTTTTCAAAATGCAATAAAACTTATTGAAGGTGACAAAATTTTGGTAATCGAAGTAGCAAATGAAGTTAATAATTTAAAATTTCAGTGTCATGAGCAATTAGAAAATAATTTTCTTCCATTAACTATCCATAATAGTATAAGCCAGCTAGAAGAACAAGGTACAATAAATCATGCAGAAATCATGAATCACATTAAAAAGTTCTATAGTATCTACATAGATTATTTAGAAGAGTGGACGGTACATTACAATGATATTGAACACTTTTATTGGGTTACATTAAAACAAGAACTTAATTGGAATGATTTGCAAAAACTCAATCGATCATATTACTAAAAAATTTCCAAAAAGTAATATTTCCTAAAATGATCTTTTTAATGAGGTATCATTATTTTAAAAAATATTGATAAGGAAAAGGTTAAATCTTGGGCATCAGCAAAAGTCACAATAGAGAACAAATGGTTAGAAATGTTTCATCATTTTGAAACAAACCATGTGCCATACAATAATGCACTAAAAATTGTGGAATGCGCGCTGTCCTTACCAGGAACTAATGCTGCGACTGAACGCATTTTTCTACGGTAAATAAAGTGTAAACATCAGAAAAAATCACAATTAAGTGTTGAGACATTGAAAGTTATTTTATGTGTTAAATATAATTTAACAAATTCTTGTGAAAAATTTCATGACCTTTTAAACAACGACAGCAATCTACTAAAAAAAATTCACTCAAATGAGAAATATGCGAAAGAATAAAATAATACTATACATAATTTTAATGTATTACATTTGTAAATTGTACTTACATTGAAATTTAAAAAATATATTACAATACTATTTTTGCATTCTATGAAAATTTTTGTTGCTCCATATAAACTAAATTTTTAATCAAGAACCCCCCTCCTCCCCCCCATCAATGGTGTCCTGCTTTACTAATGTTAAAATCTGGTCACCTTACCCTAGACTCAATATAGTAGCCTAACCTTAGTCATCATTGAGTGGTCCTGGGATTGCCTTCAAGCCCTCCTTCGAGAATAATATCAGAAGGGAGTGGGCCCTACTTAGAGAGGGGGCAGATTATACAGTCTGGGTGCTCTAGATACCCTTAAGGAGAATAACCCCTGACCTACTTTCACTGACCTCCTAGTGTACTGTCATTTACCATATGTAGCAAGCAAAGTCTTGGGTTTGCATATATTTGGGGAAGACAACTTGGGAAAAATCTTTGTTTCCCACAGACTGGTGTCCTCTGACATGTCCACGGTATGTAAGAGTCTTAAATCCAGTATCCTTGCCTCTAAGGAATACTCTGGCCTTGCTTCTTCCGAGACAGATCTGTATTCCTTTCAGTGCTCTGTGGTGCTTTGAATATTCTTCCCCAGCACCGCAATTCAAATGACTTCTTCAGTCTCCCTTATTTCATACCCAACTGTCACGTAATATGGAGCAAAGGAAAATGCCACAGCTTGAGGCTGCTGGACCTTGGTCCCTAAAGAAACATCCTTGCTTTTCAACACTCTAAAGAGAGTTACCTGATCAGACACATTTTTTAATCTCTTGACTGATGTTTCCACAAGCACTGATTGTGGTTCCAAGCAAAACAAAATCCTTGACGATTGCAATCTCTTCTTCACTGATCATGATTTTACCTGGTGGTCGTTTTGAGGACCTTGGTCTTCGCAATGAGTGGTAATTGATAGTGAACGCTGTAATCCTGGATCTGTGTGTACACAGGCCTCTAAACGACTTTCCAACCATTCAGGAATCACTTCCAGCTCTCTGGTTTCTCAACCAGCCTCAACTAGCATTAAGGAGATAACAACCGTCCCCACAAAACCCAGGAGCATAATACAATGGTTGGTTGTTGAGTGCTTTCTTCAGCATCATATAATTAGACTACATTATCTATTCCCTACTCGGTGTAGAGACTGCAATAATATCCAAATCAACGCACGTACTAAGGAAGGTGTACTACCTACGTATGAAGGGGCAGTGAATTGTTCAATGTGACTTTTTTAGTCGAAGTTTCTAACTCCCACTTTTTCCTGCATGAGTCTAGAAAGAAGACGGGGGAAGATACCGATAGGATTCACATGTAATTGTGAACAGATGCACTGAAATGCTTTTTTGCTGCACATAAAATGAGCCCTCTGAGACAGAGAAGGGGAGAACCTCACCACTAGCAAGAAGCAAGAGAGCAGTGTCCTCTGGCCCCTAGACCCCTGTGGAGCGAACCTTCTGGATTCAGCAGGCAGCTGTACCATCAGAGCAGAGCAGTAGCAGTAGCAGCAGCAGCAACAAAGCCAGAAGCCACAGCACGAGTGAGCGGTGGACTTCCTAGCCCATGGAGCATGCAAAGGTTAGGGCAGGAGACTGGATTGTAGAGTGGGGGGGGGGTCTCTGTTATTTGGGGGAGCTGGGCTTGCTGACATAATAAAGTAGAGCTGAGTCCCTTTGTGCTGAGGCTTACAGGAGTAGACTGCCTCTGGATACTTAATTCAGGGACTGGGTTGGCTGACCCACAGAACTTGAGCTGAACGTTTTTGGGTTGAGGCAGCAGCCCAGAACAAACTTTGTAACATGTCCTGATGGAAGACTTTGTGTCTTGGACATTTCTCACTTGCTTTATCACATAGCATGGTCACGTCCTTTAAAAAAAATCTTTGAATCTGTGAGTTCTATATAGCTCTTCCATGCAATGAGTACTAGAACCCAGAATACCAGTTAATATAGCACACAGGCTCAGAGCCATGGCTAGCCCATAGATTGGGTTTGAGAGCCTAGCCTGAGATTTTAGAGATTTCCTCCCCTCCTAAATAGTGAGATCTCCTCATCTGATAACTTAAATGTGTAATCTATCTCAGTATATGTGAAATTGAGCTATAAATCCGCTATATACATTTTGTCCTGGCTAGTCCCTGATTGGCTCTATGCCCTAATCTCTGGTACCCAACCAATCTGCGGGACTCTTTTCAGGACCCATTTTCTAGGGCTGAACTCTGCCCAAGAAGGCATTCGAGTGCCCTCATCTATGACAATAAATAGCCCACTGAATGAAAGAAAATTGATACTATAATGTACTTTGTCCTAGCATGGACTGCGATCCTAGCTCTGGCTAAAAAGGTCCTAAATCTATCAGACTTGCTTATGGCAACAGGTTGCACATTCCAGAGACTGTGACCATTCCCTTTCAAGATTTCCCCCGAGCTAGCTTTGTCCCCTCGTTCTGTGAGTCTCCTTGGTTGTCACTCTTTATGAGAGCCCTGTCTTTCTCCAGTGGGCAGCTGGTGGCTAGGAACTGATGGCCTGCTCGATGGCAGCCCAAATTGTAAGCACCATGCCACCAGGGGCCCTAATGGACAATTAAGTACATTCAAAAGTGGCAGTCTTTTAGACACTGTAGAATTTTACCTATTTTTGTAAGCATTTCTATGTTAGCTGGTGACATCCTCTTCAATTCACTGGGATGCTGGCATTGTGGCTTAGACAGTGGGATGCTAACCACAAGGACAGCAGTTCAAACCCACCAGCTGCTGCACCCAAGAAAGATGAGGCTTTCCATACTCTTAAATATTTACAGCCACAGAAGCCCACAGGAGTAGTTCCACTCTGTCCAGTAGGGTGGCAATGAGTTGGAATCAATCAATAGCAGTGAGTTAATTGTTTAGAAAGAAATATACATAAATATTAGCACCCCTGGTGGCATTGTGTTTACATTTCAGGTTGTGATCTATAAGGTCATCAGTTCAAAACCTTACCAGCTGCTCCACTGGGAGAAAGATAGGGCTCTCATAAAGAGTGGCAATCAGGGAGACTCACAAGGGCAATTCCAACTTGTCTTCTGGGGTGTCTCTAAGTTGGAATCCACTCAATGGCGATGAGTTTGGTTAGACAGAAATATTAAGGAGCCACTATTGGCCAGGTCCTTTATAACAGTTAAGGATCACTGGTGACACTGTGAAGTAGATAAGCTCAGCTGATCAAACCAACCAGCTGCCCATTCCTGTACAAATTGACATAGGGTGGCTAGTCCAAATTAGATAACAATAGGTTGGATTTAGTTTTATATCAGTTATCTATCTGATTCCCTTAGCTCAGGTTAAGAACTTCCTTTTTTTAATTCCATCTTCCCAAAAAGATTTGGCCATTCTCTTTCTCTTCTTTCTCCACATGATTTGCCTTTTTGATTATTAGTACTTCTTTTATTTATTAAAAATCTGGACAGCTTCTGAACTTTATCTTTCAGAAATAGTTCTCATAAGTTCATACTATCTTTCTACATATGATTAACTTGACTAACATGATTAACACATAATTAATTAAGTTGCTTAACTTCCCTGTGGCTCAGCTGTCTCATCTCTAAAATATAAGTAGCAATAGTAACCAATTTACTGTGTGCAATGAGATATTAGCCAGGTTGTAGCTCTACTAAGGTGAAACGAACGCCATCGAGTATTTCTACTGTCATCATCGGTCATCCCCATCTCTTTTCAGCATATGTATATATCCAATTCATCTATTTGCAAACAAATTCATCAGGGAGCTTTCCAAACAGACACATTAATTTCTTCAAACACTGATAGATTCTCTACTTCATTACAATCCTTTATGATTATCTTGTCAAATATTTGAGTATTTTCCACTTCTCCAGATTTATCTCATGCCTAAAGTCTCCATCAAAATAATTCTAAGTATTTTTCTTGTATAATTTTTATTGTAATGTACCCAAAGATCTCATGTTTGATTAACTCTTGGATGCCACTGTGATCTGCTCCTACAGTTCCTTCCTCTTTACTTGTGGGGGCTCCTTTGCCAAGGTTAAGTCTTGTCCCTTTGACTCCATGGAAGCCAAAAGTTAGCATTACTGTCCTTGTGTTTCCTTGATAACTTCTTAATAATCAGTGACTGTTCCGAAGACCTCTCTCTTACTTTGATATCAGAATGACCAGGTGACAGCAATGCTCGTTGGCAACAGAAACAAAAGACAAAATTCTATGATAGACTTGATCGCTGAGTTAGCACGTGATTTGAAACAAGATCTCTTGATTTTTGTCTCACTTGAAATACTGGGACATTAATGTTTCCCCATTATTGGTATAAGGATTAATGAGGCAATGTTTATAAGGTGCTTTATATGTCGCCAAAGAAAGTTGTTCATTGTCAGTCTGATTTCCCCTTAAAGGATGGAGAAATCAATTCACTAGTATCTTTGGAACGTTAAAAAATCCACTTTACTTGGGAAAAAACAGAGCTAAAGGATAAAGGAAACACATAGAAAATGATACAGAATAAAAATGAAAGGGGGTTATGCCTCAACCATGCACAAAACGAACTCAGGATGAATTAGAGACCTAAACACTAACCCCAGAGCTATAGGGCTGGCTTGTCAGTGAGAAAATTGGGATGAATTTAAGGTCCCTATTGCAGGAATACATATACTACTAAATATAAAAGATGCAGCACACAGAACGGAAAACAGATGTGATGATTGGGACCTATTGGGGAAAAATGCACATCAAATGACTTCATCAAAGAGTGAAATTAGAGCCAACAGAATGGGAAAAAAAATCTTTAGCGATGACAAAACAGACAAGGGAATAATTTCTAAAATCTATAAAATTCTGCATCACTTGAAGAAAGAAAATAATCCAATTTAAAGGAGGTGAAATACATGAATTGACAATTCACAAAAGTGACACATGGGAGCATGGTCACAATCACTAGTCATCCAGATGATGCAAATCAGAACAATAATACCACCTTACACCCACAATGAAAGCCCAATTTTAAAAAAAAACAAAAAACTTTACAGCAAATGCTGGGGAGGGTTGAGAGGGATTGAAACTTTTTTTTGCTTCTTGTGGGCTTGCAAATACGTATAAATAACCATTGTGAAAAGTATTATAAGTGGTACCTAAAGCAACTAGGAAGAGAAATACCAGAAGACCGCCATACCTCTACTGGGAATATACTCCAAAGAGGTAAAAGACAACACAGATGTATGCTCTCCCAGGTCCATAGCAACACCGTTTACATTTCCAAGGAAGTGGGAATATCCCAAATGCCCATCGGTAGAATAAAGAAACTCTGATACATACACACAATGGCATCCTCTGTATTCCTTAAAAATACAAACAAAAAAAATCAATGAAACACCCCGTGACAAGAAAGGACATAGAAACCTTTATGCTGAATGAAATCAATGAATTGCAAAATGTCAAATGACTTATGAGTTCCCTACTGTAAGAATAAACACCAAGACCAAGGCAGGCTTTTGGTCTTAGGTCGTATGATCTTCTAATCCTGTCTCCTAAGCAACAAGTAAGGAACCTGCCTATTGACCACGAAGTCCCCTTTATTTGTCCATCTTAATCTCCCTTTATTTGTACATCTTTATTTGTACACCGCCTTTATTTGTACATCTTAAAAAAATCACTTGATCACGGGAGATTTTGCCTCAGCGGGGGTCAGTTTCTCAAAGTAGAGGGAGAAGGAGAATGCCAATCAGTTGCTGTCATACATTATTCTGAGGTTATGCCAAATCACCAATTCTTTTAAAAGAATGATTACTGGCATTCAAGTCAAGGCATGTTGGAGGTGGACAAGTCTGTCTCAGAGAAGGTGATTACAATTCTGTTGGTGCAAAGACTGGGTGGGACCACCTGACATTGTGAAAAATGCGTAACAATGATTATATAGAACCCCAAGGGGAGAATTTACCCAGTATTATATAACCAATGGGACACTTTCCATCTAGTTTTTCTCCAAACCTTGGAGACCCAAGTTGAATGTTATAGACAAGTAGGACTCTAGAGTCTGTTCTTTCCAGGCTCACAGCATCCTTGATGGGCCACACCAGAAGGACTCAATGGGGAAATCCACTAAGCGAACTGAGCTTTCACTTAAAATAACCTGTAGTACATTGAAGAACCTGACATCCTCCCTAGGTTGAAGGCTGGACTGCCTTAGTGTAAGAAGCAGACCACTAGCTCAAGAATTTAGAATTGCTGCTCACTGGACTTTAGTTAGGATCCCTTGCTTGTTTTGAAGGTGCTCCAGGAAGGCAGTCTGGAATCACCATGTATTTACTATTGTTGTACTTTCTTTGTTTTTTTATGATGTGTTAGTCTGGCAGGCTGGGTTCTGCTCTTGCAAATGGGTGTTATTGAAAACTTTGCCCTTTATCCAACAGTTATTGGTTGTGTCCCGTAACTCATGCTTTTAATCGGTACAAGTCAACAATTCATGTATTGCGGTATGAAAGGCAGGCCTGTACATGTAAAATTTCCTTTCTCAACAGTGCTTTATATTCTATATCAGTGGCTAAATTAATGACACTTTCAATAGAATTGCTTTATGCCCCATGTGGATGATTTATAATTGTTCTCAATTATAAAATGATATCTCTACAATGAACCAGATATATATACATATAAACCATAGTTATATGAATGTACTTGCGGTTCTCTCTTAATTCTAGCCCTAATCTAAGAACAATCCATTTTTATGACATTGCCTTACTGGATACCACCCTCAAGAAGGAATCACTGAAGATGTGGGTGCTACAGAAAAGTGTGAGGAAGAAAGCAAATGGTGCCCAGCTATCAGAAAGAACAGCATCTGAGGTCTTAAAGGCTTGTTTTAAAACAAAAAATCTAAGTGAAAGACAAACTAAATCCACATGGAAGGTGTACACCAGGCTGTGTGATCCAAGGGTTACAAATAATAATATTGAAATCCAGAGGCAGGGAGATATAAGAGCTTAAATTCTGACTACCCAGTTGCAGAAGATTATGGATGACATTGGATGCCAAAATCCATTTGCAAGGATTAAGCCTTCTATGAAAACCCGCTGACCATAGCCTTATTATCAGACACATAGAACCTAAAGTCAATTATTGTAGATGTAGTTAGGTTAAACGTAACACTTTATCATTTGATCTCCCTTTTGACCCATTTTAAGGTTGTTTCAGTTTTTAATAGTTTCTGCTTTTTTGGATCAAAATTTTTCCCTCTTTTGTCATGGTTGTTTGCATTTGTTATTGTTTGTCTTTTATTTTTATTTTGTATGATTTTCTGTATATAAAACCCAGGACAGGTAAATCTATAGAGAGAGTAACTACATTAATAATTATGTAGGGTCATAGCGGGAGGGTCAGTGGGAATGTGGGGCCTAACAACGATGAATACAAGAAAGAAGAAAATGTTCTGAATTGATTGTGGTGGTGATTACACCACTATTCTTTAATATGATTGAATTATTAAACTGTGTGACACGTGAATTATGTGGCAGTAAAACTGCTAAGAAATGACAACCTCAATGACATTGTACTTACCATATGTTGTCATTAAACCACCGAACATATTGGATCTACTTATAAATTCTGCATGCAATTGAAAGCTTTTAAACATGTTAAATATGCATTTACCTTATTATGTAAATATTCTATATAAGCAAGCATTCGCTAGTAAATATTATATATTTTTAATTTATTCATGAAAATATTTGTCATATTTTGCCACTAAAATCTAATACAAAATACTCAAGTGATATAAACGTTAAGCCATGCCTTAATAAGTGTGAGAATTAACATTTTCTCTTGAGAATCATTTTTGATTTATATCTTTATGCCCTAAAGAAAGTGAGCAATACTCTCTCCATGATAGTTGCCTTTTTAGAACAAGAGTTAATAAAGTAGGAATTATGAAGATAAACTAGAAATTTTAACTATAGCATAAGTTCTAAAGTAACATTTAAAAAATACCTAGGGACTTAGGGAAAAAAATCCTTCAAGCTTCTTGCATCTACTTCTAACATTTAGCCACTGAGAACTGGTGCACATGACTGCTAACCAAAAGAAAGGTTGGAAGTTCCTATCTACCAGCTATTCCACAGGTGGAAAAGGTGGTATCATGTTTCCCTAAAGGTTTACAGCATAGGACACCCTAGGGGACAGTTTTACTCTGTCCTGTAAGGTCGCTATCAGTTGCAATCAACTTGACAGTGAAGCCAGCTCAGATAGGTTTAAACTCACTTTATCCAAGTTGTTTGGTGAAACAGTGGCTATTAGGACCAGCTCAAATTGGCTCTATCCATTCCTTGCCCAGCAAGCCTGCACAGTTGGAACGAGCTATGTTTTAACGATGACTTTAAGATATATCCCCTATGAAAACTTCCCTACTGATCATGCAAGATGCCATTTTTCTGAACATGGGACAAGATCAATGCATGCATACCAAATCATAGTGTGAAAAGTAAGTCATCCCTCTGTTCAGGAGAAACAGGTGAGTTTTCCATCTGAAAATGAGGCAGTCTACAGTCTGAAACACAACATGTTTTGAGAATCCAAAACTAGCCTGAATAAAGATGACTTTTGGTGTGTCAGTCTGGGTTGACTAGAAAAACAAATCCATAGAAACTCGTATGTGTATAAGAGTGAGTTTTATATAAAGGGTAATTAGACATTGAGAAAGTATCCCAACTCAGTTCAGTCCAAGTCCATAAGTCTGATATTAGTCCATATTGCCCAATACCAATCTATAAAATCCTTTTCAAACTCACAAAACACATGCAATGATGTCGGATGCATGATGATCACAGGCCAGTGGATAGAAAGTCTTTGAATCCAGTAGCATTGCAAGCATCTCAGCGCTGGCGGGGTCTCCACGTAGCTCCTCCATTTCCCAAGGCAGCATCAGGGTAGGTCCATTTGGCTTCTTCAATTCCCAGGGTGTATCACCATGCATCTTCTCAGTAGAGTATCTCCAAGGGAGTGAGTAGCGAGAGAAAGTCTCCCGCCTCCAAGAAGGAAACACAGGAGTTCCTAGAATTCTCAGGGGAAGGTCATGCCCACACAGAGGCCTCATTGGCTATGATCCAATTGACGGACAGACTAGACTCCACCCCTTCACTCTTAATCCTCTCAAGTCTCAAACTGACACCAGATGATATAACTACCACATTTGGGTAAGTCATTTTGTCTTAAGAGTCACCCATTTAAAATCTCATAGGGATTCATGGTGCTGCAAAAGACGTGACTGTGATGCCAGGGATGTAGTTCATTCAGCCAGTCCACACCACTCCAGGAGGACCGGTCCCCATTTGTTGCTGCCGTTGAGTTGTGGAACTGGTTTTTAAATGGCATGTGCGATCAGGGGTCTCTCGAAGAGAAAAACTTGTAATCTGTCACTCGATGCGGAAATCACACATTTATTTTCTCCTTCTGCTCATTCCATCCATACTTATAAAAAATAGACAGAACTATGCTTGTAACATTTGTTTATTCATTGTATAAAACTCATTATGCTTTTGATAAAATGCTGCATTTTTTATTCCCTTGTGTTTCTTACTTCAGCAAACATGTAGCATAAAGAGAAACAAACCAACCAGAGGGCGACACGTGGTCCTTCATTTCAGCATTATGTTACACCTCTAATTCCCATGAGACATTGTGAGGGAATTATGCAATTCCTGAAAGGGTTCACAGAGCAAAATATATTGTCACAATAATTGCTGTGAGCTCAGCAGAAACAGGTAGCTTTTCGAAGATGAACATAATGTTTAGAAAACAGAAGTTGCCTGTTTATAGTATATCAATTAAAACGACTATTGTCTAATTGGCCTACCATTAACGGAATGGAACCCTATCTCTACAGTGAAAAGACGGTTAAGGATAAATCACACAGCTGATGATGGTTGTATAAAAGTGAAGAATATTGCAAATGAGGACGCTATTAAAGAAGCAATATGAAAATATCTTAAATTACAATTTAATTATTTGTCAGGTACTATTTAATATTTTTCAATAATACTTTCAAAATTTTATAACAACCTAGCTCTGTGTGCCTCTTTTATTGTTCTTATGTAAGTATTAACTGTATGAAATAATGAACTATCTTTCATTAAATAGATTTTGTATAATTAAAAGTCATTAGGGCAGTGCACTAATTGTTAGTTTACTTGAATCCCACCATTTATGTGATACATTGGAGATTTATCCTTGACTAGACTATAGACATCTCCTTGAACCCATTTTTGAGTTGGAGCCCAAGAAGGATATCCATTATCTCTTTCACCCCAGACAGACGTGGCTTGAGTCCTGATCAGGTTCTATATTTGGAAATAATTCTTGTTTTCTGGTTTTGACCTAGCTTTGATTAAATGTGTGCTGCTTAAAGAATGGGTAATCAAACAAGTAAAGAATTAAACCCCTTGGAATGCATCCAGAAAATTCTGGTATATTTTAGTTATTCAGGAAATATATCACAAGCACCACTTATTAAAGTTGAATCAAGATCAGGCCTTCAGAATTGTAGTAGAAGGGGACTTAGTATGAAGAAATCTCAACTTGTAGAAATCGCTTTCAAGATTTTCAATAACCACCATTAGGCACAGTGTGACAGTTAAGGTTTTATATCAGCTCTGCCAGGTCATGAATGTGTGTTTTGACAGTAAAATAGAAATCCTCTCTGAAGAGATGTCAAGTCTCTGGCCTGTACCCAACGTAAGTAGACACGTGGGAGAGTTTGCTTAGTTCTTGTTGGATCTGGGTCCTGATTTTGGCTCATTAATAAACAGTTCTTTGGTTTTGAGCCAGAGCTTTTCTGTAATGCCTAACAATTATGGGAGAAATCAGTACCCAGTCATCCACCTTTCAATCTTGGATTCGTCCACACCTGCAGACCAAAGTCTGCTCTTTGACCTGCTGATCGTAGGCTTTCAGATGTGTGAATCAGCAGAAGACTACAACCTGACTGTGTTAGTCTGGGTAGACTAGAGAGACAAAGCCATAGAAACTCAAATGCATATAAGAAAGAGGTTTATATACAAGAGGAATTGAACATTGAGAAAATATCCCAGCCCTGTCCGGAAAAAGTCCATAAGTTCGATATTAGCCCATATGTCCAAAACCAAGCTATAAAGTCTTCTTCTAACTCACAAAACACATGCAATGATGCCGAATGCAGGATGATCACAGGCCAGTGGGTAGAAAGTCTTTGGATCCAGGGGTGGTGTGAGCATCTCAGCGCTGGCAGGGGTCTTCACATGGGTTCTCCTGCACCAGGGCTGCATCAGAGTAGGTCCATGTGGCTTATCCTCAGGGATGTCTCACAGGAAGTCAGCCTTGACAGCAGAGAGTCTCTCAGGGAGTGAGCCAAGAGAGAGTCTCCAAAGGAGTGAGCAGAGAGAAAGTGTGTCTCCTGCCTCCAGGGAAGAAATACAGGGGTTCCCAGAATCCTTAGGAAAAGGCCATGCCCACAGAGGCCTCATTGGCTATGACCTGATTGACAAACTAGTCCCACCCCTTCACTCTTAATCCTCTCAAGTCCCAAACTGACAGCAGATAATGTCCCTACCGTATATACTCGAGTATAAGCCGACCCAAATATCAGCCAAGGCACCTAATTTTACCATTAAAACCGCATTTAAAATGTGCTGGAACACTCAGTTTATACATGAGTATATACGGTACCACACTGACATCTCACCCACAGACTTGGAACTTATCCACCTCTACAGTCTCATCTGGCCATGTCTTATAAATGACCTTAACGTATACATCCAGTATAAAATCCACCACCAATAGAGTTAGACTGGTATTTGGGGGACACAAGGTGTGCCACTGCTACACATGGTCCCTGTTGTTGTTCTTAGGGACCACCCGGACACTTCTGATTCATAGCAAACATACGGACCACAGAAACACCACCTGGTCCTGTGCCATCCCCACAATTGTTTGAGCCCTGGCTGCAGCCATGTGTCAGTCTGTTTCACTGTCTTTATATCAAGACTTATGCCTTTCTCAGAGGACTTCTCTCTCACAAACATATCCAAGTATGTGAGATGAAGTCTATCCATCCTTGCCTCTAAGGAGCATTCTGGCTGTATTTCATGCAAAACAGGTCTGTTTCTTCTTTGGCGGTCTATGGTACTTTCAAGATTCTTAGCCAACACCAGAACACACATGTTCCCCCCCCCAAAAAGAAAGAAATCCTCAAACTCACCTGCCATGGAGTCAATGGCAACTCAGAGTGACCTGATAGGACAGGGCAGAGAACTCCCCTTATGAGTATCTGCGATTATAACTCTCGATGGGAACAGACAGCAGGTAACCCTTTTTCTAGCAGGTAACCTCAGAGCTTGTGGTTTAGCAGCCAATGCATAACCATGACACCCCAAGGTCTCAATCCTCCCTGTCACCTCAATGCATAACACAGAGATTTCTAGAAAAAGGATGTCTGACCACGTACAGCTTCCCATTTTGACCAGCCCACAAGAGTGCCAAAGCCCAGTATGGTAGTTACATAATTTCATGTCACCTTGATAGAATCCTCATGAGAAGGTCACAACCAAATGAAGTGACCTTCTCATGAGGATTCTGGGAACGCCCTCTCTTCCTCTCTGCCCTCATCTTCCTGTGAACAAGCCATGTGCAGTTAAGCTGAAATCTGAGTGAGCCATCCAATGGAGACCTGCAGAGACACACTGGCACCGCATCCACAAGAGTCGTCACCCACTGGCCTGGGACCTGCCTGCACTCGGCATCACTGCAAGTAGCAATGTGAGTCTGAAGAGAAGTTTATGGACGAGTATCAGACATATGAGCTAATATTCGATTTATGGACTTGATCTGGAATGGCTAGGATGTTTTCTCGGTGTACAATTACCCTTTGATATAAAGCTCTGTCTTACACACATGTGAGTGTCTCTGGATTTGTTTCTCTGGTCCAACACACCCAGTTATTCACAAAGATCTCAGGAACTGCCCTCTCCCAACTCCTTGCTTAGCAGTTTGAAATAAATATACTTTCTCGTAAAGACGTGTGTCCAGAGATTGGATTATTGGGCATACCAGGCAGGGTTCCTCCTCTTGATTTCATTTTCTGTGGCAAAGGGTTCTCTTAGTCAAATAATCAGCAACTGCCAAACATGAAATATCCATTTTCTGCTGTATTTGGTAAACAATTAACATACACGTTGATTTGCTTGATTGAGAAATATAAATTCAAGAAAATATATAAGAAAGATTGTTACAATTGGTAGACTTTTACAGTTGGTAGATGACTCAAAAGAAATAAAATATGTTACATCCTAATATTTGTTCAAAGGAAATTATAGGAATCTGGAAATATGAAGTTTATGTATAGGATTAGTCACAGAAGGGGACATAGTTATCTAGGAAACTCAGGAAATAATTTTAATAACAATTGAAATTATATATACCAAATAGAACCTCACAGCCTAGTGACTTTATAAAATGTATAAACCCATCACAGAGTGCTGATGTAAATAAAACTGTAAAAAAATAGTAAAACTCCATACTTCTGGTACAATATTTTCTCCAGAAAACAATTTCAAACTCAAATTCATAAGTTGTATATTACTGCAGATGATATCAGTTGCTTACAAGAACCCAATATGGAAAATACACTTTTTTGTTTTACAAGAGAGTCACTGAGGTCTTGGCTTGCCTCATTCTGTACAGGGCATAAAAGAAAACTAGAGTAATCAGATAAGCCAGATATATCTGAATTACAAGAATAATAAGTGCCTGATTCTGTAATCTTCACCAATGCTAAACTCCCCCTGATTCCCATTATCTTACTATTGAAAAAATACAATTGAAACTTAAGGCTATCAAAGTTATGTCCCAGTCCCCTTGTAGTTACTACCTCACTTTTACACTTTTGTGGCAGAAACAAAAGAATTAAGAACTAAGGAATAGATTAATGAACTATAGTTGTGATTTCTATGTAAAGTTTTGAATCTGGACAATATAAAGCAGTGCTATGCTATGCTGTTTTTATTTATTTAGAAGTAATGATTCATAAATGAACATAACAGTAGGAGACACGTACATAGAGGCAGCTACACCAACTTCAGAATCAGAAGTAACTAAATTTAAATCTTTGTCCATAACCTTAATAACTGTTAGGCTTTGAACAATTCACTTGTTTCTTTAGTCTCAATTTTGTAATTACAAGTAAAAGCATATTAATACCTCCTTCATGGAGATGTTTTAACAATGAAATATTTTAACGTATGTAAAAGAACCATCAAAGAGTAGTAAATTAATATATTATGTTTTACCCCCACCTGCCACCTCAGATTATAAATAGAGTCAAATTAATGCTTCCCTAGGCTTCTATATGTTATACATATTAAAGACTTGGAAAGAAAGCAATTTTACAGCCAAGCATCGCTACTAGATTATCGTCGTGATTAACACACTCACTGACAAGATGCCTGTCCCTACTGCTTTCATAACTGCAAATTAAGTCACTTTCTTCTTGACCTTATTCAATTATCACACTCCATTCTTAATTTGAGGCTCTAGACAGAGAAAAATTTACAACAAAACTCTTAGCCTTTTAAAATTCTTCATTTTAAACGAGTTTCTAAGAATGTCTTTAACTTTTCATTGCTCTTTTTCTTACTTTGTTTCCTTGATGGCATCTTTAAGAACCCACCTTAATACAGGGCGAAAACCCATCCACACCCATTGTTGTCCTTGTAGTTAATGGGGCTACCAAGGAGTTCTAAGACATATTACCTCACCTGGAACGCCAGACCTCTAGATCCGGACTGAACTTCGGTAGAAGTAAGAAGGCCTGCCATGACTTTTGAACATTTTTGGCTTTCGAATCTGGACCCTTTATTTGTCCCACCTCTACCAGGCCTTCATAGGTCAAACTGAACAGCACCTTACCACCGACTCTCAGGCACTGGTGGTATTGGCTGGCCTGGTTTGTGGTCCTCAGAAGGGTTTGGGAAACAAGCGGAAACATGCATTTTTCTGGTCCCCACCGGCTGATTTGTGCACTCATGCTGTGGGCAAAGTGGATTACCAGGTTGCTATCTCTGTCAGAACGTGACTGGCATGAGTTCAAAGTAGCCATGTGGTGTCTTGCCAGCTGACAATTCACCTGTTCCTTAGGTCTTCTGACGCGCCATTTAGTTCAGCTTCTTCTGCTCATTGGTCTTCACACCACTTCTCTATCTTTTCTTCTGAAGCTCAGGGCTCCGGAAGCATCATCCCTAACTTCTTCAGTTAGTCTCGCCTCTCTCTGCAATACACGGTCTGGGAAGCATGTCTACCCAGTCTGACACCTTGTCAGAAATCCACTGCTGAATGGTTTCTGTGGTCAGTATCAGCAAGTTTATTTTTCTGCGAATGTATCCATTTATATAAAAGGTCAAAAGTAGGTGCATAAAATATTAATAAAACCTTTATATTATTTTCAAACAAAACTTCTCTCTCTCTCTACACACACACACACACACACACACACACACACACACACACACACAGACACATATGTCCCCCATGGACAATCCAGCCTAATATGGTGTATATGTTCTAAAATAATACGAAGGTTTTATTCACATTTTATACACATAATGCACATATATATGTATATATAAAAGCTTTAAATCCAAAAGAGGTTCCCCAGCCTACTGCAGTTCCAGACACGGGCCTGATGCTAGCCAGAGCCCTCTTCAGATTCAAGTAGCTGCAGGTCAATGACCTAGAAGGATGAAGCGGGATTCAGGACAATCACAGGATAATCATGATGCTCATGAGTGTAATTATGTGGATCCAAGTTGAGTAGAAACATGGAAGGGTTCTCACATCTCTCAGGGTCAAGCAGCTCACATGGGGCTGCTCCTAATGGCAGGCATAGAGACCGGGCAAGCAGGAAGGTGAAAATACAGACAGGGGGAGGGGTCCCCAGTAACCCTCTTATAAAAATATCACACTTCTCAGTAGGCACCATCTGGTTTTGACCTGATTGACCAGGTGGAATCTGCCCCTATACAAGTGCAGGTAGACAGAAAGCTAACTGCCACAGACTACCTCTTGTCAACCTGACACCTGGAAGCAATGCTTTAATCATACATAATAGTTAAACACAATTAATGATAAAATCATGTTTATGCCTAACAAGGTAAAACTAAACCATACACACAAAAATGCACCATCCCTATTTAAATATATTACATGAATGAACAAAACAAAAATATTCTATGCCTAATTATTGCAGGTTTGTGAACACCTACACCTTAATCCTAGTCTTATTAACATTTCCCACCCATCAAAATGTGTAAGCCAGTCACTTCATGACTTTACTTTCCCCCATTCTGATATCTAATTGCTACACTATCCATTCTATCCTGCCCTGGAGAAGACAAAGGTGTTCTTTGATGTGAAGAATCTTCACTCCAGTTGGAACCTTGTGCTTGCATCCATAAACAAAGTCAAATCTAGAGTAGACCATCCATCAAGTCAGCAAGCAATGGTCAAACATCTTCTTCTGCTCCACTCTGTCCTAGCCCTTCCATGCTAGGTCAATGGGTACCATATCAAGTCAGGGAGTTCCCCACACAAGTGCCCCTCACTTCAGACCACTGTCTCCTCCACAAGTTCTCAACAACCTCAGCCCCCTCAGGCTAGGTCCTATCATAGACTCAGGGCACACACAACTCTTAATCCATAGGCCAGGCAGCCAGTTCTCATTTCTCCTCTAGTCCCTATGTCATTCCACGGGATTCATGTGGCCACATTTGACCTCTTCTGGCTATCCAAAGATAGGGTCTCTACCTGTCTCTCCATTGCGGCGTTTCCCCCACTTCCACTCCACAGGTGAACTCAAGAGGTCATCTAGCGAGCATCCCTGGCTGTCCACAAGCTCCCTTTAATTGTCAGCCCTAAGAGAGGAGTGCTGATAGGCACTGATTTTTCCAAGCTAGGTATAGTCACAAGAAAATCACTTGCTCAATTTTTTTTAAAAAGTCACTTTTTATTTCTTCCTCCAGTGTCCAAACTGAAGTTCTAGTTGCATGAATTTTCAAACGCAAATGGCTTGGCTCTTAAGGCCCTGAGAGGAGGTTACCTTTTCTAAGCCTTCAACCTTGGCACCAAACAAAACAAAACAAAAATCCTCTCTCTGGTCATTAATTTCAAATATTCATTTCTATCATATTATGTCAATAACTGTAAGTAAGGGGAAGTAAATATAATCCCAGGATAGTCAGATCCTAAACATAATTCTTTAAAAAATATTCTAATTCAATCCTTTCTTGTCGAAACTATTCTATTCATATGCAACATGGTGTTAGGGTCCAGAACCTGACCTGCTAAAGGTCTTTCTGTCTAAGCAGCAAAGCTTTTACCTCATTAAGCCAAATGGTGCTATACTTTCCCAGCTTCAGTTAACATTCGTTACATTCCTTTGTTTCATTTCAGGAATCACCAAAGAGAGCAACTAAGAATTTTCCATCCCCATGCCTTTCCTAAAATAAACTGAATACAACAGTGGCCATATGTGACCTCCTCGGCGTATCCGAAGGAGAAGGAAAATCCAATTCCACCCAATTGCCATGAGGCTGAGGTCCGAAAGTCTCCACTCTTCTTCATCATTTATTTCCCTAAAGGCCCATTCCCGTGGTATGAATTTGTGTTAGGCTGGATTCTCTAGAGAATCAAAACCAATGGCAATCATATATGTATAGGAAAGAGCTTTATATCAAAAAGTAATCTGATATCAGGAAGGTAATTCAACCCAGTCCAACTTAAATGCCTGGGTTTGAAGCTAGCAAGAAACCTCTTCAAACTCACATAGCTGCAGCCAATGACAAAAAAAGTTGAAGTGGGACGTGGGAAGATTATAGATTGGTAGGTGTGGGTATGTAAATCCAGTCTGAGTGGAAATATAGCATGGCTTGACAGTTGTCGAGGTTGGGTATGGGCTACCCCTTAAGGCAGGTACAGAGCCCCAGCAGTAGGAAGACTGAGGGGCAGAAAGAGGAATCCCAATGTCTTTTTTTAAATCGTTTTATTAGGGGCTCATACAATTCTTATCACAAATCCATGCATACATCAATTGTGTAAAGCACACTTGTACATTCATTGCCCTCATCATTCTCAAAACATTTGCTCTCCACTTAAGCCCCTGGCATCAGCTCCTCATTTTTCCCCTCCTACCCCACTCCCCGCTCCCTCATGAACCCTTGATAATTTATAAATTATTATTTTGTCATATCTTGCCCTGTCTGATGTCTCCCTTCACCCACGTTTCTGTTGTGCATCCCTCAGGGAGGAGGTCACATGTAGATCCTTGTAACTCGGTCCCCCTTTCCAACCCACCCACCCTCCACGTTCCCAGTATGGCCACTCACACCACTGGTCCTGAAGGTATCATCTACCCTGGATTCCCTGTGTTTCCAGTTCCTATATGTACCAGTGTCCATCCTCTCTTTTATAAAATGTCACACCTCCCAGGAAACATCATCAGGCTAGGACCTGACTGGCAGATTGTTTTCAATCACTACATACCATATATACTTGAGCACAAGCCAACCCGAATATTTTCCAAGGCACCTAATTTTACCCAAAAAACTGCATTAAAATGGACTGAAAAGCTTGGTTTATACTTGAGTATATATGGTAAATGCAATTTGACATAAATTCTAACTTCCACACACAATATCTGTACTGATAAGCTTTTTATTTCTCATATTGAAAAATTATTCATTCTTTTTTATGCCTTTCCTTATTTCATAATACTTTTTAAATCACATCTTTTAGATTCATAATTATTTGTTTATGAAAGACCTTAAAATGCTATAATCCCATTTACATATATAAAATAACTGCCAGTTTTCTTCTTTTATTGGAAATTTTATACTACATAATTATTGTTCTTTAAGACAATTGATGTTATGCCACAGTTGATAGAATTATTTTTTTCCCCTTTGTCATTCCATCTTGTATTTAAGACTTTCCATCTGGGATCATTTTCCTCCAGTCTGAATGACATCTGTATCAATAACGTAAGCCAAATTATACTGCAATAACAAATGATTCCAAAATTCTACTGGCATACAATAAAGGTTTATTACTTTCTCAAATCTATGTTCATAGTAGAGTTACCATAGACCCATTCAATGCATTCTTTATTTTAGAATCTAGGTTGTAGAAGTAACCCCTATCTGGGACAATAGCTTTAAAATTTCTGATCAGAATTATTTTATGTCACTTCCACTCACATTGTATTGGGAAATAAAGTGATATGTTCATTCTGATGGCAGTAAGGCAAGGGTTCCCTGTTATAAAGATCCAGAAACCAACTGACATTAATATTCTCTACTGGAACATTCTTTGACATTTTCATTAGACAAGGTTTGTGGATGACAAACTCAATTATTTGTTTGTCGGGAAAATGTGTTTTATTTACTGACACTCTTGAAATGTAACTTCTCAACGTATATATTCACTAGATTTCCTTTCAGAATAGCAATGATAACATCCTACTTTCATCTCGTACCATTTTTATTATTAACAGAGATTATCACTCTTTAATTTCTGGCTGCCTCTAAGATCTTCATTTGTATTGGGTGTACTGCAGTTTCAGTAGGATATACCTAGATATGTCTCTCGCTCTAATTATAAATCTTGAATTTTTTTGGACATCTTGAACGTATAGATAGGAATCTTTTTTCTATTGTGTAAAATTTGCAGCTAGCATCTTCTCAAGAATTCCCTCTGCCCCGTTGCTCTCTAGATTTTTTCTGGAACTCCAATTACACATCTATTAGTTTCATAGACTAGAATCTCTCTTTCTGTTCTCTGTGGTGTTTAATGTCTCGTTTGTGCATTTTTTCTATCATTGCTTCCTAGTATTCTAGCCTTGAAAATTACTCTAACGGCCCTTCTATACAGTTGTTCTCATTGACTTGTTGATTTTTTTTATTTTTGTCATGGACTTTCTCATTTATAAAGTTCCTTTCTCTCCCTTTCCATACTCAGTAGGACATACTTACAATGCCATTATATCAGGCTATTTTGTTCAGCATCCTTAACTTTAATTTTATATCTTTCACTCATTATTCCAAAATGGAATTCTTTTAATGTATGTTGACAGTTAATGTTTTACTTTCATGGATTACTTTACATTGTGGATTCAGTGAGTGTTCCCTGAAGAGACAGATTGATTTCTCTTTCTTTTGATCATTTGAAAAATTTTTTTTAAATTTTGCTCATTGGTGATATACCTCCAGTCTCCGTTCTCTGAGCGTGACCACTGAACTAAACCTCAGGTAATTACAAACTAGTCGATCATGTTTGGGGGATATGTAGACTAAAGGAAATGCTTCCCTTCCCTTGACCCCAGAAAACTCTGGAATTACGGGTCAATCAAAATCCATAACCAGGTGATTATATTTTGCAAAGCAATTGCCACCTTGTTATCACCTCCAGAGTTCTCACACAGGCAGCACACCTCACGTGAAAGTCACATGTGTTGTCTATGAGTATTCTAGAATGTTCAGATGCACGAAACACATTGAAACCTCTCCACATTCTCTCATGGGAACTCTTCCTAATTAACTTTTGAAAATGAATAGACCATCTATCAATCCAATGAAACAGACTAGGAACTCATCCTGTGGCAAGAGTTCTCTAATGGAAACTATGTTGGCAGTCAATTCGCCTGCCATTTCAAGTGTCTGATTGTGCTTAGTTGTGCAAGAGTCATATCATGAGTTTTCCATTCATCTTCTATAAATTCTATAGCAGCAATAGCACATCTACTCTTGTTTGGTATCATTGTATCTACTATTTTAGCACATCAGTCAAAAATAAAGTATCATCCTAGACTCTGATGTTATATTTCATAATGATAAAATGATCCTTAATTAAAAAAAATTAATCCTACATTTAACCACAATCTCTGCTCTTAGTGGTGAGAGAGTGTGGTCAATTCTAATTGTTTCGCTAATTTTTCAATAGAAGTAAAACAGAATGATGTCATCACCTGTAATAGACAACATATTTTAAATTGCTAACTTGCAACCATGCCTCATCTGTCAGTTTGCCTTACCCTGGTGAATTCCATGTTGAAGTGAAAACAGAAGATAGGTGACTAGTGTTTCCTATTGCCACAGGGTCACCCATGAGGATCAGAGTTCAACTGAGTTTACAAATAGACTCAAGAACAGACCGACAAGGCAGATATAAAATGTAATCTACTTCTTAACTATTAACCATGAAAGTCTTATGAATAGCGGTAGAACATTGTCAGATATAGTTCATGCTACTCTAAATATTATTGATGAAGAGCTGCTTCCTCAAAATACAAAGGTGTGACTAGAACAAAGGTCTCAGGACCTTCATTACTTGGTGGTGACTGTGTCAGGCTGGGTCTGTAGAACGTAAAAACCAGTGTGTGTGGACACACACACACACACACACACACAATGAGTTATAGTCCATTAATATGGCCTTTTTAGCCATGGTTCCTTGCATGATACATTATGATTCTCACCTTTATATATCTGCGTCTATGGGCCTATTACAGTGAGAATTCTCTATCATGTTTATGGACAGAAGGGGGGTGGTATTCAGATCTAACCTTAGGGTGTGGCCACACCCTTTGTTTCCTTGGGGTTATCTTTAAGACCCCATTTCAGTAACGGATGTGTCCTAGGATCTTCATTTCTTTGGGAGTATCTTTAAGACCTTTAGGAGAAGTTGTGAAAAAGGCCACACCCTTTGTTTCTTTGGGATCATCTTTGACTGTTACCTTGGTAGGGGTTGTGACTTAAGGCACTATTTTTGGAAGAGCATAAAATGCTGGTTCTAACATACATAACCCTACCTAGAAAACAAGACCTCTACCTTCTGACTCAGTCATGGCAGATACAAGAAGACCTGCTGTGACTTTTGGAAATGTTTGGCTTCTGCTCTGGATCCTGCACTTGGATTAGACCTGCCCGACCTTTGACTTTGGGACTGAGCACTACCTTTCACAGTGTGAGACAGTTCCACAAAATGGTGTGCATTTGTGGGGCGTTATAGTGATTTTCAAAACCCACGAACACAAGGGAATACACCCAAGGGAAGAACAGGAGAGAATGGAGCCGAATAGCATCATGGAAGATGGCCATCTTGGAAATTGGGGACATCATTAATCTCCAAAGAATTCTTCTAAAAGAAATTGTTACCACACACATAAATGTATATCAAGAAAATGCCTCACATACTTATAGAAGCCAGTAAAATGAATCTTTTTCAATTTCTCAGGCCAGATGTTAAGCTGGACTCTATTCTGCTGGGGCTGATGAACCAAGCAGCAGGAAAACAGCACACAAAAATCATGGCTGTTGGATCCAGATGTGGATGAATCCAAGTTCCACAGGACTGAAGGCAGATTCTAGTGGCTCTAAGGTTCAGCAGGTCATTCCCTAGCTTTGGGCTCAAGTCCAAAGAACCAGAGGTTGGTGAGACAGATGGAGGATACAAATTAATAAGGCGCAAGCTAGCTTTGCCACAGTGTCAACTTACATATTAAGTAGGCCACACCAGAAGGAAACGTCACTGGCTGTGGCTTGGGTATAGAGCCGCCTTCTGCCCACAATGGTTCCTCCCAAAACTGCTTGGCTGTTTGATTGGATATGTGAGACCACATCTAACCCTAGACCACATGTGGGAGGCCTCAACAATCTACGAGAATCCTGACCTAGCCACGCTATCACAGGTCCCAACTCAAGATGAGGGGAAACAGTTGAAAACATCCCACTTGTAATGGGAAAGTAGAAAAAATAAAGTCTAAATTTATGGAAATTGGGTTGTGAAAAAGAAAACGAGCCACAGAAAGTTCTATATCGTGAGCCTGAGGACACTGAGAAAGACTGGAGTGGTCACTTTGAACTGAAGTCACACTGTTTCTTATGCCTGGACTGAAACATACGAGAATATCAGCCCCACGTTCTTCCATTCTTCACCAAAATATATTTCAAGATCAATTTGAAGTATCAATTTGAAGTGTCGTGATAGAGCAATATCTATATGAGTATAAGTCAGGTTAATACAACTGTATTCAAATTTATGTACCACTATTAAACTCACTAATGAAGATATTGAAGAAATCTCCCAACTTCTCCAGTTTGAATTTGATTAAAAACACAAACAATTGCTTTGATAATTACTGGTATTTATAAATTATAAATTAATAGGAAGGGTAAGTAGTTGCAAAAAGAAAAAAACAACCCATTACCTGGCAATAGATATGAAGGTGGAAATTTGAATGACAGTTTTGAATTCACATACTTGCCTTTTCCAACAATGTAAAAAAATGACTGTACATATGAACCCAATCAGACAAAATCCATTGAGATCAAATTGACTACATCTGTGAGAAAAGAGTATGGAACTCTATCACTGACCACAATAAGGCCAAGCTTAAGTGAAACAGACCATTATCTGCTCATAAGCAAGTTCAGGATGACATGGAAGCAAATTTTTAAAAGTCAATTAGAATTAAAATATTATACCCTACCTGAATTTAGACACACCATCTCAGAAGCAGATTTGGCATGTGAAAAAGTAATGACTGAAGAGGAATTGTGGGGTCAAATTAAGGACATCACACATGAAGAAAGCAAAAGGTACTTAAAAATACAAGAAAAAAATGAAAGACCAAAATGGGTATCAGAAGGGATTCTGAAACAGCTCTTGAATTGAGAAAACCAAAACTAATGAAAGCAATTACGGCATAAAAGTGCTGAAGAGAAAGTCTCAAAGTAAAGCATTATTATGAAACATGAAAAGATTTAGAGTTAGCACACCAAAATGGAAGGATCTGCTCAGCATGTCTCAAGACCTGAAAGGAAAAGCAGTACTGAAGGCTCTATGTCAGTTTATTGCACTATGCTGGCTTACGTGCTTCTGCGACAGGATGATATCTATCCACACACAGGAAATCCAGGCAATACAACCATATTAAGATCTGCACACTAACTACTAATGCTAGCAATGAAATAACCAAAGAAATCTACCAATTTCTTCAGGCTGAAATAGATCAAACTGACAAAAAGATGATTTGATAATGACTGATGGTTGGGATATGAAAGTGGAAAACAAAGGAAAAACCAATTGTTGGAAAATATGACCTGGGTGAAAGAAAGGTAGAGATTACGTGATAGAGTTTTGCAAGACCAAAGACTTCTTCATTGAACATACTTTTTTCAACAACATAAATGGTGATTCTACACATGGACTTCACCAAATGGAATAGAGAAGAATCAAACAGATTATATCTCTGGGAAAGACAATGGAGAAGCTTTATAGCTTCAGCCGAAACAAGGCTAGGATTTGACTGTGGAACAGACCATCAATTGCTGATATGGAAGTTCAGGTTGAAGGTGAAGAAAACGAAAACAGTGCACCAACAAGAAAACAAAATACAACCTTCAATAAGTTGTTCTTTTTAAGTACCATCAAGCCAGTTGTGACTCATAGAGACCAAATGTACAACAAAATGACCCACTGTCAGCACAGTGCCATTCTCTCCACATTTTTTCCATATTTGAGCCTATCAATATAGCCATTGTGGCAAGACATCTTGTCAAAGGGTATCCTGATATTTGCTGTACCCTACTTTGTTAAGAATGATACTTTTCTCCAGGAAATGGTGTCTCATGACGTGACCAAAATACATGAGGTGAAGTCTCATCATCCTTGCTGCCAAGAGGCATTCTGACTTGATCTTTCCCAAGACAGGTCCATTTGTTCTTTTGAGAGTTCATGCTATTGTTTTTAGGTGCCATGGAGTAGTTGGCTCCAACCCATAGTGACCATCTGAACAAGAGAACGAGACACTGCACAATTCTGATTAATCCTAACAATTACTCCTATGCCTGAGCCCATTGATGCAGCCACTGTGTCACTCCATCCCACTGAGGGCCTTCCTTGTATACAGCACCCCTCCACTCTGCCGAACATGATGTACTTCTCCAACACTGGTCTCTCCTGACAACATGTCCAGTGTACGTAAGATGCAGTCTTGCCATCCTTGCCTCAAATGAACTCTCTGGCCTTACTTCTTCCAACACAGATCGGTTGTCCATTTAGTAGTCCATGGTACTCTCAATATTCTTCTCCAGCACCACAATCCAAGTGCATCTTTTCCTCTATGGTCTTTCATATTCAATGTCTGACTTTCACATACTGTCATGCAATGGAGAATACCATGGCTTGGATCAGGCAAACCCGAGTCCTCAAAGTAACATCATTTCTCTTCAGTACTCTAAAAAGATGTCTTACGCAGAAGATTTACCTAATGCGACACGTCGTTTGATCTCTTAAGTGTTGAATCCATCATATGATCCAGCTTCTTTGATTATTTGCTGAACATAATGACTGACCAAGTATGGTGCGAAGACACAACCTTGATGCACACCTTTCCTGACACCACGCAGTAGCCCTGCTCTGTTCGCACAACGACCTCTTGAGTCGAAGCCCACTTGAAATCCAATGACAATCATTTAGGAAAACATCCAAATTCCAGTGGTTAAAAAGAAGGTAATCACTCTATATATTATAAAGGGACAATAAAAGGAGAAAGCTTCAATGTTTTCTCAAAGATAGGAAAGGTTGTTTTTACAGTTCCCCGTAGATGTTTTTTCAAGGTGGAAAAATTCTATTTACAATATTTTTTAAAATGTGTAACCACTGAACAATTATATATGTGACAACTAAATGTTAAGTTGAAAAATTATAATTTTATATGATTAAATGATGTAGTTGAGGTTAATTTTCTTTTTTAATAATTTTATGGAGGGCTCATACAACTCTTATCACAATCCATACATACATCCATGTGTCAAGTACATTTGTATATATGTCGCCATCATCATTCTCAAAACATTTGCTTTCTACTTGAGCCCTTGGTATCAACTCATTTTTCTCCTCCCTCCCCACTCTCCCCTCCCCAATGAGCCTTTTACAATTTATATATAACTTCCTCCCTGGGGGACAGACAGCAGAGAAGTGGGTGAAGGGAGATGTTAGATGGTGTAAGATACGACAAAATAAGAAGTAGATATTTTAATGTCTTCTCTGGGAACACTTTCACCCTTAGCAAAGATACCCACTCATTTCCTAGTAAGACAATTCATACCTACTAGCAAACCCCCTATTTCCTGTCAAAGTTATGTGCCTGTGCACCAGGGGAAGCCTGAAGATCTTGGCCTTGCTCAAATGCTGCAGTATTACAGACTGAAGTGTGGCTGGACTTTGCTGGACTTCCACTGGGAGCTCCCCGGGAAACAGTAATCTGTTGACATTACATGGAGCACTATACAATGCCCTGGGTAGTTCTAATTCTCGTAAATCAAAAGCTTTACTTGAATGCAACTGATCTCTTTTGGAGGAGGCAATCCTGCTCAAAATCCGATTTGTCACGGCACATTCCTTTAATCCTCAGCCCTGTAAACTCTGTAAATGCAGTATTTGAAATAATATAACACGTTATTTTATACACAAGTCTTCAGAGTCCCGCATCCCTGAATGATTTCCAGTAAAACAGCCAAGTTACTTACTTAAGCTGCTGCTGCTTCCTTTTTTTTTTTTTTTCTTACGCAGGAAAGTAAAAGTCTTATGGGCCAGTGAGCAAAGAAATGTTTGAATATTGAGGGGAGTTAATGAGACAGAGAAAGAGCTGTTTCCGTTCCTAAGGTCCACAAAGCAAAGATTCCTGCAAAGGTACTAGTGCTATGGATTAAAGAGACACTGCCATCTATTTCACTGTCCTCAGGAACTGATGCAAAACTGCCAGCGTGCTTCCAGCTGTGACCCTCAGTGTGGTCTGTTTCCTGTCCCAGGCCCAACACTCACCTTTCAGACACATCACAAAGGACCCTAGAGGCCAGGCTTTAAATAAATCTACAGAAAACCTCATCCAAATTAGTAGAGTGTTTTCTTTTTGAATTTGTTTGTCTTGTTTTTAATTTTCCCTTCTAAGGCGCAAGCACTTGGAGAACAGATGTGAGAGAAGACTTTGGATAGAGAAAGCGAGAAATAACAGAAGCCTTCAACCAAAGCTGCCTGAATAAGGGATGACTTTGGGGAAAAGTGTAATTACAGATTAGCCCAATATTAGAGACCAAACTCGCTACTGAAGAATTAACTCAAATCACAGTTGGGAACCATTGGAGACATTTCTAACACAGAAACTCTAGTGGTAATCTCTGGAGAGATCACTTTAAATGAATATAAACAAGCAAGCAGAATACAATTTCTAAAATTCAACAAAGGAAATATTAAACATCATCTTATCCAAAAGGCCACTAACACGGACTAGTACCCTTGTGCTGTTCTCAGCGGGTGCTCTACCACACACATATATTGCTCTCTTGGTCTCAGTTTTACATTTTTTGTAAATAATTATTTTTAAAACTAACATGTAAAGGACGGAATAAAATGGCTCCTGAAAGGTCTTGGTATATGCTTTAAACACAGTGAGGATTTAATAATAAATCATTTCATTATGGTTATGCGGTTTGTTTGTTTTCTTTTGTTGAAATCTCCTGAAGTATTCATAACTTATCATAGCTAATTATATATTTTTTTTTATCTGAAAACTGACTATACACTGGACTCTGGTCTATGTGCTTTGTTAGTAGGTACCAGTGGTACCTTGGAGTGAAGGGAAATTAATTGCTATTAATCTTCTATCCGTAGTCATTGTAACAAGCACCAAATGACCAGGTGGAAACATTCCAGGAAAGTATGAAGGGCTCTGAGGAGGGAATCAGTCAGTTTTGTCATCTGCCTGAGTATAAGGTGAGTCACATCAGAAGCAGGAAGAAAGAATCTTTTGAGCCCCGTGGCAGAGGAGCAAAATGTATCTGAGGCTTCTGCATGGAGAAGCCTTAGTGGCACTGCATGAGACAGAGCAGTAGGCCTCCTGCCGGCCCAAGAATGAATAAAGCTACATCTCTTTGGGCAAGTGGCTGGCTTGCAGAGTGGGGTACCCTGTGGGATATATCAGTACTCCAGGAGCTTTGCAATGCTGTCCTGAGACCAGAGCAGAGACCAACAGGCCACAAGACAGAAAAGTTGAGGGCCAGAGAGAGACTTACAACTATGGGGCATGGCTTAGAAAAAAAAATATTGCAGACAAACCTTAATATTTCTGACCCTGACATGTAACCTTTTTGTTTCCCCAATAAATCCCACAACCATGGGTATTTTATTGAATTCTGTCAAGCACAGACAGGGTGCACACTATCACGGCAGAGAGTAGAGTATCTTGGGAAGGGAGACTGGGAGGTGAGACAGGTGTCAGAGCAGGGTCAACACATTTGGAAGGTGGAAGCATGTCTGACTTCCACCCACCAGAAATCAACTTTGTGTGGATGTGAAGTCAGCTTCTTTTTCCCCTTTGGGGAGTCAGGCATGGTCACCAGACCCTTTCCTCAACCCTTCATTGCTATGGATACACCTTTTAATTTAGGCAGTCCAGCTCCTAACAAGGAAACCAAAGTTGAGTACTGACATTATAGAAGTACACAGACATACTTTTGTGTACATTGCCTAGCTCTAAAGAAAATATACTTGAGTGTCTGAGTCAACTTGATATCTTCAAATTATGCTTTCTTCTCAGAGTAGTCCACATGAGAAATACCTACTAAAGTCATCTCCCGAGAACCCCACCTTTCCACTCCATCCCCCAAGCTCTCCATGCTCTTGCAGGATATGTATTTAGGTTCCCCTCCTATTTCATTCTGCCTATCTGACTCATCTTCAGATTAAAGTCT
Organism: Tenrec ecaudatus; assembly: GCF_050624435.1. NCBI lineage: Eukaryota > Metazoa > Chordata > Mammalia > Afrosoricida > Tenrecidae > Tenrec > Tenrec ecaudatus. The sequence goes on from NW_027459455.1 coordinate 1,595,254, forward strand.
TAACAGGTAACATGTTAGGCCTTCAGCCAAATGGTTCATGGTTCAAATACACCCAGAGACACTTCCGAAGAAAAGCTTCGTGATATATTTCTAAACTAAACTAACATTGAAAACACAATGAAGTATAGTTCTATTGTTAAATAGTTAGGGTTAACTTGAGATGAAACAGCCTCAGGTTGGTTAGCAAAGCAAACTTTCAAATTTTGGTTAGTCTTCGGGCTCAGTTTCTCTTGTTCCGGGGTCTGACTCACCCTACTCCAGTATTCCATGTAGTTCCCCGGGATTCTACTCTAAGCCCTACATAGAATTCATTTTTCCTTGAAGTCTAGTATGAATATTTAGAGTGAATTCAACTTGGAACTAAAGGTCAAAGATAGTAGGCATATTGTAATCTCTCAGCCTATTTCTTACGGGAAAAATATTCGGACTTGCTTGATAGAATTTCTTTGAAAATGAAATAATGTAGGGACACACTTAGAATGATGCTTGATACATAGCAAATGAAGCGAAGGTTTGTTGAATGAATGAATGTTGGGTAATAGATAATTCAGGTTGCTATGTCATCTTGTCTAACTGTCCTTCCAATTTTTACATCACTTAAATTATTCAAGATTCAGCTTAAACATCATCTCTTAAAGAAAAGATTCCTCCTCCTTTCTGTTTTCACAACATCTAAACCAGGTGTTCTCAACCTGTGGGCCACAACCCCTTTGGGGGATCAAAGGACCTTTTAACAGGGTCACCCAATTCATGCCAGTAGCAAAATTACAGTGATGAAGTAGCAGTGGTTGAGAAACTCTGGTCTTGAGGGTCTCACCTGATTTGTTTCATTCAAGTTTCATTCTACACTTTCTTCCACTCTACCTAGGACCCTAATGTGATCCTTTAGAAAACTGGGCAATGGTGGTTGGGCATCATCTCATTCTTCTGGCCTCAAGTTTGGAAACTAATATTTGCAAGGTTCATGGTTTCCTTAAGACTTTTGATTACACTAATTTATTTCCTCCAGATAAGAAGAGATCAATAGTAATAGTTGAACCTTAGGTGTCTACTCATGAGTTTTTAGGACTCTAGTCACTATTCAGAAAAACCGAATGTAGAAGTGTCTTTCGAGCCAGTCAGGGTGTGGTATAACACCGATGAAACATACAACTTTCCTCTAGTTCTTCAATGCTTCCTCCCCACAACTATCATGACCCCAATTCTACCTTACAAATCTGTATAGACTAGAGCATGTACATGGGTACACATAGGCGCTGGAAACACCCCTTATGACCAATAATGAGAGTAGCCATACCAGGAGGGTAGGGTGAAAGTGGGGGGAGAAAGAGGGAACTGATTACAATGATCTACATAGAACCCCCTCCCAGGGGGATGGACAACAGAAAAGTGGGTAAAGGGAGACATTGGTCAGTGTAAGACATGAAAATAATAATAATAATAATTTTTAAATTATCAAGGGTTCATGAGGGAGGGAGGGAGGGGGTGGAGGAGGAAAATGAGAAGCTGATACCAAGGGCTCAAGTAGAAAGAAAAATGTTTTGAGAATGATGATGGCAACAAATGTACAAATGTGCTTGACACAATGGATGGATGGATGGATGGATGGATGGATGGATGGATGGATGGATGGATGGATGGATGGTGATAAGAATTGTATGAGCTCCTAATAAAATGATTTTTGTTTTTAAAGAGAACAGTGTCTTCGGGAATGATGTTCTTCAAATTGAGATAGGTGTTCCCAGAGACCTTGGTACCCTGAATCCCTACACCCAGTGACTCGCTCCCTCAGGTGTTTGCCTGCTTATGTCTAAGAAGGTTTCCTAAGTTTGCCCCCTGCATATTCAACATTAATGGATAGAGTATAGACCTGAGTATAAGCCGAGGCACTTAATTCTACCACAAAAAAAACTGGGGGGCTTTCTACTGGAGTTTATGTGGTATATTTTCTGCAAAGGTGAAAGCACATTCAGAAATATGCTGCCAAACCTAACAATTTGTTGGTACACTTCCTTCTCCCCCCTACAACGGTTCAGCCTGCGTATCTATCCAAGTATCTTCCATAGGACATTTTTAAAATAAATCATTTATCACAATCCATCCATCCATTGTTTCAAGCACATTTGTACATGTGTAGCCCCCATCCATAGACTTCTGATGTCTGATATTTTGGAAGCAGATCATCAGGCCTCTCACTGGGTGGACTCAATTCTTTCGCCTTTTGATTAGTAGTCAAGTGCGTACCTGTTTGTGGCACCCAGGCATTCTTCCACCAGCATAGGCACCAGTTTTTTGTTTTTGTTTTTTTAAATTAATAAATCTTTTTATTGGGGTTCATAAAGCTCTTATCACAATCTGTACATACATCAATTGGGCAAAGCACCCTTATACATTCGTTGCACTCGTCATTCTCATAATTCATCTTCCACATGGGTTCCTGGAATCAGCTTGGCTTCCCTTTATTTCCCCCTCCCCCCCTCCCCACTCCCCCCTTCCCCTTGGTCCCTTGATAGTTTATAAATAATTATTATATCTTATCTTACACTCCCCGGCATCTCCCCTCACCCACATCCCCATTGCCCATCTCCCAGAGAGGAGGTTACACATAGATCTCCGAGATCGGTTCTCCCTTTCTACAGTCCCTTCCATCCTAGTGTCGCCACGCCTACCGCGGGTGTTGAGGGGTTCGTCTGTCCTAGATTCCCTGTGTTTCCAGATCCCTATTGCACCGCTGTACATCCTCTGGTATAAAAAGGTCCACAAGGTAGAATTGGGGTCGTGATAATTGGGAGGGGAGGAAGCGTTCAGGAACTAGAGGAAGGTTTTGAGTTTTATTGTTGCTATACTGAACCCTGAGTGACTCATCTCCTCCCCATACCCCTCTGGAAGGGATGTCCAGCTGTCTACAGACGGGCATTGGGTCCCTATCACACACTCCCCCTCTTTCACGGTGATGTGATTCTCACCACCAAGCACACAGCCTAAGCAAATAAAAGGTGTTGAATGGACCATGTAGCAGACACCAAGGAACAAAAACAATCATTGTGTGATCACCTTCCTCACATAACGCTGAAGATGAAAGTGTGCATAAGCAAATGTGGTGAAGAAGGCTGATGGTGCCCGGCTACTGAGAAATACAGAGTCTGGGGACTTAAAGGCTTGAAAGCAAACAAGCGGCCATCTAGCCCAGAAGCAACAAAGCCCACATGGATGCAGCACACCAACATAGGTGATCGTGAAGGGCAGAGGAGACCAGGTCTCAAGCAACAAAGGCACCAGTTTTGGTTTTTTTTTACTGATTTTAATTAATCTGAATAGGTCATCTTATGCCTATACCACCTAATGATGATGTGGTAAGTGACTAAATCATAGGGTTAGGCAAAGCACAGGATGATGGCTGAGGAAGAGACCATCATCTTATAACACAGCCTCTCCTCTCCAAGGACAGAGTTACCCGACACCTCCACCCTTATCAAGTCAGGTCAGCTCTCCAACATGAATCAACTTCCTTCTAGCATAGGAAGTAATGGTGGAAACTGCATGTTCTACTGAGAGGAAGTCAGTGGGACTATTTCATAAGAAGTAAAAGTTTGCAATAATTGAAATGAAATGATCAGTAAACAGAGAAATTTTAAAAAGCAGTAGGTATAAAATAACTCAGTCAAAAAGATAAATGTAATCAGTTTAACCTTTATTCAAACCCAATACCAGTGACTTTACCCATGAATGATACATCGGAAGGTGAAGGAATCTTTGGATTATAGAAAAAGATGTTCCCCATCTCTGGCCAATAATATCAACGATAAGCTCATTTTTCACCTCTGAATAGGCTAGCATCCTCATCTTCCATCATTCCAGTGCTCTTTGTAAATATCCAGTTCATTTTCACTGACCTATTCCTACTCTTTTAACTAAAATTGAGGAGACCTTTTAAGTCCCATGGTTTATTAAAAGGTAGAATAGGTAATGACGCATGTAGTTTTACAATTTGTGTTTTTTCAGTGACGCTGCATTTAAGGTTCAAGATTTCTTATTAATAATGTTCTTCAATGTTTTGTAAAACAATTTTAAAAACTGTTATTAGTGTGAACTCGATCATTCTTGTCACATGTTCAAACGGTCTGCAGGAGCACTGAACTGTTGAATGTGGCTTTTAGGGCCCAAGTCCATAACTCTGACCTAACTGCTTTTTTCCTGCCTGGGTCTGGGGCAGAAGGTGGAAGAAGGGACTGATAGAATTCATCTGTGAGTAATCGTGAGTAGGATTTATTGGAATACCATCCAGGTAGGATAAAAAAGCTTCTGAGGAGGGATGCGGTTGTCCACAAGAGTCCGGAACAGAGTGAATCCTGTAGACCCCAACACCCCTGTGCACTAAACCTCGTGGTTCCAGAAGATAGTTGTTACTTCAGAAGAGCACAAGGAGAACCAGGAGCCACAATGTGAAACAGAGTGATGGATGGGCAGCCCTCAGAGAAAGTAAAGCTGAATGCTTTTGTATGACAGACTGCCTTGGGGAGTGGAGTGCCTCTGGCCACTTAATTGGAAAAGCAGGCCTTTCATCACCACAAAAGTAGAGCCAAGTGCCTTTGTGCTGAGGCTTACTAGAGTGAGGTGCCTGGGACACTCAATTCAGGGAGCTGGGCTTGCTGACCCACAGACCTTGAGCTGAGGCTTACAGGGGAGTGGCATGACCTTTGCACATTATTAGCAGTCCTGAAAAAAATTTCCAACACGTCACGATGAGAAAAGTATATCACTTGTGTTATAACTTTTTTAACTTCTTCAATAAGCCTTGTAATCATTAAAATTGTATGTGAGATTGCTGTGTAGCAACTGTAATTACTATTAGAACCTAAATGTAAAAGTAGGTAGCGTTTGAGACAACTGACTACCAATCGTTCGCTTAAAAATTTGACTTCTGTCTGTATAAGGATGGACTGAAGGTTCTGGAGCATCCCAATTTGGTTTCAACCCTTATGAGTTTTCTTTGAGCATGACCTTACGTGGCTTAATCTTGTAAAGGCATAGTTCTCATACGTTAAATGTGGATAATATCAATGTCAGGATTAGATGAGATAGTGGATGCAAAATGCTTAGTAACTACTTCATATTCGAGAGCAAATTGTATCACCCCACAATCCATGTTGCAGTCCAATCTCATGGAATTTGTGAATGTGACTCAGCTCCAAAAGAGGATTGTCTTTTGTTATGTTAATAAGATGTCAGCTAGGTCCTAATGGCAATGCTAGGAAACTAAGGCACTTTATATAGAGCAAGTTTTCAGTGAGTTTCAGCCGCGGGTGATGTATCATTTGTATAGATATGTGTTAATATCCTTGTGAGAAATTTAAAAGGTAAAAAGTGTTACAGCAGTCTGCTTTCAAAAAGGATGATCATTTCAAAAGCCAGAAATCACTTAAAAATAAAATAATAGAATTATTCCTCTGATTTTAAACCAAGTGAAACAGAGTATATAACATTAACCATAATGTAAAAGAATGAAAATATGTGAATAGGACTTTCTTAAAATACTTTATAATAATGACTTGCTAAACAACAAACTGGTGGTATAGTGATTATGTATTGGGCTTCTAGGTGCAAGGTCAGCAGTTTGAAACCACTAAGTGCTCTGAGGGAGAAAGATGAGACTTTCGACGCTAGTAAAGGTTTAGTCTCAGAAACCCAGAAGGAGAGTTCTAGCCTGTCCTATAAGTCTCTATGAGTCAGAAATAATTCTAGACCAGTGAGTTTGGCTTGGTTTTTATAATTAACAACAGCGTCCATATAGAACACAGGTCTAGTCAAGAATACATGGGGCTATCTATAATCACAGTCTCAATTTAATCTGACAGGTTTTGTTTTGGGGGTTTTTATTTAATCTCATTTGTACAGGACATATAATTCATGGGAAAAGATAGTGCAGTGCATTAGAATAATTTTCTAATTGAAAATCGCTTCCTTCAAGCAAGGTAATAAAATATTCTAGACAAGAAGATAGGAGAGTTGTGTGACTTGGCAGCAAAGTGTCTTAGTAGTTATAACTTCCTTGAGGAAAAAAAAATCTCAAAGCGAATTGCACATAATGCACGCTGCAGCACAAATGTGAAATTTAACAAAATATATGTCATTTAAATCCAGTCTTATATGAATTCCCTTAAAATCTTCTCTATAAACTTGGTATACAGCTTAGTTAAGCAGCTTACCAATGCATGCTAAACCCTAAGGGATTTTTGCCACTATCCTCCCCAAAGTTTTATCTCTTCCAAAGTTTGGAGTCACTGCATTATCTGTCAATAGAAGCTTCCCCACCACACAGCTCGCAACTGTCTCACTGCCAACTGCGTCAATTTCCATCTCACCGTGACCTGAAGGTGTGCATGCCAAACACTGACTTAAACTGAAAATTTTACTCCCAAAGTGTAAAATATGATTTGGTTATACCGTGATATTAAATAAATTTTCAAGTTGTAGAGAATGTATTTATCCTTTCAGCAAAATAATTCTTCATACCAATAGCAGTTAATACCACTGTCTAGTTTTCTCCATTGCCATGAGAAAAAAACTCTCCCAAATCAACAAGTGACTTTAATATTAATAGAACATCAACTATGTGTCCTATCAGTGGATTTTCACTGTAAAAATATTTATTTCTATTAATACACAAGAAAACACACTAATCTGATTTAACTGAAGTATTCACAAATCTATATAGGTATTTAATGTACATTCACCAAAAAGTCATTTTGATACAAATAGCTTCATACCTGTCTGTCAATAATCTGGACAAAAATTAATATGACATAGAGTAAGATCCCCATTTATTAGATTAAGAAACTAAGGTCCATAGAGATTTTTGCCCAAGATTAAACAGTGAGTTAGTGGCAGTATGGGAAATTAAATCTAGAATCATTGCACCAACTTTTTCCCTTGATAGCCTATTCATCTACATTTTAAAATAGACGACAGACAATTGAGATACCGAGGCAATAAAGAATCTAGAAATTTGTCAGTCATCTGTCTTTGAGAGTTTACATTTTTCTAAAAAAAGTAGTCTTCGTAACAAGTCATCAAAATAACTACACTTTAATAAAGTATCAGAAGAAAAGAGTGGTTTTAATTAAACTTGTGCAGAAATCTTCTAAAATCTTGTGGAAGTAAGTTATGTTTGCAGTTTAAATGTCTCATCAATTACAAAGTGGGTTTCATGTGAACTTTCTGCATCCAAATTTGAGTGTTTACCAAGAGCTATAGGGTTGATCAGGATAAAAAACTCTTTCTTGGTGAAAAATGTTATTGCAACATTGACAGTTATGTTACTGTAATAAATAAATCATCTAAATATTCTGTATGGTTATAAGAAACACAGAAATATTTTTAAATTATTAAACAAAAATAGTTAAGTTCAAGCTTGTATTATTCAGAAATTGATAACATTTGCTGTCCAAAATGGCTTATATTTTTCACAGTAAGATTTAGGAATGCTTCTCTTGTGAATTAAATGTCATGATCTAATTTTGGGGGGAAACCTTTCTAAATTATTTTGTAAAGATTTTTTTCACTATGATTTTTGGTAATGCCCAGAGGATTTGGGGGTTTTGTGTTTTGTTTTTTTCTATTAACCTGTAAATACTCGAGTGGACTAGAGAAAATGTTTTTGATAACATTAAACATATAGTATTTTAATATTCATCTGCTGACGATGGGTAGAGTAAGGGCAGTTCAACCTCCCCTCCTCTCCACATTAAACACATAAGGACTACTTTCATTCATTTTCTATATTGGGACTTAAAAAAAGATTTTTTAAATGGATTCTGTTGATTAAAATTAATGGACAATGTATTCAAATTTTAAAAGTAGTAAAAAATAATAGGGAGGAAAGTTAATTTACAATAAAACACTGGCATTTCAATAATTCATTTACCAAATCCATGTTGAGTCAGCATTTATTATAAACCAAACACTGTTGTAACAGAGACTACCATGCATGGTTAATCCAGTAAAAATCCCTCTCCCGGCAAACCTTACACATGTAATAAACTGTTGCTGTGGTGAGCTGCCACCAAGTCCGTTTCAAACAGAACCACCTTATGCACAGGACAGAACTCTACCCAGAGCTGTGCCACCCCCATTGCTGCAGCCACTGTGTCGTTTCTTCACCTCCAGGTTATTTCTCGATTCCCGGCCGCTCCCCTTCACCAAGCTGGATGCCCTTCTCCAGGGACTGCTCTCTCCTGACAGCTTCAAGTGATCTAAGACGGAATCTGGCTAGCCTTGCTTCCAAAGGCACGCTTCCCATGCTTCTTCTGAGACGGGTCTGTTTGTCCCTGAATCAGTACACGTTACTTTCAATATTCTTTGGCAGCACAATTCCAACGTGCCAGTTTCTCTTCGATCTTCCTTAATCAATTTCCAACTCTCCCCTGCATACGAAGCAACTGAAAATACCACATTTGAGGTCAGGATGACCAGAGTCCTCCCAGTAACATCCTTGCTTTTCAATAATCTAAAGAGGTCTTGTGCAGCAGATTTGCCCAATACAATGGGTCTTGATCTGCTCACGGCTGCTTCCATGATCACTGATTGCAGATCCAGGAAGGACAAATCCTTAACAGCTACAATCTTTTGCCCTTTTTAGTGATGCTATCTGTTGGTCTAGCTATAAGGGTTTGGATCTTTCTTGACATTGAATCATAATCCATACTGAAAGCTACAATGCTTGATCTTGATCAACAAGTTCGCCAAGTTCTCATTTTCAGCAAGCAAGGTGTGTCATCTGCATATTGCAGGTTGTTAATAACCCTTTTTTCCAATCTTGATGCCACATTCTTCTTCATATAAGCAGTTTCTCTATTTTTTCAACATATAGCTTGAATAATTATCGTGACGTACACCTTTTCTGATTTTAAACCATACAGTAGTCCCGTGTTCAATTCACACAACTGCCTCTTGATGCATGTATACATTCCTAGTGAGCACAATGAAGTGTTCGGGAATTCCCATTTTCCTCAAAGTTATACACGGTATTCTATGATCTACACAATTGAATGCCTTGTCAAATCAATACAACACAAGTTTTATTGATACTAGAATCATTCTAGTATTCTCTGCTTTAGTTGACATAGGAAAAATTTAAAGAATTGCGGTTTTACACAATCTTTTTAAAGACCCTTCATATAAATAAAATGGCATATAATTCAGTGAAACTCAAAACCAAACTCACTGTCATTGAGTCAGTTCTGTCTCATAGTGAACCTATAGCCCAGTGTAGAACTGCCTCTGTGAGTTTCCAAAACTTTTAACAGGAGTCGAAAACCTCATATCTCTCCCACAAAACGGCTGGTGGTTTCCAACCGCTAACCTTGCAATTAGCAGTCCAATGCTTAACCACTACTCCATGTAATTCAAGAGCACAGAATAACGAATACTGCATAGAAAACCAATATAAAACTCAAAACTCACTGCCATCAAGTTGATGTCAACTCAAAACAACCGCAGGTGACAGGGAAGAACTACAGCTGCGGGTTTCTGAGACTGTAACTCTTTACAAGAGTCAAAAGCCCTGACTTTCTCCCGAGGAGCTGCTGGTGGTTTCAAACTGCTAACTTTGCAGTAAGCAGCCCAACTCAGAACTACTATGCTACCAGGGCTCCTCTGAAAAACTATATAGGACAAGGCAATAGAGTCTAAGTTTAGCTGTATTTGATAAGTAATCAGGGAAGATTGGTTATAGGAAGGTCCCTTTTAGGAAGTGTTATTTGAGTATATTACCAAAATAAATCTCTAATGAAAAAGTACTTCAGATCGAGGGAAAGAGAACAAAAAGCTTCGGAGAAGGAACTGAGACTGGTGTCATATTATGTTATAATACGGTGGCTGTGTATTTTTCTGATGCTGTAAGTTGTGCCATTAGCATTGCAGATAGCAGCAAGGTCACCAGAGACTTAAGCAGACCTTTCAAACTGTGTTAGACAGGGTTCGCTAGAAAAAAACAAAACCAGGACACTTATGATTTGAAAGCTAGATACAGCACAAAGGAATATAACAGCTAATTAGTCCGTGCAGCAGTATAAAGGGCTCAGTTCAACTCACTTCCATGGAATAGTTAATATACTGGAAGTCCTCCAACTCATGAGCACTGCTCAGTCCAAGGTTAAGGAACAGACAGCTGATCAGGCAGAAAACAGCAGGACGGGTCACCAATAGTCAGCAGCTCAGGAGCTTAGTGAAGCAGGCCCAGATGGGACATCAAACTCAAGCAGTGCAAGACACAGGATCCAACAGCCTCAAGCTCAAGCCCTGTATACACCAGCTCCGTGGTGAAGCAGGTCTTGCAGGAACTTCAAGTTCTAGCTACAAGATCCACAGGTTGGCTGTCCCACAGGTAGTGTAGCTCACAAGTTGAGAGCTAGCTAAAGCAGCCTTATGCTGGTCCAATCACCAGAGAGCAAGAGAGAGGGGCCAGGGTTTGGCGAGCCATTTATCTATTTGCCCTCCAAACAAACTGCAACTTTATTAATCCCACATGTTCTCATTGGCCATGTTGACACAATACCTAACTATCACACAAACTAAGATAAATTAGGGAAAAAGTCTGGTGAGCTAACTCCATATATTAGCCATTGAAAACACTATGGGTCACAACACAATATTTTCTGATATACTGCCAGAACTTTACCTCCCTGCATGTAGACTAGAAAACACTACATAATGGCCACAAATTATGGAATCAACCATACCAACAATAATGACTATGATGAAAGACCAGGCAAAGGAGTCAAAGACAAAAGCCAGAGGAGTGATTACAGTGCGACATCACATAATCTCACCTGGGTGAAATGGGAAGTTGAAAGTGATGTCTTCATAATCTATTACCTAGACTACTAATAAAGTTCTAGTGAATATATGTGTATGGATATTCAAGACCATGAAAATCCTCACAACTGAGTTCATTGAAAGCATCGTGATAAACGGAGAAAAGATTGGCATTGTCAAGCGTTCCATTTGACTTAAATGCACATCTATGTATGTTGACGGAGCAGCACTCAACATGCTCCGTGATGCACTGCGCTGGTACCTCTGTTGCGCGGGAGTTCTTTAGAGTGTTGAAGAACAAATAAGTCACTTTCGAGGCTAATCTGCACCTGACCCGAGCTATGGTATTTGCAATTACCTCATATGCGTATAATATTTGGACATTAAATAAGGAAGATTGGAGAACCAATGCATTTGAATTAAGGTGGCAGCAAAGAATATTGAAAATATCATGGACTACCAAATAAGCCAACAAATTTTGAAAGAAATACAGCCAGAATGCTCCTCAGAAGCAAATGGTTAGACTTCGTCTCATATACTCTGGACATGTTATTAGGCAATACCAGTGCCCGAAAGAGGGCATATGCTTGTGACAGCAGAAGATTGTCAATGCGAGGGACTGACACTGTGGTTGCAGCAATATGGACTTGTCAGTACGATGGACTTTGTATTGGACAGGGTTCTCTAGAGAGACAAACCAGATTGCTAGTAATTATATAAAAATATATTTATAAAGATAGACATATAATTCAAGAAATGAACCGTTAAATTATATACAGCTATATAATACAAGAAATTAACAGTTAAATTATAAAGCAGTGAGACACTAGCAGTCCTTTAAGGTTTGAGAGCTGTCAGTTGCCAGTCCTCTTCTGTAGAGAGAGCTGGGCTACATATATCCAGGCAGCAAACAGCAAGGCCTGTCCCGAACTGTCATCAACTGTCAGTCCCCCGCTCCAGAGATGAACATTCCAATCGTGTGGGCTTAAAGGGACCTCAACTTACAGCGACACAGTCCACAGGCTAGGCATCCCACAGGTAGTGTACCCCTTTAAACTGAGGCACAGAACAACCAAAGTGAGGGTCACCGAGCCATTTATCCCTCTGCCCTTCAGTTAATCCTACTTGTGTTTATCAGCCAGGCTGGCACAATAAACTATAGCAGACTTGTCGATGCAATGGACTTGATGATGCAATTTGTCGATGCAATGGACTGATACAGTGGATGTAGCAATATGGACTTGCTATGTGATGGACTTGTCGATGCAATGAACTTGTCGATGCGATGGACTTGTCAATGCGATGGACTTGTCAATGAGAGGACTGACACAGTGGTTGCAGCAATATGGACTTGTCGATGCGATGCACTTGTCGATGCGATGCACTTCTCGATGCGATGGACTGACATTGGTTGCAGCAATACGGCTCAAACATAAGGACAAATGTGAGAACGGCACAGGCCTGAGCAGTGTTTTGTTCTGTTGAGCGTAGGGTTGCTATGAAGCAGAACCGAATTGAAGGCACTTAAGAACAATAACATACAGACATTCAGATAAATATCTTTAGGTTTTTTCTCGCTCTAGAGCAGTGATTCTCAACCTGTGGGTCGTGACCCCTTTGGGAATTGAACGACCCTTTCACAGGGTCATCCGATTCATAACAGTAGCAAAATTACAGTAATGAAATAGCAATAAAATAATGTTATGGGTGGTGGGTCACCACAACATGAGGAACTGTCTGAAAGAGTCGCAGCATTAGAAAGTTGTGAACCACTGGTATAGGACATGTATCAGGACCACATCATCTGACTTCTAATTCTTTGGATGTGAACCAGAGGCCTATTGTATTGCTTGTTGCTCTTAAGACTCATCTGCTTCCAATAGATGTCAGCAGTATGTTTGACCTGCCAATCTTAGGTTCATCAACCCTGTAGCTTCATGAGTAAAGAGAAGCCGCCATACTGACTTTTCACCCATGACTTGGGAATTCCAAGCCTCTCAACTATGTACCTAAGGTACACCTGACCCAAGCCCTGGTAATTTTAATTACCTCATATGCACTGTTGGGCAGTGAATAAGAAGATTAAGGAAGACTTGATGCATTTGAACTATGATGCTGGCTCAGAATACTGAATGTACCATGAACTGCCAAAAGAACCAACAAATCTGTCTTGGAAAAAGTACAGCCAGCAGGCTCCTCAGAGGCAAGGATGGTGAGATTTCTCTCACATAATTTGGACATGTTTTCAGGAGAGACAAGTCCTTGGAGAAGGACATCATGCTTGGTGTAAAGTAGCAAGGCAGAAAGAAAGAGGAAGACCTTCAGCAAGAGGATTGACACAGTGGCTGCATCAATGGGCTTAAGCAGAAGACAATAGGGAGGATGGCGCAGCACCAGGCGGCGGAGCTATGAGCTGGGCCCAACTCGATGGCCCCTAACAGCTAACAGCAACACTATGAATCATTCCCTTAAGATTAAAAAAAAAAGTCTCTTTCTTTATTTAGACACATATATAAATTTTACTGCTTTTGCAACTATCTACCTTAACATTTTAAAAATTTTACCAGTCTCAGTACAGATAACTAAATATCACGCCTGAGTGTGTTCACTTAAGAAAGGAGTGCACATTTATTATTTTTACTCCAAACCCTTTTCATTGTCTTCAAAAGAATTTTAGAAACACATGCATGAAAGATACATTGCAATATTAACTTTGATTCTACTATATCCTGAAGGGCACAAAAAGACTAATAAATAGAAAACTTTAATATTTTTGTGAAGTTTAAAGTAATATCTTCATTATATTTCTAACACTTCACACATGACATCAACCATAAAGATTCACTTTCTAGGCTCACTATATAAAACAAAAACACAAAATACAACAGCATTATATCAGCCCAAATAAATCAACTGCCATCAAAAAATGAGGATCAGTACATTTTCTTTATTGTGATCATTTATTTGTAGGGTTTTTTAATCTTAAATTTCAAATGACTGATATGTTTGACAACATATATATAAAAGATGACACTGGGTACAGATCCTCAATTTTTATATCCTCTAGCTTTGAAAAATAGAATTCATTCTGAAACATGTTATGTTCTCTCTAAGATTGTTGCATTAAAGACATCCCTTGCCTACTCTGACCTCACTTCACCCGCACTTCGCAGGGGTAAATCCATTGCCATGTGGGGAAGAACTCTATTCTTCCTATGGCCAAGTTCTGAAGCAGGGGCGTTACATGCCTAAGCGTGAGCCTTAGTGAACTTAAACTTTTAAGAAAGATTGAACCAATAAAAATAAAAATAGACAGCACATATTATAAAGTCTCCGGGTAGCTCAAATAGTTAAAATCTTGAGTGCTAGCCAAAAGGCTGCTGGTTAGAACCCACCCAAAGCTATTTTGGAAGAGAAACCTAGCACTCTCGTTCTGAACTCTTAAATATCTTTAAAAATTTAAAAGGGTTTTTAACTCTGAAAATATGCAGTAGCCATGCACCAAAACTGTCTTGATAGCAACTAACAATAAAAATACTGTATTAGTTCGGGTAGACTAGAGAAACATATTCACAAACATGTATATGTATATAAGAGACAGGTTTCTGTACAAGAGCAATTGAACATGGAGAAAACATCCCAGCCCAGTCCAGATCAAGTCCGTAGTCTGATATAAGCCCATATGTCTGATATCAATCTATAAAGTCCTCTTCAGAATCACGAAACACATGCAATGAAGCCAAATGCAGGATGATCACAAGCCAGTGGGTAGAAAGTCTCCGGGTCCAGTGGCGTTGTAAGCATCTCAGCGCTGGCAGGGGTTTCTCTGTGGCTTCTCCAGCTTCCGAGGTCTGGTTGCGTCCATGTAACTTGTCTTCTGCAATGTCTCCCAGGGAATGGGAGAGAGAGAGGTGTCTTCCAGCTCTCCAAGGAGGAAGTACCAGATTTCCCAGAATTCTCAGGAGAAGCCCATGCCCACACAGAAGTCTCATTGGCTATCTCCAGATTGACAACCTAGACTTAACCCGTACACTCTCAATCCTTAAATTGACACCAGATTAGGTGACTACCACAAACACATATTAAAATACTTACAACCTACAAAAAGAAAAACAAAAACCAAACTCACTGCAATTGAGTCACTTCTGACTCACGGCAACTCTGTAAGACAGGGTAGCACTGCCCCTGTGAGTCTCCGGGTCTGTAACTCTTCATGGGAGTAGAAAGCCTCATCTCCCTCTCCAGGAGGGGCTGGTAGTTTTCAACTACCCAACGTGTAATCACTACACCACAGGGCTCCTTGAAACATACCATGGACACAGTAAATCTGTGAACTTGGAAACATTCCCATTTATAGATTTAAATATCTGAATGCCAGAGATCTCACAGACACTGAGTAGCAGACCTGAAATTTAAATCCAGTTCCCTGAGTCAGCAGTATAGAATCAGTCATTATGCTTTACTACCGCTCTTCTTAATTTTCAGCATTATTCAAAGTGGTGAGAAAAATGGGTTTATCGATCCTGAAGTTTCCAGATATTATTCATTCCAGGTGAGAATGTTAAATAAATTAGACAAAAGTATCAACATAAGTCTTTAGATGAATATGCAATATTGATTTTTAATATACTGTACATAAATATGTTTAATATGGTACATACAAATAAATTAATTTACCCATACATATAATTTAAACTTTTCAAAAGTTATATAGAAACAAATATAGTCATTTATCATATACAAATAATATAGCATATGATTATAATTTTGATACATATGTATACTCAATTAATGTGGGTACCATTATATATATTTATAGACAAATTGATTATCTTAATAAAAACTAAATGTATCAGTTCTTTTTAATGTGACAGTTGAGTTTTATTTTTAAGCATATATAGAAATGTAGAAAGAAAATACATCCCTGATTATAACCTCTTAGTTTAAAGAAACTATAGGTTTTTGTGTTGTTGAATGAAGGAGGCAATCAAGTAGAGTCCGTGGCCAAATCCACATGCCTACCTGTTTTTGTGTAAAATTTTACTGGGACGCCTATCCTCATTCACTTATAAATTATTTATGGCTGCTTTCTTGCCACCTCTACGAAGTTGAGTAGTTGCCGATGTCATGTTATGGCTCCCAAACTGTAAAATATTTATCTAGTGTCTGATCTGTTACAGTGAATGTCCTCTAATCACTATCATATTGATTTTGGAGATTTATTTCCTTGATTGAAATTTATTCTTATAAATTGTCTCAATACAGATGCCAGGAAAGGGTAAGGTAGTTTAACAGATATTAAGATGATAACCCAATTAAATCTCTTAAATGATTAAATAATTAATATAAAGTGAAACTGTGAAAGGGAAGCCTTATACACTTTATGGCTGTCATATCTACATTTGGGCCATATAGTCTTTGACAATCCCTCAAATCTCAGCAAGTAGCACTGAATGTGACCCAAGTCCATGCATAAGTATAGAAGTATAACCAAACTTCTGCTACAGCTACAGAGTGTTGGTTTCGTCCACTGGAGAAGTTTGGCTCACCAGGATTCATACCACTCACTATCTAGTTTTATTAATATTAATAAAAACTTGCAGGGTCTATCTACATGTACTTAAGCTAAATGATCCTAAACATTATAAACCTACCAATTATTTTACAGTCAAGTGAATGTTTTTCCAGTCTGTAAAATAGAAGAAAATGCTAAACAATTTAAAAGCTAAAAAACATGCTATTCTATCTTATTGAAGAGATACTTTAGGTCATTCATGAATTATTTCTCATAAGGAGACTAAACCCATAGGAGAAAATAAAGCCAATAAAGAATAAATCTAAACTATAAACCATTAAAATTCCTCCAGTTGAAAAATGGCATTTGGAACTCACTCCTTCTTTCAAAATTAGACTCCCTAAAGCTTTAGAGATGCCCCAGGGGCATCATTTACGACTGCCATATTGGATCCGCTCTGCTTATGTATGGCAACCTCCCATGCAGGCCACCTCTCTTTTTTACACTTCAGTCTGTTTTACATTTACATGTGCTGCAGCTGCATCACAGTTCTCAAAGATCGTGAAAGAGGTTGTAAGGCTAAAACTGACGTAGTAATATATTTTCCATTTGAAAATCATAATGTTTCAATCTCAATCTCAGATACTGCAGTGGTACAGTCAATCAAGTAAAAATGTAGTTTGCAAAAATCTTATTTTATAAATATAATTCACTCCAATATGGATTTCAACTCAATCTGAAAAAAGAAACAAAAACCCCAAGTGCTTAAAATTGGATCAATACATAACATCATGTGAAACAGAGAGAAGATTGAAGTGCTCAAGAACAGAATGCTCCTCAGCAGCGAAGATGGTGAGACATCTCACATACTCTGGACATGTTACCTGGAGAGACTGGCCCCTGGAAAAGGGCTTCATGTTTGCTAAAGAAGAAGGAAGCACAAAAATATTACTACCCTCATCAAGATGGATTGACCCTGGCTTCAACATTAAGCTCAAGATAACAAAAACTGATAGGAGGATGTAGCTAGGCAGTGTTTCCTTCTGCTCTCTCTATAAAGAAAGTTATGCGTCTGGGTTGTATCCTCTTACCATACTTGTTTAATATATATGCTGTGAAAATCATGAGAGGCTGGCTTATAAGGAGAAGAATGTGGCATGAGAATTGGAGGAAGGCTTATTAACCCCTGCGATAAGTAGAGGAAGGCTTCGAGCACCTGCAACATGCAGATGGCACAACCTAGATTGCTGGAAATGAGGAGGACTTGAAGTATTTGCTGTTGATGATCAAGAACTGCAGTCTATGGTATGGATTACAACTCAATGTCAAGAAGACCAAGATCCTGACAACTGAACTGACGGGTATCAACATGGTAAATGTAGAAACTGAAGTTGCCAAGGATTCCATCTTGCTTGGATCCACAATCGCTACTCATGGAAGCAACTGATGCATTGCATTTGGTAAATCTGCTGCACGAGACCTGTTTAGAGTCTTGAAAAGCGGGGTGTTACCTTGAGGACTAAAGTGTGCCTGACCCATGCAATGGTATTTTTCATTGCCTCATATGCATGTGAAAGTTGGATATGCAATAAGGAAGGCCAAAAAAGAATTGATCCATTTGAACTGTGGTGCTGGTCAAGAATATTGAAAGTACTTGGACTGCCCAAAGGAGAAATAAATATCTGTTGAGGAAGAAATATGGCCAAGAGTGGTCCTTAGAGGCAAGGAAGGAGAGACTTCATCTTACATATTTGTACATATTATCAAAAGAAACAAGTCCCTTGAGAATGACACCAAACTTGGTTAAGTGGAGGAGCATCAATATAAAAGGAAAGTCTTTAGGGAGATGGACGGACACTGTGGCTGAAACAATGGGCTCAAGGGTAGGAACTATTGTGCAGATGGCACAGGGCCGTGCGGTGTAGCATTCTGATGTGTATAGTGGTCACTATGGGTGGTCACTGACTCCATGTACCTAACAGCATACTTGCACTCTCTCTGAGTTAGTGTCAACTTAATGACTCCTAATGATGACAGCATCGATCACTATTTAGAAGACTGTACCTTTGTTATTAACTGGAAAAATATTTCAATTTATTTTTCTTGTGATAATTTCCTCATATCCATCCCAGTTTAATTTTTATATGGTTTGAGAGACAATCCCCTCTGAGATTACAGAAAATAAAAAGTAAACAAAGTATACCTCACTCAGGTGAGAGAGGGACATCTGCTTTTCGCTCCACAAGATTGGGAGTGAATATTCCATGGTTTACAACAAAGATCTTTGTTACTCTTCTTTATTGTATCAGATCAGACAGCCTAAATGCTGAAGGTAAAGGAAAGCCATGATCATGGTCATTCGAAGCCCCTAAACCGCAGAAAGGATCATCAATCAACAAGTAGTCCCTGTCTTTTTTCTGAGAAGCTCAGAACTGGATAAAGAATGCTTAAAATAACACTGGGAAAAGGGAGACAAAAATATATTTTGACTATTTCTCTCTTAGAGAGCTTTCTGCCTTTATTGGCTTTTAGAAGGGTAACCTTAATTTACATAACGACCCCTCAGTCTCAGTTTCTTGTAATGAAGCTATTTTGAAAAACCTACTGATCTCAATATAAGCTATTTTAGCTCTCAAGTTTATAGGAATGGTCACCTTTCTTTTCAAATTGCCTGATTGGCAGTGCTTCTGTCAGCAGTACTCCCCAGCCTAGACTTTAATGAAATGTTGCGCTTGTCCTCTGAGGCTTAGGATAGCTATTTGGTTATAATTAACTCCGGATTGACCAATGGCCAGTGAAAGAGCAATTTACTCCAAGAAAAGATTATTACAACCATCATTTTGTTCCAAGTACAGCTGCTCTGTTTGGACAAAACTGAAAATACAAATGACTCATCCCACTATGTTAATTTCAAACAACCACGAGGGAATAAGGAAGCATGAAAAGATTGCGCCCCTTCACTGTAGCTATGCAGAAGTGTAAGCTACAAGGGAAAGAAGAAAGAGCATCGTTTTTCAAACTAGTTGCCACCAAATTACACTAAAAAGCAGTTCAGAGAAAGAGGCACCCAACTTCCTTTTTTCCAGATGTAATGCAGCAAACTGTGGTGGGTCTCCTCTCAAAATCCATCCAAAATAAGTTCACTCTGTCAACCTCTACTGCTAGCACTCTTGTAGAAAATTCCATTCTTTCTCAGATTAATGCAGGAGCCTCTCAGCTTCTGCCCTTGATTCTCCTCTATCCCCCAAAGCCATATTATATGAAGCAGCTAAAAACTGAAACTCACTGCTATTGAGTCTATGCTGATTCACAATGACCCTAGAAAACACAGTAGAACTGCCCCTGCGAGTTTCTGAGACTGGACCTATTTATGGGAGTAGAAAGCCCTATATTTCTCAAACCAAGTTTCTAGTGGTTTTGAACTGCTGACCTAGCAATTAGGCAGCCCAATGCGTAACAACCATGCTATCAGGGTTATTTAAGTGACCACTTAATATTAACTCAAAGCAGAGTTCAATTGCTCCTCTGCTCAAAATGAAAGTGAGCCTTTCATTAACCATGGAAGATCTTTGATTGTCAGCAACAGTTAGTTTACAAATCCTACTCTCAGGTCCATGCAGTCTGACCCGGTCCCCCGACTTTTCTCCAAGGAGTCAGACAATGTTCTCCTTCAGGCTTCTCTCAGGTGCCATTGAGTCCATGTCAATTCACAGTAATGCCATGTGACCAAGTAAAATTATCCTCTAGAGCAGCGGTTCTCAACACATTTCCAATGGTCTTAGGAACCGAGACCCTTCTCTATCTGTCTCCAGGCAGGTCCGCCCACATGCAGATACACCCACATACAAGTACTGGGCATGAAGACTGTTACCCATGCTACACCATGCTTCAAGACCAAATTTCTTTTATTTGTCATTAAAAATAAATGTTTCACAATATATAATTACTACAGTGATTATCCCTATGCTTTAAATATGTTCAATTTGTTTAACAATGAAAATACATCCTGTATATAAGATATTTACATTATGATTCATAACAGTATCAAAATTACAGTTATGAAGTAGCAACAAAAATAATTTTATGGTTGGGGGTCTGTATCAAACATGAGGACCTGTATTAAAGGGTCATGGCATTAGAAAGATCGAGAACCCCTGCACTAGAATGATCTTAGCTGCAATCAAATGATCTCCAGTTTTTGCTTCTACCGAATGAATGGGTGGGTTCCGTCTGCCAACCAGTTGGTAGGGAGCTGAATAATGAACCATTTCACCATTAGGCCTTTGAGATAGCATCAATGAATATGGTCCTTTGGCCACAATCCTTACATGATGTACTAAAACTGCTGGCCTCTGCGCTGCTGGCTCGAATTCCGTTTTGGAGAGAGCTCTCTACTGCACTGACAGTAGATAAGGGGGATGAAGTCTCCACTGCAGCAGAGGGGGTAAACCAAGCCAGCACCCTGTTTCCTTGGGGCTATGGTCTGCTGAAAGATTAAACACCACACCTCAAAATCATTTTTTCTATATAAGAGACACTTCAAAAGCAGGAGCAGAGAGAGAAGTCCCAGGATCACCCATCAGAAGAACAACTACCAAAGGAGTATATTTGAAATCCCTTTCTAAAGTAGCACAAGCCAAGAGCAAAGACACCAGATACACCAGAAGATATGATGTAGACACCATGGGACTTAGCAAAGAAACCAACCCAACATCAGAGGCTGAAGCAGAGAGATCATGAGAGAGAGAGCAGACACTGAGACTGCGAGGCAGAGCAGCAGGTCAGCTTCTTGGCCGCAAGAGCCAGAGGCCAAGAGATCATGTGGCGAGAGGCTGATACTATAGAGAGAGCTGGCTATTGGCTATGAAGATGCTGCTGTGGACTAATGACCATAACTGTATTGTTTGCTGATCCTGACTTGGGATTACCTCCCAATTCCCCTAATACACAATTGTGGGTCCTATGTGTGACTTCTGCCTCAGCATGAAACGCAGCATGAACGTAGAGTGTCATGGCAGGAATGGTCCGTGTCAGCATAGGATAGAGAAGGGCGGAAGGTCGAGGCATGGCTGACGTCTGCCTCATGTCAACAGGCAGGCCAGGGGTCAGGTGGGGCCTCCTCCATGCCTTTTGAGCAGCTTTCTCTCCTGACCACACACCTTGTTTAAAACTACAGCCCGACCTGCCAACATTTTATTTTTCGTATATAAGTTATCACTTTCTAACATCATAAATGTTTTGTTTTCGACCTGTCTTTTCCCATTAAAAAGTATGCTCCAGGAGAACAGGAATATCTGTTTCATTAACTGCTGATTTTCCACCAGTTGGCAGAATAGTATCTAGTAAACAGCCAATAAACATATGTCAAATCCATTAATTAATGTGGTTCTAATGCCCAAGAAAAGCGAGATTCTGCATTTTCAGAAGAAAAAAGCATTTCATGCAAAACCACCCTTCTTAACAGCTCCACCCTCACACTGCTCTGATGGTAAACAAAGCTCAATGCACTTGCCCCCAGTCTTCACAGCAAACTCTACTTGGGGGCCCTAATGGCAGGGCTGTTGCAAATAGAGATACCACATCTTTAGTCTCGTTGACATCTTATTTACCGAAAAGGCACAGCTTTGGCAATTATGAGGAAAACCGTCATCATTTTCTCAAACAAGATGAACCACGAGAACTAGATGGTAGCCAGCTACCATTACTGAACATCTTGACCAAAGCTTCTGTGGAATAACTGGACCAAACGGGAGAAAAGTGTGTACCAGCGTTTCAAATGCTCATAGGCTTCACACTACCTGGAGCCCTTGAAACTGCATGAGATCAAGCTGACCAAAGCAACATGAAATATTAACTAGAAACCTCAGGGGCAAAACGTTCAAGTTCCTGGAGGGGAATGACTCGGCAAAGGAGAATGAGGAAGGTTGCAGACCTGGGGTATGTACTCACTAGCATTAAGGTCAACATGGGGAATTGGTATATACTTTCAACAACAGTAAAAGAAAAGGTTTGCTTCTTATCTTCCACATAATACAAAGGGTTAAAATGGAAGATGGGAAAACACTGAAAGATTTGTTAAGTACCTCCCTTGGGTCAGGCACGGCACTCGGCAGTGGAAATCGAGCTGCAAACAAGAAAATAAAACCATCTCTTCTTGTATCGCCTATCTTGAGGTCACATTCCTAACACCCAAAACCAAACTCTTAAAAAAACACAGAGTGAAAACCCCTAAAGTCATATATAATTGGCCCCTTCTGATCTCATCTCTTGCTACCCCTTTCCCCACTGACTTTAGTCCAACCTCACTGGCCTTGTTGCTGTTAATCAGACTAAAACATTGCACACCTCAAAGCCTTGGCAATGGATCTTCCCTCCGACTAAGACACTCTTCTCCCCGCCGTCCAAGTGCCTGCTGTGGGACAAGGGCTAGAGACCAAGATTTAATAAGGGAAATGATAACCTTAATGCTGCATGAAATGAGGGAAAGGGAGAGGAGTAAAACAAAGAAGGAAGATAAGGAGTGACCGCAAGGCTATAATATAAAAAGCGGAAGTCAGAAAACACAACTCTGAAAAACAGATTATTTTAAGTACGCATACATCTGAAGGAAGGGGGGCTTTAGGCTGAAAGAAGGGCAAGTGAAAACACCCAAGTAAGGAGCCTGCGTAGTGCTTGTAAGAAACAGTAGGCTGGCAGTGTAACCAGAACAGGTGTGCACAAGGAGGAGAGGAATCGGAGACGAGGATGGAGCGGCAGCCACACCATCCAGGGTCTTGAAACACCAAAGAATCCCTGAATGGGCACTAGGTGCCAAGGCAAGGTGTGAACAGGAGAGCAGCAGCAGCAGCTAAATCTAACATCTGTCCAACAGAATCTTAAAATTCAGGACATATCACATTCACATACCACTTAACATCAGAATCCATTTCAGTTAAAAGGTGCACAAAGACAAAGAAAGCGGGGCGAGTCAGATAACAGTATGAGCTGTTACAATGGTAAATGGCTAGAAGTGATCAGATTTCCAAGATATTTATAATATAGAACCAAAAAGATGCATTATGACTTGGGTGTGTGACATGAGAGACAAAGAGTTTAAATCTAAGGTTGCTACTTTGTTTGTGTGTTTTCTAAACAATGTAGGGGTTCTCTAGCTAGCACACTTCAGTGCTTGGCTCCTAGCTGAGAAGCTAACGATTCATTTCCCCTCAGAGATACCAGCGAAGACAGGGCTAGCGATCTACTTCCAAAAGTTCACAACAACGAAAAGCAAACGGAGTCGTATTCTAGTCTACACACACACAGGACCACCGTGAGAATGAATCACCAGACAGCAGCCAGCAAGAACACCAAACAACTTTTGGAGGAATGGATCTGCCCTGTTCTGAGATAGGCAAAACTTCAGAAGGAAAAAGAAAGTGATTTACAATGTGTACCTCAAATTTGAACATGGTAATTTTCATATACGCTTTAGACACTCAAACAGATGCCAAATAGTACAAAGTAGACATCTGAAATTGAGAGCGAACTCAATTGGAAAGATCAAATTTGGGAGTTGTTAGCTATCAGCAGATAGTAATTAAAGAAGCTAGGTGAAGTCAATAAGTGACTAAAGTTGGTAGTTAAGAAAAGAGCTACGCAACTTGAGACCCGGACACTTCGAGAGAAAATGTGAAGAGAGACGGAAAGGAAAGTAAATACATAGGAAGAGAATTCCCAATGAGCAGCAGGAGGGATGGCAGGCAGGGAAGAGAAATGTGTTGTCTGAAAAGACAAATGAAAAAAAAGTATCTTAAGGAGTTGAGAGAACAACTGTGTCAGAATCTGCTGGCAGTTCAAGATGAAAACTGGGAATTGACCACTGAAGTTCACAATGGAGAGGCATTCTTGCACTTGACAAGCACAGTTTTAGTGGCGTGTAGGGGGCAAAAGCCTGGTGTTAAGTGCATTCAAAAGACAAAGGAGAGAGAAAAATTGGAGTCAGTACAGACAGCTAACCTCTTAAAGGCTATAAAAGTAAGGAGAGAAATTGTCCAGTGGCTGGAATGAGTGGGAGTGGAAGTGTGTGGGTCTGTGTGTTTAAGTGAAGAGAAACAGTTCCCCATTTTTAGTGCCAACAGAAAAGGACCCAATAAAAGGGGAAAATCAAGGATTTAGGGCAGGGACAGAACTCCGAGAGATGTCTGGGAGCAGGCGAGCGAGGCTGGGCTCGGGTGATCCTGAGAGAAGGTCCCATCACTGGCGTGGCATCATTAAAGCCATGGGAATAGGGGTGGGGGGGAAGAATACAGAGCATGAGACTTTAGCAATGATTCAAGTCAACATAGTGGAGCCAGTCCGTTCTCTCACTTCACTGCAGAGCTGTCAGGACCGGATACTGCTGCTGGAGTCTGTAAACAACGCCTTGGGGGGCTCCTTACAAACACACCCGAGCAAGTTAAGCACTTTCTGAAATTGCATGTAGTTTCAGGAGGAGAAGCACTCTTTCACAAGACTAATACTAAATTAATGAAAATATGCTTGGGCACAAACCCAACGTTGTAAAGGCCAGACACTCTTAAAAACGAACGCATAGGGGAGGGTGGTAAGCAAACTGAACATCAAACAATGCTGGCAAGCTGCACAGTCATAAAAATCAACTAGGTTTTAGGTTCCTAATGGAAGAGACCATTTATTATCATCGCTGAGGACAACGTTATCTGGTCACTACTCAATAAATACTAGTTGAATTAGTTAATTCAATTCTGTTGTGTTGCATTACATGCTCCTCTCAATGAACTCATGGTTTGCTGGTTTATAGCCGTAATAATCTCATGCAGCGTCCCCACTAAAATGCATTGTTTTCATTGATTTCTCTCATTGTCACAGTGCTATTTTTTGGCTTTGCATTTTTAGTGTAGTCTTGGAAATGTACACTATGCGGTAAATGCAAAATATCTTAACAAGGACTGCTAAATGATCATATTATAATTAATGAAGGGAAAATTGCCTTGCTGGATTGTTGTAAAATGGCTGATAAATCCTGAAGTGACTTGGATTTGGTATTGTTTTAGCATAAGGCAGTGGGGGTAGGAAACGCATAAAAATATTTGCCATTGAAATTAATGGGAACTGCCTTTCTTTTTCCTTAGAAAAATCACCCTATGAAGGACTTTGACGAAATAAATTAGCTCCATGAGGCAGGAGGCGTCTACATTTACTTGATTCCAAATGGGGAGCAAGGATAGTCATTTGCACAAAAGTATTTCCCGGTGGTACTTAGAAAACTGAAACGAGATGGACTGCCTCACCTGTTTCCCTGAGAGCCCACCGAGACAGCTTATGTTAGTTTCCACCAATAACCCACTAGATTAAATAGCTCTATTGTAAGTTTGAAGAGCTCTAGTTGAAATAAAGTGTTTTGAGGATGAAGTCAGAATTAGACTAGGCTATACAGACCTCCCAGAAATTTTATTCCCCCCGACAAAAAAAGTGTTACTTGATCAACTTAAGAAAACACACACCCCCATATACTCAAATATAAGCCGACACGAATATCAGCTGAGGCACATAATTTTATCATAAAAACTGCATTAAAAATGTGCTGACATATTATTATATCTGCAGGTCCCCCTAGATAAGATAGGCGGGACAAACAATGTAAGAAGAAAATAACGGGACCAAAGGTCCCGGAGGGAAATGAGAGTGTGGGAGGTGGGGGAAAGGAGGAGGTATTGGCCAACTCAGGGACAAGGGAACAAGGAGTGGTTCAAAACCAGTGCCAGGGAGGGGATGGGAGGACTGGTAGGGAGTGACCAAGGGCAAGGTACTGAGAGGAATTACTGAAACCAGAAAGAAGGCTGAACATGGTAGTGGGACAGGAGGAAGGAGTAAGGAAATAGAGGGAAGGAGTAGGAGGAAAAGGGCATACCCAGAAGCCTAAATACAGACATGTACATATGTAAATATATTTATGATTATGGGGGAAATAGACCTAAGTGCATATATTTATAGGTTTAGTAGTAAGGTAGCAGGTGGACATTTGGCCTCCTCACGTGCATTCCCTTAATACAAGAGCACCTTGCTCAGCTAAATGGTCATTTCATGATTCCCACCTTCCCAGCATGATCGCTAAAGATAGACGTATGCATAAGCAAATGTGGTGGGAAAAGCTGATGGTGCCCGGCTATCAAAAGATATAGCATCTGGGGTCTTAAAGGCTAGAAGACAAATAAGCGGTCATCTAGCTCGGAAGCCACAAAGCCCACAGAGAAGAAGCACACAAGCCTATGTGAACACGAGGTATTGAAGGGATCAGGTAGCAGACACCAAAGAACAAAAACCATCATTGTGTGATCACCTTCCCCACATAAACGCTGAAGATGAATGTGTGCATAAGCAAGTGTGGTGAAGAAGGCTGATGGTGTCCGGCTATCGAGAGATATAGTGTCTGGGGTCTTAAAGACTTGAAAGTAAACTAGCGGCCATCTAGCCCAGAAGCAACAAAGCCCACATGGAAGCAGCACACCAACATGTGTGATCATGAAGGGCCGAGGGGACCAGGTTTCAAGCAACAAAGACAGGTGGGGAAAAAATCATATCATTGTGAAAGAGAGGAGCGTGTGACGGGGACCCAATGCCCATCTGTAGACAACTGGACATCCCTTGCAGAGGGGTAGTGGGGAGGAGATGAGTCACTCAGTGTTCACTGTAGCAATAATGAAACTTTCCTCTAGTTCTTAAATGCTCCCTCTTCCCAACTATCATGAGCCAAATTCTACCTTGCAGACCTGGTTAGACCAGAGGATGCACAGTGGTACAGATGGGATCTGGAAACACAGGGAATCCAGGACAGATGAACCCCTCAGGACCATTGGTGAGAGTGGCCATACCAGGAGGGATGGGGGTTAAAAACGGGGAACCGATCACAAGGATCTACATATAACTTCCTCCCTGGGGGATGGGCAACAGAAGAGTGGGTGAAGGGAGACACTGGGCAGTGTAAGATAGGATAAAATAATAATTTATAAATTATTAAGGGTTCATGAGGGAGAGGGGGGCAGGGAGGGATTGGGAGGGAAAAAAGGAAAATGAGTTGCTGATTCCAGGAACCCAAATGGAAAGCGAATTTTGAGAATGATGAGGGCAACGAATGTATAAGTGTGCTTTGCACAATTGATGTATGTATGGATTGTGATAAGAGTTATATGAGCCCCAATAAAATTGGTTTTTTTAATGTGCTGAAAAACTCGGCTTATACACAAGTATATATGGTAAATGGTATTCAGTATTTGTACATTCCAATAGCTAAGCAAAAGCAGAAAAAATATATACGGAGGAAGAAAAAACACACTGAAAGGATCACAAATAATCACTATAATATGCATAATCAAGTATTATAAATCTATTACCTCCAATTAAAAACAACAATACAGCCACTGATACAGGGAGAAGACCCAATCACAGAGTAAGTATGGAACTGTAACCACGCTACCGGATGAGAGACAGTAAGCGTGCCTACCTTCAAGGAGAAGGACTGTCGTTGTCATCAGTGCTGTCAGCATGAAGACATAGATACATCTGTGACAACTTGAGAAACTACACAAGCTAACCTCTCTCATTTACAAAAATTCAAAAGGTACTATATCTCATAATTTGTCTATTATAGGAAAGTAAATCGATCAACATACTATATAAAACCAAATGTATAAAGTGAAATCTATGAGCTTTCCCTAGTACACAACATGAAAACTGATCTCCCATCTACTTCTATCTCTTCTTCTCATTCAATTCCCCTCTCTTTTTCTGGACTTAAGTAAAATGAAGGCTGCTTTTAATAGGTATTTCATGTTCTGGATATATAGTACAATGAGTCACTGTTCATAGCCTGGCTAGCAGGTAATTGTACCGTACATTTGTACCGTACACGTTGGTACTTAATTACATCCCATATTGTGTAAGTCTCTAATTCACACATTCCTATAAATATCTCATTGCTTCCTCATCAAAACCACAATCTCCCTGAAGGCAGATATTCTTGTTACAAAATACCAGTTCTTCCTCTAAGATGGCACCTCTGTGCCAGGTGGGTAATGGATCTTCATAAAAGCATAAAGTGTTGAAAAGAAGTAATCGAGCATACGCTTTAGAGAACTTCTTGATATACAGATTTTGAGCAGCACCAAAAGGAAACTGAAAACTATCAGTCTATAATTAATTGAAATTTAAACAGGGTGAATAACAAAATATTCCAATAAAATTCTGACTCACTTTATCTATCACTGAATTAATTATGAAATGTCCATGAAGAAATCACACTTGAAATACTCAAATATATCTTCGGAGATAAAATTAGGAGCTATCATATGTGCACTTTTAGCTAGTTAAGTTTCCAGTTTTTCTATAAAGAACATGTATTGCCTTTAAGGAACTAAAACAACAATAACAACAAAGGAAAAAGTCTTGTATTATTCCTGAGAACAGATCATGGAGTTTGAAATTCCAGATCCAAGTGTGTAATCTGAGTACTTTACTTCATCACCAAATGCCTAGTTTTCTTCATCTGGAAAATGAGAATATAAGAGGGACTATCTCCTAAGGCCATAGTAAAACACTAAATGGGTCAAAATGTTCCATGTCCTAAGGAGTGACTCATATATAGTAAAAGTGATATAAGTATTTGTTGTTGTTATTTTTAGTATGTCTTTGGGATAGGAGGAAAGAGGACAATTTCATTCTTCAAATTTCTACAACACATCCTTTTAAGAAGCACTCCATGCCTCTGAGGGTTCTCATGAAGATAAAATATAAATAAGATAGCTTGCTGTATTGTATCAAGTAGATGATACACTTTTAATTATAATTGAACAGCTAGAAATAGAAAAGATCTGCCAATCTCATATAAATAGATTACCTACAGATAGGTTAATTATCAAATTTAGAGATTTAAAACCAAATCCTCACATGGTGAACACCAATTACATAATTCTCCTCTGGGGTCTCTCCTGGATAAACCGCATGAGGAGAAAATTCAAACCCTTGGGGGTATGTTAACAGATGAGACCACAATAGAAAAACAGACTGCTCAGTACTACAATTGAAAAAGAACTTGGGAAAGAAGGAAAAGAGAGGAGAGAAGGCATTGCAGAGTTTATAATCGAGAAATAAAAATTACTTTTAAGATTTTTAAAATTTTAATATTTATTAATAGAAAATTTTATTTTAAGGTCATTGGTCATATAATACCCTTACATGCACATTTCGCCTCCATAGCTTAAGTAAAATCAGGTCAACTAGTAGTTTATTATTGGCTCAATTGGTCTAAAATTTGACTTTCTAATGGAAAGTAGCAAGCTCCTTATTCCTCTGGGATTTGGTTGGGGAAAGCAAGTTAAGGCAGCTCTCAGCTCTCAGCTCTGCAGAAGCAGCCTTTGTCCACCAGAGATAAGTATTATCAGAACATAAGCCTTTCTTCCCCTCCTCCTCTTAGAAAATCACTGGGAATTCCTAGAAACCCATTGTCTATAGCCATGCCCCACATCCATTGTCTCTTCAACACATCTATCAGGTATTTGTTGCCAACATCCCCTGCAACTTGTCAAAGTCACTGTGACAGGTAAGTCGCGCCTCATCTTGGCTGGGTCAGGATTCTCAATACGTTCCCAGTAATCCTCCACGATGTGATCTAACACAGCACAACAATTCCCATCTTGGGGTCTGCTTGTGAGTAGACAAGCACAGGTGAGAACATAAAGGCGGGATGCAACCTCCTGACTTAGGTCACAGCCCTCATGCAATGGGAAGGAGGTTTCTTTGGGGAATGTGTCCTACTACTCATGTACTGGTCAGTTGAGGCTGTGGGAAACTGCCTCGCTTTTTGATGGTGGGGATCCTACATCTGGCTCATCAACCCCTGGGGTTCTTTGGACTTCAACCAAAGACCCACTATCTACATTAATGACCCTCGACGTCACCAATAGTTTGCCATTTGGCCTTCTGTGCATGGATTTTATGAACTCTGCAGCCACAAGCCTGACCTCGGACCTCAGACTCATCCTCCTCTGTAGTCATTGACCTTTCTGTCTTCTTTCTTTCTGTGTAATCAGTCACTATAGTTAGGCAAGTCAGGAGAAGCCCCCAGCTTAACATCTGATCCATGCACTTGAGCTAGACTGAACTTACCCATGTCTACAATTGTATGAGGCATTGTCTTGATATCAATTTATCTCTTTATAAGTGTCCCTAGTTTTGCTTCTTTATCTGTAACACAGTCAGTAATTACCTTAACATTGCTAAAGTTAATTCTCAGTCAGTCCGCCTGTAACATGATGTGTCAGAATTGTCTGCTCCTATTTGAGATACTCTCTAGACATTGTCTATTCCTGGTTTCCTCAGCACCTCTATTAGCAGCTTTGCAGTTGCTGGAATCCACTCAAGGGCATGTAGATGATAGCCTCAGATGACTGATCTCTGTCAGTGCTGCCTTGTCCCATTCTCTTTTCTACCTTCTTTCACCACCAGGGTGAGTGCACGAAGCTTCACATTTCATTAGATACTGACAAATGTATATCTCAAGCCAAACCACTCAGTCAACTCCAGTTTCAAATCCAACATCTGTTTAAATTTCTAGCAGATATAAAATGTCTACCTAAATGTTTAATAGATATGTCAGTCTCTAAGTGATCTCCTTCTTGGACAGACGATCTTTTGTCTCAGCAAATGGAAATTCCACCCTTCTCATTCTTCAGCCCTGGTGCCAAAGTGACTTGCTTGTGGAGCTAACCACAAAATCAGCAGTTCTAATCCATCACCCACACCGAGGAGAAAGGATGACGTTTTCTGCTCCCACAAAGGTTTACAGCCTCAGACACCCAAAGGGACAGTTACACTCTATCCTACAGAGTCACTGAATTGGAATTGAATCAGGGTCAGTGAGTTTATTGATATATTTATGGTTCTTTCCTCAAAACCTTAGAGTTGGTGCCTTGATTTCTCTCTCTTTCACACCTCATACATCTTCGTCAACAAATTCCAAATGGTTCTGCTACCAACCAGAATTGTTCTACTCCTGTCTATGCCACTGTTAACAGCCTACACTAAGTGGCCATCATTTTGGGCCTGAATTTTAACTGCTTTTCATGCCTCTGCCCTTTCCACCTACAACAAAGTTCTTTTATGTGAACCACTGCTGACATTTTCAGATGAACAGTTGGCCTCACGATGTAAAATGTTTAGCAGCACCTCTGGCTTCTAAATGTCAATATCATCTCTCCGCATTTGGGACCATTGCAAATGTCCCCAATACCTCCGAATGTTTTGGTTTTTGGATGGGGCAACAAATTTACCCATGATTAAGAACCAATACTATATAGCATGTCTTATCCAAGCCATGGGTCACCTCAAATACACATGAAAGTTGGATAGTGAATAAAGCCACAGAAGAATCGATGCAATTGAACAATGATGCTGGCAAACAATATGGAAAGTACCATGAGCTGCCAGAAGAACAAACAAAGCTCTCTTCTAAGAGATGGACAGCAATGATGACTGTGTCCCATTTGAGGGGATCAAATAACAAAACTGTAGTAAGCAGAAACATTTGATGGTGTAAGATATGGCAATTTAATAATAATAATATATAATAAGGTTTCCTGGGGGGTAGGGAGGGCTAAGGAGGGGATAAAGGGGATCTGATATCAACAAGTTCACGGAGAACATGTTTTGAAAATGATGATGGCAGCAACTGTACAAATATGCTTGATCTAATTGAAATATAAATTTTTATAATATCTATAAGAGCTACCAATTTTTAAAAAATAGAATACAGCTAGAATGCTGCTCAGAAGTGTGTGAGGCAAGACTTCATCTCATGTACTTTGGACATGCTACCAGGAGAGATTAACCCATGCCAAAGGAAATTATGTTTAATAGAGGGTCAAAGAAAAGGAGGAAGACCCCCCAACATCATGGACTGACATAGTGTCTGTAACAACGGGCTCAAAAATAATAAATGATGGCGAGGATGACATAGGAATGGGCCGTGATTCACTTTGTTGTCCAGTAGAATAAAATAACGAGGGAGGTGCTCTCAGCCATCCAAACAGATGAGTTTGAAAATGTTTCCAAGAATGGAATCACAGATTTGACTAATGTATTAAGTATAATGGATAATACTTTGAAGGTTAAAAGGTTGTTTTGTAAAAAAATTTAAATGCATAGCTTAGAAAAAAAAACCTGGGTTATTTTTGGATACCCGCTTGAATGTTGTCATCAAGTCGGTGCTGCACAGTAACCCTATGCACATTGGAACAAAGCACTCGTCTCCATCCCAGCGTCACGCCTGTCCTTCACTTTGAGCTCACTGTTGCAGTCACTGCCAATCCCTCTCTCTCATTGAGGGCCTTCCTTCTTTACATTGCTGCTCCACTTTACCAAGCATGATGGACTTCTCCAGGGACCGGTCTCTGCTGATAATAAGTTCCAAGTATGTGAGACAAGGTCTTACCATCTTTCCTCTAAAGAGCGTCTGGCCGTCCTTCACCAAGATAGACCAGTTTGCTCTTTTGGCAGTCCGTGGGACTTTCATTCTTCTTTGCCAACACCGTAGCTCAAATGCAGAGAATCTTCTTCTGCTTCCTTATCCAATATCCAACTTTCACACGCACAAAAAGTCACTGAAATACCATGGTTTCTGTCCGCTGTACCTCAGTCCTCAAAGTGACCTTCTTACTTTCCAATACTTGAAAGAAATTTTATGCAACAGATTTACATAATTCAATGTGTTGCTTCATTTCTTGAGTGCTGTTTCCATGAGTGTTGATGATGAATCCCAGCAAGACGAAATGCTTGCCAACTACAATCTTTCTGTTTTTCCTAATGTTACCTATTAGTCCAGTTTTGAGAATCTTGGTTTTCTTTACATTGAGTTGTAATCCATACTGAGGCTGAAATCCTTGATTTTTAACAACTAGAGCTTTAAGTCCTCCTGTCTTTCAGCCAGCAAGGTGTGTCATCTGCATATTGAAGGTTGTTAATAAGCCTGCCTCCCAATCCTGATGCTGAGTTCTTCACATAATCCCGTTTCTCTGATGATTTGCTGTGCAAACAAATTGAGTAAGTAGGACAAGAGGATTCAATTCTGACACACGCTTTTACTGAATTTTAAACCAAGTAGTAGTCCCTTGCTCTGTGCACACAATGTCCTCTGGATCCATGTACAGGTTTCACATGAGCATAATAGGTAGTTCCTGTTCTTCTCAAGGTAATCCATAGTTTGCAGTGATTCATACAGTGGAATCCCTTCACATAGTGAATGAAACACGCTGCACAACAGCTGGTCTTCTCTGTGTTAAGCCAAATCCATCTGATTTCAGCAATGATATCTTTTGTTCAATATCCTCTATTGAATCTGGCCTGAACCTCTGGCAGCTCCAAATCAATGAACTACTGCAACTGTTGTTTACTACTTCAGCAAAATATTGCTTGCATCTGATATCAAGGATAATTTTCTTATTCTGTTGAGTCACATTTATTTGGAATGATTATAAATATGGATTTCTTCCAGTCAGTTGACAAAGCAGCCATCTTCCAAATTTCTAGAGGAGTGCTACCAGTGGTTCATCACTTTGTTGAAACATTTCAATTGATATTCTATCGATTCCTGAAACCTTGTTTTTGGCTAATACTTTCAGGACAGCTTGGATCTATTCCTTCAGTGTCATTAGTTCTTAGTCACATGCTACATCTTGAAATGGACAAATGTTGATTAGTGTGGTTCAATGACTGTGTATTCCTTCTTTCAATGCTTTCTCCATCATTCAATATTTTGCAGATAGAATCTTTCAAGATTGAAACTGAAGGCTTGACTTTTTTAATAATGAGTTATTTCAGTTAAAGATATGCCAACTATGTTCTTTCTTTTTGGTGTTCTAACTCTAAGTCTTTGCACATTTAATCATAATAATTTATTTTGTCTTCTCAAGCTGTCCTTTGAAATTTTCTGTTCATCTCTTTGTGTCCATCATTTCTTCCATGTATTGGGCTAATTTTTCTACTACCCTAAGTCCTTTGCTCAAAAACCATTTTCCCAATGGTGTCTTCTGTGATTTCCCATTTAAAAACCTCAACACCTTATTAGACATAACCAAACACTTATTAGCAATGGTTAGGGTGACATAGGTAATTCATGAAGGCGATGTTCTAAGGCCTACTTTGGTGAGTAGAGATTGAGGCCTGAAAAACTCATGTGGCCATCTAGGGTACAATTACTGGTCTCCTTTGCTCCCCCACTGGGAGGAGAGAAGACTGATAAAAATAGAAACTCTCATGGAAACAATTAGTCTAATAGTTGTATGGGGCATGCACACATCAGCCTTCACATCCATGAAACACAAAGCACTAGGTGGCGCCTGGCTACCACTTCCACCTGCTATGGAAAGGCTTACACAGAAGGCTCGGGTAGAGCAGAGGAGAATACAGTACAGATTCCAGAATCACAAAAGAGACCGGGCTCACAGGCTGGAGAGAGACTGGTGGCACCCTGAAGTCTATGATCCTTAGTCACTCCTCAGGTCTGTAACTGGACTCACCCTTGTAGTTCACGTTTCAGTCACACATCAGACAGGTCTCAAAGAGGGATAACAGCGCTAGTGTGGTAGGCACACCTGAGTATAATCAACCAATTAAGACCCAAAGGGCAGCATTTCCCCAAGGACAAATTTCAGAGCATTCGAAAAGAAGCATGGATGGGAACGGGTAACAGAAAGGAAGTACATATGTGATGGTACATGAGATGAAACAAAATGTGTTTAATTGTTGAAAAAAACTGATGATCTGCTCTGTAAACCGTCACCCAATTCACAACAAAATCAATTTACAAAAAGAAAAAAGTAAAACAAGTAAAAATATGAGCTTCATCTACAGTGCCACACACACACACTTTCTATTCATCCTTTCTGCCTTTGCTAACCCCAAGGTCAGCAGTTCAAAATCACCAGCCACTCCATGGGAAAAAGATGAGGTTTTCCATTCCTGTAAGGAGCTCCAGTCTAGGAAACCCACAGGGGCATTCTACCCTATCCTACAAGGTCGCTGTGAGTCTGCATCAATCTTATGGCATTGAGTTGTTTTTGTTTTGTCTTTTAATCTGTAGCTGATAGGCTATATATTTTACTTAATGATTTAACTTGCCTCAAATTAATAGGTTTTAAATATTAGTATAGAATGAAGTTTTGCATTTTTTATCCACAACTCTATGGCTATCAGAAAGTTAAGTGTCTACAACAGGTGAGTGACCCAACGAACACCTGCAGAGGAAATGAGAGGAGGAGGGAAGGTCGAAGAGAGGGCAGGAAGGGAAGATAGGTAAGGGAAGAGAGGATGGGTGAAATAGACTCTATAGTAAGACAGCCACAGCGAATACCCAAAACGAGTCTGCCTGGGTCATTCATAAAAACCGAGTTGATTCCAAAATATTCCTTTTTTGAAAATACAATTCACAATGTATAACAAAAGCTAAGACTTTGTCAAACTACTTCTGCTTTTACCAAACTTTATGTAGGATTTTATATAGAAAATGTACTTATAATGTCATTAACAGACATATGAAAATATCTATAGAATGCATAGAAACTGAGAGAAATTTTACAAAGCACATGGGCTGTGATATCTTCCCAAGATAACACTGACTGTGCCGGGGTAAAGTCAAATCATTCCATGCCATACACCCTAAAGTATGTTAGCGAGTCACCATCACAGTGAACAGCGTCCATTTCTACAGAGAAAGCGTACATGGTTCGGCTGGGAGTGAAGCAGAGGAGCAGAAATGCTCCCTGCTGCAAGCTGACAGTTACATGGGACCCCTGAAGTTTTAAATTGAGTTCCTCTGCTAATTACCGGCCTGAAAGAGACAAAGAATGATCCACATTTTATTCTCTGCTGAACTTGCAACAAGCACTCGTGAATGGGACATTAGGGTCAAGCTGGGAAGCTCCAGTTTGTTTGACCGAGTACAGAGCATGGTGTCACCTCCCGCGCAAATAAGGTCAGGTACACCTCCCTGCCTTGGGTTCCCACCAGGGAGATGTCAGTGTAACCGGGGCTAACTGAGGACTTGAGAGAGAGGATAAAACAAAAACGCAAACAAAACAGAAAACAAAAAATCACGTTGCCTATGGATTTGAAGTTCTGTGTTTTAAAATGAATTCAAATGTGTACAATCTCATTCTTTTCCATCACATGCTACACCTAGTGGTAAGAGTGTCAACTATTCTGTCTATTTTCTAAACAGCTCATTGTATGACCAGTAAAGCTACACAGCAGGCAGGTACTTTAATGAAACAGGCCTATTCTCTGGGGACAAGAACCTGTGGTTGAAACGCTAGCACTGTGATCATGAAAGCACTTTGTTCTTGCCAATGAGCAATACTTTTGATGTGGATCCTGATCAAAAATCCCCTTGGGAAGGAAAAACGTGTAGCGGTGGGGAGGGGGGAACAAAGGAGTGTTGTGATGTGAGATTTCAAAACAGATTTTCTCAGAAGAAAAAATACCTTCAGCATTCAAAATGGGTATGCATTCTACCTTTCTGGAAAGTCATAGAATGACGTTGCCAAAGCAGCCTCATTGAAGTTAAAGTAATAAAAGTAATTAATTTATTCATTCAACCAACAGTGTTGAGTATACTACTTTCGTGCATGGAAGAAACATAAGAACACTCGAGAACACAATCCCATGACCAGTGCAATTTCTTTCTCTCTTCTCTTTATTTAACTTACTATAACTCGGCATCCAACATGTGGCTGAATGAAAAAAACCTAGGGGCAGCTTACACACTGTAGCCCGGCATGTGAGAGTTAGGAAACAAGCACTAATCAATGGGCACCTCCTCATAGTGTCACAGTGAAGACTTTGGGGAATCACAGAGAATGTGTTTGACATCCCAGCTCCTTCATTTAATGGCTGTCTGCAGGAATAGGAAACTTCATGGTCTCAATTTCCTTAATATAAAAAATAATCGTGTAGCAGTGCCTACTGTACACAGTAGTTAAGAACATGAAGTGTGACACTGCCAAGAACCTTTTACGCATGTTTTTAACAAAGTAGAATTATTTTGGCTATCTTTTAAAATGCTAAACCTACATCAGTTCTTAAATAATTATACACATACTTTGTGGCAAGAATCCAGAAGCACCAAACTTTATTTTACCTCTTGTGAAATCATAGCCTCTAAAAATATAACCCTTAGACTGTTCATGCGTCCTAAGCATCTTAACCAATAAACTCCACCTTCAAGGAGCCCTTCTGAAAAAATAAACAAGAAAATTCTTACCGAGTTTTGGCAAAGAATAGGGCACTTTAAAGTAGTCTTCATAAAACTCAATTAGTCTCTTTGTTATATGGAGGGCGTAGTGCCCGGATCCTCTTCTGATGGCGTCGGGTCTTGCATACAACCGCACCTAAAACATATGCAGACGCAGCACTTTAGCCTTTTGGTCTCAAGTTGTATCTATCGTGCAAATATGAACCTACACAAATTACTTCAAGGACTACAAAAATTAAACAATATCCTTTGTCCATTATATCAAGGCACTTTGTAATTGAAAGAATCAAACTACAACAATTGAAGTAACCAAGGTGAGCAAGTTACAATTTCCTCCCTTTGCAAGACGACAAAGAGAACAATTCTATACCTTGCTTCAAAATAAATATTCAAAGTGATCACTTATGTGCGCCTGTTAGAGATTTGAAGGTATGGTGGATTAATATAATGGGTCCCTAACGATGCTGAAAATACTCAGGATACGGTGGCTCAGCAGGAGAGAAAATTCATGGTTTGTTAAAGACATATTATAACAAACTTTGAAAGTATTACTGAGCAGGGCAGAAATATAATTTATGCCCCCTTCTTTTCTTTGGAAAAAACCTGTCTTGTTCCCAATCTGCAAACCAGGGATAGAAAATTCTTGCCTGGACATCAACAATCCTCATTCTGGTGGGCACTCTGCAAGTGCTCCTGGCTCAAACCCAGCTGAACATCATTCATATTCCAGCACAATCTGGACCCTTAATATGGATTTTAAATCAAGCACTGTATATTATCTAGTCCTCAGCCAAGAAGGATCCTAAGGCAAGTAACATAAAACTGAACAAAACTAACAATTGTACAGAAAAGGCTAAAATGAGATTAGTTTCCCTAAAGCTTTCATAAAGCTATCCAGCATCCTTCTTTCCAAAGGCTAAGTCTATTTTTCACAGATGTGGTCCCTAATCCTCATATCAATTGTGTGAATAAGAAATGTGTATTTTGTACAGCAGTGGAGAGCAGTGTCCTGGGAGTTGGATTTTAGTCCAACTCTGCCACTAAGAACGTGGGATGCTGGTGAGCAAATTACTTAACCTGCTTGGGTCTCAAATGTTCTCATTTATAAAATAAAGGTGTTTGCCACCAGATAGTTCTACAGTGTTTTTCAATTCTAAAACACCTATTCCCAATCCCATTTTACAGATAAAAGGATTTATTATTTTCTTACTGGTGATTTTCCCAAATCAGTATAAAATATTTTATTTAGTATATGTAAATGGATATTTATGTTCATAAAGACTACAAAGGAAAACTGTAGTCCATGTGTAATGGTTAGATCTTATACTAACTTGGTACTTTTGTGGAGGCAGGGGTGGAGTCAAACCTGTCAATCATGTAGTCGCCTAGTGACGCCTCCTTGGGGGCGTGGCTTTTTATAAGCGAACAGCAAGAACTTCTTTCTCAAGCCCGCCGCCTTCCCTGCTTGCCAAGATTGTGTCTGCCTCTAGCGTCAGCCCCATGTGGACTGCAGACCCTGCATGTTTCAACACCCTGCCATTTCCCACCAACCCTGGATCCACAGGACTCTGCGCCCACCTGTGATCCCCCTGCTTCCGCTAAAGGTACTTGTTCTGTTTCATCCGCCTGCCTCAGCTGGGATGCATTCTTGATGTGAAATTGTTTCTTGATATCAAGGGTTTTTTTTTTTCTGATTTCAAATCCATAAACAATCTATGTCATTGGTTTTGTTTCTTTAGACACCCTAGCCTACCCCATCGCAATATAACACATGATTGTACAGGTGACTCTTTACCATCTATATTAAAAGGAGAGAGAAGGGAAAACCAAAGCAGCTGCTCTTAAGTCAATTCTGAAGCAGCAGCTCGATATGTCCCAGAGCAGACCCGCTCCATAGAAGTGTATCACGGTAATTCGTCTGGAAGTCGTTCCTCGGGACTTCCTTCAACAGAATTTCTGGGTAGGGGTGAGCCAATCGCAAACTATCTGTACAGTCAAGATATAAGTACCTCAGGCACTTCCTGTTCTTGAGACAGCTGGGCAAGGAGCTCCCCTAGTCAATTGCTCTTGTTTTGGGACTCTCAGGTGTGAGCAGTTAGGAGTAAAATCACTAAAACGGAGCAATAGGGACATCAAATAGGGAAGGGGATCTAGCCTATACAACAGCAACTGTCATAGAAACTAATTCACTGTCAACAGATATTTAATTAGCACGTGCTCGGTGCCATAATAATCCGAGAAGTGGTGGACTGCTCACAAAAAGGTCAGTGGTTCAAAGCCACCAGCTAACTGAGAGGTCACCACTTCAAACTCACACTTCAGGAGCAGCATGAGGCCATCTGTTTCCATTGAGGTTTACAGCCTCGGAAATTCTAAGGGACACTGCCTGCCTCTCTGTCCCGCAGGGTCACTATGAATCAGAATTACTCAATGGCAGTTGGTTTAGTTTTTTGATTATTTTTAATAGGGATGAAAAAGACTACAGGAGGAGCAGGTGTGCATGTGTGTGTGAGAGATTGAGAGAGAGAAATGACTCAATGGCAGTGGGTGTTTTGTTCTTTGGGGGGAATTTTGTACCATGGTCAAGGCTAAGTATTTTTTATTTAATGATGAAGAAAACATGGTCTCTAGTTAAATGAGGTACAAAGCATTAAGGTACAAAGATCAGAGATAATATAATCATCATTATTAAAAAGCTTAACATATATTCAGTAATTTAGTATTTGTATTTTTTAGTTACATTATTTTCATATCAACTTGAAGATATGAAAATGTAGGGGTGGAGTCCAGTCTGTCAATCAGGTCACAGCCTGATGATGCCTCCTGTTGGGCATGGTCTTCTCATATGAAGGATCCTGGGCGCTCTCTCTCTCTCTCTCTCTCTCTCTCTCTCTCTCTCGCTCGCTCTCGCTCTTGCTCTCGCTCTCTCTCGCTCTCTCTTTTTCTCTTCCCTCTGCCTTTACCCTCCTGCTGGCAAGCCACTCAGAGACCTTCCAGAGCCCTGTGATGCTTCTACCACCATTTGATCCACAAGACTTGTCACCTACCAGCCTGTGATCTTCCTGCATTTTGCATCATGGCTTGCAGCTGTGTGAGTCTGAAGAGGAATTTATGGACTAAGATCAGACTTACAGACTAGTATTGGACATAAGGACTTTATCAGGACTATACTGGGATATTTTATTTATGCAGAATTACTTCTTGATATAAAGCTCTCTCTTACACATATATGAGTGTCCTTGGAATCCACTCTGTCCAGCAAACACATTGTACAAGTAACATTTTCCTGTGATATAAATGGCAAATGTATCATGAGAAAAATATATAGCTTTCAGAAGGTTTGAAATGAAGTAACTAATAAATTCAAGTTAAAACTATAACTAGGACCACTACAAAATGACAGAGTAAGGGTCACTGATTTTAATCTTAAGCACCATCACCAATTTTGGTAAAAATGCAGCTATTTCTATCAATCAACTCCACCAGTCTGTCAAGCTATCTGCAGGACCAGACAAGAAACGCATGATTGAGTCAATCTGGTTGTTAAGAATTGATGGAAATGATCCAATTCCAGGTGAGGAAATAAGACATAGAAGCAGTGTCTTCATTTATTCATTCCAACATGTATTGCATGCCTGCTGTGTACCAGGCACTTTACGGGAGCCTACAAATAAAACAA
Organism: Tenrec ecaudatus; assembly: GCF_050624435.1. NCBI lineage: Eukaryota > Metazoa > Chordata > Mammalia > Afrosoricida > Tenrecidae > Tenrec > Tenrec ecaudatus. The sequence continues at coordinate 1,636,558 of NW_027459455.1, forward strand.
GACCACAGAGTGCGTAGCCCTCGAGGTCTGAAGTTTGAACTCACCAGCCGCTCCAATGGAAAAAAGATAAGTTTTTGGTTCCTGTAAAGATTTACAGCCTTGGAAACCAAAAGTGGCAATTCTGCTCTGTCCTATAAGGTCAGTGTGAGTCAGAATTGACTAGATTCATACCATGCACTTCATAGCAGTGCCTAGATGTTGATAAGTAATGGCATGGATTAAGTTGTGTATCCTCAAAAGATGGGTGAGCTTGGCTGGATCATGATTTCCTGTATTGTGATTTTATTACTCCCCCACTTCGTGATCTTCTATGTATAGCTGAAGCTGGACTAGGTCATGGTGATGAGGATTATGTTATGTTTGTTGTGTCACCGAGGCAGGATTCAGTGGGAGGCAACAGCCCTAGTCAAGATAAGGCCCCTCGTCCAGTGTCAGGAGAATCCTCCGGGGAGATAAGAAGAGAGAGAGAGAGGACCCTCCCCACCACAGTGAAAGAAAAGCCAGCAGAGTGTGTCTTTTTCACCGGGATCCCTGCCCTGAGAGCCTAGATTCAGGGAAAGAGGGATGTCCATACAGATGGAAATCTCCAAGGAATGCCAAGCCCACAGATGCTGAGGGCAGACAAGGACTTTGTCTTAGAGTCAACAGAGGAAGAAAGCCTTCCCCTAGATCTGGCATTTTGAGTTCTGACTTCTAGCCCTGAAACCATGAGAAAATAAACGAACTTGTCAAAGCCATCCCGGTGCTTAAGCTGTGTTGTAGCACCACTACTCTTCACGGCATCTTAAATGACACACAGATTAACAGCAAAAGGACAATATGAACATCAAAAGGGCATCTTTTGCTTTTCCTCTCATTCCAACAGATCAACTGATTAATCTCTTGTCCAAGGCCAAGTCCTTATTCCATCCCCTTTTACTTGAACAAAGACGTCACTGCCAAAATGCCTTCCCCGTTTCCTGCATCACCAACTGATGCCTGCCTCCTGGATCATTCTCCTCGGTAGGCACATACTCTGTTTTGTCTCCTTTGTTAAAATTAAAAACCGAAAAACCCTTAACCTCTGTTCCTCCAATTATTGTCCCATATTTCCATTCCCTTTTATATCAATGATACTCAAAAGAGTTTCCTATATTATAATAAACAACATAAAATGTAATATGAACCAGCATGAAAGTGGGCATATAATATAGAGACAATTATAAATGGGGTGTTTTGAAACGTATATCCCCTGCTTTTAAGTTGCTCATGAACTACAACCAGGCTTTTTTTTTTTTTTAATTTTAACAATTTATTGGGGCTCATACAATTCTTTTCACAGTTCATTAACCAGGCTTTTATACCCAGAAAACCAACACTAAATCCAATGTCACTGAGTTGATTCCAACTCCATGTTGGGTTTCCAAGGCTGTAAATCTTCAAGGGTGCAGAAAGCCTCAACTTGCCTCCATGAAGCAGTTGATGCATTTGAAGCCCTGACACTGTGGTTGGTAGTCAGCCCAAAGCACCACCTGGGCCCCCAACAGTCTACCAGAACTAGACGCACCAAAAGTACCCTACTAATGACTTCACAATGCATGCTTGCCCTGTCAGCAGTGCTTGGGACAGGCGATCATGTGTTCTCTTTGAAACACTTTTGTTATTTGACTTCTATTCCCACTTAAGCACTCCCAAGTTTGGCTGGCTCCTCCTCTTTCTTCCCTCAATGGTAGAGAGATCCGGATTGCAAGCCATAGGCTCCTTCCACAGGCTGTCTACACTTAAGATCTTGCTAATCATATATCATATCTAGTTTTCAGATATTAAAACTGAAGACTTTCCCTACAATTTCAGATTTGTAAATGCAGCTGCCAACTGATACCTCCACTCAAATATCTATCAGTCATATTAAAACCAAACCTTGATACCTTGATATCTGTCTCTCTCTCTCTCTCTCTCTCTCTCTCTCTCTCTCTCTCTCTCTCTCTCTCTCTCTCACACACACACACACACACACACACACACACACACACACATCCTGCTTCTCCTATAGTCTGTTTCATCCTGTTTAAAACTAATCCAAAAAACAAAGCAGCCACTGTTGAATCAATTCTGACTCATCGTGACACTGTAGGACAGAGTCAAACTACTTCCAGGATCTCCAAGACTGTGAACTGTACATGCTGACAGAAAAAAAACGCATCTCCTCTGTCCCTGGGAGTAGCAGGTCAGCTCCCACTGCAGACCTACCTAAAAGGCTTATTAGTGTTGTGCTTAACCATAGTTAAGTGCATGCAGCAGGACAATGGTACACTTACCCACTCTATGACATTTCAAAGTTTGCATAGACTGGCAATAGAAAATAATAAAAGAAATCTGCATGCAACTTTCAGATATGTCTCTTATGAAAGGCATTTAAAACAATCAGGCAGATAGCCGTGAATCTAAACCAGCCAAAGACCATAAGCTGGAGCTCTTCTGACCCCAGCACTTTAGTAACAATGAAGATAAATCACAGCGTCAGTAAAGGGAGATAGAATGCATGTCAGTCTTGGCTCCATGGAAAAGACATATGAGACACACTCGGGGAAACTAAATTTACACAGTCTCCAGAATGAGCATCAAGGAGGGAAGCTGATCACACTCTATAAATACCACCAAGGTAACACCATAAATAATTAAGGAGAGGAAATATTCGTCATCTCTGAAGGAGCTCTAAAAATGAAGTTTTAGATTTACTTCTCTATTCCCACTTCTTGGCATCAAAACAGCTTTGTGTTGAGAGTTGGTTGCTCCTGCCCAGGACATATTGGCGCAGAAGAGTTGACATGTGGCTATAGTTACTCAGCCCTGCATAAGAAGAAGGACTCTCCTTTGTCCCACAGACCATACAGCTCAGACCCCCCAGCAGTGGAGGGATTAGACCTCTGCCAATCAACACTTCTGAAGCATGCCTCTAACCACCCCAGGGAGCCAGTGTCCAACCCTCCTAAACACAAGAAAAAGAAATTGGATTTGTGGCTTCTCAAAAAGTTAAAAATGAGGGGTCATAGGGAAGAGATGAGTCAGTCAGGGTGCAGTGTGGCACCAATGAAACACACAACTTTTCTCTAGTTCTTTGGTGTTTCCTTCACCCCACTATCATGACCTCAATTCTACCTTACAAATTGGATTAGACCAGAGCATGCCAACTGCTATAGATAAAAGCCCCAAACACAGGGAATCCAGGATAGATAAACCCTCAGGGCCAACAATGAGAGTGGCGATACCAGGAGGATTAGGGGATAGTGGGGGAAGAAAGGGGGAATCAATCACAATGATCAACAAGAACCCCCTCCAAGGGGGACAAATAATGGAAAAGTGGGTGAGGAATGATGGGGGACAAGGTAAGATATGGAAATAATAATCTATAACTTATCAAGGGTTTGTGAGGGTGGGTGCGGAGGGGAGGTAGGGGAAGAAATGGGGAGCTGATATCAGGGGTTCAATTGGGAATAGAATGCCTTGAGAATGATGGTGGCGGCATATGTGCAAATGTGCTTGGCACACTGGATGAATGTATGGATCGTGATAAGGGATGTAAGAGTCCCCAATAAAAGTATTTTAAAAAATGCAATGACCACATAAGACAGCAATTCCACTCCTAGGCATATGTTCAAAAAATTAAAAGCAGGACACTGATACTTATATACCAATGTTCATTGTAGCATTAGTCATAATAGTAAAAACTCGAAACAACCAAAATGCCTGTCAACAAATGAATGGATAAGCAAAATGTCTGTGCATACCTATGAAATCTGCTGTCATCTACGCTGGCTCATGGGGACCCCGTGGATGTCAGAGGGGAAGTTTGTTCCATAGAGTTTTCCATGGCTGAAATTTTACAGAAATAGACTGGCAGGGTTTTCTTCTGCAGAGTTTCTTGATAATTTCAGACAGCCAGCCTTGTAATTATTAACTGACAACTATGTGTCTCACCCAAAGAAGGTACACACATACGATGGAATATTACTTACTCCATACACATAAATGAAGTTAACATACACATACTACAATAGATGAACTTAGAAAGCATTCTGCAAAGTGAAATAACCCAGAGAGAAAATGACAGGTGTTGCACAATCCCACCTAAATAAGCAATAAAGTAGGCAAATGTACAGCGTAGAATGTATATCAGTGGTCCTCAGGCTCAGAGGGGGGGGAAGGAAAGTAAGGACTTAATGTGCACTGAGCTCCAGGTGACCAACGTTTTAGAATAGCACTGCCCACAACTATCCAAAGGAAGAAACACAGTAACAGTGGGTCTACTGCATGTATGTATGTATGTATATATATGTATATATGTATATATATTCTATTTGCTCAAATGAGTGCTCACCATGTAATAACATGGCATTTAGCAACCTGTAAAGTATAGGTAAAACATCTAGAGATTTCATTAAAGTGCAATTCTAAGTAGGTCTGAGGGGATTAGATGTGAAAGTTGAGAACAAAGAAAAATCAGTTTAAAAATATGACTTTGGTCATAGAAAAAATGCTGAATATTGTTTGATAAAACATTTCAAGACCAATTACCTATTCATTGAAATGCCTTTTTTAAACAGAATAAACTACACACATGGAAATGGTTGGTTAGAATACACAAGAATCAATCAACTTTATCTGTGTAAAGACAAGATGGAAAAAGTTCAATTTCATTAGACAAAACAACGTCAAGGAACAGCCATGAAAAGAGATCATCAATGGCTCATATGCAAGTTCAAGTTGAAGCTGAAAAAAGAAATCCATGAAAGCCAAAATAGAGCGTGGATTTAAAAGGCCATCTCAAAAATAGATAGGACACATTAGACCAGATGAGTTGTGGGATCATATCAAGGATACCATACATTGAGTCTCTCTCGGCCCGCTGAGGGCCGCTCTGGCCGGTGCTTCGCCCCGGCGCCTCCGTGCGCTCGGCCAACGGCCTCCGAGAGCGCCCCCCCGAGCGCCCCGGGAGCCAGCGGGCGGCGGCCCTCGCCGGGGACCCTCCAGCGGGCCCAGGGCCCCTTTTGTTCCCCGTAGGACTTTTTGGAAAAGAACTTAAACGAATGGTTTCCATGAGGGGGCTTCAGAAAAGTCGTAAGCTTGAATTCAGAGATGATGGAGTTTTTCCATTTTTTTTAAGCACCCTCATGTACATAAAAACCTTGAACTAAGACCACACCATATATGCTAAAAAAAAAAAACAACAAAACTGGAGGGTGTTTTTTGGGAACCAAGTGGCTCTAAATCCAACACATGCCCTTTGAAGCAAGTTAAAGGATTTACTATGAAGCCCAGAAGCAGATAGTGCCAAGTAGCAGGCAGTAGTAGTTACCCATTTGGTGAGTGGGGCAGCATTTCCTTCCCCCACTGCTGCTGAGATGGCGGAAATCAGTCGCATCCAGTATGAGATGGAATACACCGAAGGTATCAGTCAGCGAATGAGGGTCCCAGAGAAGTTAAAAGTAGCACCGCCGAATTCTGACCTAGAACAAGGATTTCAAGACGGCTCTCCAAATGCTAGTGTGATAATGCAGGTCCCAGAGAGGATTGTTGTGGCAGGAAATAATGAAGACATTCCATTTTCAAGACCAGCAGATCTTGACCTTATTCAATCAACTCCCTTTAAGCCTCTGGCACTGAAAACACCACCGCGTGTTCTTACACTAAGTGAAAGACCGCTAGACTTCCTAGACTTAGAAAGACCTGTACCAACGCCTCAAAATGAAGAAGTGAAATGTCGATTGATGACAAACCTCGTCCTGGATGTGTGTCAGCTTCCCAAACAGACGAAAATGATGACAAAATCTGTGCACTTGTGCTCAAAGACTAATGACAGACCATTGAAGAGATGGGGACGTTATCTGAGCTCAGTTCAGCAAATTGTAACGGAAGATTTAGGAATGAGAAGGGACGCTGCAAAGTTTGTTCCATGGGTTCTGACTGACCAGGGAAAAGAGCCGTGGAAACATGCCTGTGCTCTGAAAGAACAACTCTGAAATGCCCCCAACATTTTTCTCCAAGGTCATTACTGGTAAACAGACATGGTGCTATTCTTTATACCCCGAAACCAAACACCAGTCAAGCCAATGGAAGACGCATTGTCACCTTGCCCAAAAAAAAGTTCATCAAGTGAAATCAAAGATCAAGACGATTCTCATTTGTTTTTGTTTTTTGGATATAATGGGGGATAGTGCATTTGGAGTTCATTCCACTACGTCAAACTGTTAATCACACTTTCTGTTTAGAGGTTGTGAAAGATCTCGTAATGTTGTGTGACAGAAGTCTGATCTGTGGCAGAAGGGACACTGCTTTTGCCACCATGACAATACACTTGCTCATGTAGCCATCTCATTGTGCCAGGTTTTGCCAAAAAGGGCATGCCTCTCTTCCCCACACACCTTACTCACCTGACTTTGCTCCGGGCAACTTCTTTTTGTTTCTGTGAATGCAGAGGGACATGAATGGACAGTAATTTGATGACATAGAGAGGTGAGGACAAAAGCGAGGGAGGCGCTATCAGCCATCCAAATAGATGGGTTTGAAAAATGTTTCCAAGAATGGAATCGCAGATTTTACAAATGTGTTAAGTGTAATGGAGAGTACTCTGAAGGTGATAGAGTTGCTTTGTAAAAATATTTGAATACATAGCTTTGAAAAAAAAAAAAAAAAGGATACCATACATTAAAAAGGCAAAGTCAGAAAAATTTTTAAAAATTAAAAACAGAGGGGACCCGGAAATGTGCTTTGGGGCACAGAATGGTAGCTAAAGCCAATAGAGAGATGCTGAATCAAAAGAGTTACACAGAAGGTTTCAAAACCTAGAGGTTGTTATCATGAAAAATTCAAACACCTGGAAATAAACAACTAAGAAGGAAAAACATACCCAATATTTTTCAAGTTGAAAGAACTGAAAAGGAAAGGGTTCAGTCATAATATTGAAAGATTCGGCAAAACAAGAGGGAAACCCTACAAAAGATGGCTTTCCAGAATGGCTGTTACAATGGGCTCATCCATGACAATTATGGAGATGGTGCAAGACCAGATAGTGTTCTGCTACATATAGTGTTGTAATAAATCAAAGATGACCTGGCAATATCACACCAACATCATAGACCAGATACTGAACAACAAAAATATAATCAAGAACTGACAGCACTAAGAAACTAATGACACACCCATTCAGAAGTTTCAATAAATGGCTCCAACCCTGGACACACTCACACATCTGTTTAGAAGATGGCTATCTGTTTGGAAGATAGTAACCAGACTACAGCCTGAAAAGATGCCTATTTGTTCCCATTCCAAAGAAAGGTGAGCCAATTGAATACCAGGCTTTTCAAAAGTTTGTGAAAAAGAAAAGAGATTAGGAAAATGAATTTCCACTAACTTTTTAAAGCCCCCTTGTACCTACATTATCAAACAATATCTTTAATATTGAATTGTCTTAGCGTTCTCTATTTTACTTCTCTAGATTCCAATATCCATTGAAGTGGCTACACAGCAACTCAGAGACCAAATCCACGATTAAATGATTTATTAAAGAAGTTAACAAATTGTAATGCCCATAAGAGGTGCTCAGGGTAGTTGCTAACCAGGACATGTGTGTGACAAAGTCACAGGTCTGTTAATACGGCCAAATTGGCGTACCCTTTTGCTGTAACCCTCAATCCAAAGGCAGTCAGCTCAAGCTCTATGGATCAGCAACCCAGCTCTTTTAAGAACCCAGAGGTGCCCCACTGGAGAAGTCTGCCTCCTGAACAACAGCCCTAATCTCAGCTCGGAAACCCAGCCCTCCCCTCTCATGCTCTAGCTCCTGGTGTGACAGCTGCCCCTCTGCTGCGATAACTGTCATCTGGATCCAGAAGGACCCTATGCAGTCATCTCTGGTCCACTCTTGCGTCCTGCTGATAAGGACATCCCTACTCTTCCTTCTCAGGTGATACACAGCAGGATGGCACTCCCAGGAATCCTGTTTTCAATGACTCACAAGTGAATCTGATCAGTATTATCCCCACCTTCTTACCAGACCCATGCATGGAAAGGTTGTTTATGGGAGTTAGAGACTTTGGCCAGAAGAACCACATTAAATCATTCAGTGCCCCTTCGAGTATCACATGCAGTTAAAGCTTTACTGAAGATAATTCAACCATGGCTGCAGCAGTGAGTGGACAGAAAGCTGCCAAAGCTCAAGCTGCGTCCCAAAGACGATGCTGAATTAGAGACGCCATTGGGGGAGTCGGGGGATCCTGGCAAGAAGCAGAGAAGACCAGAAGCTTATTTACCTGTATTTTATTGACTACACAGAAGCATTTGACTGTGAGCATCCTAACAAATTATGGAGAACACTGCAAACAATGACCACTGCAGAACACTTCACTGAAGGCATGCAGAAGCTGTCAGAGACCACAAGGCAACTGTTAGAACAGAACAACGGAATGCTGTGAGGTTTAGAGCAGAAGGGAAATGTGTCTGGGTTGTGTCTATTCCATCTGTGTCCTGAGCAAGTAATCTGAGATTCTGGATGTTTTAAAGAATATGGCGTCAGGACTGGAAGTAGATTGACAACCTGCAATATATAAATGAGATAAGCTTGCTTGCTGAAAGTGAAGAGGACTTGGAACACTTCCTAATGAAGATCAGAGTGTAGCCTTCAGCAGACTGCAAATCCATGTGAAGAAAACAATGGACCCAAGTCAACATCATGATAAACTGAGAAAAGATTCATGTTCTCAAGGCTTTCATTTTATTTGTACCGATAATCAATGTCCATCGGAGCATCAATCAAAAAATCAAATGATCTATTACATTGGGGCAATCTTTTGCAAAAAGAGTTCTTTAAAGTGCTAAAGAGCTAACTTTGAGGACTAAGGTGTGCCTGACTCAAGCCATATTCTTTTCCATTAGCTCGTGTATGTAAAAACCGAGCAATAAATAAGAATTGATGCCTATAAATCATGGTGTTGGTGAAGGATACTGAAAGAACCATGGACTTCCAGAACAAAAACAAGTTTGCCTCAGAAGAAGTACAGGCAGAATGCTCTTTAGATGCAAGGATGAAAAGGCTTTGTCTCGCGTACTCTGGACATGTGATCCAGAAGGTCCGGTCCCTGGTCAACACAGACCGATTCTCACAGAAGTCTACACAGTGGGTTCCAAGATAACAGTGTTTCAGGGTAACCCAGAACTGGACTGCGTTTCACCTGTTGTACATAGGTTGCTCTGTGCTCCATTAAATTGGCAACCCACAATACCAACAACAGATCCGGGAAAGACTTTGAGAGTCTGTTTTTCTTAGTGCTCCTAAATGATCCTGAGGCTGCCGTGTTATGGGCCACTCTTTAATAGTAAGCATCGGAGGAGTTGAGAGTTTTGTGGGAGAGACAGGCACAGAGAGATAAAACTAATCTAACGACACGGCAACAAATAATAGAATTCGCCCTAGTAATGAAAAGAGTGAGGGGTTTGGTTGCTAACTGAAAGGGCGGTAGTTTGAACCCACCCCATTGTTCCACAAAAGAACTACCAGGCCATTTGCTCTATAAAGACGACAGACAACGCTGTATGGACAGCTTTACGGGGTCCCGTGAGGTCCTTGTGGGTCACAATTGACTCAGTAGCACATAACAAGCACAGCAACAACATATTATAGGTCACTAACTAAGCCTGAGGAAGTGCAGTTTCCCAGAGAAGAAAACTCTTCATTCAGTTCTGAAAAATGATGTTATTAAAGATCTTGAAAGGACGCTCAAGAAATTCTCGTGACATTTCCATTCACAGATAGTTAATATGACTAAGTTGAGGAATAAGAGGGATTCAATTAGATCCTGATTGACGTTGGTTGGCCTGGGATTTTACAGTGACTGAACAGAAGACAGTATGGAGCAGAACAGCACGGGCTTTCAAATCAGGTAACATCTCTGAACGAATGTTTCCCATGGGGAAATGGGCACAATAAAACCTGTCTCTGGGGTTGTAGAAGGTATAACAAATGTGAGCTCTTAACATGTGTCACGCTCTCTCCCCTTTTATTGGCATCTAAAATCAATGGCAACTCCAACCTCACCATAAATGCTCTCCCCACCCTCCATCCTTTATAGTTACTTTCATTTCTGATTGCTCTAAATGTGCTTATGTCTCTAAAAAAACACTGAATTTGCAAATTTTCTGTCTTCTAGGGAAAAATGAGTTAAATGTATTATTCCACTTGCTCACTGTTATTATTCTTTAAATAATAGTTCATAAGCCTATTCCTCAAAATAAGTAAAGATGTGGTCATCGTATATCTGCCTTAAGTTTTTCAAGGGAGCTTGGATTTCAAATATTCTGCCCACTCATTAAATAATGATCACCAATTTTTGGTTTAAAAAATGGCTACCACTGACATAAAACAGAGCATAATAAATTGCCACCATGGGTCCGCGGAAGGGTTTTACTAAAAAAAATTTTTTTTAATAATCTCATTCTAATGTTTGTCTTCAATTCCTAACATATAAGGTATGATGGGGCAAACCTCCATGATTACCATATTATCCCTGTACTCAGATTGTGTATAATCTGGGGGTTGGGGGGTGAGTCTGCAAAACCGGTTGCCACAATGTTGGAATTGGTCTGCATAATACCAAACCCAAAACCAAACTCACTGCTATTGAGTCTATTCCAGCTCACAGTGACCCTACAAGGACAGGGTAGAACTGTCACTGTGCATTTCACAGACCCTAACTCTTTATGGGAGAAGGAAGCCCCTTCTTTCGCTTACAGAGTGGCTGTTGGTTTCAAACTGCTGACCTGGTAGTTAGCAACAAATGGATTACCCTTATGCCACCAGGGCACCTTCTTGTGTGCTGAAGGCAGTTATTTCTTCCAGTGACCCACAGACAACACTTGACTCTCTTATTTTGGTTTCCATCTTCTGCTTGCCAGCCAAACAAAGAAAGTCTAGGCATTCTGCTCCCCATTTCTCTCCCATTCTACATGGAACAAAGTATTGTGATCCTAGTTAGAAGTTTGTTTCATGTTGCCTCTTGCAGTGCATAAATCCAGGCAATTATGTGATGGCCTTGCTGTTCCCTTGGTGCATTCTCTTCATACTTGCAGCGTTGGCCTGGTAGTGGCGAATTCCCAGAGCATTTGGTTGCGGAAAATATCGTGATTTTCCACACTTGTTTTTAAGTGACATCTTTCTGGGTAGAGGATTCTTAGTTAGAGATCATTTTTGTTTAATAATTTATACATTTTGTTCCATTGTCTAAAATTGCTGGGGGGTATGTACACTGATTCTATGAATGCTTCTCAGTAAGTTACACTGATCTTTGTCTCTTGCTGCTTTCCGAATTCTTTTGCTTTGGTTTTGAAGAGTTTTATTAGAAGACGGCTGGGAGTTAATCTTTGTCTCTTTTGGTTGACATCCATGGATTGTGTTTGGTTGCAGTTGGTTTGGGCGGGGTGACTGGTTGTGGTTGGGTAGTTGGGCGGTTGTGGCTGTTGGTTGTTGTTGTTGGCTGTGGTGTAAATTCCACTCAGAGTGACCTGTGTACAACAGAAGGACACACTGCCTGGTCTTCCACTGTCCTCACAATTGTTCTTTTCAAGGTCATTGTTGCAGTCACTGTGTCAGTTAATCTCTGTGAGGGCCTTCTGCTTTTTCACTGTGCCGACACGAGTCCGTAAGTCCCTCATTGGACTCATGCAGTCACATGCCATGATGCAGAATGCAAGAAGATCACAGGCCGGTGGGTGCAAAGTCTCGTGGTTCCAATGGCCGTGGATCCGAGAGTTCTCATAGTGACTCACCAGCAGGAAGGTGAAAGGAAAGAGAAAGAGGCGCCGGTCTCCAGGCAGCCATTTATTTCATCGCACCGCCTAAGGAGGTCATCAAGTTGCAACCTGGCTGGCAGGCTATCCTCCACCCACATCTTCTTACAGGAGCCAGGTACAAACAAAAAAAAACCCCCCTAACTATCACATTGTGCTTTTTCAGGAACCAGTCTCTACTGGTGACATGTTCAGAGTACACAAAACTAAGTCTCGCCATTCTCACATCAATAAAACACAAGTAAACTACTGGTAAGGATGTTTTCTTTCATCTAAGATCCAGCAACATCAATGTCATCCCTCCTCTGATTCCTGCTCAAAGTTCTGCTCATGTAGCTTCTCGTATTTGTTTCTCTGTTCAGTTCTGATCATCTCTATGGTTATCGCTTGAAAAATAATATCTATGTCTTTACTATTACTATAGAGTTCTGGAATGTCTATATTAGACTGATTCCTAATTAAATCAAATATTACCTTTTCTTTTGTTTCTTGTTCTTGAGGCTTGTTATTTTGTCTTTTAATTCACTCATTCTACAGTTTGTCTGTTGACCTCTACTATGGTCTCTCTCCTATTATATTACTACTTTGCCTTGTTTTCCAATTTTCTTTCTTTTTTAAGTTTCAGTTTCCTTGTTGAATCTCTCATTTTGTTCCTCCATTTTCTTTTTTAACCATTTCACTAGCATATAATTCACATATAATACAATAATTCAATCATATTTTTTAAAAGTAATACAATCATCACCACAATCAATTTCAGAACATTTACCTCGTGTATCCATTGTCATTAGCTCGCCATTTCCCTACAACCTCCCCCACTGTGCCATGAGGAAACCATTCATCCAATTACTTACTTGATATATTTCTATCTCAGTCGAAATATTAAAAAACCTTGTTGTACTTAGTTTAGTTTAAATTTGTTCTAATTTTAAAAGGCTCAAAAGAGAGATCAAGTGGTAAGGTGATACATTTTTAACCTAATTGTATCTTTAATAATCCACTTTCCAATACACTCCTTCCATTGTTTTCTGTGACTTTTGCTTCCTCCAAACACATTTAGCACCACGGTCTGAAAGTGATTGATTCTTCGCAGTAGTCTGACCTCATAGGATAAAATCTCTCTCCTCCATGCTTTTCTTTTGATTGATCCTTCTCTTGTAATTCTGCGTGCTTTACTATTTTTAGTTAAACCTTGGTCATTTTCCTATTTCTTTTTTAACTTTAAATGTCATACTCTAGTTTTCGGTGGGAACTGTCTCTGATTGACTGACCTGGTAGCACCAAGGTCAAATAACCAGGTGCCAATCAAAAGACTGGGGTCCACACTCAACAGCCTCTGCGTGGGGAAAGACCCCTGCCTTGGAAACCAGCGGGGTGCTGCACTCTGTCCACAGGTCCCTGTGTATCCGAATCAAGAGAGCAGCCATGGACTAGCTATCTTTTCCTGAAAGAAGTCATTATTCAGTGCTGATTCAGTTCCGGATGCTTGAATTCAGAAAGACAACAGGTATATATGGAAATGGCGGGAATATTTAGCTGCCTGGACTGTGATGTAAGCAACAGGGCTTGACTTTCCAGGGCAAAGACTAGAGGGCTCTTTCTTTCCCTCATGGGTGCCCCTTTACCCTCCTGAGTACCCCTTTACAGGCTCTCCGATGGTGTCTCACAGTAGACCAAAAGCTGGCTCCTTCTCTCTGTGTCAGTAACGGTGTGGACTCTTCCCCCGACCCTGCTGCTTGCAGTTCCTCCCTGTCCTGCTGTCCATTTGTCTCGAACCTCAGCAAGATTCAAGTGTTCTCTCGTAGCGGCACAGCCTCCTGTTAACCCCTCTCAGGTTCAAGGCCTATGAATTCCTATCACCAATCCACACTGCTTTAACATACCAGGTGACAGCTTATTCAGGTGAGTTTCTCTTTGATGTCCCTTCTCTGGAGGACTGCCCAATCCCAGCTCAAAATGGCTGTGAAGAAGGAGTCATACAACGTTAGTGGGAAGGTTCTCTCGGCTGCTTTGCCATCGCTGGTCCTCATCGTCCCTGCTGCTGGAGTCACCCCAACTCCCAGGTTCTTAGCTGCAGCCCAGAATTCTGGGGCTTCCATCCATGCTGTATTTATTCACTGTTCGTTGAACAGGGTCACATTAGAGTTAGCCTGCCACCAACAAGGTTGGCAGTTCAAACCCACCAGATCTCCACAGGAGAAAGTTGAGACCGTTTCTATAAAGATTGACAGCCTCAGAAAACCTACATAAGATTGAGTCAGAGCGACTCAAGGGCGGTGGGTGGGTGGTTGCACTGAGCCGGTTTCTGGGGAATGAACAGGGGCACGCGCGCACTGCTTCTTCCTCCTCATTCTCTTTGCACTCGCTCTGCTTTTATGCTTCTTAACTCAATTCAATGAACAGTTTTAATTTTCTAAAAGCCGAACTATAGATAATGGTTACATAGGTGCTGTTATCATGAAACCCCAAAAGTTATTATACTTTCAAAATTTTGCAATTTTTCACAAAAGACTTCAAAATACCAACAAAAAAGGCGCTGAAATAAAATATCTCTAGATGCCAGAATCATTTCATATGTATATGTGCTCATCAGTTTATCTGGATTTCATATCTGTAGTCCAAAAAATTAATTCCTCATAAAGTAAATATAAAATGTCATTTAGGGCTGTGCAGTCTTAATGTTCCCTAAACTTTCTTGCCAGAGCACAGATGTCGTCCTCGGCAGAATATAAAGTCAACACTCTATGACTGGCAAGCTCTAAGCAACACATAGTCACAATAACAGAATCTGAGTGGGAGTGGATTTGGAAATACACAGTTCTTGTACCTGTTCTATCATGAAGAATCAGAGTGAACCTTATAACTACACCCTAAGTCATTTTTACTAAGGCAAAATTCTGGCAAGAAAGGAAAAATCTACAAATGAGCAAAGTGCCGACTGAGGCAATCAGGATGACGAATGATTTGCTGAACAACAAACGTTACAGAGATTTCTGCTCTCTGTGAGCATCGGAATGTGATTATTTTATACCAGACCCCTTGAGATACAATCCACGCTGGAGAGGCGGAGCGAACGACCTCAGTTCTCCTTCTCCTTTACAAAGATTAGAAGAAGAGAAAATAATTAGGAAAACCGTCCAGAGGCCTCTGTAAACCCAGAATTGTACCCATTCCACTAGATAAAAAAATCAAAGGTTGACTTTAGTCTCCAAACAACTGAACCATAAAACACTATTTCTCTATGTGCATCAACACTTGTGTTTGAATTATCCAATGTAATATTTTCATTTTTTTATTTATAAAAAAACCTGTTCCTAAAGGAAAATTTTTCCAATATTGTCTATTCAAAATATGATGTAAATAAACAATGAACAAGATACATTTCAGCTATACCTCAGTGCAAAATCACTGACCCTAAAAAATGGTATGAAGATATTTTTATCCCTATTTCCCATCACTTGAAGTATATTTAGGCTACATGGACAAGAGGGTCAGACATGGTTCACTAAGGACACAAACGGAGCTAATCATTAATGCTTGTGAATTTCCCCATTACCTGGGCCCTTCAATCTATATCCTTCTGCTTTTAATGCCTAGAGCAAGAATGCTTTAGTACCACACTACTGTTTTAACCTTCTTAATGTCACAAATTCCAGAGACTTTCCAAATTGCCTTGTTTCCTAAGTGGATCTGAATTATGTTCACTCTGATTCTCATTCACTGCCACTGAGTCGACTCCAACACATAATGGCATTCTAGGACAGGGTGGAGCTGTCCCTGTCCCTGGGAGTTTCTAGGACTGAAGCCTTCACGGGAATAGTAACTTTCAGCTTTCTCCTGTGGACCTGCAGCCCTTGTGGTTAGCATCCCAATGTGTAATCATCTTTGATTCATTCTCTTCTAATTCAAATTCCTATGATTTAACATTCTCTCATTCAGATAACTTTCTATCTGCTAAAACTTTCTTTCTGATAAACACAGAGCAAAACTCAACCTGGGGCTATTGATTCGGACTAACAGTGATGGAGGACAGTTGCTCCACGGGGTTTCCAAGGTGGAAAGATTTACAGAAACAGACTGCTTCGTCTTTCTCCTGTGGAGCAACTGCATGGCTTGAACTATAAGCGCCACCAATGTGCCGCCAGGTTCAGGACAGCACCAATATATTTGGTAAATATTCAGACAATCTACAGTTTCTGGTGTAATTTGTATTAGGTGTATCCGTGATTCCAATAATCTTCATTCTGCTCAGAGTTCAACTAAAATGCTTTGCTCTGAAGTAGGTGCTGAGGAAGAGATAAAAAAGGAAGGTGTGTAATTAACGGTGGTCCAAGACTACCGCATACTTACTATTTTAATGTCCTCTTTTCATGATTATGACATGCATTAATCTGGTAGCCCTGGTTATGCTGTGAGGAATGAATATTATTGAAAATTTACCCTGGTGCCAACCTCCATTGAGTATGTAGTGTCCAGTCACTTAAGAGTTCAACATGTGCAAATCAACAATTTATGTACTGTTGGTCTTAGCTAGCCTATACTTGAGTAATTTCCTTTGCTCGATGGTGTTTTTGATTCTAGTGAACAAATGAATGACACTATTAATAGATTTGTCTGATGCCCCTGTTCTGTATCATAAAATGATAACGATGTCTCTAAGGTGAACCAGAGACATGTATTAACCATAGAGACATGAATGGATCTGGAGCTTGCACTTAATGCCAGCCCGGATCTAAGAACAATTAGCTTTTATGACATGGCCCCGCTGGATGCTCATCCACATGAAGAGATCACTGAAGATAAGGATGTAAGAGCAAAGTGTGGTAAAAACGAAAAAACTAGATAGTGTCTGGCAATCAGAAAGACTCACATCTGGAGTCTTAAAGGCTTGTCTTCAAACAAGCAGCCATGTAAGTAAGTGGCCAACGAAGTCCACATAGAAGAAGCAAACCAGACTGTGTGATTCAAAAAAATGGTAAGCAATAAAACTCAAATCTTTCTAAAGGTGTTCCCTCCCCTCCTGGTCTCAGAGCCAAGTTCTGAACACCTGCCTGGTTTGCAGAAGGCTGTGCTGAGAGTAGAAGTCCAAATCCACTTGCAGAGCCCACGTGTGGAATAAGCTTCTCCTGAGTCCCCTCTGACCATAGTCGAGGGATATGAATAGACTTGTTATCCGACAAAGAGCATCGTAAGGTTGATTATGGTGGGTATATTTAGGTTAAAATGTAATATCTTATCATTTGATTACCCTTTTGACACATTGTCCAGTTTTTTCAGTTTGTTTTTTTTTTTTAAGTGAAGAGACAATATTCATGGACAGAGCTGCCAGTGAATCCTCTCAGAGCACAGATCAGGGCTGTGAACAGCCTTATTCTCATCCAGAGTGCAATGGGAAATAGGTCAGCGCAGATGAAGCTCACTTAAAATGGTCATTTAAAACACCTTATCATTTGAGCTCCTTTGTGTTCTAGTTCTATTTTCTATCCCCTTTTCAACTGAAGTTTTTCTCTGTTTTCCTTTGTTATTGTTGTTAGCTTTGGCGGTGTTGTTTTGTATGTTTTTCTGCATATGAAATCTAGGATATACAAATCTATAGACACAGTATTAATAGTTTCTTGAGGGTACGGCTGGAGAGGCTGGGGCAAATGGGAAGCTAATGACAATGAGTACAACAAAAAAGAAAATATTTTAAAACGGTGATGAGGATTGTACAACTCCTCTTAAGATGGCTGAATTACTGAAGGGTATGATATGTGCATTATATGCCAATAAAACTGTTCAAAAAAAATTAAAAACAGATAAAGCAAATTATTTAAAGGAAAAAAAGATAATTGACGTGCTCCCCTAGAACTAGCAAAGTAAACAGAAACAAATGCGGCTGTGAAGAAAGTAAAGCCTTTGACTACGGTCATTACTTCCTTGAACCGAACATCTCCAGGAACAGATCAAGTCTTTTTACCTGCAGACCACATGGTGGGTTCAGTCTGTGACCTTTGGTTAACAGTGAGCACTTAACCACTACACCACCAGGGCTCTTTCCTGTGTGTGCTGCTGCTAGACGCTGCTGAGGCAACTCTACACCCAACAGAACGGAACACTGCCCAGTCTTGTTCCATCGTCGCGTGTTTGCTGTTTGAGCCCATTGATGCAGTCACTGTGTAAATCCACCTTGTTCGGGTCGTCCTCTTTGCCACTGACTCACTGCTTTACAAAAACGATGCCCTTTTCCAGGGACTGGTCTCTTCTGATAACATGCCCAACGTCCATGAGATGAAGGCCTAAGGAGGATTATGGCTACTCTTCTTCCAGGACAAACGTGTACGTTCTTCTGGCCGTCCATGGTACTCTCAATATTCTTCAGCAATATCAAAAGTCAAAGGCATCAATCTTCTGTCCTCATCATTCAGCTTTCACATGCATGGGACCCACCTGAAATGACCATCGCTTAGACCGCAAAGTCACGCCTTAGACCTCAAAATGAAACTTTAAAGTGGTCGTGTGCAGATTCACCAATGCAAGCAATATGTCATTAGATTTCTTGATTGTTGCTTCCATGAATATTAATTGTGTATCCAAGTAAAATGAAATCCTTGACAACTTCTTTCTTTTCTCTACTTATGATTTTTCCTGTTTGTGAGTATTTTTGTCTTTCTTTTTTATAATTTCATTTCATTATAATTAACGTACAGTTCAATAACTCAGCCACGTGAAGGTTTGTGCAGTCCTGACAACAGTCAATTTTGGAACCTTTCCTTCCTTCTCGTTCCCATTGTTGTTGACTCCCTATTCCATCCCACAGCCCCTTCCCTTGCCCCCGGCAACCATCAGTCTACTGCAGGGCGTTGTCTTCCTTTACCAGTGAACATTTTCAAGTCCTCTTCGCTCTCAGCAAGCAATGTTGCGTCATCTGCATATCAAGAGTTGTTCATGAGTCTTCCTCCAATCCTGATGGCAAGTTTTTCTTCTTAGAGTCCAGGTTCTCAACTTATTTGCTCAGCATACAGATTGAAACTTGAGGGTTGATCAAATCATTTCTGCATCCAATTTCCCATGCTGGCCATCAAGGTCACCCACATTTAACTCCGCATCCCTATCCCCTTGCATTGTTCTACACCATTCCCTTAGCTGGGGCCATGTTTCTCACCGCACTTATCTATTGAACTGCCCGTTCATCTCTCGAGCATTTCACACCTGCTCCCTTTCCCACTTACACTCGCTCAAGTCCTACCTCCTCCATAAAGTCTTGCCCAGTTTCTTCAGTCATACCAGACATTATTCTGCCCCTCAGGAAATGTGTACCTCATCAGTCTTTGAGGGCACTCTAAGAGAGCAAAATGCATGGGAAGCATCTCAGATCAGAGACATTTAGTCTATTTAGGAGCAAAGTCATGAAATGCGCTCTATTGGTGTAAAAAGTTCCCTGCGAGTTCAATGTCTTGTATTTGCACTGTCCATGCAGAGTACAGAAATGTAACCATCCGAGCGTTTTTCATTCCTTGCGTGGGCTATACGGGCAGGTGAACTCTTTTAAGTATTTTCTTTTTTATTTTAAAAGACACTCAAAATTCTGAGGTGTGGTACTTACAACAAGGGTTTTAGAGACCAGCACTTAAAGATCAATCGGCTTCCTACTTATTAGATCGATAGCTTTGGCCAAGTCCTATAGCTTCTGTAAAGCCAAGAGGCTCTGTTGAAAGGAGCACATGATACCTCACAAAGCCATTATAAATAGTAAATGAGATAAAATACATGCGAGCTGCCTACAGAATACATGCTGCATATAAACTCCTCAAATGTTAACCTGGCTACGACAACCACAGACAAGTTTATGTAGGCAATGGTTCTCCACATACACTCCTGAGAGATGCAGTGGCAGCATCACCTGGGAACCATCTAAAAAGGCAAACCCCCAGGCCCCATCCCAGACTTTCTGAATTAAAAGCCCTGGGAGTGGAACCAAAGAATCTATGTTGGGAAAAGCCCTCCAGATAAATCTACTACACACTAAATACTGCCCCAGAAAATCACCAAGTTGTAAGAATTAGATCATATGTGTAAACCGCTTCGCTTAGTGACAAGCAAAGAGATACTAGCTAAATGGTTCCTATTATTTTTATTAAGATATATTTAATCTAAAAGTGCTTTCACTCTACTTCTGAACACATGTCCTGGCCTGTATATCAGTAACTCTCTAGTTGATTCAGTTACCTCGCTGCCTAATTACCAACCTTTGAGGCTGCTCCAAACTGCTGCTCACAAACGATATCCAATTGCCTGCCTAGGAACACCCCTGGGTCTAATTACAGCACCTGACCTCTGGCTGTAGGCGCATGACCATCAGCTAGCCCATCACAGGGGCGAGCACCAGTGGCCTCAGAATGGTGCTCACGCAGCTCCAGGCTGGACACCTCCTCTCGTACCCTTAATGTCACCACCCTACGTACACGACATGCAGGGTTCTGGATTGCTCGGATTTGTTGAGGTTTAGATTTTATTTTGTCTTTGCTTTTATTTTTTGAGGATTAGGGGCCTGAGTTGGGGAGAGTTGCTTTTGTTTCCTTAACAGCCGAATAGTAAAACTTTTCCATAAAAACTGTGTATTGCTCAAGGCCAGACCGTTAAGCAGCTGGGGCATTTTTGGGCACTGCCTGTTACTGATTTTATTTCTTTTTCACTGCACTTGCAAGCAAGTCATTTATCTTTAAGTTAGCAAGCAAGAAATGGGAAATAAAAGAAATATGTTTTATTTAAAGCAGTGTTTGGGGTTTGGAATGATGGGGGAAATGACATGGCCTACGCTGATTTCATTTTCATTCCACTGCACTGACAGCAAAACCATTTATCTTTTCTACAGCCCCACTTCCATCTCTCCTCTTTCCCTCCTGTTTCCCTTGTCTGTCCCCTCCACACCCTACTCTTGTCGCACCAGTGTTCTTGAATTTTGATGAGACCAAACTGGGGGAAAGCAGGACAAGTGATTCCTTTGGGTAACAAGCCCCAAGCTATCCGTCTCCTCTGTGATAAACAGATGGAATAAATAAAACATTATTTCAAGGCATAAATCAGAAGAGAACTTCCTTTTTCCATCCAAATGGAACAAATGATAATCAGAGAGACTGTTCCACTCACTCCCACTACTTATTTTCCTTTAAAATGGAGATGCAACATGCTACCAACTAGCGCTGCACCCTATGATGTAGCTGTAAAGCACAACAGAAACAACGTACAATAGCCACAAAAACTGATGTTCTTTGATAAGTTCTATATGCTTTGTTTTAATGTAATACACTTTCTTATCATGGAATTGGTAGGTAAAGGTAGGCATTACCAACCTGTAAGGAAAAATGGGTTCAATGTTTTACTATAATTACAGTCACTCTGATTTCCCACTCTGCTTGAGTCATACCCAATATGTATTTCTAAATCAAATGGTATTTTCATAATTTTAAAAACTTGAATATCTTTATTTTTATTAATTGAAGCCTCTAAGGATTTATCTGACCTAGATGGACTCTGTCCTTGTTTTTTATTTAACCTTTAACCTCCCATAATCCCCTCTGCTGGCTTCAGCAGAGTTGACAACGGTGGTCTCTAGTTTCCTATCAGACTTCCAATCAGTCAACTGTGAGTAGGGAAATATGGGCTAGCACCTCAAAGCCTAACAAAAGACAAGAATCTGGTGAGCTTTCCATAAATATTTTTGAAATGTGAACTTTATAAAAGAACTTTGAAACTAGTATTCATATTTTCATATATATTTCCAGTGACATAAAATTAGGATGTCAGAAATTATATATATGATATAAATATATATACATACATACATTTCTTACTGTCAGTTGATTATGACTCATATATAGATGCATATATAATTAAGGTTTTAAAATACACTAGATATTATTAAACATGCTCATACAAATTATAAGCTACATCAATAGCAAAAACTCTAGAGATTGTGCCATTTGAAAAACCGTAGTATAGCAATGCAAGCAAGTCAGAAAGAAGGACAATTTTCCTCTCTGTAAAATTACTTCATCCCACTTACAATCTCATCTTGCCTGGTTAAACTATTTCAACAAATTTATCTCTCACCCAGACCACTTATGATTCATGTGTAGTACCATTTCTCTCTAAAATATAACATGGTGAAAATTTAATAAAATTTCACAAGTATCTAGGGTAAAGATTGTCTGTTTGCCTATGAAAGTCTCCAGGTCATAAAAGTAAAAAGTATTCTCCTATTGTGTCTGTCCATGATTACAATGAACTAAATCACTGATAATCTAAAAGAAAATATACAAATATCTCTGTAACAACACTTTAGTGCCAGCATTTGCAAAGAAAATGAGTGGAACGTTGTTTCTGAAAAGAATATCGATCAAACTTAAATTTGACCCATTAATGTGTAATAAGTGACCCTACTTCAGAAAAGAAATTCCAAATTAGGAAATTACTTGGAACGCGTCAGTAACACTCAGCTTCTATTTTAAATCTCCTTGAGTCTGCACCCCACCCAATCAGTGACTGCCTTCACAGGAATTTAATTTTAGTAGGTGTCCATATGAGGTGATCCAAGAAGTTCATGGAAATTTTATATTATTTTTCACTTCCATTTTGTCAAAAAACTTTTTGAAGCCTCCTTATACACAGCATCACAAAAGCATACTATAATCATATCAAATTCAGAATGGAATTTGCGAGATTGGGTTGGAGTATTTCGGCTTCGAATGATATAATTCATAACCTGACATTGTTCAAACCTAGTAGAGCAGTTTTTTCCTCTCTGATACCCCTGGGTAATTTACAATGTATGTCAATATGCAAAAACCAGAGTGCCTGGTGTTGATTAGGCAAAAGCCAAAACACGCACAATTACTAAAACTGGGCTGCTTGCCCTGCATACACTCCTAGCAAGAAAACTGATGAGAAAACGTGTGGGAGACAAGCAGAAAGGGAAGTCTGAGCAGAACGAATTCCCCAAACAATCTTTTGAAAGTCAAAGCTATATCTTTTATATTTCACCCTGATAGGTAATCAAATAGCTTAGGTGTTAATTTTATGTGTTACATTTTCTTTCTTTCTACTATTAATCCGATAAAAGAGAATAACTGCTAAAAGCTAGCTTCATCTTGGATTTAAGGAGCTTTAAAAGGAAAATAAATAGTGTTAACAATGGCAAGGGGGTGGAGATTGTACGATATGTCTTCATTGTGGTCTCAGCAGTTTCCCACACTGGCAATTTCATGATGGGTAGACGTTGAATTCTGAGAAGAAATATCTCTGGTAAGTGTGTTCTAATAGGTGATCAAAAAAATAATGACAATTTCCCAAAGACTAATAATTTTAGAATATCACTCGTGCACATAACCTAATTACTTTTGTTAACAGCACGGGTTAATGGTATAAGAACAATCGTTCATTCTTTCACTCACTCACTTGCCTGACCAGCACTACTTATTTTTTCAGAAACTCTCCTACCCCTGTGAGGGTCCCACCCTCAAGTTCACATCATATTCTCACTTCCTCAATAGAAGTCTTAATGTGAATTAAGGAGAAATACGGACACTGCCCCTGACTCCCTCCCCTCCGAACTCTATTCCCTCTAATTAAAATCTGTTTCTTTAAGGTCTCCACCTTCTTGCACCTCCTCTCACTGGACACATCTGGTCAGTGCACATTATGAAACATCTTTGCCTCTGTAAGCGGGGAAATGAATAAGGCTCCTCCGAAGGAGCGATCCCACCCCTCGCGTGTCAGTTTGAGATAATGGACGACTCACCGGTGGCTGTGACGCTGTACTTTAAATGCAGCCAGGGCCACCAAAGGAAACGCATTTCAGCGAGCGTTCCCACACAGAGACCCCAAAGCAGAAATCAGGTATTAGCCACTGACCACTATAACGAGGGGAACACTGTTAGCTGCGTACCTGAAGGGGACCAGGCTCCCACTGCTGAGGGATTAAGAACACTGCTCGCTAAAGTGCCAGAAGCTGAGCCCCTCACCTTGGAAGGCCCTCAAAATAAGATAAGGAAGAGCTGCCTTCTCAAGGCAGAGTCCACCATAATAATGTGGATAGAGGAAAGCTTTGGGAAACTTCATTTACAGACAGAGCATCAAAATAAGAAGGAGCTACAAATATCAATTAATAACTAGAACATAGAATGTACAGAGTGTGGGATATAAAAAAGACTTCTCCCCAGCTTTGTCTCCCCCAAAGATATGCCAGACATTAGAGGCTGTTTGCAGGCACATGGTGGGAGGTCAGATGCTTAAGAGATATCCGCCCTGAAGGCATTCAGCCATCAGACTACTGTCTGGTCCCACCACAGGTGGGGCTCACTCCCTGCTGTTAGGGACAATGGAATGCTTCCCCTGAAAGCTTGGAGTCTGCAGCTCAAGGGCAATCAAGGTTAGCCCACCATCATGAGTCTAGGATCTGCCCATCTTGTCACATGTGTACCCCCAATAACTCCCCTTCCTATTGTGCGTATACCCCTAGATTGTCTCCCTCATTACTGTAGTACCTATAGTACAACCCTTTCCTGTGACATATGTCTTTACCTGTAATTAGGGGGCTTGCACACCCCCAAAAGATATATAAGCCTTGGTTAGTAATAAATCTTCCTCCTGCCCTCTCTGCCCGCGCTGTGCATGGACCTGGCTGTTGAGATCATGGCCATCCAGGAGGTGAGCATGCTACCAAGAAATGTGTCTGATTTCTTTATTTTACTCTCTCCCATCTCTCCCATTTCTCTATGACTTTATTATAATCTTTATATAGCTCAACAGTACAACTGTGCTTACTGAACCCATGATTATTTGTGGGGAGCTGGCTTCCCCCACAACAGAGTATGAATCTAGTAAAGTTGAAAGTCACCAAAAATGAAATGGAACACACAGAGATCAATATCCTACATATTCGTGAGCTGAATGGAATGGTTTTGATCAGTTTGAATCAGGTAGTGATTTGGCTATGGGAAGTGGGATAGTGTCAAACTCATCATCAAAGAGAATACTTGAAGCGCTCCCTTGAAGAACAATGTTGTCCGTGATAAAATATTATCTATACATCTACAGGAAGTCCTGTTAATACAACTTGTATCCAAATTTACAAACTAACACTAAAGCTACTGGTGAAGACATTGAAGAACTGTACCAATTTCTTCAGTATGAAACTGAACAAATATGCTATCAAGATGCCATCACAGTTATTGGCAATTGCAATGCAAAAGCTGGCAACAAAGAAAAAGGGGCAGTCATTGGGAACTATGACCCTGCTGACAGAAACAGTAACAGAATTTTGCAAGAACAATGACTCCTTAAGGATCTCTGTAGGCATGGTGGGCTATGCATTGAGCTTCAAACCACAAGGTCAGTGGTTCAAACACACCAGCAGCCCTGAAAGATAAAGATGAAGTTGTCTTACTCCTATAGAGATTTAGTCTCAGAAATCCAAAGGGGCAGTTCTACTCTATCCTACAGGGTTACTATGGACTTGAGTTAACAAATTCTGCAATGCAAATACCTTGTTCAACAACATAAACTGTGACTTGTACACATGGATCTCAACAGGTAGAGTACACAGGGATCAAAGGGACCACATTTTGAAGTTGGAGAAATGCAATATCAGCAGCCAAAGTGAAGCCATGAGCCAACTGTGGAACAGATCACCAATTGCTCACACACAAGTTCAAGTTGAAACTAAAGAAAATGAAAACAAATTGACATCGCTAAAATACAACTTTGAGTATATCCCATCTGAATTTCAAGAATACCTGTGGAACAGATATGCTCCATAGAAAACTAATGAGAGAAAATCTGTCATCTGTAGGTTGACATGAAGCTCATACATGAAGAAAACAAAAGGTGTTTAAAAGACAGGAAGCAAAAAGAGATCAAAATCCATATCAGAATAGACTCTAAAGCTAACTCCTGAACATATACAGCTATAGAAAACTGCAGAGAGGATAAAGTAAGAGCTTAAGGTGACCAAAATGAAGATGGAAGTTATCAAATAAAACCATAAGTACCACATGGAAGTAAAACTTTGCCAAAGATAATTCAACAATAGTCAATGCAGCATATTGACAGGTACCAGGCAGAATTTCAAGCTGGATTCAGAAGAGGACATGCAACAAGACTAACAATGACAGAAGATCCCAGAAAGATGTTTACTTGTGTTTTATTGATGGACTATGCAGAGTCATGAAGCTGTGTGCATCATAACAAACTCTGGGTAACATTGAGAATAACGGGAATTCCAAAATACTGATATCATAGTGCTTATGCAAAGCCTGTACATGGACTAAGAGGCAGCCATAGGAACATGAATGGATGTACACATTGGTTTAAAATCAAACAAGGTGTGTGTTAGGGTTGTATCCTTCACTATACTTATGCAATAGCATGCTGATCAAAAGATCTGTGAAGCTGCATGATATAAAGAAAAAATTGGCATCAAGATTGTAGGAAGGCATACTAAGAACCTGTGATATGCAGATTATACAACCTTACCTGCTGAAGGTGAGGAGGAGGAAGAATTTGCTGATTAAGATGAAGGACAGTCGCTTTTTAGTATAGGTTGCAATTCAATGCAAAGAAAACAAAAATACTCACAACTGGACCAATGGGTAACATCACAATAAACAGGGGAAAGATCAGTGTTTGCAAAAATTTTATTTTGTTGGTTTTTTCCCCAAAAAACCATTTTATTGGGGGCTAATATATTGTCATCCCATAGTTCAATCACATGGCGCAATATTGTACAACTGCTACCACAATCAGGTTCAAAACATTCGCTTCCTTCTTGAACTCTGACATCATCTCTCTCTCTTCTCCCATCACCCTCAATCATACTCCCAGAAACCCTTATTCTGCCTGCTGTCTCTATAGGTTCATCATTCCTGGATCTGATCAACAGAAAAATGTAACAAAAATTCAAGATAATTACCCCCAAAGACAAATTGCATCTAAAATAAAACCCAGTATAAAAACACAGACGCACACACAACACAGAAAATATTGAAAACCAGATCAGGCCCAACATTCATCACAGGAGCTTACCCTCAATGATAAAATACATCGAAGATAAACCCCGTAATGAAAAAAAGAAAGAAACTACAGAAAATGATGAAAACCAGATCAGGCTTAACAGAGGGGAAATCAGCTGCCAAGGTTTTCACTGCTCAAGTTAGGTTATCATTTTGATCTCCCTAGAGTCATCTTGCCATGCACTTGGTTTGGCAACCAGTTTCGTCCCATCCCTCAATTATGGATCTAGGGAATCAAGGAAGACTTATTTCCTATGTAGAACTCACAAACGTATCTTGGGCGCCCCCCATCACTCATAGCCTTCTGCAAACTAATGTCTCACAATTTAGGTTCTGATATTGTTGACCTCCTTTGGCTTCAGATGATATGGTTTATAATCCTTTGGTGGTCACTGATATTGGTGTACTTCTAAGTGGATTTAGTTGACATCTCACTTAGATGGCTGCTTATTTGGAAACAATCCTTTAAGACTTCTGATGTTATCTTTTTTCTGATAGTAAAGCACCATCTAATTTCTTCACCACACTTTGATATAGCATTCATATATCCTCGGTTCCCTATCAAGCAGGGCCATGATGTAAGCACTAATTGTTCTCTATAGGATATCGTATGAACCCAAAATCTATTTCTGGATGTATGGATTTTTATCTGCATTTGGCTCCCTTTAGAGACCGCATTGTCAATTTATGTTAGAGAGTCTTATTGATCACCTCCTTGAGGCAAAAAGATCTTCTGTTAATATTGTCATTGATTAGCCCCTGGTACCTAATTTTTTTTTAAATAGAGATATCGGTCCAATGTAGACTAACTCCCTATCGCAGGACCTGAATTATTCGCTTGTACAGAATCAATCGTTTCATGGCTGGACGCTACTTATACAAACAATGGGAGTTGGCTGCCAGGGAAAACTTAAAATAATACTCACTGAGAATGTCAGTCACAGGTTTGCTAGAATGATATATATCTTCCTATAGCATATGGGGCATTGATGTGGTAAGAAAATGATTGTCAGCCTACTGACTGTTCAATAATCTTGGTATAGCTGCCTTCTGTTTAGTAACCAGGAAATTTAGTGAAATATTTCATTAGGCAAATCTGCCACACAAAACTACTTTAAGGTGTCGAAGAGCAAGCAGGTCACTTTGAAGACTAAGGTGTGCCTGACCAGGCCCTGGTGTTTTCAATTTCCTCATATGCAAGTGAAAATTCGACAATGAATAAGGGAGATGGAAGAATTGATGCATTTTAATTAATATGTTGGAGAAGAATACTGAAAGTATTGTGGACTGTGAGAAGAACAAATAAATATGTATTCAAAGAAGTACAGCCAAATTGTTCCTTAGATACTCTAGTGGTCTTCTACTTGACCAGAAGTGCTGTTCTATTCCATAACTCGACCAGTTCAAATCAAACTAGTCTTAAAATGATCAGTTCATATCACTAAGGTCTTCATTGGTTAATGTTTGTATCGGGCCTTTCTTCCTACTCTGTCTTAGTCTACAAGCGCTGCTAAACCTATTCACTGCGGATGACCCAGTTGGTACTTGAAAGACCAGAGGCATAGCTTCTAGGATCACTGCAACACGCAGCCATCAGAGCACAGCAAACTAACAATCGGGTGGAGGTCTAAATCAGGGTGTTTACATCGGGAATTCCAGTTCAACCCACTGCTGATAATTTCAACATCCATCTCACGTACACTGAATCAGAATCTACATTTTAATAGGGTCTAAAAGAATCACATGAATATCTTGTCCAACTATAGAGTCAGTTTCAATTTATCTGGAGAAAAAAAGGAAATTTTCAACAGGAGGTTAACCAGAAAAAATAGGTTGGAAGATTTTATTTAAATTACATCCATATACACTTCACATAACAATATTAATAAAGATGGCTTTCATCAGTAACAAGGAACAATTTGACACCCAGACTGACATTTGTTTTTAATGGTCAGCAAGAATACATTTTCTCCCTCCAAAACTAGACAATTATTTTCTTGTATGCACTGCATCCAATATTGAGCCTGTAGTCCCATAACCAAGAATCAAATATTCTGTAAATGGCAAAATGCATGTTACAATAATTAGTTATATACTCGTGTATAAACCAAATTTTTCAGCACATTTTTTATACAGTTTTTGTGGTAAAATTAGGTGCCTCAGTTGTTAATCAGGTCAGCTTATACTCAAGTATATACGGTAGTTAAGGCAAATAAAATGTACCATTAAAAAGAACTGGCAGTCATATTTTCAATTTCACTAAATAATCCTTCATTTCAAAGTAATTACATTTATCCTTATAGAACCTCGACATCGGAGGTTCTCAAACTGTGGGTTGCGACCCATTTGGAGGTCGAATGACCCTTTACAGGGTTCGCCCGATTCATAAGAGTAGCAAAATTACAGTTATGAAGTAGCAACAAAAATAATGAGGAACTACATCAAAGGGCCGTGGCGTTAGGAAGGTTGAGAACCACTGCTCTAAATAGAAAGATTGACTTGACTAACAGTCTGACGTGGTGGAATGAACTCCAAATGCACTACAAGTCAATGTTTCAATCTGTTTGGGAAGTTAATGGATGTCCAGAATGAGTTTTGTCATCAATAGACATTTCACCTTTTTTTTGAAACAAGGAAAACACTCATACGCTTGAGTTTTTCCCATAGTGCTATCCTGTAAGCTGTGTTCAACATCGCAACAGTTTCTGTGTCATTTTTCCCGAGCAGGAAACAAAACTTCACAGCCACAAGCTGTTCACTTAAATCAACCATCACAAGAAATGAGGTTTGAGAGAAACTGGTTTTATGAAAAAAATCCACTGAGACCATAGAGAACCTCCCCAGGTGACACCACTGGATACACTAACTCAGAGAGAGTTGCTCAATGCTTGCCCAGTGGGGAAAACACATACTAAGAAAGCTCTGCCAGCCCAATTCTGGTTTTAGGGGGTATCCCTTTGTATATGACATGATTTGAAATCAAGAAAGGTGTGTGTCAAGAGTTGGGTCTTCTCACCTCACTTGTTCAATCTGTAAACTGAGCAAATAATTAAGGCCCCTGGATTGCATGGAGAAGAATATGGCATCAGGATTGGAGAAAGGCTTATTAACACCTATGATATTCAGATGATACAACCTTGCATACTGAAAATGAAGTCCAAGGACTGCAGCCTACACTATGCATTACAACTCAGTGTCAAGGAAACAGAAATCCTCACATCTAGTCCAATAGGCAACATCATGATAAAAGAACATTGAAGTTGCCAGGGGTTTCATCTTGCTTGGATCCATAATCAACATTGAGGGCAGCTTAGTCAAGAGATCAAATGCCACATTGCATTGAGTAAATACGCAGCTCAAGTTCTATTTAAAGTGTGAAAAGCAAGGCTGCTATTTTGAAGAATAAGGTGCCCCAGCGCCATGCCATGATCTTCTTCATTTGCTTCATAGGCATGTGAATGTTGAACAATGAATAAGGAAGACTGAAGAAGAATCTGCACATTGGAATTGTAGTGCTGGGGAAGAATATTGAAGGTACCGTGGACTGCTAACTGGACAAACAAATCTGCCTTGGAAGAAGCACAGCCAGAGTGCTCTTTAGAGGCAGGGATGGTCAGACTTCGTCTCAAGTATTTTGGCTATGTTATCAGGAAAGACAAGATCCTGCCACAGGGCATCCTACTCAGTAGAGATGCATAAATAAATTAATTAAATAAAGCCCTCAATAAGATGGATTGGCACAGTGGCTGGCAACAATGGGCACACAAAGGAACGGCGGTGAGGCTGGAGCAGGACCCGGTAGTGTGTCGTTCTGTTGTACAAACCGTTGCTCTGAGTCAAAACTGGCCTCATTTCATGTAACAACATCAGGCCTCTTCTGAGACTTGCCATTCCAATGCTTTGACCATGTTTTTACCAATGCCTGTTCGCATTCTAGATCCCACTAAATTTTAAAAGTCGAGTATCTTTTACTTCATCACCAAGTTTGGACCCATCCAAAACAGTGCGAAAGGCACTACAAGTGATATAAGTAAAACATTCTTCTCTATTACTTTTTCCTCTCCAGCAAAAAAGGATTGTTGATTGCTGTACTTTTCTTATTAGCATAGTTACTCTACTCTTAAAAATACAAAATTCTGTTTACAAAAACAAAATCACCCTTGTTTTCTTTCTTCACAAAAGTTATTTGATCAACAGAAATGTTCATTTGTTTTACAGGCTTTCTTTCCTATTTTCCCCCTGAGATTTGAGTAGAAACATACAGATATATAAATCTCTCAAGATGAAGTCTAAATCTCTTTAGTGGACAGTACTTGAAATTATGTAAAAAAAATAGTTTGGAGAAAAAATGGTGACTATGTGCAAATAAAACTGGATAAACAGGCTTAAATGGAAAAAGATAACATTTAAATTGGAATTAAACCATTTTTATAACAATGTGATGTTGTGAAGTCAACATAAAAATAGGTGTGAAAATTTCTTTGTTTATTTTTTGTACCAAAGACTGGTAAAATGACTATGGGCAATGTGTGATCTGGGAAAAACAAAATCAGTGGCAGAGATGAGTCATGGGGTCTGCGGTAAATACCCTGCCGCCAGTGTGACTCGCCCACTCTGTCTATTCTCTCATCCTCTGTCAACCAGACTCCCCACCACCCTCATTTTTCTGTGTTTATGTTTTTCTGATAAATTTTTTCTTGCAGAATACCCATCATAACAAACCCAACCTCTCTCAACACCATGACGCCTTTTAGCTGCAACTCCATGTGGCTTATTTAAAATTTACGATGAAGCAATGTGATTGGCCCAGTACACTTTTTTGACCCATGTCATGCTATTAGCCATCATAGTCAATTATTTTAAAATGGTTTCCTTTGGGTCAGATTTTGACAGATAGCTCAGTTATTTATTTGTGTACCTGGGCAATAGGATGGGTTTGGGATCACCTGGAACAAACCTGTTTGTAGTTTGTATAAGCACAGCGCCTTCAGAACCGACAGCAAGTAAGTTGTTGTTTTGTTCTAGCAATTCATACAATATTCATTACAAATGGTTTTCAACCTTATTCAAACCCAACATAAAGAGTCGACAGGAGCGGTGTGTGTTTTTAATGCGAAAAATTCTGCTTCTCACCAGATGACTCTAACAAGCTACTCTCTGCCCTCCTCCTCCTCTAGGCTGGAAAGCACGGCTCCATAGGCTCTAATTGATCTCGTTACATCATCTCCGATCTTTGTGTTTCAATTTCAGTATGTTCTCTTACAACTGGTGGTGACCTTCCTCACTATAAGTACTATGCTTTCTATAGAAACATTTTTGTAACCGAATTTCTTTTTCCCTTCTCCTAGCGCATGGGGAAACACAAGTGGTAATATTTTCACAGACAAATATAATTGTAAGAATAGAACTCTGAAAATCTTCATTTACGCCATCCTTTTAAAGATTAAAAATGAAACCTGAGAAACTGACAATGGCTAATTTGTTAGGAGGCAAAGATTAGCACTAGGTCGGCAAGGGCTCCAAACAGTGCTCGTGTATTTCCAGCATCCATTGCTGATGGTACCAGCCCTGGAGAACCCAGGTCCTAGAGCTCACTTAAAGGAGTGCTAGGGACACAGGTTAATGCTCTCAGGTGGTGACCGAAACACAGAATCCATCAGCTTCTTTGCAGGAGAGATGTGGCAATCAGCTTCCATAAAGAGCACAGGATTGGAGACACAAAGGTGCAATTCTACTCTGTCCTAACGGGTCATGTGAGTCGGAATCAACTCAAGGGCAACAGGTTTTTAAAACTCACTCCCAGCTTAGTGTGTGGCGATTACAGAAAATCTTGATCTACTTTTTTTTTTGAGACATACCTGATAAATTCAAGCTCAAAAGCTCATTTATAATTTATCATATGGTGATTACTGACGTTTTCAGATATCCCTTTTAATTCTAAAGTAGTGATAACAAGTCTAATACATGGTGGAAATTAGTCTATTATCTGGTGTTCATATATTTATATATAATCTGGGTAATGTGCTAGTTTCTCAATTTCATTTTTTGATATCTTACCCCGGGGACCTACTATAATAAGATAAGCAGCCAACAGTCCTTTGATGTTCCTGGAATACAGTCCCTAGGAATACCTGTTGTTTGATATCAGCATGTTACCACAACTAGGCAGAAGACAGCAACACCTAACAAAACTGTACATTATTCACAAATAATTATTTATAAATACTGCTTCCTTTGTATGCTGCATGAATATATTAATTGTGCATTTAAAAATATACCTTTGTAATGCATTCATAGTAAAAAGTGCCTTTTAGAAACAAATTTGAATATTTTTAGAACACCATGTATAGAATTTAATGAATATTCACCAGAGAAATGCTTTGTAACACTTAAAAAATAGATGTGCGTTTGCTTTCTACAAAGAACTTAAAAATTTATTCCTTTTTGGGTCCGTGTTGCCTCACACATGAGCCGAATTTCAGAAATACTTTCTGTAACTGAGGTCATGACCTAGTAACCACAACTTATCCTGTCCTCCCTGAACAGTGTTCACCAATATATGTATTTTTAAAATTTTGAATTAATTACCAAAAACTATATTGGGAAGACTTTTTTAAAGGTTTTTTTTCTGCCTTCTCTTTAAAAACAAAACCATTCCCATGTATGCCTGGTAACCACGAGGAGTCACTGACTCGTGGCTGCTGGCTGTATCTGACATTAACCCACCTCCTGCCACTGTGCTGACTTAGACTTACAGTCATCCTCCAGTCAGTTTCCAAGATTGTGTGTGTGTTTATGCGACAAGATGACCTCAGCTGTCTTTGGCTGGTAGGTTTGAACTCAGAAGCTGGAAGTTAGCAGTCCAATGCTTACCTACCGGCCCCACTTGCGCTCCTTGTACAGGACATACAGAAACACGCATCAACGATCTTCCACTGAGTTGACTCCCTCTCACGGCAAGCCTCCCTGTGTGTGCTATAGTGGAATGATGTCCCACAAGTTTATTTCAAGGGTAGATTGCTAGCCCTTTCATCGGGGGTGTTACTTGGTGGACCTTCACTGCCAACCTTGTGGTTGGCAGCCAAGATCATTAACTATTTGCTTTACCCAGGAACTCCTACAGAACAGGGCAGATGGTTCTTCTAAGTATTGTTTCTCTGCTACTTGCTGTTACCCCTGATGTTGCAGTGAGTTTTCTATTCTAATATTGAGAGAAGTACTTCTTTTACTAATGCCTCCATCGATGATGAGAAAAAGGCAGAGAATCACAGGATTCGTTTTCTTGACCCCTGATCGTTCACATTGGTGTTAAGTTGGTGGCTCCTGTTCTAACGCTGTGACAGATACTCTTCTAAGAAGTGAAAATCAAAACTTGGATAACAATATTACCTCTAGCTCTTTGCAGTTTACAGAGGATTATGCATTATCCAGTGTAATCTTTGCAATAAAGGAAAAGTAGGTAGAACAGATATTTTTATTCTCATTCTACCGAGAAATTCAAAGCTCACACAGATTAAGTAGCTGTGTAAGGCCACACAGCTATTAAAAGACCAAGAAGGATGAAATCCTTCTGATTTCAAATCCATAGCTTTTCCTAACACAATCTACACATGAGTTACACAGCTAACTCATTTTTCTTGCATATAGCATTTTAAAATACTTTTTTACTGTTCATGAGATGGAGATTTACAGCAGAAATCGGTTTTATACTCAATTCTTACACACTTTGTTGCAATTCCCCCCAAGGTACTCTCACGTACACCATTGTCTTCCTGTGTGTCCTATTTCCATTCCTCTTCATTCCCCGTCAGCTAAGCTTTGCCTTGAGTATTTCCTGTTGCTCTTAAATGGTTGATGATTCTAACAAAGGAGTTCAGTTCAAAACACACAGAAGGACTAAGGGCCATAATCACGGGGGTTCCACCTGTATCTATCCAACCATTAGAAAGCCTGATCTTTTTTTATGATTTTTAGTTTTGTTCGACATTTTTCTCCTGCTCCATCCAGGACCAAACATAATCCTTTTCAGGGCAGTTGGCAGTGGTGGTGGGCAACATCTAGTTCTGCTCTCAGAATTATAGTGACTGATGTCTGCATGGTTCGTTAGTCCATTGGACTAATGGTTTCTCTTGATTTTCATCACTCTTCTTTCCTCAGGTGAGGAGACCCCAAGATTTGCACCTTAGATGGATGCTGATAGTGTTTATGACCCCAGTCACTACTCACCTTAGTAGGATGTAGAACATTGTCTTTGTCATGCCAATTGACCATGGTATCTCCCAAGACTACCTTCTTGAGAGAGCAGGTCCATTCCCTGAGGTTGTTTGGTTATGTCTAAAAAGTTTTGATAGCTTGATCCCCTGTACACTCAGCCACATTCATTTCTGTCATTGAATTCAAGGTAAAATCACATATACAAATAACCTCTGTCAAATCTCTGTATGTACATGGGCTTACTTCCCCCTCCACCTCCCATAGCTGTTCAGCCTTTGTGTCTACACAAGCATGTACTTGTAGATCTCCATGATTGCACGATGGTGTCTATAGTAGTATTTGCCTCTGGTTCCTTTTAACTCTAGAAAACCTCTTACCCTGCTTCCATTATTCTTTAATATATATATATCTTTGTAATAAAGATAAAACTCCCATCTTATGAAATTAGGATGTTTCTTACATATGCCACACAAAAGAGCCCATTTCAGTGGAATAAAGAGACGGTTTGTCAGGTCCTTGTTAGTGCTTTTACAATGACATGTGTGTAAGCCTGTGCAAAGGAGCCCTGGTGGCACAATGGTTTCCAGCTTAGCTTCCAACGAAAATATCTGTAGCATGCAATACTCCCCGGTCCCCACAGTGGCTCCACGGAAGAAAACGCCAGATATCTGCTTCCATACAGATTGAGCCTACGAGACAGCTCTACTCTGTCACGTGGAACACACAACACCTATAAGTAGCAACAAAACTGTTGTGTAGGTACACATACACACTCAGGTATTTATAGGACAAACAAGAATGTAAGCGCCTTACCATCTTCCGAGTACCTTACTCGAGTAATGAGACTAAAGAGAACTGAGAAAAGGTGTGTAACAGGAAGTAAAAAGAGGAGAGAATAAAGCCAGAATTTTGATTAGCACTATAATTACTGTTATTGGTAACAGATACTTCATTCAGAACCATATGCTTTCCTCTGAGTTTCCCAGTGACTAACTCAAAGAAGGAAATAACAGCAGCTACATAATTCACCATCAAGGGAGGGGGGCGGTGAATATTCAAGAGAAGTAGAGCACTTCCTGTCATTGATCACTGGAAGTTACTTTTCTCCCAGAGTCCTCATGTAGTCTACCTAGTACACTATCGAGAACCAGATTATTCACAAAACCAAAAGTGAATTAAAAAATAAACCATGGTTCCTTGCCAGTTCCTTATAACATCTCTCAGTAAAAATTGGTTGCACCCTGCCAAATCATGGTTTGTAGAAGCAACCTTATTAAGAACCAAAGTAATACGGTCCATTACTCAGCAAACCTGATGGCCATAGATGGATGGAAGGACAGATGTGTAGACAGATATATAAAATTATCTAAGGGACTATCTAGAAGAACACCTTATGTTTTTCCATCTAAGCATTTGTGAAAGTATCATGCAGAATTATTCAAAGTTAAAAGCCCCAGACAAGATTTTCTTGGCATAAGAATGTTCTGTTTTGCATCCCTTGCAGAGGGGTAGTGGGGAGGAGATGAGTCACTCAGGGTTCAATGTAGCAACAATGAAACTCACAACCTTCCTCTAGTTCTTAAACGCTTCCTCCCCCCAACTATCATGATCCCAATTCTACCTTGCAAACCTGGTTAGACCAAAGGATGCACAGCGGTACAGATGGGAACTGGAAACACAGGAAATCCAGGACAGATTAACCCCTCAGGACCAAGGGTGAGAGAGGCGATACTAGGAGAAAAGGGGGTAGAAAGGGGGAACCAATCACAGGGATCTACATATAACCTCCTCTCTGGGCGATGGGCAACAGAAAAGTGGGTGAAGGGAGACACCAGGCAGTGTAAGATAAAATAAAACAATAATTTATATATTATTAAGGGTTCATGAAGGTGGGGGAAGCGGGGGAAGGGAAAGAGAAGGAGAAAAAGGAAAATGAGGAACTGATTCTAGGAACCCAAGCGGAAAGCAAATGTTGAGAATGATGAGGGCAATGAGTGTATAAGTGTGCTTTGCACAATTGATGTATGTGTGGATTGTGATAAGAGTTGTATGAGCCCCAATAAAATGATTTTTTTTAAAAAAAGAATGTTCCATTTTGTTGACAAAAAGCAAATCCATCATTTTTGACAGTCTGCTGATTGTTTGGTATTATATATGAGATCATGGAAACCTCCTCCCTCAGACCTGCAGAGAGCAAAGGGGGGAGGGGGGCAAGGATGAAATGAGTGGCACTTCTCACCTGTGGACAGTTAGGCCCTCTCTAAGACAGCAGAAAGCACAGTGGTTAGCACGCCTGGCCTGTCCCTGAGTTTCGGTTATGTATCACCAGCAGCTGCTGAACATCTCCAGCTGGCTATCATTCTTGCCCTTTAATCTTCCTTGCGATTCCTGTGTTCCAGATCTATTGTGAGAATCTCACCTCCCACCGCACATTCGGGGATAAACATAGGGAGACTGTCGTATAGCCTCTTCTTGTCTTCGCGCCACCATCTGAGGCCGAGTCTTGTCTAACGTCCGTTTGGATTGCCTCTCTCAGAGCCTACTTCTAGCACCCTGGCCGAGCAGTCAACCAGCTCTCCTAAGCATTTCCTTCCTCATGCCTTTGGTTCCAATTCTGATGGAGTAATATTTCCAAAATAATAGAAACGATTATAATTACTGAAATTTTACTATCTCCCAGACATGATTCTAACTACATATATTATCATCCCATATATTCCATCATAACTCCATGAACTAATCCTATTTTCAGAAAAGGAAACGGAGGCATAATGAGTCTAAATAGCTTGCCAAAGCTCACTCAGCTAAGACAGTGGAGTCTGAATACATAGCTTGCACCACTAAAATCTGGCTGAAGAGACACCCCGGACTGGCCCTCACAGCACAGCTGCAGTGTTGTCCTGTGGGCACAAACAGTCCCAGGGAACACCAACATCACCCAAGGTCACTATGACTTTGATGAAGGGAGAGCAAAGCCAAGTCTACTTCATAATCCTGCCTAAGCATATAAAAAAACAGATGTATCGTGTACTCCGTTAAAAAATGCCAACCACACCCTCTCCCAGCTAATATGAATAATTTCTGCTTTTTCTGAGACCAATCACAGTGTCAGATTTCTTTCAGCACTCCTACTAAATCCAATTTATAAAATTACCAAATTACAGAATTACCTCTGGTTCCTGATAACATCCTTTGACCTACCCTGAATCACCAAATCATATCTTAACTTTTTCTAACATACTCTACAGTAAGAATAAGTCCAGGTTATTCCATTGCAGACGCATTATTTATGGGCTTTGGTTAAAGGATATTGGTGTCACTGTGCAGTACTGATTCTCCTGTTTCCCCCCTGATAAAAGTCCTATAATCACTACAAATTACCTATATGGAAAAGCTCACACTCATTAGCAGGAAAACCCCGTCCTCCTCGTTCTTGTCCATGCCTCACGTCCTTTATTTTTATTCCCCCTTTAAAATCATTTTATTTGGGGCTCTAACAATTCTTATCACAATCCATACATACAACCATCGTGTCAAGCACATTTGCACATTTGTTGCCATCATCATTCTCAAAACATTTGCTTTCTACTTGAGTCCTTGATATCAGCTCATTTTCTTTTTCTCCTTCCCCATCCCCCTCCCTCATGAACCTTTGATAATTTTTTTTCATGTCTTACACTCTCCAACATCTCCCTTTACCCACTTTTCTGTTGCCCATCCCCCAGGAAGGAGGTTATATGTAGATCCTAATGATTCGTCCACCCTTTCTACCCCACCTTACCCTTCCCCTCCTGATATCACTACTCTCATTATTAGACCTGAGGGGTTTATCTATTCTGAATTCCCTGTGTTTCCAGTTACCAGTGTACATCCTCTGGTCTAGCCAGATTTATAAGGTAGAATTTGGATCATGATAGGGACGGGGGGAGGAAGCATTAAGAACTAGAGGACGGGAGCCATTAGAGGGGCCCGAGGGCTCGGTCCCCCATACCAGCTACGTGGACAACTGCCATTCCCCCCAGAAGAATTTACTTTATTTCCCCATTGTCATATAGAAATATATTTATATATGTACATGCTTTTATTGAGACCTTTATAAATGCCCTTTGCCTTCTAGCTCTTTCCTCTATTTCCTTTACTTTCCACTTGTCCCACTATCATGCTCAGCCTTCATTTGGGTTTCAGTAATACCTCTGGGTTACATTGCCTTTGATCAAGCCCTACCAGGCCGCCTACACTTTCCTTGCCATTGATTTTTGATCACTTGTTGTTCCCTTGTCCTTGGTTTGTTAACACCCACTTCCTTTCCCCCACCTCCTCCTTTCCCATGTCCCACCCCCACCCCACCGGAACCCTGGATCCTGTTGTTTTCTCCTCCGGATTGTTCATCCCACCTATCTTATCTAGATAGACCTATAGAGATAATATGCACAAAAAATAAGAACAACAAAAAACCCAATGACCAAAAAGACAAAAGCCTATAAATAGTTCAAGGTCTGTGTTTTGGTACCCCCTCTGGACTTCCTTGCTCTGCTCACCTTGCTGTTCTGTTGCACACCCTTAGTGTTTTGCCTCGGTGTGGTGGGGTCAGGTTAGGCACAATTCCCACACTGTGTCTCCAGTGTTGCCCCCCGTAGAGCTATGTGTCAGTGAGGGATGTCGTGTGTCATAGTGGGCCCGGCCATATGTTCCTCTCTGTGCATTGGCTGCTCTGAGCAGGAATATTGTCCTCGGGGCTTGGTGGGTCAGGATGTGCTCCCCATTCTTTTCCTCCCCCTCCGTTTACTCCCTCCGTTTACTCCCTCCGTTTACTCCCTCTCCCTGAGCTGTAGATCCAATAGAGAGGTCTGAAGGACCAGCCCCAATCCCAACTAGGTGGGCAGCCCTCCCTCTCCCCAGAAGAATTTCCTTCAGAGGCCAGCACTGAAGGCTCAGTTCTACCATGTGCTTTCTCCTGCTATCCTACCCCATGCCCATCTTGAGCTGTAGCTGTGCTCCCCACATCGTGCCATGCCTCCGCAAAAGCACCTGTTCTACTTTGCATGGTTCTTGCACATTCGACCTACAACTGTCTCACTACCCTGAAGACTTACATGCACTGATTGCTCCCATGCTTCCATTACAATGTACAGCCATTGTACAAAAGTTCACATTTAAGCAGTCACTTTCTCTGTTTGTATCTCTAGTGCCACAGAATACAAGCTACAGGAAGGCTGAGGTTATGCCTTAGCATGTTTTAAGAAAGTAGAGTTGAACACACATGGAACTTGAAGATAAGAAAGCAGCCTAAATTTTGCTTTACCACTTAGAAGTTGCATTGTAGGCAACTAGCTTCAGCTTTCTGAGGCTCAATTTCCTCACACTAAGGAATGACAATACCTTCTAGGATTGTTCTGAAGACCAGAGTACATAGTAGTGTCAACACTCAAGGTGTGTTTAATGAATTTAATAGGATAGGACATGTCATAACTGCACACACTTCTTTTAATGTCTGCTATACACAAATATTTTCATTAAAAATAAATGAATACATCCTACCCTGTCAGAAGTGAGTCTTGATCCTGTATGAACGATCCAAGAAAAGCATGTAGCTTGCATGTGAGAAACTTGAACGATCACTGACTTAGAAATGCACACTACACAACTAGCGCGAAGCTACTTGATGCCACGCACTCTTGCTTCGTTAATGAGCTGTGGTATGTTCGTAATAAAAGGAGACTTGCTGGCACACTGATTGAGGCATTCATTGTTGCTAACCAAAAGGTCAGGGATTCGAACAGCCAGCTGTTCTTCAGAGGAAAGAGGGGCCATCGTCTGCCATAAGGTTTCTCAAAGAATTTCCCCTAGAGCAACCCTTGCTAGTCTCGAGCAGGGGCAGAATCCTGGGAGGCAAAACGTCCCGCTCATTCTTCGAGGGTGGCAAAGGTATTCCTTGAGAATTTACTGAGAAATCTTTACCTCATTCACCCAACAGCCTGAGCTTGCCTCTTCAGGCTTCCTTTTGTTCAACAGGGAAATTCATCTGAGTCCCTGGAGGATGGCAAATCTGCCATTTGGGCATGGTGTAAAGCAAGAGTGCAGAATTTTTCAGGAATGGGTTACAGAGAGGAAAACCAAAGCCCGCATGGAAGAAGCACACCAGCCTGTGTGATCACTAGGTGTCAAAGAGATCAGGTATCAGGCATCATCAGAACAAAAAATTATATCATAATAAATACGGGGGGGTTGTGCGGGTTGGAGCCCCAAAGTCCATGTTTAGGCCACTGGACATCCCCTTACCAAAGGGTTTCAGGGAGGAGACGAGCCAGTCAGGGTGCAATGTAGCAACAATGAAACATACAACTTTCCTCTAGTTCCTAAATGCTTCCCCCACAACCCACCCCCCACTATCATGATCCCAATTCTACCTTACAAATCCGGCTAGACCAGAGGATGTACACTGGTACAGATAGGAAGTGGAAACACAGGGAATCCAGGGCGGATGATCCCTTCAGGACCAGTGGTGTGAGTGGCGATACAGGGAGGGCATTGGGAGGGTGAGTTGGAAAGGGAGAACCGATTACAAGGATGTGTACATTACCTCCTCCCTGGGGAACAGACAACAGAAAAGTGGGTGAAGGGAGACGTTGGACAAGGCAAGACATGACAAAATAATAATTTATAAATTTTCAAGGGTTCATGAGGGACAGGGGAGTAAGGAGGGAGGGAGAAAAGGAGGAACCGATACCAGGGGCTTAGGTGGAGAGCAAATGTTTTGAGAATGATGAGGACAATGAATGTACAAATGTTCTTTACACAATTGATGTATGTGTGGATTATGATAAGAGCTGTATGAGCCCCTAATAAAATGATTAAAAAAGGAAAAGAAAGTATGTAGACCTAGATGGAGAATCTGTTGAAAAGTAATACCTGCACCTTTAGATTTTTTTAAGAAAGGCCACTATTAATTTTAGCAATACTTTTTGACTTAATAATACTTCAAAAAATAGTTTATTTTGAAAATTGGTATCCCCAAGTGCCTTGTGGTCTTTCCAGGCCCCATTAATCCAGCAAAGTCATATAACAAACCCATGACTCAGAATTAAAGCCCAGAAGCCTTATCTCCATGCCAGGGTTCTGGATTTATGTGTGTATAAGGCTATTCAAAAAACATATATACCAGTGTCTTCTCAAGGAAAAAGTTCCTTGGATCTGTACATTGAGAAGCTGGGATGGAAAGTGTTCAGTGGAGCTTGGTTTTGGCCCTATCCCAGCTTTTGCGCTGGCTCGCTGGCAGAACATCCTCCGAATCTGCGAAAATTTGCAAATCAAGGCCAGGCTTCAATCTGCAGCTGGCACAACGCATTTCTGTTTGAAATGGATTTCAGTTGCAGTTTTTTCTGACTAAACTACACATCAAAGGGGGAAAAATGAATGCTTATCCGTTAAAATGACCATGGTGCCAAAGCCACACAATGCAATTAAAACCCTGCGGGCAAGGAGGCTGCATGGCAACAACATGGCAGCACCAGCTCCCGTTTTCCGCCAGCGCCGAAAGCCTACTCAGAGACAGCCATGGGTAAAATGGTGCCATGCTGCCCTCCCTAACTAGAGCACCCAAGGCTGACCAGCAGGAAGGCCAGGCCCCTTGGCAGCCACAGACCCAGTCCCTGCTTCCTGCTGCCAACCGCACTCCAGCAGTTCAGCAGCTGTGCCTCCGAGAGGCCTTGGTTCGCAGATCATCTGCTCAGGTACAGGGAGGCAAAGCAGGAAGTAGTTTTCCAGCTACATGCCCTATATCCCACAGCTCTTTGCTGTTTTAAGTATTTAGGTAGCAGGAAGGCTAGGACTGTGCATAACTAGACGCTGATTAAAATGCACAAGACATCATAAATTATGGTGCAGATGGCTACCTAAACACAGCACACGCACACACACAGCACACACCACACACACACCACACACACACACACTCCATAAAAATCTAAAGTATATGTGGACTTTACAAAATCTAAACTACTCATTCCATAAAACATTACCACCTTGAGGAACTTGTGGAACACCTATAAATTTGCTTATTTTTTCCCGAGAAAATTAGTAGGAAGCAGCCAGTAGCTATCATATTGAAATACTTCCTAACAGCACCAAAGTTGAAGGTAGAAGTTTATCTTGCTCGTGTAGAATATACAAATGAAAGATCTGGGAGTTAGTTGCTGAGAATAACTTGTCACTTAAAAAATATATAAAAGTAAAATGCAGTTTTCCTTTAAATATAACTAAAGTTATTCTTTACTAAAGCTAAAAGCAAAATACCCTATATAAAATTTAAGGCTCTATCTCAATATAAATCTATCAATATGCCTGCTGTCTTCTATGTCTAGCACTACTACAATAGAAATATCACAAGTGGGTGGCCACGGCAAACAGAAATTGTGTGAAAATTCACAGGTTAAGAGGTGAGGAGTCAGCGCTGGAGGAGGGATTTTCTTTGTGTTGGTTCTGTGGACGGCCCTGTCCCTTCAGCTAGCCTCCTGGTTTCTTGCAGATCTCCACGTGGCTCAGCTTCAGTCTAGTCCCATCTCTACTAGCTTGCTTCTTTAATTGCGTCTGTATATCAAAAGAGACTGACTGAAATACCACCTACATAAAGCCCTCGTCATAAACATCGTAACAGAGACAGCCCGCCCCCAAGTGGAATTACACCTACAGGCATGGAGGTTAGGAATTACAGCATATGTTTTGGAGAGACGTCATTCAATCCATAACACCTGCCTGAGCATTTCACTTTTATCTAGGGCGCACCAAATTAATTTGGTAAACTTGCGATGAATACATCACTTATATTAACAGGTATTTGTGGTTCATTGACTGCAAACTTGCCACCAAGCTAAGCATGGGCATTCAATGCAACGTCTTTAGTAGCTTTTCAAAAAGTAGCCCCATTTCTAATCCCAATTCTCAATTCCCGTATCAGTTGCGCCACATCTGAAGAAAGAACACAACACCAAAGGGGAAAAAAATTAAGATCACAGTTACCAGGCATCTTGATATATTAAATCTCTTGCATGTGTTTTATTCATTTGCTAGAACTCAGATATAAGTGCCACCTGCTGCTCCTTTGAGGGCCAAACACTTAAACTGCACAGAACTACACACCATGGACACATCAAGCCTCGAACTATCAGTACTGCTTAGCATTTGAAGCAGTGTGAGTTTATGCAAGTAAAATTAATTTCATATTCATACTCTTGTCTCTGCAATAAATGCTGCCATAAGTTGAAGTTTTATACGGCAAATAGTATATATGAATGCTTCATTCCCAGTGCATTTAGTTTGAGAAATAAGTGCAATTTATAAGGCAGTTGTATTCCTTTTTTTTCTCTTTTTTAAAAGGAAGGCCTGGTGTTCTAATGTTTAGCTACATGTGATAAAAAAAAAAAATCAAGCACTGTGAAGGGACTGAGAACTCTATCTGGCTGTCAAACTCCCCTGTTCGCCTGTCACAATTCCATAAACGCTGACGTCCCAGTCACAGACACTCTCA
This sequence comes from Tenrec ecaudatus, assembly GCF_050624435.1. Taxonomy (NCBI): domain Eukaryota; kingdom Metazoa; phylum Chordata; class Mammalia; order Afrosoricida; family Tenrecidae; genus Tenrec; species Tenrec ecaudatus. The sequence continues at coordinate 1,681,159 of NW_027459455.1, forward strand.
CTCACGGGGGGTGCTGTACTCACAGTGTCTGTGTCACACCGGAAGAATCCCAAATTTAGGAAGTCCCCAATTTTATAGAGAGCTGCACACAAACCTGCTAACCTCTCTGCACAGAATCTATTTGGATCAAGGAAAAAATCTCCCCTGTGCCTCAAAGGCAGAACTGTTCCTAGCTTCTAAAGCTGTTTGCTGGGCAAACACCCCTGAAAAGATAGTCCAGAACAACAATGGTCACAAGACGTGGAGAATTCCCATGGGAACTGTCACCCGACCCCCACACTAGCAGTTCTCAGCTACATGCTATATACTTTCTGAAATATGTTTTTTCTAAAATCTTCCACGCTTTACCTAAAAATAAAGGTTTGAACTAGCGCTGGAAGCACATTTTTTCCCCCAGTGATAAAATGGAACAAAGTTTGCTGTTGACAAAAAATAAAAAATTCCCCTTTGATGATAGAATTAATAACCTTACCACTATTATAGTTTATTTGCCTAATACCATTCTTAAAATGTTCACTTCAACATCTAATGTACATTACATTTTTTCCCAAAATACGCATCTATATTAGTAGTCACTTCATCAGGTGTTCTATAAGGCAAATAAAATATGAAAATTCTAAGAAGCAGCCAAATGGTTTGGCCATTGGAAAGAACAGATACATTGCCTTGTTCCCTGATACAGTTGTTTGAAATTATACATATATCCTGCCAGAAATAATACAATTGTCAAGCTGAACAGCTAAGTCCAAAGTTGAATGCTTCTAATCTAATAAAATTAACCAATGGCTTACATCACAGGAGTGAAACATTCCAAGGGGATAAAACAAGAAAGGAGAGATAGAGGGAGGGAAAACACTTCTTCCTTCTCAAAATTTAAGAAAAGTTTGTTTCAAGACCCACAAAAACGTCCTACAAATCCCTTCAGGTATGTAGGCAGTCTCCAGGTCACCCAGGTCTGACTTGGCTGCAGCCTGTACTGAAGGGCCAGCCCTGTGTTGCCTACTAAAAATGAGAGGAAATGGATTGTAGTCACAAGGGATGGTACTTTGCAATGCACATCAAAACATTATTATTAAGTATTATTGTATTGTGTTAAGGATGTTTTAATATATCCCAGGGTACTTCTTTAATGATTTTTATTCATAGAAATATTACACACACACACACAAAGGCAAACATTTGACCGACCTAACTATTGTAACTTACAAAAGAAAAGAAAGAAGCAGGATTGAAAATCTTTCATAAGTCAAGGCCTGCCCAGAATGACAAGAGAAGGAGGAAGGTGGGGAGCGGGTCTTTAAAATAAATTTTAAAATTTTTAAAGAGAGAGAAGGAGGAAGAAGAAAAATAATGCAGAAAAAAATACTTCACAATATTCCTGGACCCAATCTTTCTTCATTTGCTTAAAAAACGGAATGGTCACCTCATAGATTTTCAATGACATAACCATAGAAAGTTAACAGACTGATAACCTTCTTGAGACTTTATTAAAGTTTAAGTGGGTAATAAAGCCCAAGCTGGTACATTTGCGACCTACCGGAAAATGAGTTCACCTGCTCTTGTGAGTGAAGTTACGGGAAATAGTCATAGGCCAACAAAATTACCTTTTTAACACCCACCACACTGTTACATAACAACCAAAGCATCATTTGTTGTATTCTTTATTTTTTTATTATTTTTAAAGCAATGGCTGAGTGCTCTTGGATCATAATTAATAGTAGGCTGCAGAAGTTCTGGTCATTACTTTACAGGAAATGTCTGACCTAAGGTCATCATATTCATTATGAGTTGTTCTAACCTCCTAAATATAGAAAATGAAAAAGCAATTCCTGTTATTTGCTGAACACTTGTACATAATCATAAAGTTGATGCTCTGTGAACAATATCAATGCATTTAGCTAGTAGATAAATGGACCAAAGGAATGACACTGAAGCGTCACCACACAGCATACAGGGAAATCAACGAGGGGAGGCACATTGACTGTGGTCTTTGAAGGTGGTATCTGGCTTGACTGGCTGCATGGCCCTCGAAAGGCTCTGCTTACTTTATGTATGTAGAAAATAGGAATCACAAAGCCCCCTTTAAGGGTTTCTGTCCGGCTTGTAAGATGTATTTAAAGCATCCATAAGTGCGCATGTGGCAGAAACTTAAATACTTGTTAGTATTGTCTTTCCACCTATTTGCATCTATGATAATGCTACAATCTAAAATAGAAGATTATATAATTATCCCAATTTATCAGGATATGAAACTTCCTAGGATGGAGGTACTAAGTGATTTGAAGCTCTACTCGTAAGGAGGTAAGTAATGAGTTTCCTTCTCACCCATGTGTGTGGGAAGAATTTCTATTGCCCATCAATTGACCCTTTTGTAGTCAATTTAGTGTTCTCCAGCTGTATTGCTGGCCATCTACCAAAATGTGTGGAGCAACAGTAGCACTCCAAATTGGTCAGTGTAACAGATACAACAGCACTGATGCTGATGTTATTATTATTCTCCTTTTCATACAGATCAACTGACTTCTCCCCAGCAGTAAAGCTATTTCCTTAGTTCCATTACCATGTCAGCAGTCAACAGGGTTGACTGAGAGGCAACTGAGAAAAGAAACCTCCTCCTTTCTCTGATTTTCAGCAACTGTGCTGCCCTCTAAAAATCCCATCCCATCAGCCTCTCGGGCGATAAATGAGGCCTGGGCCCTGGGGCTCATTAGCACCATCCTTTACCACCTGCCTCGAACCACTCACAAACATGGACACAGCACTCATACACCCACGCATGCCTCCATGGGTAAATTTGGACATACAGGCAGTACCAGGTAACAAAATTCCCACGTAGCGACGAATCCTACTGACCCTTTAATGCAGTGGTTCTCAACCTTCTTAATGCCACAACCCTTTAACACAGTTCTGCATGTGGTAGTGAGCCCCAAAACAAAACTATTTTCATTGCTGCTTTATAATTGTCATTTTGCTACTGTTATGAATCAGGCAACCCGTGTGAAAGGGTCATTCAACACCCACTCCCAAAGGAGTATGACCCACAGGTTGAGAACCACTGCTTTCATGTTATGTGAATTCATCCTAACTTTGAAACAATTGAACCAACCACTACATGCAATTAATTAGCCATCACAACCACTTCAACTTTCAAATCAATGAAAATAATAAGAAGAATTTCTTGCACTTGAAAAAAAAATCCAAGATCATCAAGTCAATTCCAACTCATCAGAAAGAGTAGAACTCTGCATTTGGGTTCCCAAGTCTTTGCAGGAATAAAGTCTCATCTTTCTCCAGTGGACCGATGGGGGGGTTGAGCTGCTAACGTTGTGGTGATCAGCTCAACATGTCACCCATTCTGCCACCAGGGCAGGGCTCTTCTTGCACTGAAGTAAGAGGACACAAGAACTACACCACTTGTTCTGACAAACTTACAAACTTCACAGAACTTCACATATTTGATATAAATGGAATCCTGGAACAAATAAAAGGGCAGGGAAAGAAAAAAGATCCGTGGTTCCCATGGCCTGAGCGTTGGGCAAAGAGACGAAGCGCAGAGGCACGAAGGCCCGTTGGGGAGTGATGAGCTTGTGCTATATCTTGATTGTGTTAGTGGATACATGATTGCTCACATTTTTCAAAATCCAGAGAACTTTCACCTTAAAAGGATAAATATGATGATATGCAAATTACATATGAATAAATCTGACTTAAAAATAAAACAGCTCACTGGAGAAAGGAAAAGAAAGTAGGGGAACCCACACTAACAGCAAATGCTATAATTTATCCTCCAATGGTGCTCCATGAAGTTAATACACAGAGTTACCACAAATCTTTAAAAGAACTTGCAACATTTTGTACCTGAATGAATTCTTGGGCTGTATGCTATTAGAGGTTGGGATCGACTGAAATTGGTATTGCCGAGGCACTGTCAAATTCCAACGCCACGTGCTGAAGGAAAGAAAGGGACTGAGCACCACAAGAACAGCAAAACTATCTGTTAATGAGAAATTTAAACGGTTGCCTTCTTTTCTTGCCAATAAAATATTTCTTCGAGGCTGCAGGTTAAAAATATAATTGCATAAATACATAATCAATATTGGTTCACTGCCATCGAGTCAATTCTGACTCATAATGATTCCAGAAGACAGGGTCGAACCTGCCCCCTGTGGTTTCCTAACCTGTAACTCTTCACAGTAGTAGAAAGCCTCATCTTTCTCCCAAGGAGCAGCTGGTGGTTTCATACCACTGATCTTGCATTTAGCAGCCCAACTCCTAACCCACCATGCTATCAGTTGCCTTGAAGTCAGTTATGACTCATGCTGAGCCCATGTATGTCAGTAGAGCTGTTCTCTAATGAATGTCCATTGGCTGATTTTTTCCAGAAGTGAATTGTCTGGTCTCTCTTTCGAGGAGCTTCTAGGTAGACACAAACCTCCAACCTTTCTGTAAACAACTGAGCTCTCGATCATTTGGAAAACCCAGGGACCACATGATCATAATAAAAATCTACAGACTATTTTTAATCTCAACACTGCTCTACATTTATAGCCTTGCCTAGCCTATAACATGTTCATATTCATTACTTTACAGAATTCCTGTGTAATCGGACACACAATTAACACTAAAAATTGTGTTATTATTTGTATATACCACAAGCATATATAGTATATCATTCCATTGTCACTCAACTACGTTCAGGTAAGTTAATTTAACCTACAACACAGCTGACGTAAGCAAATAGCACTGAATGGACAGCTTTCACACTGGCTTTGAATTTAGATATGAGATTTGAACTCAAGTTTTCTGACTCTTAATGGTAATAGAACCCCCGTGGCACAATTCACCACAGAATATTTGTGTAAACAGCATATCCCATATGTGATAGGCATACATGCTACTCCAACCAATGTACGCATTTTATCCATTTTTAAAAGGATACTGGAGCGTATTGCACATGAACTAGAATAAGGTCACCTCTTTTACAGTCAGTTAATAGCTGACTTTAAGCAATGCTTCTATCTTGAAAGAAAAATAATCAAGGCAGTATGGTTTATGTAAAACAGTAGACAAATAGATCAGTAAAATAGCATTTAAATAGACCAACACAAATCTAGTCTATTGATCTTTCAAAAGTGTGCAAAGACAATCCAATAAAGAAATGACGGGCTGTATAATAAATGCACTGGATTAACAAAACAACAGCATGCCCCAAATATCTGAACACTAGCCTTACATCCTTCAAAAAACTACTTTAAAACAGAGCACTGACCAAATTGCAAAATGTAAAATTATAAAAGTTCGAGAAGAAAATGGGAAAATCTATAAGATGTACACCTGATAAAGGATTTATATCCAAAATACACAAGAATTACTAAAATTCAACAATAAGAACTCAAACGGCCCAATTACAAAATGGGTTAAAATATCTGAGAAGGCACTTCACCGGAAAGGGACACAGGGCATAAGGAAAACGCTCAGTATCAAATGTCAATTGTTGCTGGGTGTCGTGGGTCAGACCTGATACACAGGACAACAGAACAAAGCACTGTTGTGTCCTGAATCCAGGAGATTCGCTGCACAGGGATCTCACATCCAAACAATAGGCTCAGCTCCATCCTTCCTCCTGCCTTTCAGAGGGCTCATTTTAAATGCAGCAGGATGGCATTCCAGGGAATCCTGCTCACAGTTACAGGGAATTCTCAGTCTCTTCCCTCACCTTCATACGAGAGCCATGCAGAAAAGGGTCCTTAGAAACTTTGGGGTTTTGTTTTCTTAACATTGAGGTGTAATCCTTGTTGAAGAGGAGTCTAGCCCATAGCTTCCCAGATTGATTTGGCCTGCCACTGGCTTTTAAAAAAATTACTCAGCACCATCCTCGCAATTAAAAACTTACTTATAGAGCCCATACTCCAGCATGTCTGGATTGTTACAAAGCCCTTCAGGGACATATCACCCACTTGCTGTCAGCAAGTGAGCCTGTGTCACCTGAATCCCACAGGTGTGACTGGCTCTTCCTACCATCTTGAGGCCACAGTTGTCTTCATAAACTCCAGCTGCTCAGCTTCTTTGCACAACGCGAAGACTGGATAAGCATGAAGAAAGGACACAACCCTGACACACCCTTTCCTGGATCTGAAACCACGCAGGACCCTGTGCGTTCAAATGACCACCTTTATGTCTACATACAACCTTGGCTTGACTAAAACGGAGAGTACAAGAAATCCCATGTTTCTAAATCACATACATTATTTATTACGATTCTAATGAATCATGGTTTAATGCCTTTGCATATTTAATAAAACACAAATAATCATCGTTCTGGTGATTTCTGCTTTCTGTAAATACCCACCTGACACTAGCAATGATACCTCAGAGTCTACAACCACATCCTCTTCTGAGTCCAGCTAGAAATTCTAGCAGCGCCCTGTCAGTGTAAAATGATCTTCAGCAAAATCTCACCTGCATGGAATATTAATGATATTGTTCAATATTTGCTGTGTTCCTTGGATTCACCATTCTTTGGAATGGCACTGACACGTATCTCTTTGCGTTCCAAATTACTTGGCACAGAGTCGTAAGTGCTTCAGCATAGTATCCGCTAGTTGACACATTTCAATTGGTACTTCCTCAATTCCCAGAGCCTTGTTTGTCACAGTGCCTTCACTGCAGCTTGCATTTCTCCCAGTAATACCACCGATTCTTGGTCACACGCTGTCTCTTGAAATAGGTCAACTAATTCCTTCGGTCCGGTGATGCCATGTGTTCCTTCGATCTTCTTTTGAGGCTCACTGCATCACTGAATAGTTCGCCCTTAATGGGTGCAGGGTGTTGGTAAGTGCCCCCATGTGAGTTCCAAATCACAGCCACCTTATTTACAAGAGAAGGCCCCACTGCCCGGTCCTTCACATCACCACACTGGTTGACTTGAGCAAATCCATCTTGCTAAAGATCTTCCTCTTTTCAACTAACTTCACCAAGTATGACGCCCTTCTCCAGGGCTGGTTTCCCCTGATTATACGTCCAAAGCATGAGAGATCAGGTCTTAACCCCTAGCTTCCAAGAAGCATTATAATGTACTTTATTGGACAAATGGGCTGGGGGTGGTGCTGGGGGGGACCTCTGACCCAGTATTTTCAATGATATCATGTGAAAGGAAATGTTGGACAGTAAATAAGGAAAACTGAGAAATGATATCTATGATTATGGTGTTGGTGAAGAATACTGAATAGCTTCTGGACTGCCAAAAAATTGAAAAAAAAAAAAAAAAAGGTCTTAGCGGAAGTACAACGTGACTGATCCTTGGAGGAAAGGACTGTGAGCTGTCTCCCATACTTCGCACAGGCTGTGCAGGCACAGCAGTCCCAAGAGAAGGACATGACACTGCAGGGGAAGTTGAGGGCTGCAGATGCAATGACAGGAAAGGGGCAGGGGCTACAGCACCTGCCTCAAACAGCAGCAGTTGTGAGAAGGATGCAGAGTGGGGCAGCATTTCACTCTCGTGTACATAGGCTTGCTACGTTGGGGCTGAGTCAATGGCACGCAAGAACCTAACAACATGCCTTGTAGTTGGTGACTGGATGAACTATGGAACATAAAGTCAATTTCAACATGTGGCAACTCAGAGCTCAACCCCTTCTGAGGGTTTTCACGCCTGTTACCCTTCTTTGGAGGGGCTGTTGGGTAAGTTCCAGAAACAACTCTTCCAGTTAAGAGTTTAGGATTTAACTCTTTGTGCTACACAAAAACTCCAGTCCAGCCACGAGACGGAATATTATTCAGCAATACAAAGAAATGATCTAGCAAGCTATGGAAATATATGGGTGGACCTAAAATGCATATGAACTGTATGATTCCAACTCTATGACACCCTAGAGAAGTCTAGTCTCTAGAACCAGTTTAAAAAAAAATAGTGGTTTCTAGGGACTCAAGGGGAAGAAGAAAGGAAATAGGCAAAAGGAGTGTTAGGGCAGTGAGACTATTCTGCAGGTGATTTTGCTGGCAGTCATATGACACTGTGCATTTGTCAAAATCCATAGAACTACACAGCACAGAGTAGGAGCCTTATGTAAATGAGGTACTATACTTAATAATAATGCTGCTGTATTGGTTCTCCAGTGGTAGCAATTCTAATGCACAATGCAAGTATTAATGAAAGGAAAAACTGTATCCAAGAGACAGAAAGGGTACATGGGAGCCCTTTGTACTTCATCATTTTGCTATAAATTGAAAATGATTATAAAAATGGTATATTACAAAGATAGTTTATCATACATAAATTTCTCCATAAGATTGATTTAAAAATAAGCTGATTAAGAAAACAAAGAAAGAATGAATTGCAAAGAAGTGAATTACACTGATCAAAAGGGGTGAGAACATGAACTATGTGGCTAGACACCAAACTGAGAGGTGAGTTTCTCCATAACAAAGTCAGAAAGGGATTAATATGAAATTAGAGAAATGTTTTGTGTTACCAGAATTCAAAGAAGATGGTATCACTTAGTCCTTGTAGATGAAGTTTTTAGGTAAAAATAATAAAAATTCAGAAATATTTTAGTGAATATTTTATGCATCACTTCTATTTTAAAAGATGAGACATAACATTAAAAATTACTTGATCTACTCCCTCAATACAAGAATACTTGCTCTATTAAACTGACATTCCATGATCCTCACCTTCCCAACACAATCACAGCAGACAAAGTAGGTGCATAAGCAAATGTGGTGAAGAAAGCTGATGGTGCCCGGCTATCAAAAGATATAGGATCTAGGCAGGGGTCCTCAAACTTTTAAAACAGAGGGCCAGTTCACTGTCCCTCAGACCCGTTGGAGGGCCAGACTATAGTCTAAAAAAAACTATGAACATATTCCTATGCATACTGCACATATCTTATTTTGAAGTAAAAAAGAGGGGGGGCGGTCAAAAACACCCAGTGGGCCGGATAAATGTCCTCAGTGGACCACATGTGACCCCACGGGCCGTAGTTTGGGGATGTCTGGTCTTGGGTCTTAAAGACTAGAAGGTAAACAAGCAGCCATCTAGCTCAGAAACAACAAAGCCCACATGGAAGAAGCACACCAGCCTGTGTGATCACAAGGTGCGGAAGGGATCACGTTATAAGGCACCAAAGAACAAAAAATCATATCATTGTGTGTTTACCTTCCTGATATGATTGCTGAAGACAAAAGGGTGCAAAAGTGGTACAGAAAGCTGATGATGCCCGCTATCAAAAGATACAGCATTTGGGGTCTTAATTTGAAGGTAAACAGCGGCCATCTAACTCAGAGGCAACAAAGGCCACATGAAAGAAGCACATCAGCCTGTGTGATCAACAGGTGTTGAAAGAATCAGATATCAGCCATCAAAGAAAAAAAATAAAATTATTGTGAATGAGAGGAAGTACAGATTGGGGGCCCAAGACACATCTGTAAGCAACTGGACATCCCCTTACAGAAGGGTCGTTGGAAGGAGATGAGCCAGTCAGGGTACAGTGTAGCAACAATGAAACACACAACTTTCCTCTACTTTCTAAATGCTTCCTCCCTCCCCTCCCCCTACCCGACTATCATGATCCCAATTCTACCTTACAAATCCGGCTAGACCAGATTTGTACACTGTACACTGGTACAGATAGGAACTGGAAACACAGGGAATCCAGGACAGATGAGGGTGGAGTAGAAAGGTGGAACCACAAGTATCTACATATAACCTCCTCCCGGGGGGATGGAAAACAGAAAAGTGGGTGAAGGGAGACGTTGGGCAGTGTAAGATATGAAAAAATAATAAAAATTATAAATTATCAAGGGTTCATGAGGGAGGAGGGAGCAGGAAGAGGGAACAAAAGAGGAGCTGATACCAAGGGCTCAAGTAGAAAGCAAATGTTTGAGAATGATGAGGGCAACAAATGTACAAATGTGCTTGAAACAATGGATGTATGAATGGATTGTGATAACAGTTGTACGAGCCCCTAATAAAATGTTTTAAAAAATCTTTTAAAAATAATTACTTGATTAAAAAACTGCAACAGCTACTAAGATAACCTGGACAGTGGCTGCTGCTTTTTGACAATACACCCCAGTGATAGCAAAGAACTGAAGACAAAGCAGCTTCTCTATTCCAGGCATTTTAGATATGTAATCTTATTTTACCTGACATGCATAAAAATGTGTTAGATGAAATGAAATTATTTATTTAACATAGTTAAGTAACACGGCTAATATGTAATTATAGCAGAATCAGTTCCAGAAAATGTCAAGCTTTAAAATCATCCTGTATGCCATACACAGCCACTAATCTAAACAAGTAGTTTGTCAGTTTACTGATGACATGATCTTTCTCAGATACCAATTGTCTGAAGAAATCATTGACAAATGCTGGACCACGCGCAATCTGTCCTTCCATTCACTGGCATGTGCATGGAGGAAAATGACCGTCAGCGTATTGCAGCCAGTACTAGAAGGGGGAGTGGGAATTGCCCTGCTCCGAGAGCCTAACCATATTCTTAACCAGCTTTCTCTCCACAGTGATGAAGATCTTCAGGAACGAAAGCAAAAAACAGAATTAGTAGAATCAGCCTTGATTCTGTTAATACCTTCAGATAGTTATTGTTAAATCTCAGAGTCGACACCATATAGAATTGAAAGCATGACAAAATGACTATGTAGGCGATAAAGAATCTGATTTTATTAATAAATACTCTGTTGTGGGTGTGCATACAATATGCAATCTGTAAAATTAATTCTCAACTGTTCAATTAATTACTGTGTTGAGCAGAGTAATTTAGTACTGTCCACTTACAGACTAAATGATCCCAATGTTAATTCAGTTGAGCTTGTTTAGACCTGTGCTCTCTGACAATGAACAACTAGCTCAGCTGTTTCCTATGTATCCCCACATTCTAAATATCTTTTTTTTTAACAATTTATTAGGGGCTCATACAACTCTTATCACAGTCCATACATATACATACATCAATTGTATAAAGCACATCTGTACATTCTTTGCCCTGGTCATTTTTTTCTCCTCTTTTCTTTTTTTACATTTTATTAGGGACTCATACAACTTTTATCACAATCCATACGTATACATACATCAATTGTATAAAGCACATCCATACATTCCCTGCCCCAATCATTCTCAAAGCATTTGCTCTCCACTTAAGCCCTTTGCATCAGGTCCTCTTTTTTTTTTCCCCTCCCACCCCTCTCCCCCCTCCCTCATGTGCCCTTGGTAATTTATACATCGTTATTTTGTCATTTCTAAATATCTTTTAAGTACAAAACAAACCTTAGAACCTTGCATTCTCAAATTTTCTTACAAACCACACGCAATATCTTATATAGACAAGTTTTAAATTCCGCCGCCTGTCTAAGTTCTGCTATCAGAGGCTGCAAAAATCACTTAGAAGACCACTCAGCTTCTATGTTTTGCCCCCCTATAGGAGGGGTTCCAAAAAGCTCATGGAAATTTTTTATTACTTTTCAACTCAATTTGTCCTTGAACTTTTCAAAGTCCTCATAGAGAGGCCCTTTCAAATGTAAACCTGGTGGGTCCCTCCTTTGTTTTTCTAAAAGCCTGAGAATTCCCATCTCCTGCAGGCTGAATAGGAAGTCCTTGCAGTAAACCTACAAGGGCCTCTCCACAGCACACGCAATCCCCCAAATCATCCTTTCCTTTGCGTCAATGCTTTCTAGTAGCACCTGAAGAACTCCAGGCAGCGTTCTGTCTGAGCCCTGTGCATATGCTGTCCCTCTGCCTGGAATCCTCTCGCCTCAGCTATCCGAAGGCTCACACCTGCAGTTCATGAAACCTTTGTTCAAGCGTTCATTCACAGTTCATTGTGATAACCACCCTATTTTAAATGGCATTGTTTTTCTTCTCAGCACACATCACCATTGAACTTACCATGTATTTTCTGTTTTGTCAATCTTCCTCGACCAGAAGACATGTAAGGTCTGTGAAGTTTTATCTGTTTATTTCACCGCTGTGTCCCCAGTGCCAGGAGAAGTGGCTGGCACGTGCTAAGATTCAAAAGGGGGTATTTGTCAAGTGAGCATGATTGTGTGATGAATAAATGACTGACAAAAACACAGAGAAGAACGCTTGCGTTCATGTCTACAACAGCTGAAATGTAAATCTAAAATAAATAAGAAACTAGGGCAAAAGTCAGCTTTACAGTTTAGTACTAGAATTTTATCTTACATGGTTTCTGCCCTGTAAAATCACTGATTTTAAAATGGTAGTATTATGCAGATTTCTAAGAAAGGGTTACTATCCTGTGACTTATACAGGTACTATTCTTAGTCCATGATGACTTTCTGACACGAAATCAAAAACAGATAGAAAAATGAATGAGTACTGTCATTCAATGTAGTCTCAGAAAATACATAAACATGGGAGTGTCAAAATCCTCCTCATTCTTCCTGAAAAACATTAAATTAAGACATTAGATTTAGTTGTCTAGTTTTGCTTTAACAGAAATACTATGACTGACTGGTTCGAGGAAACGAGAATGTATTCTCTCCTAGTTTAGAAACTAAAAGTCCAAATTCAGGGTGTCAGCCCTAGGATGAAGTTCTTACCTCCCTTCAATATCTGTAGACATGGCATCTCCGGGAGATCTCCATGTGTCTTGGCATGAATGTTTCCCTGAGCACAGGTAGCATGTTTACCAGCGTAAAGCTCAGTAGACAGAAAGGGATAGTAAAGAAGGACAAATGGAAAGAGTAAACCTAAGAAGGGTGTGGAAAGGGTGTTGTTACACTGTACACATTGCAGTCAATGTCATGCACCAAAAGGTATATGAACTATGGAAGGAAAATCCAAATTTCTCTGTAAACTGGAAGCCAAATTACAATAAAGCATCTTAGTTTTTTCTCTAAAAATAAAAGATAGTAAATTCAAAATAAATAGTACTATGGTTCTAATAAAATCTTAAACATAAAGGCTTATTGATACTCCTGTTACCAACAGAGGCCAAATTGGCTTTACATATAAATCTAAAGACTCTAAACACTGTAACTAAATTGTCCTGGGCAACTGAGGTAAGTGATAGAATTCAATAGCCTCGTCGCAAATGCCGATAGAATAGAGAGAAACTGTTTTAGCATTTCAGCACAATATTCAGCAACTATGTCCCCATAAACAAGTTGTTCAGGCCTTGAAGATTCCATTTCCTCATCTATAAAACAAGGATGCTCAAAGCAGGGACATCATGTAGTGGCTTTGCCTCTTCCTGGCACCCGTTCAGTGCTCAATAAATTACCCCCTATTATAATAATTGAATGTGCTAAGGACTGCTAACAGTCCATCAATGTCTGTTCTCTTTTGTTACTGAGCCGTAGAACCCCTCATTTTTAGCTGGACATGTGACCTTCCTAACTACAATTTACATTTCCCAACATCCCTTGAACTTCGATATGACAGAGAAGTTCTAGACAATAAGAATTAAACAGAACTGCTCTTTGTGAATTGGGGGATAGTCCTTTGGTCACAATAGGTCACTGCAGACCAAGAGGCAGGGAAAAAAGACTGTCGATGCCTCTCAATCAGAGTGTGCTTCAGAGCTTTCTAACTCAAAGGAAGCTTCAAAAAGTTCAGTCCTAAAACTTCTGTTATCTTTTGAACCTTCTTAGTGAATTGAGTAGAAGGTTACTGGGCAGATCAGTCCTCTACTCCACAAACCATGCTGCAAACCTCACAATGCATCCTGCTTCTCCCGCTTCCTCCAGACTTCCCTGTGTCCTGCTTCTCTCACCCGCTGAGCCGTGTTCTTCGCACACACTGCCCCTGAGCCCTGAGTGTCGGGTCTTCTCCCTCTCTAGTGTGACTGCTCCCCCTATGGTTCTAGCTCAACATTAAGCGTGAGAGTGAATTCATGTCCACACCTGAGGGTTACCAAGGGTCATCGGCTCATACGTTCCATCAGTCGCTATCTGACTAGTAAGCCTGGTCATACTTTTCTTTTTAGTTTTGTTCCAAAAATAAAATTACGTTATTTTCATTACATTTCCCATGAATTTCTGGAGCCCCCTTGTATGCTGTCAAAGCATATGCTCTCCTGCATCTAAAGACTCCAACGCAGCAGGTTTGGAGCTGCATCTATACGTATGAATTTGAGAGAAAAATGTCCTCAGTTTATTCTGATATATATATATGACCACCACTGTAGGGCTACTAAAACATAAGGAGGACCGAAGGCTAATCAATCATGCATTAAAAACATTGTTAAATGCAAGTTCAGACTATTCCAAAATACACCAGCAACCCCCAGAAGCAAACCAGGGTACTCTGAAAATGACAAAAGCCAGATTCGTGTACGGTAGAAGCCTGTCAGAAAAGGGAAACTCAAATCTTTTCCATTAAAATAAGACAAAAGAAAAGCTTACAGGCGTGCAGTCGATGCTAACTCCTAGCAACCCTACAGGAGAGGGCAGAGCTGCCCCTGTGAGTTTCCAAGGCTGAGACTAACTCTTTCCTCCCCAGCAACTGGTTTCAAACTGCTGACCTTGCAGTTAGCTGAGTTTCTGAGACTGTAATTTTTTACAGGAGTAGAAAGCCCTGTCTTTCTGCCACAGAGCAACTGGTGGTTTCAAGCTGCTGACCTTGCGATTAGTGGCCCAATGCATAACCACTACAGTACCAGGGCTCCTTCCGCTCAAACAAGTGACAGAAAGGTCCTAAGATTTTTCCCTGTAAAAGGAAAATACTTGTGAGACTTGGAAAAAGCAAAGCAGTAGTGTTGAGTCCCAACTCTCATGGGTTTCGCTCATAAAATGTTTACTTCTCACTTCCTTTTACTTGTATTTTCTCTTCATTTAAAATAACTATCCAATGAAAATCTGAAAACCTTTCCCTTTTAATCACTCAATTGGTTACGCCAAGCCCTTAAGTCTCTCGCGCTGTAGTCCAGATGTCCTGCCTGCAGCGCCATTTGAGTTCAAGTTTTTCTGCAGACAAAGAAGATTACCAAGGAGTAAGGTGAGTCTCGCCAACCCCTCTGTCACCTCCGAATATAGGCTGGCTGCACACATCCACACTTTTGCAATTTAAATTCACCAAGAGCCAACGCATTTTTCTAGACTCGGGAGGGTCCTCCCGGCACATGTGGCCATCTCTGAATACACTGCTGATTATCACAGCTGCTGGCGCTGCTGGCATCTAGTGGGCAAGGAAATGCTGATCCACAGCCGGTAACGCGCCGGACAGGCCATCACAACAGCAACCACAGAATCAGTCAGGTCAACATGAGCATGGTCCTGAGATGGAGAAACTGTGTTCCAAAGAGTGCTTAAGGGTCCCTCCCCTCGACAGCTGGAGTTAGAATGCTCAGAGAATTTCATCTCTGCCTCGGAATTAACTCCATGCAGACAGACAGAAAGGGCTTGCCCTGCTTCCCGCTGCGCCTGCCTTGCAGACCTCCTACCGCAACCCGTGGGGGAGGGCAGAAGGAGCAGAAGGGACTCTGCAGACCATCCCAGCTGGAGTCTCAGCCCCACAAGTTAGAGTCACGTGGCAATGGGAACATCACTCCAATCTCCCGGAGCTTCTGTGCCCTCCTCCATAAAATATTGTAAAATAATGTGACAGAAATTTCTTCCTAATTGTTATGAAGATGAAATGAGATAACTGATGCATAATAATCAATAAAGCAAACACTAGGTATTATTTGATTAATGAAACATAAGTATTAGCCATTATTTGGTGAATAAATGATTTATTTTTGTACAGCCCCAACAGTGCAGACAATCTCTTTTCCAGCTTTCGAACTTGCTGTACAGCCCCCCACCCCCACCCCTTCTTTCAGGACAGCCGGACAACTAGCAGGATATCACTCTGCTTTACATACGGCTACTTGTCACAGGCACCTGTGCATGACTAATGCAATCATTTACCTGCTTTATTTTTGTTGTTGAAAATAAACACGGTAAAACAGCTAACTGTAAGTCAAAAAGTATTGATACTACCGTTTCCGTTCATTTGCGCATGGGTTTATTCCAAACAAAATGTATGTAAGCATGTCCTTGGATCCGTGGATGGGTACGGACAAACCCTGTCAGCAATGTCCTTGTGCTGGTCTGATCAGGGCGCCTTCATAAAGGAAAGGGAATAGAAGGTGGGGCGCTGCAAGACAGCGGCGCCCCACAGGATCTGCCGGGCCAATTAAACTCCAGACAACAAAGCCAGCTCCGAAAGTTACAGCCACTGTTTGTAAGGATCCCAGTGGGATAATCTTCATAGGTTTTCTCAAAGAAAAATGCACAATTAATTAGAGTTTACTGGGGGGGGGGAGAAAAATGAAAACCGTATAGGTGAGAAAGGGCCAGGAAAGTTGTGCCAAGAATTTTCCCATCAAAATACACCTGCTCGGTCCTAAGAGCAGCTATTCGGGAAATCCTAGCCCATTCATCCCACAACCTCGGTCCTGGGCCTCACACTTCCCTTTGTCCTGAAAACTCACAGAACATTTGAAAGAAACCCAATTTGTATCCCTTG
The DNA here is from genome assembly GCF_050624435.1 of Tenrec ecaudatus. Taxonomy (NCBI): domain Eukaryota; kingdom Metazoa; phylum Chordata; class Mammalia; order Afrosoricida; family Tenrecidae; genus Tenrec; species Tenrec ecaudatus. Next base: position 1,697,651 of record NW_027459455.1, read on the forward strand.
CGGATGCCAAAATTATCATTGACATGGTCTAAATCCAAGAGGGCAAAGGAATGCCCCTTCCTCAGGGCAGGCGAGATAGGTACAAACACTGCCTTTGGAAGTATAGATGTAGACAGAAGATATGTCAGGAAGCAATAGCTTCGCATTTTGTAAAGGTTTAATAGAGGTTTCTATGATTTTGTAGCATTACTTTTTTACGTATCCTTACATGCCACTTCCACAGTTAAAAATTACAATTCAGTGACACTGACTATATTCTTCAGGTTGCACAACCACGTTCAGCCTGCCTTTCACTGTTCCCGAAGCTTCCCATGCCACATCTCAAGGTGTGATGAGCTATTGGACCTGTCTACATAGTTCGCTGAGAGAGTGCAGTGCTCGCGGCAGTTATTCCACATTAATTAAGCTACACTGAGGCCTGGACTGAAGAAGGATTCAGAAACAATTCTTTTCATGTAAAGTTGAAATGTTATCCCAGGGCGCATTTCATTTCTTCCTCCTAATCCTGACTCTCCTTCTTCCTCTGCTGTTCTTCATGAACCCCATGGCCACCAAGTCAATTCCAACCCATAGCGAGTCTATACTGCAGAACAGAGTAGCCCCTGTGGGCCTCCGAGGCTGTAAGCCTTTGGGATGGGAAGAAAGCCTACTTTTCCTGTCTTGAAGTCACTAGTGGCTGTGAGCCCCATGCTGTGATTATCAGCCCAATTCTTAGCCCACTCCAGCATCAGAGTTCCCATGGTAGGTACGTCGAAACCAGTTATTGTCACTTAGATGCCTGCTTGCAAGCTGTTTAGCACCCTGTGACAAATCAGGGACAAAACAGAAGTACCAGAACCAATGATAAGCCAATTAATTGAATGTCCTATGAAATCGTGACCCCTAAACCTTCAAATCAAAAATCAAACCCCTTGAGGTGTCTGACTCTATATAAGCAGCCTTTACGACGATTCTCCTCTTTCTCTCCTCTCTGTTCCTTTACTGCTGCTGCTATTAAAAAACAGATATACATGCATGTATCACACAACATTTGCTAATTCAACTTCTTACAAATCTCCATCTCTTTAAATACTTCGTCTCTAGTATATTACTGAGAACAAAGTGCCTTGAACCTAAGAAGATCTGATCATCCAACATATGACAGAACTTAGCTCATTTGCTCCAATAACGAGGTTGATTATCATAGGAATAATAAGCACTATGCATTTTTACAGCATTATCCACAGATGCATTATGCTGGGTATATTGTCCTCTCAATCTATGCCTCCTTCCCTTTTGCAAACTCCATCTTTAAACCTGCTCCCACAAAGCTCCCCATTTGAGCCTCCTGTGCACTTTCTCCCCTATTCCATGCACAGCTCTACCCTGTTCACTCACAAGACACACACGCACTCTGGTCTGTATAGTTGCTACACATTGAGAAAGAGCCCTTACATATCAGGCACTTGGATGGGTGCTTCGCTTCCTTGGTCTCTCTTTAAGCCTCTCAGCTGCATTACAGAGTACTTATTGTTATCCTCATCTTCGTAAGAGAAAACTAAGGTTCTAGTCCTGGTTTGGGGCTGCAAATCACAAGGTCAGTCATTCAAAACTATCAGCTGTTCCAAGAGAGAAAGATGAGGCTTTCAACTCGCTAAAGATTTACAGTCTCAGAAACTGACACGGGCAGTCCTACTTTGTCCTCTAGTACCACTCTGAGTCAAAATATACTCAATGGCAGTGAGTGAGTTTCTGGTGTCTGAGACCCAATGCTGGTTCATGGTAGAATCTGAAGTCCAACCCCACTGTGCCAAAAGCCAACGCTATTTCCACGAGCCTCTCACCAATCTACACTGGAACCTCCATGGCCCCCAGAAACCCCACAGCACTGAACAGACTCACTGTATGCTCAGTTGATTCTTTTACAGAGGACTCTTTCAGAGCCACATACTGAGCCTGGACATTGCATCTTCTGTTTCTTTGTCTCCACCACACACTTCTCCTATGTTCATATAAAGGCCTTTCTGGTAGAATTTTTCATTGTCTAATGAACTACTGAATAAATATGTAAATAAAACTCACTCTGGAAAAATAATCTGATTTTGAACAGTTAGTGTGTGTTTGCGCGCGTATGTGTATATATATATTATATACATATATGAAATTCTGTGAGAGACTTCGGCATTAATTCTAGGCATGTGTGGAAATAACCTAACTTTCAGCCTGACTTGGCATTTGAAAGATTTACATTTGATCAGAGACACATATTATAAGTTTTCCATATTAAAGAAAACCTGCCATACTTCTTCATTTTCTTTCACTGGCATGACAGGATTGCGCTGTGTTAAATTGGAAGTGGAGAGAGAGAGAAAGGAGTATCGCATCCTGACCGGCCCTCTACCTGAGGCTTCACAGACAAGAGTAGTAAGAAAAAGTATGAGATAAGGGAGGCAGGGGAAGCAAAAGGGAAAAAAATAAACCTAACGTGCAGGGACAGTAATAATTTGCCATCCTCTCAGGAAAAATGGTCTAAAATCTGTAAGTTCTCTTTGATTCCCTTTTTACCCCTTTGTCACCGAAATCAAGGCACTCATCACGTCCACATGACTTCCCTTCAAATCGTACCTGGCCCCATTCCTAAGCGCTCTGGATGCCTCCTGAGAGACAGCGAGGGCATGGCACTGGGCTAGGGACCATGCGGTGAGTAGTAGCTAGTTTGTATACCATTTCTGGGACTGGGAATATTATCGCATGTAACAGCGCATATCTTCAAACTACAAAATGAATAAACCGGGATAACTATCCAATGAGAATCATTCCTGAAGAGAAAAATTATGAATAAAAAGAGAAGAATCAAAATGGGAAAAATCACAAGGCTTCAAGGAGGAAGTGAAACTGAAAATTTTCCCTCGAAGTTCTTGTGCCAGAATAATTCTTCCTTGTTAGAGCATTTTTTAAGAAGTCTCTGCCTCTTTAACACAGTGTTTCCTGGAACTGTGGGGCATCATGAGCTGAAGCCAACGTGACAGTAAACAGCAGTGACAGTGTGTTCTTGTGATTTTTTTAGAAGACTAATGGAACAAACTGGAGACGTCAGAAGTAAACACAACCACCTATGAACAGCTGATGTTTGGCAAAGGCTGAACTACATTCAGTGGGGAAGAGGTCATCTCTTCATTAAATGGTGCTGGCAAAGCTGGGTTTCTATTTTCAGAATAATGAAACAGGACCCGTATCTCATATCACACAGAAAACCAAAACTCAAGACAGAGCAAAGACCTAAATGTAATACCTACACACTATCATACATAAATAAAAATGCACAAACACCAGACTATAAACTAGAAAACTTTAACCTCCCAAAGATTAAATATTTATGCTCATCAATAACTTTCCCCAAAAGAATAAAAAGAGAATCTAAGGTCGGGTACTATTTTTTGGCAATAACGTATCTGAAAAAATGGTCTGATCGCTAATGTTTTCAATAGAACACTTCAATCCAAAAGAAGCAAAAAGACAACCCATTTTAAAGTGAACAAGACATGTCACCAAACAAGACATCCAGGTGGCTAGCAAACATCAGAAGATGCTCAGGATCACTGGCCAGAAGGAAGATGCAGATTGAAACTACAATGACATATCATCTCACTCCAGTCAGAATAGCACTGGTAAAAAAGGAGAACAATAACAAAAACAGCAACACAGAACAACAAATGCTGGAGCGGTTTGGGGAGACGGGGACTTTCAGACACTGTCAGTATGACGGGGCACAAATCAGCACACCCACTGTGAAAAAGGGAATCCACACTTCTCCGAAAGCCAGGACGAGAAATGCCATAAGAGTTAGCAATCTAACTCCTAGATGTAGATCCTAAATAAGAGGCATTACATCAATAGACAAAAGCACATCCATGTTCCCTGCAGCATCAGTCACAATAACCAAAGATGGAAACAACAAAAGAGCCCACCGAGGACGAAACATAAATAAGCAGTGGCACATACATACAACGGAATATTCTGCAATGATAATGACGAATCCACTAAACACGGGTGAATCTTGAAGAGATCATGTGAGTGAAATAAGTCAAACTCCAAAGTACAAATATTGTATGAGACTGCCATGATAAAATGTCCAGAACAGATTTAGAAACATCATTTGATCATTACCAAGGAAAGAAGGGGAATCACTTACTAGACAGCAAACAGGATGATTCTGGTGAAGAAAAAGCAATATACAACATGGAGGAAGTCGGCGCAATGTGACCAAGGCAAAGGGAGACACTGAGAACATCGTAAGCAGAAAGGACAACGGTGGTAAATGCTATGGGGCTCTAGGGGCTTCATGGGTACAAGTCGGGCTGCTGCCCCAAGGTCAGCCGTAGGCTTTCTATGGGGCAATTCGATCCTGTCCAATAGGGTGCTCTGTGGCAGTTAATTTGGCTTGGGTATGTAAATGCTGTAACATATACAATTCTGGAAGAACAGTAATATTGACCAAACATCTGTGAGTGGTTACCTTCTTAACATGTATACTAGCTAAGTGTGGGAGGGCATCTGAGAGTACACATGCATGCACGTGTAGATATCATTAGGGAAATTGGGCGTATGTATACAAATAGGGGCACTTTTGGGGAAACGTCTTAGACCTATCCAAACACCTCAGAGGACTGAGCTATTGGGTTTGAATGTTAAGGACCATCGTCTCGAGGGACATCTGGGTTAATTGGCATAACATACCTCATAAAGATAATTTTCTACATCCTCATTTGAAGAGAAGCTACTGGAGTCTGCAAAGCTTGAGACTGGCCATCACAGAAGCCTGGAGCACCAGATGGGTCACCCTGACGCAGGCTGCTGGCTGTATCCTGGGGACTCAGGCTGGGTGTCACGGGGCCTTGGGACACTGAATCCTGGACCTTTACGTCGTACGGCATGCCCCAGAGGCAGAATCAAAGAGATCCCTTGCAGGAATCCCACCTCAGACGCACCTAGAACTTGTGGACTTAAACCGGAAAATACATGTGTTCAAGGAAGCAGAAAACAGCTGTATCAATTTTGGAGAATTGTTGGCAGGTAGACAAATAAGGTCTTGCTACATCAATGCCTCATAGATTGTGCTAAGATCAAATATTGTTCTGGCAAATATGTGATGATCGTTCTGCTATATTTGGTTTTTGTTTGTTCATAGCAGGGCATACCTCAGGTGCTATGGAGTAGGGAATTAGCCTTCAGAAGAAGTGAAATAAGTTTTTCCTTTTTTTTGGTAAATGAAACCCAGGAAAGTGGGGAAGGGGGATAGCAATAAAAGGGAGATAATGTCAGAGTACCCAGGAGAAATCCAATGTTTGGGAACTGATTATGGAAGCAATGGTAAAATTCTGCTTGATGAGATTAAGTGGTATGATATTTGGGTTAATTCCAAAGTAAGAATAAATTGAAAGACCACGTCAAACAAACATACATCCAGGACTGGTTTGGGCATACACTAAATCCCAGTTCCAACTTAAAAATAATTAGTTCGTACATCATGGCCATGCTCAATACTCCAATACTCGTCTCCAGGAAAGGAACATGGAGGAGATGGGTGCTATCGCAAAATGTGGTAAAGAAATTAGATGGTGCCACCTATCAGATAAAATAGCATCTGGGGTCTTAAATCTTGTCTCCAAACAAGCAGCGATCTAAGTGAGATGTCAACCAAGTCCACATGGAAGAAGCACACCATCACCAGTCACCAAAGGATTGTGAAGCATATAATCCAAATTGAAGGGAGGGCTCAGTATCAGAGCCTAAAGCCCAAGAATCTGGTTTGCCAGACGCTACGGATGACATGGGAGCCCGAGATTCATTGGTGGAACTATGCAGGAAATAAGACTCTATCCAGAATCGAGGGACAGGAGGAAAGTGGTCACTAAACGGAGGGCATTGGTGAGTTGAGTATAGAAGGTCAAAGGCAGAAGCCTGCCTGAAAAAGTTAAAACTTGTCAACAGATTCCCCCTAGGATGCACGCTGGACCTGATCTGGTCTCCAAAATCGTATGCATTGGGGATTGTATTGTTTGGCTGGGTTTCTGACTGTGCATATTCAGGGGTATCTTGGGAGTGCAGTATCATTGCAGTCACCCTCTGGAAGCTGCAGTATATGTCTTTTTCATTTTTCAGGTTATGAAAACCAGGACAGATGAACCTATATCGTCAGCAGTAGGATATGAGTTTTGTGGGGGAGGGGGCCACAGATTAGGTAAAGGGAGGCTGTTATCAAGGGGGTCCATACAGAAAAAGATTGTGTGGAAAATGACCGTGGCAGCAAGTGTACAATTCTGCTAGATGTGATTGAACTGTGGCCTGGTTTGATAGGTGTATTAATCACAATTAGTTTAGAAAGAAGACGAAAACTGAAGACTCAAGGAAGCAATTAGTAGTCCAGTCCAAAGGATGCACGGCCCACATGAGCCATAATGTGCGACCAGAGAACCAGGTGGTGCCCAGCCACCACAGTTGGCGCTGACTAGGAGCACGGAAGATGACCCTGATTAAAATGATTAAAAAGTAGGGCAAATTCAAAAACAAAAATAGAAAATACCAGCTTACTGCTCTGAAAGGTATTGGAAGACACCGCAAGGCTAGTTCCCTAAGACAGTGGTTCTCAACCTGTGGGTCCCGACCCCTTTGGGGGGTCTAACGACCCTTTCACAGGGGTTGTCCAATTCACGACAGTAGCAAAATTACAGCTATGGTTATAGTTATGAAGTAGCAATGAAAATAAGTTTTATGGTTGGGGTTCCCCACAACATGAGGAACTGTATTAAAGGGCCCCAGCATTAAGAAGGTTGAGAACCACTGCCCGAAGGCAATCTTCCAACTTGAAACTCAATACGGGGCTATAAAATAAATAACAGCCATGAAGAGCATGCTCTATATTGAGACTAATGGGGCAAAGAAGGATGGAACAGAAAAGCCAGATCAATGGAAAGGAGTACCCAAGGGGAAATTAGGAGATTTCAATTAATGTCACAGAACAATGTGTGTATGAATTAATGATTAGGAGATTATTTTGCTATGTTAATTTTCACTTAAATTAAAGTGTGTTAAAAATAATTCATTGCCATGTTAAAAAGGTATACAGGCATTCAATGAATTTGCCTTCACTCGGCCATGGGCTTTCAGGACTACAGACTTTAGTTTCTCCATATTATTTGACACTCTACTTAGATAAAAAATAACATTTTTAAGTATTTATCTTTTTTCTTCTATGATGATCATTTCCTCCCACTTCAATATAAAAGTGTGTTTTTGGCTCCTCTACGTACTCAACTTTATTTTCTGAGTCTCCATTCTGCAACTTCTTCAGCATAGTCAAAAGTACACACCTTGGAGCTCAACTACCTGGGCCGGAACCTCACCCCTGCCACTTATGGACCACGTAACCAGGACCAAGTACCCTCACCAATCTCTCAGCGTCTTACTGTCCTCGTCTAGCAAACAGATAACGCAGGTCCTGACACAACCTTTTCACCCTCTGAGGAAAGCCTTATGATCCTTCCTCCCTTTCCTGACCCTTTCTTCTTCTCAAACACCATTCTCTGACTCGCTTTTTAACACCTCATGTTCACTCACTTCCCAGGCTTCAAGACTCTTCAGTAATCATACCGCACTCATTGACTTTCTTCTCTGTTCTTCATCATCTAGCAGTCTACTGACTTTACCTTTCTACGTGCCTTGTAAAGAAAGCCCCATGAGTGGCAGCGTGCCTATCGTGTCTTCAACTACTTCCTGAACCAATAAACATAAAATCTATATTGTCCTGCTGGTCTACACATAGTACACTCAGAGAAGACACTGGTGTCTGCTAGTCAACTGATTAAGGTTAATCAAAATTATTCCATTTCTTATCATTCAAATTCCTATATGTATGTGAACAGCTTATGAATTCTTCCCAAGCTGTTCTCTTTTTAATATGCTTAATTAAGCTAAAGTATTCCAAATATCTCAGTTCATCATTGGTTATAGTTGTTCAACTTATGTTTGTGAATAAATTAATAGCTCTCTGTGGTTTTAATATATAGGGTCAGCAATATATAATTTTATTTTAATGTCAACAGTACACATGAATAATGATTAGTTTCAAACACTGGCCAGTTCCTCCCTAAATTAAATCTAATCAGAGAACAGCAGCATCTCACAGAGCCAGTAAGTTTCCAGCCTGCCATCTGGTCTGATAAGGACATGCAGAAACATTAGTAAGTGGCAACGGCTGAGGACAGGCAGAACTGTCAGTACTTCTGATGGCTTCTTCCACACTGAATGTGCAGCTTTGTTTATCTGCTGAAATAGAAAGGCCTTCCAGGAAGATAATTCCTTGATCTTTCAGCAAATGGTTTTTCTCTTTTCTCCCCTTGGAAATTCCAGACCCAGAAATATTAAACAACCTTCCACCAAATATACTTGTAAGTCTTCCTAAAAATTAATATCCAATCCTCTAGGAATCTTTTGAACCTAGGTAATATTGAACTTTAGACTATGACTTTGCCTCATCATACACTTTATAGGATACTTACCAGAAAATTTTCTCTGTAACACAATTTGTGTCTGAGATCAGATGCAAAACTTTGGCTTTGTTTTCATGTCAGCTTTGACATGAAAGTCCACAAGGCCAATAAATCTTTTTCTTGAGCCTTAAACTAGATTAATCTAGTAGCCTTAACCAAATAGGAAAACAGATACTGGTCAGTAAGAATGGAGAAAATGAACTATTGCAAGTATGTGGGCAAAGGTGATAAGACATTGTCTATTATTCCTGTGCTTCTCCAGAAAGCTCCAGATATGATCTGAATGCCTCTCGGCACAGCCTTTTAATGGTTCCTCTCTGCTTAAAGATAAAATCCAAACTCCTTATATGACCTACAAATCCCTTTGCAATCCCGACCGTGCAGAAATAATCAACCTCATCTCTCCTCACACCCTTCTCTCTACCTGTCTCAACCCGCTGCCGTGAAGTGGAGACCAACTCCTGGCAACTGCATGTCTTGCTGAGCTCCACAGTCCACCCATCCCAGGCAGGGATGAAAAAAGACGTGGCCAAACAATCCTTTAAAGCGAAAATCTTAAAGAACTTAAAGGTAAAAAAGAAGAAAAATAAATCTGAAATTAGGAAAATAAACGCAACTGCAAAGGAAAGAAAATCAAGTCTATGAGGAGGTACTCTGAAAAAGTGAATTTTGTTTTCAAAGCTAGGTATTTAATTTTTTTACAAAACAACCTTATCACATTCTAAGTATTCTCCATTACACTTAATACATTGGCCAAATCTGCAATTCCATTCTTGGAAACATTTTTCAAGCTCATCTGTTTGGATGGCTGACAGCACCTCCTTGATTATCTTCTTCACCTTCCTACATCAGCAAATTGCTGTCCTTTCATGTCCCTCTTCATTTGCAGAAAGAAAAAGGAGTTGCACAGAGTGAGGCCCGGTGAATAAGGGGCACGAGACAAGACAGACATGCTGTTTTGTTGCCCAAAACTGGCACATTGAGATAGCTCTGTAAGTAGGAGCATTGGCATGGTGGCAAAACCGGTCCCCTTCTGCCACAAATCAGGCCTTTTCTGTTGCACCCTGCTATGCAATCTTTTCAGACCTCTAAATAGAAAGCTTGATTAACAGTCTGATCTGGTGAAATGAACTCCCAATGCACTAGCAGTCAACATTTTCATCCATTCAGGAAGTTGACAGACATCCAGAATGAGGTTTGTCATCAACTGACATTTCATCTTTTTTTTGAAATGAGAAAACAACTCATACACTTGAGTATTTCCCATAACACTGTCCTTATGAGCTGTGCTCAACATCAGAACAGCTTCTGTGTCATTTTTCCCAAGCAGGAAACAAAATTTCACAGCCGTACACTGTTCTCTTAAATCAACCGTCACAAAAAAAAAAAAATCCGAGGTTTGAGCTAAATTGCTTTTAAGAAAAAATTCCCTGTAACCAAAGAGAGCCTTCCCAGGGGACACCACTGGGTAAACTCGCTCAGAGCGAGTTGCTCCATGCTCTCCTAGCAGGAACAATGCAGACTACACGAGCTGCCCTCTGCCCAGCGCCGTTCCAGCTTTGGTACCCCTCACATTTAGATGAGCACGCGATTGCCATTAAATCATTATTTCCTGATCTAGCCAGCATGTACCCAACAAGACACAGTCGCGCTGCCCGGATAGGGCAAGATATGACAAAATAACGAGGTATAAATTACCAAGGGCACATGAGGGAGGGGAAAAAAAAAAGAGGACCTGATGCAAGGGGCTTAAGTGGAGAGCAAATGCTTTGAGAATGATTGGGGCAGGGAATGTATGGATGTGCTTTATACAATTGATGTATGTATATGTATGGATGGTGATAAGAGTTGTATGGGTCCCTAATAAAATGTAAAAAGAGAAAAGAGGAGAAAAAAATGATTAGGGCAGGGACTGTACAGATGTGCTTTATAAAATTGATGTATGTATATGCATGAACTGTGATAAGAATTGTATGAGCCCCTAATAAATTGTTAAAATTTTAAAAAAATTAAAAAAGAAAATGATTAGGGCAAAGAATGTACAGATGTGTTTTATACAATTGATGTATGTATATGTATGGATTGTGAGAAGAGTTGTATGAGCCCCTAATAAAATGTTTTTTAATAAAATAAAATAAAATACAAAAAAAGAAGCAGAGGGGCACATTTTCCACCCCAGAGTAATTGGTGGGTTCAAATTGCTGACCATGTTAGTATGTAGCCGAGTACCTAACAGTGGGCAACCAAGACTCTTTTTTTAAAACTGATCAGGATTCAAGCGAGGAGAATAATGCAGCTTTCTACTCCCATGAAGATTTACAGTCTCAGAAACCCACAGGAGCTATCTGACTCTGTCCCAAAGAGTCGCTAGGAGTTGGACTCAACTGGATGGCAGTGAGTGAGAGGGAGGACACAAACTATTCTTTAGTCTAGATATGCCGAGACTACACTAGAAGACAAGGGAACTGATGGTCCCCTCTGTAAACACCTGAAATCCTGCTGGAAGACCCCAAGGATCATTTCCCAGTTTGTACAAGGAAGGAGAATAACCTGGTTGTGCGCTATACAATCTAGCACACGCGTTATCGCGTTATCATATCTAAACACACCATAAACATGAATGCTCTACACTAATTGAACTCTTCTGTTTTGTACGTTTGATTTTCAATTCAAGCTCTTTCCCTTAGTTTCTATTCTGCTCCTCAATATATATGCTTCTAAGCCTTAAGGCTGTTGATAAATTGTGGATTATATAACAAAACCCATTATCGTTCATCACTGAAGCCACCATCAGCCGAGGCCCGCCACCAGGGGATGGCGATTTGCGGAGGCACACTCCATTACACCGATATCCCGATGGAAACCTTGGGGCTTGATGCTTGTGTCAGCGCCTCCATTAACGAAATGTTGCCTGCTTACTCCTCCCCTGTTCTGCAAATATGTCCCTCTAGTCTACCATTCCGACAGTTCTCATCCTCTGACTCCTCTTCCTTTCTGTGCCCACTGAAAACAGCTTGTTCACCTACCCTCAGAGACAGACAGGGGTGGGCACATTCCCAGCTCCCTCAATTGCTGCTTTATGCTATTCCTCTTCTACTTCATGGAAAACCTTCTCTCTTATTGGATGGAGTTCACGGCATTCACAAATCCTTTCTGCGCCAGCCCCCTGGCCGTGCATTTCTTCAAGGAGCTGAAGTCTAGCTTACAGATTTCTTATCAATCCCTTCTCAATAATACTGTCTGTTCTAATCTGACCTCTCCATGTACACTCCAGAACTCTTATCTTCATTGCCCCAATTCACCCAATTTGCAGTAGAACTTAAAATCCCTCCAGCTTACTTAGAAATCTGCTTACCTTACCTAGAAAACTCTCTATAACAATCTTCCTACCTTATCCACTTCATCTCTCTATTTCATGAAACTACAGTTTAGTCTCATGTTGACTTATATTCTTCAATCCCACCCAATCCATTTTTCACTTATGTCCCTATAGGCTCCCACTGAAGGTTGGCTTCCCTCTTTATCGTTCTTGACATTAGGACTAATTATTTCTACAACACTAATATGTTGTACTAGAAATCTTGTCCTCTAGACAACTGGCTCTGTATGTCTTGTGAATCCCCAAGGTTGAAAATCTGCATCTCCTCTCTCTCTATTTCTGGGTTAATAAAACTTGCAAATAGGCACAAGAGTGTGCTGGGTATTTCTCTCAGAAAGATGAGTTGTTAAGCATTAGGTGACCCGTGACTGCTATCTGAAAATGTCTTATAAATACAGCTCTCCCATTATCTAAATCATTTTAACTATGCTATGCATGAATACATTTTCCTACCCCTTCAAGGATAAGGGATACTTTTGAAGTCACGTTACTGTTTACACTGATGTTCCAATCAGTCTTGATCCATCGTGACCGTGCGTACAACAAAACAACACTGCCCAGTCCTGTGCCGACCTCACAGTTGCTCGTGTGTCTACACCTACTGTTGCAGCCACTGTGTCCGTCCACCTGCCCCTCCACTCAAACAAGCATGGGGCACCTTTCCAAGAACTGAGCTCTCCTGACAGCACGTCCAAAGTATGGGACTTCTCTCCGTCCTTGCCTCTAAGGGGCATTCTGGCTGTAATTCTTCCAAAACAAATCTATCTGTTCCTTTGGAAGCTCATGGTATTTTAAATATTCCTTGACAACACCACAATTCAAATGCACAGATTCTTCTTCAGTTTTCCTTTTTCAATGTCCAATTTTCACATGCATAGAAGTCGATTAAAAATCCCAATGCTTGGTTCTGGAGCACCTTCGTCACCAGAGTAACATCTTTGCTTTTCACCAATTTAAAGAGGTCTCGTGCAGCAGAGTTACTGACCACAATGCATTTCTGCTGGCTGCTTCCATAAACATCGATTGCGGAGTCGACCAACATGAAATCCTTGACAATTCGATCTTTCCTCTACTTATCAGGATGTTGCCTATTGCTCCAGTGGGAGGGTTTCGGTTGTCTTTACATCGAGTTGTGATCCAGACTGAAGGGGACAATCCATGATCTTCATCAGCAAGTGCTTCAGGTTCCCCTCCCTTTCAGCCAGCAAGGTGTGTGTCATCTGCAAGTCACAAGTCGCTAACAAGCCTTCCTCCAATGGTGATACCGCATTCTTCCTCAGCGTCTCCGTTCTTCTCCTTGGCATGCAGACTGTAAAGGTACGATGGGAGGATACAACCTTGGGGCACAACTTTCTTGATGTCAAAGCATGCAGTGTGCCCCTGTTCGTGGTCCCATGTGCTATGATCCACACAGCCAAACACTTTTGCACAGTCAACAAAACACAAGTAAACATCTTTGTGGTGTTTTCTGATTTCAGGCAAGATCCATTGACATCAGCAATGATAACCCTGGCGCTAAATCCTCTTGACAGAATTTCCAGAATTCCTGACAGAATTCCAGACAGAACTTATGGAATTCCTGGAATTTCTGGAACTCTCTGTCAATGTCCTGCTGCAACACTGTTGAATGATCTTCAACAAAATTTCACATGTAGGTGATATCAATTTTATTGCTGTATAATTTTCACATTCTGTTGGGTCTCAGTTCTTAAGAATGGGTAGAAAGATGGATTGATTCCAGTTAGTTTGCCAAGAAGCTGTCTTCCAAAATTCTCAGCATAAAGGACTAAGTGCTTCCTGTTCTTCATCAGCTTGTTGAAACATTCCAATTGGTACTCCATCAATTCCTGAAGTCTTTCAGTGCTTTCTGTGTAGCTTAAACTTCTTCCTTCAGTACCACTGGTTCTTGCTTATATACCACCTCTTGACATGATTCACTATTGACGAGTTATTTTTGGTAAAGGATTCTGCATATTATTTCCATCTTCTTTTGATGCTTCCTGTAACGTTCTGTATTTTGTCAATGGAATCTTTCAATATGACAAGTTGAGGCTTGAATTTTTCTTTAGTTATTTCAGTCTAAGATATGCTGAGGGTGTCTTTCTTTTCGGATTTCATATTTTATATTTTCTTCTCAAGTTGTCTCCTGAAAAATTCTATTTAGTTATTATACTTCTTCATTTCTTCCATTTGCTTTAGTTACTCTACAAATAGAGCAAATTTGTATGTCTCTCCAGACATCCACTTTGATTTTTTTTTCCTTCTTAGATTTTTAATGACGTTTTGTTTCTTTATAGATTTTTCTTGATGCCATTCCACTACTCATCTGGTCTTCTGCAATTAAGGGGGCACAGCGTCAAATCTGTTGGGATATTCTCAAAATTCAGCTGCAATATACTCAAGGTCATACTTTGACTTGGGGGGACTTCTTTCAATTTTCTTCTGCTTCAACCTAAACTTAAATATGAGCAATTGATGGTCTGTTCCACAATCAGCCTCTGGCCTGGTTTAGCTGCTGATAGTCAATCAACTTTGCCATTGTCTCTTTCCACATCTATCCACAGATGTAGTCAACTTGATTTCTGTGTATTTCATCTAGAGAAGTCTACATGTCTTCAACCTTTTGTGTGTTGAAAAGAAGTTATTTTCTATTAACAAGTCTTGCAAAATTCTATCATGCGATCTCCAGTTTAGTTCTATCACCAAGACTATATTTTCCAACTACTAATCCTTCCTCTCTTTCCAACTTTTCCATTCTAATTACCATTAATTGCCATTGCATCTGGATTGCATTCTTTAATTTATTCATCACTACCTTTTGAGGTTGGTGCATAAATTTGAAAAATAGTGGTATTGGTGGGATTTGTGTGAATGTGGATCGATAGAGTCCTATCACAGACAGCACTGCACTGCACGCTATATCTTGATGTTCCTTTGGATGATGAAAGCAATGCCTTCCTTTCCTTTCGATTTTGCTGGTGGGAAATAAAATACATAATTTTCTGATTCAAAACAGCCAATATCAGACTATTTCAGCTGAACAGTGCCTAGAATATCAATCTTTTGTGCTTTTCACTTTTAATGACTTCCAATTTTCCTAGATGCATTCTTTGTACAAACCACGTTCCAAGTACTCATTTACATTCGCAACACCTTCTTCCTGTTTTGAGTGAAATGCCCCATCAGAAAACGAAGGGCCTGCAGGCTTTACTTCATCCAGGCCTGATGGTCCCCTCTACTCTGAGAAGGCAGTTCTTCACAAGTAATAGTTTTACTTCCAATGTGAGGGGCTTATCTTCCAGCATAATCTTTTGCTTTTGATTTGCTTCTGTTACTTGGGTTTTTAGTAACTGACAATGTTTTCTGCTATCCATAGTCTTTCCAGAGGCTAATCGCTCTGAAGTGGACGACAGACTAGTCCTTCAGAGTCCATTCTCAGTCTGGATGCTCTCCTGAAACTTGTTCACGCCGAGTTACCCTGCTGGTATCTGAGATGTCAGTGGCACAGCTTCCACATCACAGCCATACACAAGCCACCACAGAATGACAGACAGACAGCGAAATGGTGGCTGGAAGACAGAGTCAGCAATAGCTGGAACCATTTCTCCATTAGACATTCTATCCATCACAGAACCTGTCCTTTTCTCACCACATCCGTGAAATATACTGAGGTTTTCATAGTATGTGTGTTCTTTTTATATTCTCTAATTCCTGGACCCAGTAACCCTGGCCTTGTCATCTCACCTGTTGATAGCAATGCTGATCTCACTTGGAGCGCTAACCCTGACTCGGCACATCTCCCGCACATCCGAGGCAAGTTACTGATGATGACCCAAGGCAGGCACCCACCTCACAGATCTCTGCCTGCCAGCTCAGTGCCTATTTGGCATGACCAGCCTGTCAACAATTCTTAGAGACGATGCTCAAAAAGAACCAAACCCAAACGTATTGCCATCTGGTGAGCTCTGACAGACAGCAACCCTGCGTAGTTTCTGAGACTGGAAATCTTTAGATAGCAGTACCCTCGTGTTTCTCCTGCAGAGCAGCTGGTGGGTTTGAACTACCAGCCTTATAGTTGGCAGCAAGGTAGTGACCCACCCCACAGGACCACACAGAGTCCTTTCCTAAAAAGAAAACAAAGATGATTTATGCTTCTTGATAGTGACGTCTTCAGTGTCTAGACTTTGCTGGTTCCATTTTTCCATTTGACAGTCTCCTCAGTATTCTCTCTGGAATCTCATTTCACCTACATCTTCCTGGAAAATTCCTTAGAGGCAATAATAATGAAAGTATCTGTCCTACATATTAACTACCCCAAACAGTTAGAAGCTCCTGAAATTGGGACCTCTCTGAAAGGAACTCCCCCATTCAAACACCAAGTGGACTCTCCCTAAGTACCTACCATTTTTTATACACTACGAACAACCGAACCTACAAACCTGGGTAAGCAAAGGAGCCTGCCTCAAAGTGTGCAGACTTTGGCGCTCCAAAGAGGCCAGCCAAACAGCCGATGGACAGCTGTACATCTGTGGAAAAATGCATGCTCCACGTACTTTAAGAGGATCTCGGAAGATGACTAACTCTTTCTGGGTTTGTCAGGAAGTCTCTGCTTACATTCCAAGACAGGCTGCAAGCTAACACATTTCTTACTGTTTGCTTTCTTTTTCTCTCTGCGGTCATTGTTACATGTGCAATATAATCAAAACAGAAAGGCTAATGACAGAGAGACTTTTGTTATCAAACATAGATTTTTTTTCTATGACAACTGAAAAATAAGTCTAACCATATACTAACCTATTTCTCTTATTAAAATAAGACCTAAGTTCTGCTTCCAATGGGAAATAACACAGAATAATTCAATTTTTAAAAATGTACACATTATTTCTTCACTAAAACTGGCCATCAGAATGTGCCTTACAGATCATTTAAAAATGTAAACATATCACACGCAACCTCATCCCTGGGGGATGGACAACAGAAACGTGGATAAAGGGAGACGTCGGACAGTGTAAGATAAGACAAAATAATAATAATTTACAAATTATCAAGGGTTCGTGAGGTAGGAGGGAGTGGAGAGGGAGGGAAACAAATAATGAGCTGATACCAAGGGCTCAAGCAGACAGCAAATGTTTTGAGAATGATGATGGCAACAAATATAAAAATGTGCTTGACACAATGGATGGATGCATGGATTGTGAAGAGTTGTACGAGCCCCCAATAAAATGATTAAAATGTGTGCATATATATATGTATATATATAAACATAAAAAAGAAATGTGCCTTACATTCGTGTGTGAATGTGCAAGTGTACACTTTCCAGGGGGTGTATTGTATACATACTACCACTGCATATTTGGTTTATGGTTTCTGTTGTAGTCAATCCAAAGTGAAAATATGTAAAATGCAAGCTTTAGGACTTGCGTTTTCTTCCTGAAGTCCTTCTTTAGAAATGTATTTCTTGAAACACCCACTCCCGTTTGCAAGGATGCAGGAAAAGATATCATGTTCTGAAAATCTCCCTTCACGTGTGTACTTTCCAGACCTAGCAACCATGGATGATCAGTAGTTCAAACACAGGCAATCAATACTCTTGTTATTAATTGGGGACTTTATAAAGGTCACTTCCTCTCTTGGAGTGTGCACAGCAATATGTAAAGCCTGAAAATATGGGCAGTCATAGTTCACTGTCTGCATCGAGGAACAGAGGAAGAATGCCACCGTAAGAGAGAGAAAATGAACCAGAAACAGCATTTAGAAGGGCCTATTCTGTGAGCTAAAGTATGTCCCCAGAAAGCGATCATCAAGTCTTTTCCTCAGTATCTGTGAATGTGACCTTACTTAGAAACAGGGTCTTTGCAGATGTAATTAGTTAAAAATCCACCGCCATCCAATCAATTCTGACTGATGGTGCCCAATGGGGCAGGGTAGAGCTGCCCCCTTTGCAGTTTCAATACATTACCTCTTGACCGCAGCAGGAAGGCACGTCGTGCTCTCAGGCAACAGCTGGTGGCTCGAACTGCTGACCATGTGGTTGACAACCCAATGTGTAGCCACTAAGCCACCAGGGCTCCTTGCAATTATTCAGATCACAACGAAGTGGGTCATAATCCATTCTAAATGAATGGTGTCCTTGAAAAAGGAGAAGCGAAGAGAAACAGAGACACACACCCAGAACTTGAAGGCAGACTGGAGTAATGTATCTTTATGAATCGGTGGAAGGACAAGGACTATTGGAAGGGAAAAAAACTAGAAGAGCCCCCCCCCCCCGCCCCCCCAAAAAAACACAGACTTTCCCTAGAGTCTTTGAAGGGGTATAACCTGGGGAAAGTGTAATTTCAAACTTCTAGTCTCCAGAACGGTGAGAAAGCAAATTCCTATTATTTTAGGCCACTCAGTTTAATGACCACTTGCTGCAATGGCCTAGGAAACTAACACATGCTGAAATAGGAATCATAAGTTCCCACAGCGCCCCGAGCACTAAGTTCATCCTTGATGTGGACTTCAATCACTTTCTAAAATAAATTCTCTTTTTCTTTAGCTTTGATGGAGTTTTGTTAGCTACTAATAAAAAATGTGACTAATAAAATTCTGTATAATAAGTTACAATGCAACAAATGGGTTATTTGGGTAGTGTGCTTTATGTGCCCAATGGATTGGCCAGGAAGAATGAAAACCCACATTGCCTGTGAATAGTTGGTTCAAAATGCACAACAAATGCTGATAGGAAAAAAAAAAGTGGTTTTGCTTTAAACAGGAGGCCTGGTGTGCTGTTGGGTAAGCATTACGCTCCTAACCTCAAAGTCAGCAATTCAAACCCACCAGCTGCTCAGAAGGACAAAGGTGAGGCTGTATGTTCCTGTAAAGATTTATAAAACCTATGAAACTCCACAGAAGGTTTCTATAGTCAGAACTGACTCACTGGCAGCAAATTTGGTGTTGGTAATTACTTTAAATTTTAAAGCCAATCTTTGCTTTCTCAACTTTTTATTTCCCTATCCAAATCCTATCAATTCCTCCTTTAAAATCCCTTCCATATCCACTTTGTTCTATGCATTTTAAGTTATAATGACTTTAGTAGTGATAATACTTAGTCTTACCTATGTGAACTCTCCTCGTGCCATAAAAGCTGCACCAGATTATCAAGAGTATAAATAAACACATGCAGCTTTGAAGGTACCCCAGTGGCACGGCAGTTAAGTGCTTAGCAGCTGGCCAACAGGTTGCCATTGGAAGCCACCACCTGCTCCACGGGAGAAAGGTGTGGCAGTCAATGCCCAGGACACTTACAGCAACAGCCTGTCCTGGTTTGACTTCGCTCGTGGATGCAGACTCACTAGCTCCCAACTGGAACGCAGAGTTTTCACACCAAAGAACACACTGGTCTCCTGAGAGCACTGGGTTGATCTAAGAGGGAAGTATAGAAATTGGATACCCAAAAAGGGAGGACAAAGTAATGACATGGCTGGCTTACAAACTTCCATGGGTATGGGAATATGTTCATAAGAATATTTTGATAGGAAACTTTTTTTGAAAAGAATATTTTGATAGGATTATGATGTAGATATTCACATACTGCAATTATTACGCATAGAATAGTTTTGTTTCTATGAGTGTATAGAATATTATGTTTAAAAAGCCTGGAATATTTTGAATTTTCTGAATTTTAGTTTTTTCCTTTTAAGCACAAATATGATTTTACTATTGTCCTTTTTAAAAAAATTATATTTGACTAAAGAATGGTATATATGTGCCAAGTTGAGGACTGTGATAGTTAGGTTTTCTTGTGTCCACATGGTTCTTGTAGGAACCTGGAGTTTAGTGTATTAATGAGGTCACAGCTTGAATGGAGGACCGAGATAAATGGCTCTGTGAGGCCAGCCTCTTCCTGTCTCTTTCTCCTTGAAGGCAGGCCATACACACTCTCCGTTTCATCTTCCTGTTGACAAGCCACTTCAAGTCATGCTGATGGCAGCCAGAGCCCAGAATGTGTCTACCACTATTGACCTACAAGACTGCACCCACCCCCACCGGCCCGTGATCTTCCTCCATTCTGCCTCACTGCATGTGGCTGCACGACTCTGAAGGGGTATTTATGGACTAGTATTCGACTTATGGTGTAGAATCAGATTTATGGACTTGATCTGTACTAGGCTGGGATGTTAGCTGGAAATATAATTACGTCTTGATATAAAGCTCTCTCTTACACTTAAAAAAATGACAGCATTGGAAATCCTAAGACAGTCTGTCTTACAAGATTGCTCTCAGTTGGAATCAACTCAAAGCAATGAGTTTGTATTAGCTTTCTATGTAGCTTTAAATTATTCAGTGAATAAAACAAATACTCGAGTGGTCTGATATCAAGATCCTCTATAATCTAGTTTACATCTAAACTCTTAAATGTATATATCACAAATTCATTAAAGAATTTCTGAACAGATTGATTTATAATCATCAGTGTATTATGTGCCAAATGCTGTGCTTCCGATTTCATATCCATATAACTGAAATAAATTCATTTTTGTCAAGTCGATTCAGACTCACAGCGACCCTGTAGCATTACTCCATAGGTTTCAAAGGCTGTAAATATTGACAGAAGGAGTTGATGGGTTAGTTAGCAACCAAGACTTAAACACTGAGCCACCAGGACTCCCTTTATTTATGTAATCTCTTCTAATATTTAGAAAAACTTTTGGTAGTTTGAGAAAATTTATACAACTTCTTTGACTCTATTCTCACTGAGAGATGGAGTTTATGCCTCATCCATTGATCATGAGTCACCCTAAGCTTGAAATTAATAAAGTAATACTGACACATGGCTGCATTAGAAATGGTAATACCTTCCTAACAAGAGAGAAAAATATAGTGACAAATGCAATTCTCCATAACTATTTTATAATGCAAGGAACAAATGATGTAAATCTCTTTATACTTGTGTCTTTGGAAAATGAAATCAATAGCTAAGAAGACCAACTACCATGTGAATACCATGTGATCCCCATGCTTCAAAGACGCTCAAGTGACGGAGAGAGGCCACATGTAAACCCCTCGGCTGCCAGCCCCAGGTGAAGTCCTAATGGCATCACCCATTAGACAGTGGATGATGGGGCCGCTGGACAGCTCGGGCCCTCCAGCTATAGATTATCTTGATATCCCAACACTGACACTTCCCAGCTAAGGCCCCAGACATCATGTAGCAGAGATAAATTGCTCCGTTCCAAAAACGATCTGAGTCCCTCACACAAAGAACCTGTGTGTGCCATAAAAAGTATATTATATTGTCAAGTGGTTTGCTCTACAGCAGAATCAGCCAAAGCAAATTTGTATCCATGGAGCATTGCTGTAACAAGGGCTTTTAATTAAAACATGGCCGTAGCTTCAGACATAAGAAGACTATGAGTGGAAACTGTTGATGAGGGCTTCGAGGCTAATACGATAAATGTGGGTAGAAACATAATAAAAGACAAACTTTTTGTGTGGTCACAGAAAGTTTAGCTCTACAGTTGTCTGCAGTATGCGAAAGGAGAAGAAACCCATTCCACTCTTCTTTTCTAGCCAAGGAGCTTCCAGAAAGAGTACTGACAGTGCTACCTGGCTGATCGTCAGCAGCTCTGGTAGTGTAGCGGTGACCCACTGGGGTGCTAATCACAAAGTGAGCAGTCAAAACCACTAAGCACTCTGCAGGAGACACGTGGAGCTTTCTGCTCTTCTGAAGCGTTACGGTCTCAGAAGCTCACGGGGCCAGTTCCACCCTGTCCGCAGCTGCTATGGGTCTTCATCACCTCGATAGCAGAGAGCCTGTCTGGACCTGGCTTATCACTCACTAGCCATGAAACACACACACACACACACACACACACACACACACACACGTTAAGAACAATCTCTACAGTTTTCAAGTAAAATGTAGCTAAACCATAAACGAGCAGGACTTTCTAGGTTTTAAATTAAAATTGTGTTTCCTTCCCAGACTACAGAGGGCTTAAGATCCTTAAAGTAAAAGCAGCCTCCGAAAAAAAATATTCAAATCAAAGGGTTAGAAAACATGATCTAGTTGGGTGAGCGGGGAGAGAAGCATTAAAGAACTAGAAGAAAGTTGTAGGTTTCATCGGTGCTGTACTGCACCCTGGCGGGCTCATCTCTTCCTTGTGAGCCTTTAATGCTTCCTCCCCTCCACTATCATGACTTCAATTCTACCTTACAAATCTGACTAGACCAGAACATATACACTGCTACAGATAAGAGCCCATAACACAGGGAATCCAGGGCAGGTAAACCCCTCAGAACCAATAATGAGACTAGAGATACCAGTTGAATACGGGGTGTGTAGGGGAGAAAAGGGAATTGATCACAAGAATCAACATACAATCCCATCCCAGGAGGACAACCAACAGAAAAGTGGGTGAAGGGAGACAGAGGACTATGTAATATATGAAAATAATAAACTATAATTTATCAAGGGTTCATGAGGGAGGGAGGGCGGGAAAAAATGAGGAGCTGATATCAAAGGCTCAAGTAGAAAGAAAATGCTTTGAAAATGATGATGGCAACATATGTACAAATGTGCTTGACACAATGGATGGATGGATGGATTGTGATAAGAGCTGTAAGAGCCCCAATGAAAGTACTTAATAATTTTTTTTAAGTTGGCAAATTCACATTTTCCTCTTCAAAAGCAAGACTCTTTTGTAATAGATACTGCATTGAATTTAATTCCCAAACAAACAAATAAAAAAGAAAAGCTTGATCTAAAGATAATGCTAGAGTATGACTTTATTAAGACCCTAACGGGCCTTTTCAACGTGACAACAGGCTGTTGGAGTCTTTCGATTAAGCCTCTTCCAAGCCTTGTCTTTTAAATAATAGGATAGGTAAGAATTATAAGGGTCTTGTTCTACAGACCCCGAAGGTAAAGAAAGGCTCATCTCAAAGAGATTTGTGCATGTAATTTTGTCTAATCGAGTGGATACCAGTTGATACATAAAAAACCCACCATTTTTAAAAGAATTACAACTGCTTGAATTCCCAGCAATAGAAACGAAACAATAAAACAGAAGCCTTGCTTCCCAACCCTGCACTGAAACAAACTGAGAAGGTTATTCAACACCAACCACAATCTACTGGTTGTTGTCTGCATAAGTTTTCCTGAGTTTACTGACAAATCATCAAATGGTAAACAACTTTTTTGGAGAATCAACTGAATGTTTTACAATGATCAAAGTTTTAGTACCTGAATTATATACTCATATTCTTTCATGATGTGTAAGTCAATCATAAACCTATGCTCTATCTTTCAAAATGCCACAGTTTGGATTAATAGAAATGTGGCAGTCTCTCCTGCTGACATTTATACGTCCTGCTCACAGCTCATCTTTTGCGGATAAGTAACAGTTTGATTCATTCCAACATACAACACAGTGGAATTTTAATAAAAGAAGAAAACATCTAAAGGGGAAATTATGGTCCAAATGTAAATTAAATTGCAATCAATCACATGAGGCTTATTAATTAATTCAAGAAACTCTCCTCAACAGAGGAGACCATGAGCTCTCTATTACCCCTTGTTACAAGTTCAGCTTAATTAGCAATGTGTGCCTTGAGCACTGCTCTCAGGCATTTGGATCGAATCAACAACAGCATCCAGAAAGATCAGGCAAGAAACTTAAGGAGCAGTAAGTTTATATAAATAGTGGTGGAGTGATTATGAAAAAAATAGTGAGACTGGTTATACAACTGAAGAATAAAGCCGATGTCAATGAATTGAGCAAACTGCCTTTTAAATGTAGAGAAAGGAAGATTTAGAATGAAATATAAAGGCCCCAGCAAGGAAGGTCACGTATCAGGGAGAACAACTCTCAAGGAGTCGAAAAGAGCCATAATAAAGGAATTGGCGGCAGGGGCTCAACTGAATTGGAGAACTGCCATCGGCCAGTGACGTCTGTATCCTCCTATTTTCTCCGTATTTTCATGAAAATGGCTGCTGTAATCACCGTATGCCTGTTTTATTACTGCACACTGGATGTGCAGGGGGAAACAACTTGTCTTCTGACTTGATGGTCTTCAGAGTAGAGGAAGTACACATAAGAGACAAACCCCGAGTGGCAGCTGGGCAGGGTAAGATCCTGGACCTCAAGCTTGAGCTTGAGTTGTAATAGGAGGAGGCCTATTGGTGGTTTGCTCTCTCTGAAGGGTCAGCGGAAATTCGTACAGGGGTGGATAAAATTCTTTAGGACCAGAGAGCAAATAATATACATTTAAAACACTTCCATAAGCTGTTGACTCTTTTCCTATCAAGAGGTGAGGTACACTTTCTCTTCTAATGAATCAGGGCCATCCTTAATGACCCACTTATAATTAGGAGATATTATGTATGTGATACTGAGCAACCCGTAAGGATGCCGGTAAAGGCCACAGTCTCCACCTAGTTCTTTCAGAACACCCCCCTTCGGAGCCCTGAAGTACCATGTAAGAACACAGGCCTGAAGTACCATGTAAGAACTCCCCTACAGAGCCCTGAAGTACCGTGTAAGAAAACCAGCCATTCGGAGATCACCACGTGAGTTAGAAGGCCAGGCCACACTGCGTTCCAAAGAGAGTACCCACAATGAGCAGCAGGTGAGTTCCACGAGCGTGCCAGCACCAATCCCACAGACACAACAAAAGAACCTACACGGAGTCACCTCTCATCATAGAGTGCAGGCTAGCCTGCCTCTTTCCTGTCCAAAATTCCTGATCCATTAAAGGAGAGCTTCAGTATAGCAAAGTGGTTTCTATCTGCCACTAAGCTTTGGGATGGTTTGTTTTATCACAATAGTAACCAGGAAAACAATGTAAATGAAGAATTTGTATTTCTAGTTTTAAAAATGTGAATTAAAGAGAGGTTAAGTAATTAACCCATGTTACACAGAGAAACGAAATCTAAATTCTCAGATCTATTTATAACAAGAATACTATACTTTCTCCCACAGACCTCCCCATTTCTATGACTTTTCTTTATAATATTATTTAAGTGAATACCAAATCATGTTTCTTTTATAAAGTAGATCTCTAGACTCTAACTCACAGAAATTTCTCCCTCTTCTAAACTCTCTTGGACTCATTATGTACAAGAAACTTATTCTCTACAGGTTACACTTGACAGTTAGTGAATGCTACTGTCATTAATTCACAATTAGTGAACTTGTTGATTTTCTTATTCATATTCCTCTTTTTCCTGGTCCTTATTATTGGCCTCCCTGGTGAATTATGGCCCAAGCAAGGGTTGAAAATCCAAATAGCCACTTGATTGAAAAAGGTGAAGTAGACTAGGTACAAAGATGCAGAAGTGGTCTAGATTAAGTTACACATGGAAGCAAATGTCACTTGTAAATGGGTCAATCACAAACTTAAGAAGTATAAAAGCTTCCTGACAATGTGATTTTGTTCACTTTATTTCTAGACCCTAGAGCCTATGAAACTGCCTGACTCTCACAGAGGACATTCAATAAATAACTGTTGAAGTAATAAATGAAGACAAATACTGCCAAGCTAGAATGTAAGCCCAGTGGTACAAGATTTTCCAATTTTCCAAAAGGCCAGAAATAAATACTTTTCTATGTAATCCCTCAATTTCTAAACTTTTACAGCTAATCAGAAAAATAACATTAAGCTGTTTGGGGGTTAGGTAAACAAATCGTGTCTGCAGGCTTGAAGTCTATCTGAAGGCTGCATGTCCGATCTCTGTACCAGTGGGACCTTGGACTGCTTTTTATCTTTCCGATTACTCAGGGCAGTGCCTGGTGGGGGGGGGGAGGGAGGGAGTAGGTAGCTTAATAAGCAGGTACTGAGGATATGGCTGATGTCTCAAACGTGCCACCTTGAGGCGCTGCTGTCATTCAGCTGGGGTTTACAAAGACACTACTCAACTTCATCGCTCTCATCCCAAAGGAAGGAGTTTCATCTTCGGCTCTGTAATGGCCACCTGGATTTCACATGACTATCCCCCACTCAAGATTCTGAAGCTAAACTTTCACTCCTTCCAGCTGGTAAGGGTTGATAAATGTCATTCCTATCTGTTTCCAGTAATAAAAAAAGAAAGGCAGGAGAAAGAAAACAGATTGAATTTTCAAAGGGTGACAGAAGAAGCGAGACTGGTTTTGAAATCAGATTTCCACAGTATTAAATAAGAACTCCCTATGGCAATTTTGTTTTCCGTTTTACTGATCTTGGCATTTTTAGATTATACAAACTAAAAGTTTTTTCCAATTGACCTTTGATACTCTCTGATAGTGTGCTATTTTATTTTTCTACATAAAAATTATGAAGTCAAATTTTCAAATGTTTACTAATTACTTAGATTCTTAACTCATAAAAAGTCACATCTAAATAATTGGTGTGTCTGATTTTAAACCTTTAGCAACAAGTACAGATGAGTGGGACTGAGAACAATTTTAAGATACTTTATAGCAGTGGTTCTCAACCTGTGGGGGTCAAAGGAACCTTTCACAGGGGTCGCCCAATTCATAACGGTAGCAAACTATGATTATGAAGTAGCAACGAAAATATTGTTATGGTTGGGGGGTCACCACCAGATGAGGAACTGTCGGAAGGTGAGAACCACCGCTGCAAGGGAGCATGCCCGAAGAAAGCACCTCCGGTACCTGCCCCACGTGCTAAGTGACTCAAATCAAATCAAACACCAAATTTTGAAGACAGAGAGAAAACGAGGTGTCTTGGATTTCCTTTCACGAAATGATCTAACCTGTATAGCCTTGAAATGGCCATAAGAACATCAAAAAGCATCTAAAGATTTCTATAAAATGATTATAGATGCAAAAGAAGAACATGTTCCTCTATATCCAAAATAAAATCCCTGATGGTCCACTGCTTAAACTGCTCTGCTGCAAAGCGAGACGTCAGTGGTTCGAACCCACCAACTGCCCCGTGGAAATAAAAGACGTGGCAGTCTGCTTCTGTGAAGAGTTCAGCTTTGGAAACCTCTCGGGCGGTTCTGTTCTGTCCCATAGGGTCACTGCGAGCCAAAACCTACTCGATGGCAGTGGGCTGGGAGTAGGTATGGCCAGTATCCACTGCACTTAGAACAGTAACTACGGTCACATAGACTAGGCCACTATACTTTGATAATGGCATTAATTTCCTTTGCAACCATATTTATTTTAAACCAGGTTTCCCAGAGCTTGCCCCTGTGTCCTTTTGGAGAATGGGGTTTTTAAATGTTATTTACACTGCATTTAGGTGATAAAATTATTACTAACAAAAGTCCAACTTTGACTGAGTTCCTGCTATTAGTCTAAGTAGCCATAGTAACAGCAACAACAACAACAAGAGTTAATATCTGGAACGCTGGTATGATTTTTTTATAATAATTTACTACATTTTCATTGTCTTATCAACTCTAGCATAAACATCCAATACATGATCAAATTAACATGGCCTTAAAGAAAAAGGAACAGAACTCTTAGGAACACAGAATCCTGTAGTTCCGGGGGGGGGGGGGGGCAAGAGGAGAGTTTAGCTGCATGGGCACTAGGTTAAACTTTCAACTGAGCCCTTTACATCTGTAGGGAGAACTGAAGGAGTGCATTGAAATGCAAATATGTACCAGGGGTATAAGAAATCAGTTATGGGTCAAGCAGAAACATCTGGTCTTTTTAGGAGTCCTGTTAATTTGAAAGCACTGACCAAAACAAACTCAGTTCCACCAAATATATTTTGGCATGGCTCAAAAACCAGCATTAGTTGGAGGTATTTATTTTACCGCAGCAAGATTTATCAGTAGTGATGTGCAATTTACAGTATTGATATTTTGATATAATAAGCTTTTTTCTCAGCATATGAAGATATACCTTCTATGCCTTTCCCCATATTTGATGATAGTGGGGTTTTTAATGGTTAATCTATATTCTTTATAATATATGGGAAAATGATGGAAAGGGGTTTAAATTATCCATACCTAATGCTACGATTTATCAAGTGACTAATTTATGGGAGACCTTAACTATCATGCAACTATTGAGGCATTTCGGTATTTTATTTATATAACGTGACCTCATAAAACAGAACTTTGGTGAAGTTCCCGTCTCTGAGAGACTAGCAGTTTCTCTTGAGAGTTTCCAGGCACCATAAGCTCAGGTCTAGGGATCAGAAAACCAGAGTTCAAACTCAGCTCTTCACTGACAAGCCTGGGGATCCCAAGTGCGCTGGACTGCTGAGCCTTCGTTTTTGCCGTTGTGAGAATCACTGGGGATCTCCCATCAGTCATTTCCAGCACACCTTTAATCAAGTTGTTTGCATTTTTAAGTTTGTTATGTTTCTACTACTTTGTTATTTTTTAACTCTCACCTGTTCTAGTCATTTAAGTAATCATTTGCTTTAAACGCAATGAGTCAGGGGAAGAGCAAGAATCTTATTCTTTCATTAAAATATACCTAAGAACCTCGTACTACCAGACACTTATTTATGGTAGATTATATTCCCCGCACGTGGTCGAGTGTTGTTTAACACATTTACTCATAGGCACCTAGGAGCCCTGGTGGCATGGTACTCACTCATTGGTCTGCTAAACACTAGGTCAACGGTTCGAATCAGTGCTCTGAGGAGACAGACAGACAGGGCTTTCTACTCTGGTACACAGTTACAGTCTCATGAACTCATGAACTCACAGGAGCAGTTCTACTCCGTCTACTCTGTCCTGCAGGGTCTCTGTGAGTCAGACTTGAGTCTCTGGAAGTGAATGAGTCATGGGCACCTGATGCAATACTGTGAGAGTATGGTATCATTATGGATTTATTATTGTTATTATTCCCAAGTCAGGGGATATATATGGGCTCTACCAAGCCTTGCTGCCTGAACTCAAATCCCTGCTTTGTCGGTTCATCATGTAATCACAGTCAAGATACCTGACTTCCCGATGCTCCCCTTTTCCCATCTGTCAAACTCGGGATATCAGCTCCTATCCTACAGGGCTGCTGTGGGGTTGATAGAACTTAGATAGAGGTCATCAGGTTCAGAAATATTGGCTTAGCTAAATTAAACAACTTCACCAAACCATAAAGTTTTGGAGGAACTGGTGCAATTCGCACCTGTTCTGTTGGATTCTTAAGCACAAACTCTAAACAAGTGAAGGAAAGTTTTTTAAGGCACTAATAAGTAGAATACTGACCAATCTAAAAGGCATCAAAGGCACTCGGCTTTGAAGACTAACTAGCCGTGTTTTCTCCCCCTTCACCACTAGAGACATCTCCAGAGGCAATAACTCTAGGAAAAGCCACTGGAATGACCATGCCTTGATCCTCAAACTGCAGCTCCCGGCGGCGGGGCACTCTTGGCAGCGTGTACCATGCCAACCACCCCTCCAGCCTCTCCGGCCTTGAGCTGTACTAGGCAGGGCTGTGAACTTGACGTTCTACTTTTAGAAAACTTTACGCAGCCAAAGCCCATCTTCTGCCAAGCGTTTGCCAGGGGACGAAGAGTCAGACAGGGTGGACCTGGTAAGAGGAATTTGCCAATACCTTAACGGAGAGGCTCTGCTATGTTGGCCTTAAGCGCTCAGTCATTTTCTTTAGAGGATAACTTGTTAGCCTTTTACTGTCAATCTGGCATCGCTCAAATTACACATACCCCTTAGAAAAGCAGCAGCACTGGGAGTGGGAATCTATTCTAAGGCCCAGCAAGCTTACCCCAGGAGAAGGTCCCAACTATGCAAGGGGGGCGGAATTCCCTGTTTGGCACTGAGTGAGTGAGTGAGTTTGCGGAGCAGACGGGCTTTGGGGACGGGCTTTGGGCTTTGGGGAGTAGAGGGTTTGGGCTGGTGACTTTACGCCGCCACCCCTTGCTTCCCAGAGGGAATGGGACCGAGTCTGGGGGGTGGGTGGCAGGCAGCCCAGAGGGTCCTGAGGGTCCCGCGCCGCGGGGCCCCGCCCCTCCCTACCTTCTCTCCCCGTGGAGCACATAGGAGCTGCGGAAGAAGCCCAGGAGCTCGTTTTCAATGAGGGCATTGTAGATGATCTTCAGGTTGTAATTCCTCTGGGCGTCCAAGGTCCGGTTCAGCACCACCACCAAGACCTGGGTCTGTGGGTAGAGGAAAAAGCCGGCCACGGGCACGGCCCCAGCCACGCGGTCCTCGGCCACCTGCACCTTCTCGACGGCCACCCGGGAGGCGTGCAGCACGACGTAGCGGGTGGCGTTCCGGCACGCTATCTCCACGTTCACCTCGCCGGCGAAGGTGAAGTTCTCCATGAAGGCGGTGAGCATCAGATTGTAGTGCAGCGGCTTGAGGTGGCCCGACAAGCGCAACTGGGTCCAGGGGCGCCGCGGCTCGCGCTCCTCCTCCGATGGTGGCCGGGCGGACGGGGTCGCCGGCGTCGCCTGGCCGGCCGCTTCGGACGGCGCCGAGCCCTCGCCCGCGGGGTGGTTGCGCGGGGCGGCTCCCGGGAGGCTGGCGTTGCGGTCACGCGCGGGGGAGCCCGCGGGGCCGCCGTCGGCGCCGGGCGCGCCGCACTCGTCGAACCGCAAGCTGAGCAGCACGGCGAGCATGGTGACGGCGAGCAGCGCCACGAGGGACACGGCGAAGGCCAGCACGAGCCGTTTGTGCACCGTGATGTGGCGCTCCGTGGTGCGGGGTCGCACGCCCACCGAGTCCGCCCACGGGTCCGAGGGCCCCCTGCCGCCCGGCCGGGGCGCGGCGGCGGCGGCCTCCCCCATGGTGGCCTGCGAAGGTGAGCGGCTCTCCGCGGCCCCCTCCTCTGCCCTCTTCTTCTTCCTCCTCTTCTTTTTCTTCTTCTTCTTTTCCTTCTCCTCCTCCTGCTCCCCCCGCTCGCCGTCCAGGGCCATCACGCCGCCTCCTCCGCCTCCTCCCCCGCCCTCCCCAGCACCCCCCGCGGGCGGGCGCCCCGAGCCCCTCCGGCGCGGGCATCCGGCAGCGCACGCGGGCCCGCGGCGCGACGCCGCCTGGCAGCCGGGAGCCTCCGGCCCGCGCTCTCGCAGGACGGGCGCCGGCCCGGGGCGCGGGCCGCCCCGACTGCCCCCGGGAGCCCCGCCTCCCCCCCCCGGGCCGGGCCGCCCGGGGCGGGCTCGCGGACGCGCCCAACTTGGAAGGCGCCGCCGCCGGCCGCCGGCGCGCTACTTCCTGGGCGGGGTCCGGGCGCCCCCTGCGCGGCCGCCGCTCCCGCCGGGCCCTCCCCTGCGCCGCGCTCTCCGCGGGAGCCCGTCCGCCGGCCCCGGGCTGCGAGCCACTGCGAGGCGGACGCCGAGCGAGGGTCCCGCGGGGGGAAGTTAGGGCTCCCGCTTTCGCCCCCCACTCCGGTGTCGCCGGGGCGTTCAGTGCTCCTCCGGGTGGGCTGCGCTGGCGGCGGCGGCGGCGGCCCCGGGGCGCCCCAGACCAGCACCCCGCAGAAGGGCCCGAGAGGATGGCCAGGAGGGACCGACTGGAGCGCCGCCGCCGGAGGAAGTCCGGGAGCTTCGGAGCCCTTCCGGGAATCTGCCCTGGAGACTCCTTCTTCGCCACCCTGGACACTTTAAGCCGCGGTGGCGGCCAACGTCTCCAGCTTGCCAACCGGACAGCCAACCGCCCTCCCTGGTTTGGATGTGGCTCTGCCCTCCGCAGATGGCAAGTAAGCGCTGAGCGCCCGGCCGGGCCACCCCCTGCAGGTAGCTGGAGCTTCGGGCTGGCTTGGTATCCCCGTGGGGAGAGCTGGAGTGAGTGAGTGAGTGTGTGTGTGTGTGTGTGTGTGTGTGTGTGTGTGTGTGTGTGTGTGTGTGCGTGTGTGTGTGTGTGTGCGCGCGCACACACAGGCTCGGGTCTATATTGCCAAAGCTACTCTAGCTGCCTTCAGGGACTGAACACCTATTACCCCACCCCCACCCCACCCGAATATCCCCCCCCTCCCCTAGAAAGGCAAAGGAGGCGAGAGCGCTGGGCGGCAGGGAAGGCAGGAGAGGGGAGCGGCTGAAAGGCAGAGGCAGGCACGGGAGATTAGAGAGCTTTTCCCCGCTCTGTCACAGCAGACACCCACGGCCACAGAGGGGGTTGCTGAGCCGCCTGCAAGAACTACATTGTAAATCTTCAGCGAAACAAGCCCCGCAGCCACTCCTCTCACGGAATCTCGAGCCCCACCGCGCTGTCCAAGGATCTGTATTGCCTTAGGAGGTGAACCCCCTGGAGGAAAAGAAGATCCTGTTGGGGAGATTTGGCCTGTCTCAGATTTCACATCAGGCTCACCAGAGGATTTGGAGAGCTGTATGTAAATTGAGATAAATTCTCCATAGACTGTCGACATATATTATACAGTATGATGTGTGCAGGTGTGCAGTACTAAATTGTGGTTAGCAAGGAAGCATTGGAGTCCTCTGGCTGTACAAGCTAGAGAGAGAATTTCCCTCCCGTATCTTTAGAGTTGAGAAATGATAAAAACATAATACCTAAACATAACATCCAGGACCATATACTTGAGACAGAACAACAGGGTTCAGAGCCCCAATACTTCAGACTTGCTGGAGGAGTAAACAAAGCAATGCTATAATTGGTCGGCATTTTTTCCCCGCTTCACCCAGTCAAGATGACTCTTGTGCAGTTTTTCGGTGTTATCTTGAAGATTGTTACAAAAATGTGTTTGGAAATAAACTTTGTTAAGAATGGTTATAATAGGCCAATATTTATCAAGGCACGGAGCGGCGTTGGCTGGCTGTGGACACATGTCTGCACGGGGAAGTTCTGAACGGTGGTGCAGAGTTTCTATGAGTGTGCATGGGCTGTGCAGGAATAGCTCGAATTGGAAGAATATTCAGAGGACAGCCCCAATAAAATTAACATCCAGGAGGCAGGGGACTGGTGTTTAATAAAGCGAAGTGTTACTGGCTTTAGAGTCCATAAAAATAGTTTTCACAATATAAAGAGAATGAGAGAATTCCTCTTATATGTGTCTTTCAAGTCTTCAAATCCTCAAGGCATTTAAAATGAATCGATATTTATAATTAAATATAAAGTGTACTGATTATGTTCAAAATTATTTTCCTTACAAAAAGCAACATGTAGTGCTACTGCAGAGCTGAAAAGGTACGATGACCTTAAAATATGACCAAAAGACAAGAGATCAAGTACACATCAACTTTGTCCTAACAACAATTATAGAAATGCAGCCCATCGTGCTAAATCTCTTTTCCATTTTTCCCAGATGGAATATATGCCCAGTGCTATACATTCTAAATGTCCATTTAAGCTGCTTGAAAATGATGAAGAGAAAATGTTCTAGGGTGGCTTTTTAAAAGCATGTTGTATGTGGGCCGTTAGCAAAACCAAGGGAAAATGCCACATTCTGTTCAAGTTACTTTTTTCTGCTCTGTTTTTACATCGCTGTGCTCTTGCTGCCCATATGTATCTGGCTAAATGCATTGGAAGAAGCAAGGCGCAGCGTTACCTATTTTGCTTTCATAGCATCACACAGCAGGGGAACGGAATGGTGGGACCCTTCTCAGATCACCTGACCTCAGGTTTTAATCTGCCAATTCAGGTTATTGATCTGAAGTCCATGGATTCATCACACGTTGATGATCAGAAAGGTCTGGAACCATTCGCTGGGGTCTGACAGCCGCCACCTAATGAAGAAGTTTACACACTCAGTATTGCTAGTCGTCATGAAAAGATGGGGCACATTTCCGTTCTTTATGCCTTTTCAATGTGTTCATGTTCTTTTCAGTGCTACAACAAGGAAACTCTCAGATATTTTGAGATAAAGAATATATATGTACCAATTAGTAAAGGCTTTACTAAATGTGACTGAATTAATAAATGATTTTTTTGAAATTCAAGTAGACTGGACATGACCTCTTAATGCACTGATTCCCCAAATGTAGCCTCACTCAATAAATTGACTATCAAGGTCAAGTGTATGGATATTTCTGCCTTTCATATCAATGTTATAAAAGCATCCAAGTGAGGTTTTGTTTGATTTTATGGTGTTGTGTTTTCTGAAAGTGTTTTAGCACCCTCACCCTCAGAAGCAGGGTCTTTGGAAAAATAGTAATATCTTCTTAGAACCTGCTATTTCTATCCTGTGTTTCTGTTAGATTGTGTGTCCAACAAAAATATCAAGAAATAATACCCTGATATTTCTACCAAGGAATATTGGTGTTATGGGCCTTCTGTGTTGTGAGCCACTGGGATAAAGACACTTTTGACTGGGCCAGTTCTGGAGCCATGCATTTCCCTAGGGAAATATCGAGCTTTCCAAGTACATGATGTTTTTTCTCAGAAACACATTTATTTGTTTGAATAATATTATGATTTTTCCAGTGAAGTCAATTTTGTGGCCCTAGTTGACTTGTAAAAATGGAAACAGTCTGAATATTTAATATTCATGAGTCCAAAGAGAAGTTATTTTTAATTAAATTTATACTTCACCTTGTCCCTGTAAATGATCAAAATGAACTGCCTTTCGTGAATGTGCTGGCTTCAGAGCAGAGACTTTATGCTTTAATTGTTTACACCTGAGCTCTTTTTGCTCTCCTTTGGAAACTGGTTTGTATGGTGAGGTGCAATTTAAGTGCCCTTGGATTCTCAGCCCCTTCAAGTGCGATTACTGCTTCTCATCCAGAAGCAGCTGTTGCTCAGGAGAAAGAGCTAGATAGAGCCCGAGTCAGCCCCAGCTGCTTACACAACCTAAGTCCAGTGACTGAATGAGCTCAGTTTTGGGGGTGACTGACTGTGGAGAATTGGGACTAGGCAAACGCTACTAGTTCTTAACTTTTATGAAAGACTTAGAAACTGATATATTACCCTCTCTGCTTTCAATAGATTTCTCAATTATCTCCATTGAGAAATGTTTAATTTTTACCTTTTTAATGGGTAAAGAGACACTATAAAATGTTTAATAGCAAATATGATATGGATTGAATTGTGCCCCCTCAAAAGAAAAGGTGGAAGCCCTCATCCTTGTATCGAAATGTGACCCTGTTTGGAAATGAGGTTTGTCACTTAGGAATGAGAGAGGACTCTGATTCCATCTGAGAGACGGTTTCTAAAAGAGGAGAGCAGGCGAGAGGATAAAGTCACTGGAGGAAGAGGGCCACCATGTAAAGATGCATTTCAAAGCCCAGTCACTGAGAAGCGCCCAGAGCCTGCGGAAACTGGAAGAGGAAAGGAAAGATCTTGCTCTAGAGCTGAGGGAGCATGGTTCTTCCAATACCCTGGATTTGAACTCCTAACCTCCACAACTAACTTCAAGACAATCTCTGTTCTTTAAGCCATCTATGTAATGGAGTAGTGGAGCAGAGAGGAAGGATCAAACCTTCCCCAAACTGGCAGTCAAACAGGGTCAATGCGTGTGCTGTGAGGGCTGAGTTCCTGCAGACCACACGCAATTGGGGACCATGCTGACATGAATATGGAGAAGCTGGTTACCGCCATGTGACAACAGAAAAATGAAAACACAAATTTGTTTGAATAATATTATGATTTTTCCGTGAAGTCAATTTTGTGGCCCTAGTTGACTTGTAAAAATGGAAACAGTCTGAATATTTAATATTCATGAGTCCAAAGAGAAGTTGTTTTTAATTAAATTTATACTTCACCTTGTCCCTGTAAATGATCAAAATGAACTGCCTTTTGTGAAATTGTGATGAAATTTTTATTTTGGAAAAATTCATATTATTGTCTGGTTTATTAATCTTTTCATATTGCACAACTTGTTGATTTCACATGTGGCGCCACTGCACCTGTCAGCAGTGGTGAGGGATTTCCACAAGAACGACCCTGGTGGGTAGAACGTTCCTCACCATCTTGAGGATGGAAAGAGAATTGGTTAAAATTAGCCCTAATATGGAAACATGGAAATGTCCATGATGTGAGTAGTTTGTCACTATAGATAAGGCCTTTGATTTAACTGGGAGTTGTCTGACTTCTGTTTGTTTTTAAAGATCTATGTGAATAGAAATTACATCTAAATGTCATTGTCTTTTGTTCCTCACATAAACATTGGTGAAACTATGGAATTGTCCCTTAATCCCTTAATGCATTAATATATTTACTTGTTGTAGGCCATTGAATCAATCTCAAGTCAAGTCAAAGCAACTCCATGGAGCCAAGTAGAACACGTGGTCGGGGTCCCTAAGCTATAATCTCTGGGGAAGCAAATCTGATTGCCAGGTCTTTTGTGGAGCAGAAGGTAGGTTTGAACTTTTCAAATAACTTTCAAGCTGTCATTACCCCACCCCCACTAGCATTGCTATAGAATTATTGAAAGTCTTCTGATTATTCTTACATCAAAACAAGGTTAAGTCTAAGCAGAAAATAGATGGGAAATGTAAGGAAAAATCTGACCAAATATCCAGGGTATTTCCCAATCAAGCATTGAAAACTATACGCACAGAAGAGATAACTGGGATCTCTGGAAAGTTATGTTTCCACCAAGGTGGGGTGTTGGGGGGTCCTAATCAAGGAGGCCTGGTGGCACAACAATTAAATGCTTCACTGCTAACAGCAAGCTCTTTGGTTCAAACCCATCCAGTAACACCACAGAAGAAAAGACCTAGGAATCTGCTCCAGTAATGCATCCGGCCTAGCAAGCCCTATCGGGCAGTTCTGCTCTGGCTTACAGGATCACTATGAGTTGGAATCAACTCAGTAACACACACAGTTGGCTATAGTCCCTGGGTAGTGCAGTTACAGATACAGCTGCTAACCAAATCACTGACAGCGAATCCTCCAGAGGCATAGCAGAAGAAAGGCCTGTTAATGTATACTACCCCCTCCACCACCACCATCCCCCCAAAAAAACATTGATGAAGCACTGTGGAGCTCAGTTCCACTCTGACACTGGATCAATGACAACGTAAAACTTCAGTGTTTGCTCTGGGTTCTTTGTTTTATAAGCTCAGGAGGCAAACTCTATAAAAAGGCAAAGTATGTATTGTGGAAATCTTATATATTTATAAAGCTTGCAAGCATAATAGGCACCAGATTTTACACACAGAACAGAAATTGGGTCATTTTCTAGGGATACATTATGTTGAACTAGTCTGAACTAACTAGTCTACTAGCTGAAGAAAGGAAAACTATAAGATACCAACATATTTTTGTCATGAACTTAAGTTGTTCAAATACATAACTATGACAAGAATTAATTATATAAGAATTAGGTAATGGTAAAGGTTTATCGAGGACTTTCTCAAGCTGAAAGAACATTTCAGGCCTCCAACTGCAATGTTGAAAGATTGAATGGACAAAAATTCAACAAAACAAAGTAACAAAATGATAAGGAAGGAATCGAGAGCCAAAAAAAAGATCAACCAATGTTCAGTTCACACCAGGAGAGAACAGCTGATCAAGAACTGACAGTACTGAAAAAAGAAGTCCAAGTTACACTGAAGGCATCAGCGAAAACAAGGCTCTGGGAATTGTGCAGTTAACAGATAGCAATTGAGCTGTTTTGTCAAACAGATAATACTGTAAGCACACATTCACCTACAGCAAGAAATGGGAAAGACAGACACCTGCTCCACTGACTGGGAAAGACTCACATCTGTGCCAGTTCCCAAGAAAGGTAATTCGGCTCACTCTGGCAACTATCCACCAATATATTAGTACAAGTAAGCTTTCACTGGAAATATCCTTAAGTGGGCATAGCAGTACATTGACAGACAACTGCCAGAGATTCAAGCTAGATTTAGAGAAAGGTGGAGAATGATGGATATTATGGCTGATGGCAGATGGAGCTTACAGAAAAGCAGAAAATACAAATAAGAAGTCAACCTGTGTTTTATTGATTACACAAAGGCATTCAACTGTGTGGATCATAACAAATTATGGATAACTTTGCGAAGAATGGAAATTCCAAAAGACTTCATATTGCTCCTATTGAGCCTGTGTGCAGACAAAGAGGCTGTACCAGAACAAGAGGATAGCGCATCGTTTAAAATCAGGACTAAGTTACTGGAAGGGCTGTATGCTTTCATCATCCTTACTCCATCTGTGTGCTCAGCCAGTAACCTGAGAAACTGAACTCAGGATTACAGGAAGGCACGTTAACAGCCTGCTATGTGCAGATCATGTACCCTAGCTGGTTAAAAGTAAAGAAGATTGAAAGCACGTACTGATGACTAACAAAGAACGCAGCCTTCAATGTGGATTTCCCTTCGGCATCAAGAAAACACAGGCCCTCGCAGCATAAGCAACACCATGATAAAGAGAGCAGTATGGGAGTGCCAACGATCTCATTTTAACTGAGTGCACCGTCAATGTCCACGGAAGCAGCAGGCAGGGAGCCAAACGACATACCGAACTGGGAATAGCTGTTGCAAAAGACCTATGAAAGGTGTTCAAAAGGCGGGTTCCTCTTTGATGACTAAGGGGAGCCTGACCACAGCCATGGTATTTTCAGTCCCTTGTGGTCAATGAATAAAGAAAACCGAAGGAAAATTGTTACCTTTGATTGCGGTCTTGGTGAAGATCATACTGTGGCCTATAAGAAGAAGCACACCGGTCCTGGAAGAAGTGCAGCCAGAAGGCTCCCTAGAGGCAAGCATGGTGAAATGTCACCTGACGCACATTGGACATGGTATCAGGAGAGACCCGATCAATGGTAACTTCGAACTTCAGTGTAAACTAGAGAGGCAGCAAGACAATGGGAAGAACCTCAGATAAAGCGGCGCCCCAGCCGCAGCACTAATGTGAAACAGAGCAATGCTGTGAGGTGGTGCGGCATTGCTGTACATGCAGTCCCTGTGTGTCAGAACCAGCTCCGCAACTAACAACACCGAGAACTTGCCACGTGCCCTATGGTTGTTGAGCGACTTTAGAATATCTCATTTATCGTGAAAATGACCCCAACAGGATCATTGCTACCATGATCCCTATTTGAAAAAAATGAGACTGAAAGAAATTAATGTGCCTAAACTAATTTAATTAGTTGGTGACTGTCTTAGGTTTCTAAGGCTCAGATCACATCATAAACTGTGGTTAACATATTAGTACAGAAATGTTATGCCATAATTCTAGAAGCTAGAAGTCTAATTCAATGTGTAGACCAGGCCATAGCCCTTCCCCCCCACTCCAAGTCTCTAAGACAGTGGTTCTCAACCTTCCTAAGGCTGCGACCTTTTAATACAGTCCCTCACATGTGAACCCCTCCCAACCACATAATTATTTCTGTTGCTACTTCATGGCTGTAATGTTGATACTGTTACGAACCAGGCAACCCCTTTGAAAGGGCCCTTTGATCCCCAAAAAGGTCACGACCCACAGGTTGCGAACTGCTACTCTTAAGATCTTTTGTTAAGAACCATATGGTCATATCGTTTGATGCAGAAAAGGCATTTGACAACATCCACCCCTTATTCCTGATGAAAACAATCAACAAAATGGGAATTAGATGGGAAATTTCTCAACACAATTAAGGCCATAGATTATAAACCAAAGGCCACTCTCTTCGTCAATGTAGGAAAGCGGCAAAGATCCCCGCCTAGTGAGTGGGAATCGGACAGAGACTCATCACTCTTATTATTCAACCTTGTGCTGGAATGATTAGCCAGAGCTATTGGACAGTCAAAGGAAATCAAAGAATGTGGATTGGCAAGGAAGAAGTCAAAGTCTCACTACTTGAAGATTATATGATTTTATACATAGAAAATCCCCCAAACATTCAGAAAATTGTTAGAAACAATCTGAGGAGACTCAGCAACGTGGCAGGATACAAGATTAACATACACATAATCTGATCCCTGTGTGCTAATGAGAGCAATACGGGAAGAATATGAGAAAAAGGAATCAAGTAAACAATACTAGTTACAATATCCACACAAACAATGAGACGTACTTAGGAATAAAGGATAAGCCTCACCAGAAAAACCTAGGACGTGTACAGCGAAACTATGCTTCTACAAGAAGCCGAAAGAGAACCACTTAAAGAATATTTATGAATACAATTGCAATTCAGATCCGGACTCCACATGCGTTCTTTAACGACATGAAGAAGACACTACTAACTTCATGTGGTAAGGAAAGATACCCAGGAGGTATAAAAATAAAAAATACTTAAGAAAAGCAAAGGAGGAGGCTTCGCCCTTCTGGACCTCACAACCCATTGTACAGCCACATTATCGAAAACGTCCTGGTACTGGCACAATGACACTGGTACATAGACTAGTTGAACCAAATAGAGATGCCAGAAATAAATCCTTCCACCTAAAGAAAATT
The DNA here is from genome assembly GCF_050624435.1 of Tenrec ecaudatus. Taxonomy (NCBI): domain Eukaryota; kingdom Metazoa; phylum Chordata; class Mammalia; order Afrosoricida; family Tenrecidae; genus Tenrec; species Tenrec ecaudatus. The sequence continues at coordinate 1,737,741 of NW_027459455.1, forward strand.
TATCTTCAAAAAAGGTCCTAAAACCATCAAATGGCATTAGATAAATTAGATTTCCATTTTGTAGAAGAATGAAACAAGACCTGTCACCCCATGAACAGAAACATACTTAAGATGGATCAAAGACCTAAAAGTAAAACCCAGAGCCATAAAGTCATCGGTAAGAAATCAAGCTGAGAATAAAAATTCCATAGGACCTGGTAATCTCGCTGCTGGGTGTAAATCATAAAGAAGTAAGAGCCGTACCAGGAGCAGACATAAGCACATCCATGTTCAATGCAACACTGTAAGCTGGAACAAGAAGATGGAAAAAACCTAAGTGTAGAAGAACGGATAAAGAAACTGACACAAACACACAATAGAATAGTATGCATCACTAAAACTACCAACACCAAACCACAAATCATGTCCTGGCATATGGAACTAGAGAATATGATGATGCATGAAATTAGCCGTCACAGACGGAGAAGTGTGATATGAGACCACTCTTATAACGAGGGGGGAAACCAAGACGAGGACTTCCATGCTAAAGGGAACAGGCTTTGGAATTTGGGAGGCCATGGAGGAAAGACAAAGCAATGGGCTAGGCTGTTAACAGGTGTTTCATTAGGTGAAATGGAATAAGGCGGTCCACAAGAGGGAGAAGAGAAATCGAGTGGATGAAGGGTGAACTATTGGGACTTTGATTAGTAGTTTAAATTGTTGAATACAAAGTTAGTGATCTGAAAATTAAACACGCACCTAATTTACAATAAATATTGTTTCATGAGTTTTCAAAATTTTTAAAAAATTTAACATTTTTAAAATTGAAAAATTCACGGGTTGTCAGATGCATCCTCACATGGCTGCCCTAAGTCCGTGCTGCTCCTCTTTTACGAGAACACCAGCCACACAGGATTAGAACCCACGCTGCTCCAGGATGACCTCATGCCAACCGAGGGCGTCTGCAAGAATCCTATGTGCTAAAAAGCTACCGTCATACCTAGCAAGGGTTAGAACTGCAACATACCTTTGTGAGAGCCCTTTTCAATCAACAGCTGTGGCAATGCTCAGATTCCAAATCAGGTCATGTTGTTCTGTAACTTCTACAGGTAACCATAATGCTATCCTGTTCTCAGAAAGGTAAGCAACTGTAACAAGTCTGAGTGCATAGCTGAAACTCTTTATATAAGTTATGAAGTTGGTGAGACACTGAACTAGGAGTGTAGGGCAGAACCAGACAGCTCTGAGCTCTACTCTTACTAGCGTACAGAAGTGCTACCTGGGTGTTTGTTACGTGAAGTGAATAAATAGAGAATAGTGTAGTGTGACCCTCCGCAGAATAATTATAATTTTATAAAATAATGATTATAGAAAGCACAGCATTATCCATCCTGGATTGAGAACTAAGTAGTTGAAAGAGTTGACGATAGCTTATTTTCATACTGCAGAACAAGCAGTTTATGTGCTTTACAAATCTTAACTTGTGGATGCATTAAAAATATTCCCCTTTGACCCAAGATGGTTTGACAGATCAAATTTACACGATTTGAACGGCGCCTCACCACTTTCAAACCACAGTCAGTATCTGCATAAAAGACATACTGAGTGTAAACGCACATAAAGGTGAAACACATCCTGCTTTAGTGCCTCCACGTACTCTAATCTGTAAATGTTAATCTTTCTTACAGTAATTTATCCCATCTCTTTACATTAAGAGAAAAAAATCATCACAGCCCCTTATTTGATATATAAATATAACTATACTAAGTAGAATATTAAATCTAGCTATCAGATGATCATTGTGGATAAATTGACAAAAATATGGTGAATTAGTGTAGTATTAAAATACAGCTAACATGGAAGTCATATGCCTAGGTGTGATTTTTTTAAAAGCTGATTTTGGCACACGGTGTCTTATTTTTAATATTGTAATATTAAACCCTGTTCTTGCATAGTCAGCTTCCTGGTCAAGGACATTTTAATGTCTGTGTCAGAAGCAGACTTTCTGCTAGAAAATAGTTCATGATGAACATGCAAAATAATGCTAAAAATTTAAATCACATTGTCAACTACACTAAATTCCTACCGGGATACTAGGCAAAGGAGTTGTACTTAGATGTCAGTCCACTATGTCTGTGTGAAGGTGCAGAGGTGGAGTCCAACCTATCCCTCAGGTCACAGCCTGAGGATGCCTCATTAGGGTATGGCCTTTTGCAAGCGAGGCAGGAAGAACTCCCTCTCTTGCCCTTGACTGGCCTCCTTGCTGGGACTCTGCCTGCCACCAAGGGCAGCACCCTGTGGTTCTCCAGAGAACTGTTGGCGCCCCACCTTGCTTCCGTCGACCTTGGATCCCAGTGTTCACAGGCTGATGTCCCTGCGTCCCGCTTCACTTTTCGGTGTCATCAGTCTTGGGCTACCAGAGTCTGAAGAGGACCACGGACGTTGGTTGGACTGGGCTGGAATGATTTCTTAATATATAATTTTATCTTGATAGAAAGTTCTTTTTATAAATATCTGAGTGTCACTGGTTTTGTTTCTCTAGACAACTCAGCCTAACACAGGAATGAATTATTGTGTTTTTTCCCTCTTCAAGTTTTAGGTCTGTGTGCAAATAGCATAGTTCCTTCCCTCGGAACTGAAGAGCAGCTTCTGGTTCACTCCATCTCTTTGCGCATAGTCAGTAAAGCTTGTGCATAGTCAGTAAAGGGAAACTCTTCCTTTCAGCTCATGATACCCTAATTCAGAACCCATCTTCAGTCTCAGGATTGGATACTAAGACTACACCAAATTTGTTTGAGACACACATTGTTTTCTGAGAACATTTCCACACACCCAGAAGGCACTTTTCAATGGCTTAAAAAGAAAGTAGGAATTTGGGAATGCAGAAATATTCCTGAAACTCGAACATTTAGACTTTTGGCTATGGGGTATTATTACAAATATTAAAAATCTCACTAAAAGGATCTTCAAAAAGTTCATGAAAAAATGGACTTGAGAAATAATGGAATTTTCCCAGGAATGTTTGAAAGGCCCCCAGCTCATATAATATGTTGTTACACTGATTGCCTTTTATATTAAGAAACTAAGTGCTGGGGACTATACAAAACGTAAAAGTGCAATGATCATCATTTATATGCCAAACAGTTGACCAGTTTATATCTGTACAAAGTCGTCCCTGCAAAAGGGATCCACAGAAAATGCAAACTGCTGACTCTTGAAAAATAACCAACTGTGTCATAAAATGAAGCATTTTTCCTCTCAACAGTTTGTGGGAGGGGAAAAGCAATGCACCTGAAGGAGATGATTTGTGAATTATTAAATAAAAGTTGACCCTTTCATAAAATTGGTTAATTCTCAGTATAGGATTTATTATGTAAGTCTTCCTTGTATATTCACTTTAGTCATTTTTCTCTTTAGTGCCACCTTGTGGGTTCGCCAGTAACAATAAATACGTAGTTTTTAGTCTCTGGGGTTTGGGGGAAGTTTTTGTCTTCTGCTGTGTTTAAGCTAGTCTTCATCGTGGTGTGGTAAACTCGGCCATTCGTGTCCTCAGACAGCCTCTGCACCAGAAGGTATGTGCCATACCTCTGCAACTGGCCCTTCTGGAGACCAGGATGATTTCTCAGAGATCGGCAATATTGGAGTCTATACAAAAATCGATGTTAATTTACAGGATAATCACCAAACTTATCTTGGATAACATAACTGGCCAGCTCGGACGTGATTTTTCCATAAGAAAAGTGTTTTCTCAATTCAGTATCATGATGTTTCCAACAGTGTCCCATGAGAATTGATTCTAGGTAATTCGCAGCGCTGCTTAATCCTGTTGTAGAAAAGCTCTGGTATCTGATTTCGTCGCTAAGGCAGCTTACTTCTAACATGAGATTGCATTTGCATTGAGTTATCATACTCAGGTTTTTTTTTTCAATTATGCTGCTGCTATGAGAGAAGAAGGAAAAATTCCACACAATATATTGAATGTCTTTTTTCAGACATACAGGAAATATATATTCCCTAACACGACGGTCCTCAACCTGTGGGTTGTGACCCCTTTGGGGGGTCAAACGGCCCTTTCACAGGGGTCGCCCAATTCATAACAGTAGCAAAATAACAGTGATGAAGTAGTAACGGAAATAATTTTGTGGTTGGGGGTCACCACAATGTGGAACTGTATGAAAGGGTCGCGGCATGAGGAAGGTTGAGGGCATAACATTTTCTACATATTATAATAATCTTTTAAATTGTCAAAGAAAAATCCATGGCTTATCCTCTTTAAAAAGTGAATGTAATCCACATGTGACCTCCTCCCTGGGAGATGGACAGCAGAGAAGGGGGGAAGGGAGACTCCGGATAGGGCAAGATATGACAAAATAACAATCTGTGTATTATCAAGGGCTCCTGAGGGAGGGGGGAGCGGGGAGGGAGGGGGAAAAAAAGAGGACCTAATGCAGAGGGCTTAAGTGGAGAGCAAATGCTTTGAAAATGATTAGGGCAAAGAATGTACCGATGTGCTTTATACAATGGATGTATGTATATGTGTGGATTGTGATAAGAGTTGTATGAGCCCCTAATAAAATGTAAAAAAAAGAAAAAAAAAAGACAAACGTAAAAAAAAGTGAATGTGTCTGAACTTACTGCTGTGGGTGTATGTGGACACTTTTTGAAATTGTATTTTTGGAGTCATTTAAGAGAAAGTAAAAATCATGTATAGTCTGGTTACTTGGAATGTGTAAATGCTCAGAGTTGAACTCCTCCTAACCTATTAACATTTGAAGGTTGGGCCATGTATTATTCAAAAAGTAATTTTCCCTGGATCTGCAATAAGGCCTCGGACCTGACCTATAACCGGAATGTCTTAAGCTACTGGTTATCAATGCTGGAAGCACACCAACAAAACAAGAAAATGTAAGTATTTTTCTAGGCTTGCTAAAGTCTAATTACAGAACTAGGACACAGTCCAGTCAAACACTATCAGTAAGACTGCAAACCCTTCGAATATAACTCCCTACTCACCTTTGATCTTGATCAAGTCTCACACTGTGCTTCCAGAATTAATACATTGTGTTTTCAATTTCAGGAACTTTAATTGTTCCATTTTGCCCTCATTGTTTCCCACAGATTTCGTACAGGAACAAATTTAAAGATACCTTCAAATGATGTCAGTTACGTTGTTCTCGATTTATCCTGTGCTCGGAAAGTTGCTTTGAAATCCAAACCTAAAATCAAAAACCCCGGAGCTAGACTCCTATACCTTGGACCAAGAAGAGTGCTGAGCAGTTTTTCCTTCATGCTTCAACTTCAGCATTGACATTAGAAGCCTATCTTCTTTCTCGCCCTTACGACCAGCTAGGAACAGATATAAATCTCTCAGCAAATTATACCCTAAGCTTCAGAAACTGCTATGTAAGCCATCTAGAAAACCCATTGAGCAGATAGGGACTGCTGAACTGCAGTGATGAAGTTCTATTTTATTTATGGTAAATAGATACAGGAAACATATTTCATATCTTCTCTGTTACAGATTTCAAGTTGGACAGATCCTAATTGGATTACATTATAGACCAACAGACTTCTACTTTAAAGTCAAATGGCATGTATGGTCTCTGTTCAGTTCCTCTTAAAGTCTGGCTGCACAAAATATATTCCTGACATTCTTTAGCATCTTGGTTCCTTTAATCTTCCAAAGTGGAAAGTGATGAATTTTGACTTGTTCTTAAAAGCGCTAACATTCAACTAGGAAAACTCAGTAAGTGACACCTATTAATGTTCCCTTTTGTCTTCTAGACAGAAAATCAAAGCTATTTAAAGTAAAAGATACACTTAAAATCAATGTGTGCCCACAAGTTAGCATCAATGCTTACAAACCCTCTCTGTGATCATTGTGTCTTATTTGCGTATATATTACTTTATGTATCTAAATCTATGAATAAGAGAGAGGTATCATTTGATGAGAAAGGAATACATGTTTCCATAGGGTCTGAATAGAGACTCTGCTGACCTGTAGTATTATAAAATACTGCGCCACTCTTCCATTTTCAGTTTTTGCCAAGATAGCCAAATTAAACTGATGTGATAATCATCCAAATATATAATTGTAAAACCATGATTGTAGAATCATTTCTTTCTAGCTCCATGAGATTTACCTCTGGTAATTCTGTTTAATGTTCAGAATTCTATAGCAGTTCTCTTGAAATATTCTAAGCAGAAGCTATACCTTTTAGGGTATGCAAATAGTTGCTTCCCAGCAACATTATAATCTATAACCTGTATTATGACTTGAGCAGAATGAGCCCTCCGTTTTGATTGCCTATGGCTCAAAGTGTTAATGTTCTTGAACTGCCTTGTCTGTTATTAGCTAGTTGAAATTGCACTAACCATGAGAATTAATTATGGTCTGCATCTCCCCTCTCTTCAGTAGGCTTTGTCTGCACCTTCCTAGCTGAGAGGGGAGCTTCTGCTACGAAGAATGACAGACTCCCACTGCACACCTTCCCTACTGTCTGCTCCCCAACTCCAACAGTAATCCGGCCTGAGGACCTTTATATTCCGGTGTTACTTCTGAGTTCCTTAATTACTTTCCCCCAAACTGCTATGTTCTCCAGTGTTTTCTCTAGAGGGAAAAATGAAGATACATAGGCACAGGTGTAAATGTCAGACTTCATCATTTATTTATTGAAGATCACTTAAGAGCAATCTGTAATTTCTTCCATAACCTCAAAATGGGTTTCTCTCAGCCACGTAATCTCTCAGGGAAGCGTTTGTTATGAAATGATCACCTGCTTTTGCAAAGTCCCGGGAGCTTTAAGCTGAATGCCTCTCATGTACCAGTCGCTGAACAATTGACGGCATGATGACTGAGTTGGGCAGCTGCCCGTTAGGTTAGCCATTTGACACCAGCAGCCACTCCATCCAGGAAGCTGAGGCTGTCTACTGTAGCGAGTTGACGTCTCATGAACCCAGAGGACCAGTTGTATCCTACTCTACACAGGGCCACTATGACTTGGAATTGACTCGATGGTTTGGGATATAGTTAATAGGCAATAAACAGGCCAACAACCCAATAGTGATTTGACTAGAACGAGTCAGCAAACTGCGCCTCTCAAACCATATGTCGTTTTATGAGTAGGCATGTGTGGCTCTGAAGTAACAGAAAATTGTAAAGGATTTTGGATAGGGTTCAGATAATTGTGATTTCATTTGTTTGTAAAAGTATCTTTTTGGCTCTTTGATTTTTAATGGTGTGGAACAGGATTGGCTGTTCTGTCTCCACAGTTTACCAACCTCTGGACAAGAAGATCATTTCCATACCCCTTGGAGTTCAGTCCTGTACCGTCAACATCTAGAAAAATGTAGCCACTAGCCACTGTTTCTCAGAAAAGCATTACCACTTCCCTGGTACCTGTTAAGCAACTCGGAAGAAGAAGAAAATGTGCAGGGAAAAAATGTCCTGAGGAAGTCTAAAATTGTTAACAAAACCCTTCTTCCACTTTGCCTTCCCAATACACAAGATCCTGTGTGGAGTGGGGATTTTAAGTAATATTTAGAAATTACTTTTCCAACTCTCATTATAGAGTGATGTAAACCTTATGGAAAGTAGTTTGGCAAATGCTTGTCAAATTCGCCAAAGTAAACAGCTGCAGTGAGATGTTTGAGACACCTTGTATCATAAATGTTAACAGAAACCTCACTTACTAGACTGCAGGCTGTTCAGGGGTGAGGAATATGTCAAAGGGGCTTCAGGGGTTCGTAGGAAAATGGAATAAAGAGGCATGTTTATTTATGTATGCACAAAGCAAGCACTCCAGGGCATCCCAAGCCCTTAGTACATATACGTTACATGAGTGAAGTCAGTAGTGCTTATCATCAGTTCCCTTGGCCTTCTGGCTCCTTCACTGCCTTTGCTTTGCCACATCCTCTCGGGATGCGTGCCTGCTGCAGGCGCTCTTCACCTCGGACGTCTACCGCCCGTCCCAAGGAACCGCCTTTGGGGGGCGATCTCATCACTAAGGTGCCTCTTCTCCAACCCCGTCAGAGATTTGGCACCAGAATATTTATTGAAAGCAGTTCCACCTATTTTGGGAGGAGACAAGCTAACAGAAATGACAGCATTGTCCCTGAATGAGCCAGTAAGTCAGTAGGATCTAAATTAGTATCAGATCCTCGAAGTTTCAAATTTTGAAACCAAAGTGAATGTGTTTTCCCACATGGAGGATGTGACTAGATGTTGGAACACGTTAGGCATTACAAAATGAGCTACACTTCACACGGGACTTAAACTCTGAAATAAAGACTATAAGGTAACAGGCACCTGCGGTGCAATTTACTCCTAAACAGTACCTCAGACTTACTACAATAATTGGTAAGTCAGCTTTGTGTGCCTGTTTCATTATACCAATATGTATGTTTAAATGCCACATGTAATACATAAACAATATTTTTAATTACGTTAAAATTGGGTCAATAAAACACTCAAGTAATTTGACTACCTTTCCCCCACCCCGCCATATGCTTGAAATGAACTTGTATGTCACTGAAGACTTCAAGTTCGCTTCAATGTTCATTGTTTAGCCACTCAGACCAATGTTTATTACATCTAAAGACTGGGGAGTCTGGAGGGGTTTTGTGCGTTTATTTTCTCTAATGGAAACTTTTTTTTTTAACCTGCCCTCTCCTATGTATCCCCTCCCCCTTTCCCCATGCCTGTTGCTGGCCTCCTCGCGGGCATCAAGTCGTTTTTTGGTGCCCAAGCCACATTGCTCCTTTAGTTTTGCATATAACAATGGAGATTAAATATGTCAATTTGTAATATCGACAGCCTAAGATCTCTAGATTTGTCCATGTCTTTCTGTGCGTAAGAGTGTTACTGCTCCTTGTTGATGTATAAGATTCCATCGTATGAATGTACCAGAACTTGTTTAGCCATGGCTCTGGGGTTCGGGGGTTGGTTCTTTGTTTTTGCTATTGCAGAAATCGCGGCAAGAAGCATGGGTGTACTTATGTCTGTTTGTGTTTTCCTCTTAATTTCTTCGTAGAAGTTGGAGAGAGGAGAGAGATTGCTAGGTCAGGTCATAAGGGACTTGGCTTTGCGTGTGCTGATGGCCGCACGCGTCGCGCTGGCTTCCGGCACGGCGCCCCCCTCCCACCAGCAGGGTTACAGCGTTCCTCTTGCTCTGCATCCTCTGCAGCACTTCTTAATTTCTAGTTTATTGAATTTTTTGAAAAGTGATGGTGTGCGATGGAAACTCATTGCTTTCATTTGTATTTCTCTCATTGCTAATGAGCTTAACAATTCTTCATATGGTTCTTGGCCACCTCTGGGTCATCTTTGGTAATGTTTGGGGTCATGGGATGAAGTTTGGCTCTTGTTTCATTCTCCTGCAGGTGAAGATCCAGTTTTCCAGCATGATTCGTTGAAAAGCTGTCTCTCACTCATTTAATAGGTTGTAGTTTTTATTTAAAAATGGAGGTGTCTGTATATACGTGGTTCTTCTTCTGAGGTGTCTATTATCATCCATTGGTCTTCCTGCCATTGTGCCAGTCCCAGGCTGCGTGTTAGCATGGCAATAAAGTAGGTTTGAAAGGCTGGGAGTGAAAGACCCACTTAGCTTTGTGAAAAATTTGAATAGTGTCTGTGGGTGTGTGTGTTTGTCCTAGGTTCCTTTCTCTCTCATATAAATTTGGTAATTAGTTTTTCCACTTCTTTGAAAATTTGTGATGGAATTTGGATCACAAGTGCACTGACTTTGTAAAGTATTTTGAAAATGTTGATATTTTCACAACATTTAGTCTGCCTCCCTTTTTAAATAACACTGCTGCTAATTTACTATTGTAGTTGTATGATGTCAAAATAACTTGCTAATACAGAAAGCTTAATTTAAAAATATGCTCACTGGCTTACTAACCTAGGATTCATGGACTACTTCTACTTACATTTTAATGTTACATAATTTTGCTATTGCTTTGAAACCGTTGAGCCAACCTCTCCAATAAAACAAATCGCCAGACTCACTTCCATCGAGTCAACTGCTACTCGTACCAACCCTTGAGATTCTGAACCTATAAATCTTTAAGGAAGTAGAAAACCTCATCTTTCTTCCACAGATTGGTACCTTTAACTGCTGACGCGGTTAACAACCTGACACAAAGCCAACTACACAGACCTCTAACAAATTCTTCATCACAGTCGCTTGCATTTGCTGCATGTGCCACTTGAAGGCATTGGAAAGATAGCAAGCCTTTTGTTGCATTAAATCTGTGTTTCCCGAAGTAGGTAGTACATCCCCTGGGGATGCTGGACTGCTGCAAGTGATTGGAAAAGTCAGACACCTGCGCTTTATCCTGGATTGTGTGCTATTGTGGCAGGAGTTGTTTGCTTTGGTTTTGGGGGTGCTGTTTTTGGTTTGTTTTTTCCTGAACACAGGGCAGTAGGCCAAAGAAGTTTGGGAACCTATCCTTTAAACTCACTTGCCTGGAGTCTTCTCTGACTTCTAGGACCCTGTAGAACTGAAACCAGAGGGTTGCCTAGGTTGAAAATCCTTTAAAAAATAAAAAAGCAGGCTGCCGTATGTGCGTTAACATCACTGTATTTCTACTTAGGAGCCGAGCACTTTAGTCACTGCACTACCAGGGCTCCTATAGTAAACCCTTAGCCATCAAGTCTATTCCTACTCATGGTGACTATCCAGAGGGAGTAGAACTGCTCCTATGGGTTTCCAAGGGTGTAAATCTACACAGGAACCCAGTGCCTCACCTGCTCCTAGAGAATAACTGGCAGGTTAAAACGGCTGACTTGAGGGTAACAGCCCAATACACAACATATTAGGCCACCAGGCCTCTTCTTCTTGCGATAAAGTAAGGGTAAATTTTAAAAACCATATGCATCTGTTCTGAGTTGTCTACAAATGCTTAAAGATACAGAGTCTACCTGTAGTCGTAATGCCTTCCTCTCTGTCCCGCAGGAAAAGCAGTCCAGTGCTTGTCTGGGCTTGCCTAAAGAGTGCATCGGAGCTGACAAGAAGGCAATCTGGCAAAGTTCAGGACTCTAAGGAGGGATGCCTGAGCAGATCAGAGGACCAACAGCATCAGATGAATGATGACGTATGAGGACAAGGAACCAAGTCTCTTAGGAAGACACAAATATGCAAAGGGAGGACTTCAAATTAACTTTGTGGAGTCAAGCTGTAAGTGGAGGTAAAGATGTAATTTCATAGTTTTTAACAAATATAGATACAAACTCCAGATCACTAGCATCGAGTTAATTCTGATTCATAGCAACCCTAGATGACAGAGTAGAACTGCCCCTTGGGGTTTCTGAGCCTGACAATCTTTGCTGGAGCATACAGCTTCGTCTCCCTGGAGCTGCTGGTGGAGTGGAACTGCTGACCTTGTGCTTAGCAGCTCGACATGAAGCCTACTCTGCCACATGTAACTAAGACACACACCGAGAGATGGTGCGTACATCCACTAAAATAACCTGGAAGCAGCAACATTGCCGAAGCAATGAGAAGAGTTAATGGCCAAATCCTGGTTTCTAAATATCTCTCCGTACTAAAGAAATCAAGATCACTGGAGGTTCCAACGGTGGGTCAAAGCAGGAATGAAGTGAGATTTTAACATCTTGGTATGCCACGGAGTCAGTGAGCTCAAAGAACGATGTGAACATGGCCAAAGAACACAGGAGCCACCTGGAAGGTAAGACAATTGATGCAGCACAATGAAGCGAGTAATGGATAATAAATTCATGAATAAAAGAGAAATCTGTTTGTCCACACTGATATATACAAATAGAAAAGGAAATGCTTTCTTAGCTTAGAATGCCAGCTAATCAAGGTACCGGGAACTCAGCAAGAAACAACAATGATGCGAAATCTAGTGCTTTAAAGTGAGACACAACTTTACTCCGTCTTAAAGTATCTTCAGACAAAATTGTTACCAATTGCAAAAAAGAAGAAAACTTCATAGTGGAGAACCCTAATTTAAAAACACCATTTGAATCAAATGATAAAAATGAACACTTGTTCATTGTCATCAAATTGATTCCACTTGTGGGGGCCCCATGGATGCGATGGGCTCTAGGGCCTCTCAGACACAGGTTGTCCGGCCTGTTCCTCTGTGGTACTATTAGGTGGTTTTGAACCGCCAACTCTGGTTAACAGTCAGTGCAAGCCAAACCATTAAAACTCACCTAATGAGATGCAGTAAGAATGCATCCTAATTCTGGTATTCCAGGTAAAACTGCATTACCTTGACCTAACAGAATACACATCAAACAAAACTGGAGGGGGTTTCTATAATATCACTGGCCTTCACAAACGTCAGGGCCATGAACGTCAGAGAGACAGAGGAGCTACTTCAGACTGACGGAGGCTGAGAAGACATGACACCTGAGAGTAATGCGATCCTGAAGTGACCATTGTTGCTGCAAGCACATTACTGGAATAATTGGCATATTTTGAATTTGGTCTCTGGGAGAAGGTTACTGAGTTAGTTTATTGTGCCAGCCTGGCCTATAAACACATGTGGGGTTAATTGAAGGACAGAGGGATAAATGGCTCGGTGAACCTTGCCTTTAGAGTTCTCGAGTCTCTTGCTTTCTAATGGTCAGACCAATATGTAGCTGCCTTAGCCAATTCCCTGCTTCAGCTGGCAAGGCTCACTTCCTGCAAGACATCCCCAAGAAGAAGCCACATGGATCTACCCCAATGCAGCCCTGGGTGCTGGAGCACCCGTGTAGAGACCCCTGCCAGTGCTGAGACGCTTACACATTCACTGACTCCGCTTTCCTCCTGCAGTCGGCGTCATAGTGTGTGTTCTGTGAGATGGAGGAGGACTTTGTGGATTGGTATTGGACATCTGGGTTAGTGGGTTAACGTTGGACTTGTGGACTTGGGCAGCACTGGGCTGGGATGTTCTCTTGATGTGCACTTAACCTGTATATGAAACTCTGTCTTATGCATGGTTGCTATGGCTTTGTTTCGCTGAAGCACCCAGACTAACGCGGTTACTGGGCAGATCATCATGCTGTGCTATTCATACAACGCTTCTATCAGGATGGAATTATTGAAAATAAAAGTCTGTTTGGCAAGCCTCTCTGCTTGCTCATCAGTATTATTTTTAGGTGCCCCTGTGCTGCTAGGAACAGAACATTGGTAGAGCAGCAGTAAGGAAAGCGGGAGTAAAGTGGGGGAAAAGGTGAAGCGGTCATGTGGCAGCCATCCACCGACTAATTCACAGTCAAGTTTTTGCTTTCACTCACTTTCCTGGTGTCTTGCAAGTACATTTCCACCATAAGAAAGCCTGTGTAACCATTTTAAACACCGAAAAAGACTTATTTTGAGAGTATGTTTTCCTTCCTGTTCTTCACGAATTTATTTTTAGAGACATCGTTTATTATTCTGGAAGAGGCCACGCTAAGCAGCAAATTGCTAGACCACTCTCCCAGCCCCATGAATCACCTGCGAGCACCGACGGAGGAAGGGGTAACTTGGGGCGTTAGCGTTAGCTGCTAACTACCAAGTCGGTAGTTTAAAACCACCAGCGGTTCATAGGAGAAAGATGAGCGATTCTATTCCCACAGTTACATTCCCAGAAATCCACATGGGCAGTTCTATATTGTCCTATAGGATCATTGTGAGTCACAATGAACTTAGTCACTGAATTATGAGACAGGGAGTTTAGTTTGGTCTTCCTAGCTTTCTTCATCCCATTCATTTACCTCACAGGCCTCTTCTTCTTTATCCGTCGTTTCCTCCTCTCTTCTCTTCACCAAAACCAAAACTCACCTGCATTGAGTTGATGCTGACTCAGTGTCCAGACAGGACAGAGTAGAACTGAGAACTGAATTTTTGAGACCAACTCTTTATGGGAGTAGAAAGCTCCACCCTCCTCCCACAGAGACTGATGGTTTTGAACTGCTGACAATGCAATTAGCCCCCATCTCATAACCACTACACCACCAGGCCTCCTTTTCCCTTGACCAGAGATGTAAAAATGCTTCTGAGACTCATTCAAAGAGAGAGGCCCACCATCAACATTTCTTGACCTATACTCTATTCCAAACCCTCCCTTAAAGCTGTGAGAAGAAAGGAAATCAGGGTGGTAAGCATCCCCCCTCCTTTTCGTTCTCTTTTGTTCGGTTTTCTAAATTTTCTCCCCTTGCAATTCAAGTCAGGGCTATAAAACAGCCTGCCACTCTGAAACACCACTTGTCAAGAATGTGAGAAATTGTTGAAAGAAAACTTTAGAAGATCTAAATTCAAACCACCTTGACTGCAATTAAAATCGCCACCATTCTTTAGTAATGACAGGTGGAGTACAAAGGAAGCAGCAATGACAGCCACAGAGCTTTCTAAGACCTGGAACAATATCCACAAATCAGGAGAAACAATAGACTCACAGTCTATCTGGTGAGATATTTTAGTTCTCGTGTTCATCTGCCTCACAGAGACTAATGGAATACACGGTTAGATAACCTGGGGCTCTCACCTGCAATCACCAACTGCCTCATCTCCATTATGGTCATGATCACCTCACATTCTCCTTAATTCCGTCTCGGTGTTAATGGCGAGAAGGAAAATGGCCATAGAAGAAGAATGGAAATCACAAATCAGGTAAGTAGTATTTGGGGCATTCTAAGAATCCCTGCCCAAGCGATCATCCCCCTGATAACTACTTGTAACCAGACCTGTTAACCGCTTTTATTGGACATTTCCTATGATGCAGTGTTCAAACCCAGCTACTACAAGCTTATACTGTGTGACTTCATCCAGAACAGCCCCTTGGTAAGTCACACTCTGTGCTGCTGCGAATCCTGGGTCTAGTTCTTCTAGGCCAGGATCTGCAGCCCTCCTTGGGTACTCTCTGCCACAATAAAGGGGCTGGGACATGTGGCCCCATTTAAACCAATCTCTTCTCAGCATAACCTCTCTTATATTAGATCATGGGTCTTGAAACTTGTCCCAAAGTTGTCCTTCCTGGTATTTATTTACTAACTCACTCACCATATGCTTATAAGAACTTTGTGCAAAGTACTTCTCTGGGCACCGTGAACAAAACAAAAACAAAAATTTTCCCGTGTGGAGATTTCATTCTAATAGACAAAATTTTAGAATTAAAATAAATAAGTATATTATAAATGGAGCTAGACCCAGGATTTAAACTGACAGGGAAGGCCTTATATGTGAATAAACACCAGTGGTAAGTAAGGTGTGTACTTGAGGGAGTGGACAAAGCAAAAGCTTTATGACAAATTCTTCTTGTAATTGATGTAAATTTACAAAACCCAAAAAGTGACAGTGTGGAAACTATCCAAAATAATACAGGCTATCTAATGTTCAACATATGTTTCTCCCTGTCCAGAGGAAAGCATGCAGAAAATCAAAAGCACGTGGACGCAATTAGTCTGATGGACTAACAGGCCATGCAAACATCATTCTCCATGACCCTGAAACCAGAACAAGTAGAGAGCACCCAGCTAGCACTGGCAACGGCTCTAAAAGGGATCGCATTAGAAGCACCTGAGTAGAGTGGAGATGTGGAACAAAACCTGGGGTCACAGAAAGACCAGGCTTACTGGTCAGATAGAGACTAATGGAACCTCCAACACTTTCACCTTAATCACGCTTCAGGTCTGGAAACAACTCCTGCCCAGGGCTCACTATTCAGCCAAACAATAGGTCTATACAGGAACAGTAGCAGTAGAGGGGTATCCTTATCTTAGAGCAGTGGTTCTCAACTTAGCTAACTACGGGACTCTTTCATACAGGTCCTCATGTCGTGGTGACCTCCCCCCCGCACACCACCATAAAATGATTTTCGTTGCTACTTCATCACTGTAATTGTGCTACTGTGATTAATCAGGTGACTCCTGTGAAAGGGTCGTTGGATCCTCAAAGGGGTCGCCACCCACAGGTTGAGAACCGCCCAGTGAGAGCCATCAACCATCTGAGCTATAAAAGGGCAGCATTGACCCAAAGACAAGCTTCAGATGGGTTAGGAAAGACTCGAAATAGGAAACAGAGGAAGTGGATAAGTGATGTCACGTGTGGAGATTACAATCAGTGAGATGAAAATCTTTGTGAATTGTTGAAGAGAAAATTGATCAGCTCTGTAAACCATCCAATTCACAATACAAAGTTGAAAAATAATAATAAGCCAAGCAAAAGCCAGCTGTGATTTGGACTAGAGTGGCAGCATTTCAAGTGGTGAAAAGTAACTGAATTTTGCTAAAGAATTTCTATTGTTGCCTGTGAGGGACCTCAAGAATAATGTCAGGATATTTGGCCTGAGCAATAAGGAGGCAGAACTTAGTTACTGAAGTAGAGAAGACTGAAGGAGGACCAAGATTGAGAAAAATACAAAAATTTTGGGGTTACTCTTGTTGGTAATCAATTGATATGCGGTCTGATGGTTGCTCTTATTTGCCAGTCTGAAGAACATGGGTGAGCACAACATGAACACGGGCAGTGGAGACAGTGCGAGTGAATGAAAAATAAAAGTGGTGGGAGTAGACAAGTGGTCGAGAGAGCACAGAAACGTTTTCTTTCCGTATCGCATGGTGACATTTCTAGACGCTTAAGTAATCAACAAAAGAATTGTAACAAGACCTAACTAATGAAGATCCGTGGGACAAACAAACCAAACAAATGCAAAAAAATCCTTGATTAATGTCAAATACGAAAGAAAGGGAAGAAAAGGTTATTTAAGCAAATATGGAAGACTAGTGATGAGATGGTAACTTTTCCTTCATTGTACCAGCAGCTGCATGAAGTGGAAAGACATTGAACACTTTAAGATAAGCATTATGAACTGAGTTTTAAAAATTGCACTACTCATCTTGAATGCAAAGATAGAGGAAGAGATAAGCATAAAAGAATAGGAAAAGATAACAGTAAATATGAACTCAAAGAATTTACATGGAATTGCATTACTAATAGCAGACAAAGTATGCTGGAAAACAAGAAGGGTTTACTAACTAAAAACTTTCACTAAAAAATATTTTCCATAATAGAAGATTCAAGAACATATGAAGACAAAATCTAAATTTGCGTGAAATTGGTAACATAGCCTGAAAATACATAAAGCAAGATTTGACGGAAATAAAAAGTCAAATGGACAAACTCACAGTTCACAATGTTACATATATCTTTCAGTAATTCCAAAATAAGCAGGGAAAATATCAAGACTGCATAAGATTTAAAAGCATAATCCACAAACTTAGCCAGAAAATGGAGAACTCAGCATCCGAAGAATGCATGTCGTTCATGCCTTTCAGTACACGTGGACCAATTTGCAGAATTATGCACGCGTGGGGCCGCGAACAAGTCTCCGTCAGTCAAGAGAACTGCAAAGATACGAAACAGGCAATCTCTGGATTATGACGAGTTCTGTTGCCAAATTTGTCTTGACGTCAAATGTGCATATAAGTTGAAACAGGTCTGACGTAATTATCAGTCAAGCGTCTGTCTTCGCATACAGTCTAGCGTGTGTGCATCAAAAGCCGTGGTGGCACAGGGCTCGGTGCTGCCCGGAAGACTTAGAAATCCGCTTCCATCATTATTGATGGTCTTAGAAGCCTAGTTCTACAGGGTCTCCGAGTCAAACCAAATTGACAGCAAGAGACATGTTTGGAGGCTTCTTTGTATGCATCAAAGAAATACTTCCAGACACCCTAAAACATCCTTAGCCCAAAACAATAAATAATACTAATGGTTTGGTAGGAATCATGAAGTAGCACTGATTCATTACTGAAAACCATTGTATGTACTTCAAAAGGTTAATATAATACACTTTATGAGGGATAAGTCATACTATGAGTTGTATCTAAACATACATAGTACATATTAATACAGTTAACTAACTGACATTAGATTCTTGGAAAATGCCGATAACACTTATAAAATCCTAACAAGATTAATCAAGACAAAAGACAAGGCACAAATTACAAATGTTAATATTAAATTACATCAAATGATACAATGGAAAAAACGTAAGTCAAAACATTTATAAGTTTAGATATAAAGAAAAGTCCTAAGAAAATAAAATTTATCAGATCTGACACTAAAAACCTTATATATTTACTTAAAAATCTTTGTAATAAAAAATTTCCCATAATAAATTCTTCCAAATAGCTCACGAAAAAATAAATCCAACCTTACACAAACTCAGAAAACAGATAAAAAGAGAATGCTTTCCAATTCACTTATGAGGTCAGCATAACTGTCATAATAAAATGACATGAATGTAATTTAAAAGGAAGATTATAGACCATTCTCTTTCATAAAAATAAATGCAAAAATCCTAAATCATATATTAGGCACTGTGGTGGTTATACAATCTTGTGTCAACTTGAGGGTATTCAGAGTGAAAGGGTGGAGTCTAGTCTGTCCATCAGGTCACAGACTGATGATGCCTCCTTGTGGGCAAGGCCTCAGGAGGATTTGGGAACTTCCTCTCTCTGCTTCTCTTTCCTGTTGGGAGCCACATGGCTGAGACCAACTAGCACCTCAAGATACATCCACCACCACTGGGTTCACAGACTTTTCACCCACTGGCCTGTGATCTTCCTGCATTCTGCATCATTGCATGTGGCTGTGTGAGTCTGAAGAAAGACATATGGATTGGTATTGGACTTATTGTTTGAAATTGGACTAAAAGATGATCTGGACTGGAATGTTTTCTTGGTATACATTACTCTTTGATACAAAACTCTTTCAGATAGATAGATAGATAGATAGATAGATAGATAGATAGATAGATAGATAGATAGATAGTCTCTAGATTTGTTTCTCCAGTCAACCCGGCATAACACTTTAATCCAGTATTTTTGGTTTTTTAAAGCATCATGATCCTAAATGGTATATTCCAGGAATGCAGTGGCGGTTTAACATTTAAAAATCAATCAACATAAAGTATCCTATCATCAGGATAAAGAAAAACAATCAGTTTAAGAAAATAATTATAGAAAAAGCATTCTACAAAACTCTAGTACTCCGAATAAAAAAAAATTTTAAACCCTTAACAAACTAGGAGTAGAAAGATACTTGTTAAACACACCAACACATATCCAGAAAAAGTGTGTGTGTGTGGGGGGAGGAATCCTACAGCAGAAATCATAATTAATGGTGATCTATAAGAATATGCCTTTCACAATTGTGAACAATAAAAGTCATCTGTCACTCCTATAGAGTACATTGCTCTGAAGGTCCTACCCAGTGCACAACCACAATAAAAATTCATTTTAAAATTAAGGATTGGTGGAAGTACAAAGGATAAACTCGATAAAGAGCGTGGCACCCCATCAGACTTGACTGGAGGCCATGCCTAGAGGTCAAAATTCAGACCTTTATCTATTTACAGGTTTTCTTTCTTTTTAAATTTTTTTCTTTTTAAATTAATTTATTCTTTTGTGGGTCATTGGTTTTCTTTTTTGTTGTCATTGTTGGGTTCTCTTTTGTTGCTTTGTCTTGCTATGCCATGTTTCTTGGTGTCTATTATTATCTCTACAGATCTATCTAGATAAGATAGGCTGGATGAACCGTCTGGAGGAGAAAACAATTGGACCGATGGTTCCAGGGGGACATGGGCGAGGGGGAGGTGGGGATAAGTAGGTGGTATGGACCGACCCAAGTTCTCCAAAATTAGTGGTGGTATGGACCGACCCAAGTTCTCCAAAATTAGTGGTAAGGAGGGTGTGAGAGGCCTGGTAGGGATTCAGCAATGGCAATGTAACCAAGAGAAATTACTGAAACCCAAATGAAGGCTGAGCATGATAGTGGGACAGGAGGAAAGCAAAAGGAAATAGAGGAAAGAACTAGGAGACAAAGGGTATTTATAGAGGCCCAAATACAGGCATGTACATATGTAAATATATATAAGATGATGGGGAAATATATCTACGTGCATATACTTATAGGTTTAGTATTAAGACAGCAGATGGACATTGGACCTCCACTCAAGTAATTACTCAATGCAAGAACACTTTTTTCCTATTAAATTGGGATTCCATGATGCACACCTACCCGACACAATCACTGAAGACAAATTTGTGCATAAGCAAATGTGGTGAAGAAAGCTGATGGTGCCTGGCTATCAAAAGATATAGCGTCTGGGGTCTTAAAGGCTTGAAGGTGAACAAGCGGCCATCTAGCACAGAAGCAACAAAGCCCACATAGAAGAAGTACATCAGCCTGTGTGACCATGAGGTGTCTAAGGGATCAGGTATAAGGCATCAAAGAACAAAAAATCATATCATTGTAAATGAGGGTGAATGCAGAGTGGAGACCCAAAACCCATCCATAGGCAACTGGACACCCCCTAACTGAAGGGTTGTGGGGAGGAGATGAGCCACTCGGGGTGCAGGGTAGCAATGATGAAACATACAACTTTTCCTTTAATTCTTAAATGCTTCTTCCCCCCACTATCATGATCCAAATTCTACCTTACAAATCTGGATAGACCAGAGGATGTACACTGGTACAGATAGGAACTGGAAACACAGGGAATCCAGGGCAGATGATCCCTTCAGGACCAGTGCTGAGAGTGGCGATACCGGGAGGGTGGAGTGGAAATGGGCAACCAATTACAAGGATCTACATATAACCTCCTCCCTGGGGGATGGATAACAGAAAAGTGGGTGAAGGGAGACGGTGGACAGTGTAAGACATGACAAAATAATAGTAATTTATAACTTATCAAGGGTTCATGAAAGAGCAGGGAGCAGGGAGGGAGGGGGAAAATGAGCTGATATTAAGGGCTCACGTAGAAAGCAAATTTTTGAGAATGATGAGGGCAACAAATGTACAAATGTGATTGACACAATGGATGGATGTATGGATTGTGATAAGGATTGTATGAGCCCCAAATAAAATGATAAAAACATTAAGGATTGGTAAAGAGGAAATGAAAGCTTCATTGGCCACATATAGCATAACTATGTATGGACGAAATACAAATAAACCATGACAGTAAGGAAATTGAGCAATGTCACTAGAAACAAGTCAGAATTTAAAAATTCATTCAGATAATATTTAATAAAAATATATACATATATACCAATTATATATATTTCTGCAGCATGTTATATGACAGGTGAACTAGTTTGAGGTATGAAATGACATTTGGAGAAACACTTAAAATTGGTTAAAGTAACTAGAATGTAATTGAGCTGGAAGTTTTTATTAGAGTGACAGAAAAGAAATTATTGATAAATATGATTATAAAGATGGAAACATACTGTTTCGTGTAAGGTATCATCTTTCTTTTTAGCCATGATGTTAGCCATGGTCTTGGGTGGCACAGTATTACATCACAAAATGCACATATTGGATAGATAGGTCAAATATTAGGAAATATTTTAAAGTTGTATAATTCAGTATTTTAAGTTTAAAATGCTGATATTCTTATCTTAAAAAACATACACTATTAAGTAAATTTTTGTCAATTTTCTACATCAAATATATAAAACCAAAACATTCCTTTGAAATCTGCACTTCTATAGAAGGGTCTTTAAGAACAGCAAGGGCTCTATTTCTCAGTCTAGACTATGGTATTCTCTAGGAGCCAGGAGCCCCTGGAGACCTAGAGACCTGGTGTTGGGCTGTGAGCCCCATAGACCTGGTGTTGGGCTGCTAAGGACGAGGTTGGCAATTCAGATGCACTTCCCATCAGAAAGAGGAAGTGATCTGTTCCAGGAAAGATTTACGCCTCAAAAATCCAGATCGGCTCACAGTGAGGCCATATTGACTGGATGGTAGTGAGTTGTTTTGGGGGATTATTCTCTTATCGTCTCCATTGACCTTATAAGGTTCAGTGTATGTCTAATATACTCTTAAGAAAATAGGTGTATCCTAAATGATATTCTGCAATAAAATACCATGAAATTCTGGATGAAACATAACAAAACTACTTTAAAGTGATCCTTTACAATTCTAGCAGGGCTCTTTAAAAAAAACACACACACAACAAAAATACCTCCATACAATAAAAAGAAAGAGAAGGTAGAAACCAATACAGGTACATTCTTGAGCAGACAGGTACCTGGGAATAGTGCCACTTTAAAAACAAAAGTAGGTGGTGTTTAATTACCTTGCAAAACTATAGTCAATACCTGAGTATCCAACAAATGAAGTTGGAGTGGTAAACTTTATATTGAACATATGTCTTCAATGAACAGATGAATAAGATAAAATCGCTTCCACCAGAAAAAGCAAACAATGCGGCAGCTTATTCTGGGCTAGGCTTAAGTGCTGTGTGGAGGGAATGGAGATATTTTTTTCCTTAAGAATTCATAATTAAAGCCATCGTTTTATGTATGCTTGGCACAGTGCATTGAATAATGACTCCCCAGATGCCCATATCCTAATCCCAGGAAGATATGCCTATATTACTTTACATGACAAAGAGACTTTTCAGATACGATTAACCTTAAAATTATATGGGTGCATATATGTACTTGTGAAATTACTTAATCTACAAAATATTATGTGTGTCATTTATGAGTACAGGACATGGTTCTCAACTTTTATCTCTGCAATAGAAGGGTCATGGATGGAAACAGATAAGGTGAGACTCAGACATCAAATCTTCTAATCAAATAACTTCTATTTACATACTGGTTAATTATTAAAGCTAAATAACAGAAATCAAAATAATAGAAAGAATTCTGGTGAAGATAGCATTCTGTATTTTTTGACAGGATGTTTATTTCCCTGACAGATACTAAGCAACCTGGATAAAGTGCTACCAAGTAGACAGATGTAATAATTCTGAAAGAATGATCTATTTCTTAATACATGATGCAATGATTTATTGGGGATTTTGGGGGACAACTGGAGGGAGAGAGAACAAACAGTAAATTCGGGAGTGGGCAAGGAGCATTAGAACGGATTGTGATCACGTGTATACAACTCTTTTTAAAATCAATTTAAATATAGGAGTGTATGATATGTGAATACTATATTAAGAAAACTGAGGGGGGGAAATGAAACCAAACTTGACTAATGGTTAACATGGGTAAAGGAGGAAGAATTGTTGCTTAGAAGTCATTGAGTTTATGTTAATGTTAGGGGAATAGTTTATGTTAATAGTTAGGGGAAGAGTTAATGTTAATGTTGGGAAAGGATATTGTGATAGTTATGCCAAACTGGCCAATGAACACCTGGGGTTAATTGAAGGGGAGAGAGATAAATGGGTCAGCGAGCCTCGCCTGTGTTGTCGCTTGCTCTCTGATAGTGGGACCAGTGTGCAGCCATAGCTAGTTCCGTGCCTCAGCTGGCAAGGCTCACTTCCTGCGAGACACCCCTGAGGAGAAGCCACATGGACCTACCCTGATGCAGCCCTGGGTGCTGGAGCAACCACGTGGAGACCCCTGCCAGCACTGAGATGCTTCCAGGCTGACTGATTTGGCTTTCCTCCTACAGTCAGCGTCATTGCATGTGTTTTGTGAGATTGAGGAGGACTTTGTAGATCAGTGTTGGACATATGGGCTAATGTCAGACTTAAGGGCTTGGACAGCACTGGGTTGGGATGCTTCCTTAATGTACATTTACCTCTTATATAAAACTCTCTTATACATATATGAGTTTCTGTGGATTTGTTTTCCCTAGTCTACCTAAACTAACTCAGATATTAATAATGATTATATAGCATGAAGAGTATAACCAATGGCACTTGATTATACACATAGAAATTGTCAAATTGGAGAATGTTTTGTAATGCATATTTTTGCCAAGGTTAAAAAAATAATTGCATGAATACCAATGAGTACAAGGAGGAAGAATATGTTTAAAATTGAATGAAGTGGTAATTCTACAACTCTTCTTGGTATGATTGGATTATTGAATTGTATGACATGTGGATAAAGAAATTACCAATAAAACTTTTAAAAGAAGAGTCTATTTCTGAGATAAAATAGAAAAAGTAGCTTTCTTCTACTCCCTCCCTCTAAGCAAAACTAAATACCCTGCAAAACACTCAAAATCATAGGAGAACTCTGAAGGTGGAAAGAAGATTATTTGGCTAGGCATCTTAGGGCTTAAAGAATAAGGTTATAATGACTTCTTAGACTTCATTATAAGTTGCTGCTGGTGTTTAATTTTTCCTGTAGCCCAGGCTGGACATTGGAAAGCCCTGCAATGCAGAACTCTCGACAGGCATAAACAAGAAAAAGATGAAAGAGGGAGAAATGTCCTGTTGCTTTGACTAATGAACTAAAATAACAAAGGGAGACAGTAGCCCAGCAGAGACAAGCCACACTCTGGCAGCAGCAGCTGATCTGTCAACAATAGGGTTGTCAGCAAGTGACTAAGCAATCCTGTCCACCCCTTGATTCACACTGGGTGACAGTAATGGGCGCAATTGCCAGTCACTTGCCACCCAGAGGGTTAATTCATCCCTTGCCTCACAAACATGATCTACCATCATCAGTATCCAGTGCGCTAACAGCTGTCCTTCCCTAAGCCAGCACGCCCATTCTGCCAAATGACAATCCCAGCAGAGACGGGGAAGGCCTGCCAGACCTCTGCCAAACCAGCATCAGAAAGTATCAAGTTAACATAGAAGATCTAAATAAACTTGAGCCTCTAAACATAATATCTAAAATGTCCACACTACAATCAAAGATTACTCATTATAGCAAAAACCTTTAAAAATCACAGCTCAACTGAGAAAATACTGACATTTCAGCAGGCACAAATTCTGAGAGGAATCAAATATTGAAACCATCTGACAAAGAATATAAGGTTGCCACCATAAATTAGACACAACAATAAAGGTTTGCTTTCTTCCAAATGAATGAAATGGAAGTTTTAAAAAGAAATTATAGAATTGAAAATTGAAATAAAATGGAGCCATCTAGTTAGTTTCAACCCATACCAACCCTATGTACAACAGAGCAAAGCAATGCCTGGTCCGGCCCCCACAATTGTTATGGTCAAGAACATCCTTGCAGCCACTGTAACAATCCATTTGGTCAAGGATCTCCCTCTTGTTTGCTGCCCCTCTACATTAAGAAGCATGTTCTTTTACAGGCAATGGTCTCTCCTGATCCAAAGAATGAGAGAAAGAGTCTCGCTATCCTCTCTTCCAAGGCACATGCTAGCTCTACTTCATCTGCTTATTCCGGTGGTAGATTATGGTACTCTCAGTATACTTTGATGGCACCATAATTAAAATGCCTGAATTCTTCTTCATTCTTCATTATTCAATGTCCAGTATTTGCATTTAAGGTGATTGAAAATACCATGGTGATTGAAAATACCATGGCTTGAGTCAGGAGCACCTTAATCCTCATAGTAACATCAATGATCTTCAACACATTAAAAAAAATCTTGTGAAACAAATTACCCATATAATGCCTTATTTTATTTCTTGACTACATCACAGATGAAGAAAACAAAAGGTCATTAAAAGATAAGAAAGAAAGAGTCGGCCAAAGTGGACGTCAGAAGAGACTGAAATTTGCTTTTGAACATAAATCACTTGAATGAAATAACAAAGTGAAACAGCTGAAAACATTTCAAAGAGCAGCTTAAGAAGATAAAATATTACGATGAAATATTTGTGCAAAACCTTGAGAAAGGCAACCCAAGAGAATTCTGAAATTTTAGAACAATGTCATTAATAATAAATACAAGTAAATTTTAAGAAGATTATTTAACAATGGTTGCAGCAATGCATAGACAGGGTGTCGCCAGGAATTCAAGACAGATACAGAGAAGGACATAGAAGAGTGACTGATCATTGCTTTCATCAGCTGGCGCTTGGCTGAAAGCAGTGAACACCAGAAAGAGACTTATCTGTGTTTTATTGACTGTATGGATCATAAAGAAATAACATTTAGAACAATGGGAATTTCAAAGCATGCCATTGGGTCCATGAGGTACCGGTAAATGGAACAAGAAGCAGTTGTTTGAACAGAACAAGGAAATACTGAATGGTTTAAAATTAGAAAAATTTATATCAAGGTTGTATGCTTTCACTATATTTGTTTCATCTATATGTTGAACAAATCTTCTGAGAACTGGATATATGAAAAAGAATCCAGCATCAGGATTATAAGAAGGCTTGTTAACCTTTAATATACAAATGACACCATCTTGTTTGCTGAAAGTGAGGAAGACGTGAAACACTTGCTGATGAAGATCAAGGTTTACAGACTTCAATATGGATTATAAGTGAATGCAAAGGAAACCAAAATCCTCACCACTATACCAGTAGATAACATGATGATAAAGAAAAATGATAGATGGGTTCAGTTATAGAGTTAGAACCAGTGGAGTAGATAAGAGCTGATTAGAATTTAGTAAACCTGTAAAGCAGAGAGAAAATATTCTGCGGGGAATGGGGGGCAGGGATGGTGGTGGCACAGAACAGACCACCAGAGTCCTGTGGGACAATAACAGATCCAACATTCACATCATCAGAGTCCCAAGAGAAAAGGAGAGCAAATACAGGACTGAAAAAGTATTCAAAGAAATAATGGTTGAAAACTCTCTAACTTTGGTAAAAGATAAATGTATGACTATATATAATAAAAGAGTAAAAATATCAAATCAATAATCTAGGATATGCTTCTCACCTAAAGAATTTTTAAAAAGAGAAAAATAAATTCAAATAGTCAGAAAGAAGGATATGATAAGGAAGATAAATCAATGAAATTGAAAACAGTAAACAATAGGGAAAATCAACAATACCAAAGACTGCTTTCTTAGAAATACAAGTAAAATAGCTAATTAACATTTAGCAAGAACAATAAAGTTTAAAAGAGTGTGCTGTAGTGTATTGCTTATTATAGCTCTTCTAGCTATCATCTGTGTAACTTTCACCAAAAGACTGGGTCTCCAACCCACAACCCGGAATAACACTCGGTCTTTGGGTTTCTGAGACTTTAAATCGTAATGGGATCAGACAAGCTCATCTTGTTCCCATGGAGACACTAGTGGGTTCCAGCTGCTGATCTTGCAATTAGCAATTCACGGAGTGACTCCCTATACCACCAGGGCTCCTTCATGATGAGGTGTAGTCTCACTGCCATCAAGGCAATGTTGACTACTAGCAACTCCCTGTGGGTTTCTGAGACGGTAACTCTTCACTGGAGTTGAAAGTCTCTCCCGTGGAGTTGCTCATGGTTTTGAACTGCTGCCTATGTGGACCAGGTAGATTGCAGCCTAAAGTATAACCACTACACCACCATGGCTCCACAAATTTAAGGTGTTTGTTATCCACCCAAGGGATTTATTAGTTGTTTTGTTTGTTTTTTATTACTAAATGTTTTTATTGGGGCTCATACAGCTCTTATCACAATCCATACATACATCAATTGAGCAAAGCACCCTTATACATTCGTTGCACTCATCATTCTCAAAATTCGCCTTCCACTTGGGTTCCTGGAATCAGCTCAGTTTCCTAACCCCCTCTCCCCACTCCCCCCTTCTCCCTGCTCTCTTAATAGTTTATAAATAATTATTTTATCTTATCTTACACTGCCCGGCGTCTCCCCTCACCCACCTTCCCATTGCCCATCTCCCAGAGAGGAGGTTACACATAGATCTCCAAGATCGGTTCTCCCTTTCTACACCCCCTTCCCTCCCGGTGTCGCCACTCCCACCGCTGGTGTTGAGGGGTTCGTCAGTCCTAGATTCCCTGTGTTTCCAGATCCCTACTGCACCACTGTACATCCTCTGGTCTAACCAGGTCCGCAAGGTAGAATTGGGGTCATGATAATTGGGAGGGGAGGGAGCATTCAAGAACTAGAGAAAGGTTTTGAGTTTCATTGCTGCTACACTGAATTAGTATGTTAACAGTGTAAATAAGAAACATGAAACCATTGTGTGGGACCTTGCAAATAAGGAGGATGGGACCTTGACAAAGGGATTGGTTAGTTACACCATCCTGCTAAACTGAAAATGAACCACTCCAGAGATGCCACGTGGGTCCAACCACCATCAAGAAAGAAGAGCTAGGAGGGGAGGCTGACCTAGAAATCCCTGCACAGATCCACAGGGCTGTGACACCACAAATGGCAGAGCGACAGCCAAGAAAGGGCAGCAGCTGAGCTAGGGGACTGGCAGCAGACAGTGCAGTGAGCTTCCCAGCCGATAGAGCAAGAATGTTAAGGGGTTTCAAGGAGAAAGCTTGTTGGCAGAGTCTGGTGCCTCTGGACATTTATCGACAGAGCTAAAATAATTTCTAAACGTCATCTGCCAAAAGAAGTGGCTAAGAGATCAAGGAAAAGAGAGAGTTATGTCCGTGGACATGGCCGAAAAGGTGCTGTCCTGAGCATTTCTGACCCTGAACTGTATCTGTTAACTTTACTAATAAATCCCTTCATGGTGAATGTTGCCTGTGAGTTCTGTGTGGCTTTCAAAACGAACTACTGAACATAGTAGAGAAGCATAGTGTGTCTTGGGAGAGGCGATTGGTGTCAGAATTGGTAAGAAATGTGGAGGGTAGAAGCATTCCTGAACTTTATCTTATAGACATCAGTGCTGGGCTGCTACCAATGGCAATTCTTCTCTTTCCTCTTCATGAAATTAGGGGAGGTCAGATACCACCCCCAAAACATGATGAATGAAGAGAAAGCCATAAAATACCAAGAGTATGTATGAAAAAGGGATATCACCACATATCTTGCAGTAATTAAATGGGATATATTTATATTTTTACAGGAAGTTTTATCCTCCTAAATATGAACTAATTCCCTGAAAATCACAAACTACCAAAAACTCAACCAAGACTTAATAACAACCTAAGTAGTTTTATAAACATTAAGGAAATTGAGTATGTATTTGTAAAAGTACCTAAAAGAAAGACATTAAGGCCCAGATAACTTCACTAGGCAATTTTAGCAGAGAGAAAAAGTAAAAATAATTTATTCAATATCTTCAAACCGTAGAAGAAAAGGTATTGATTCTCAATTCATTTTATGAGGATAATATTACCCTAAATTAGCAAAGACAGAACAAAAATGATACATCAATGTTTCTCATGAACTTAAATGCAAAAAAATATCCGGAAAATCTTAGCAAAACATGTTTGGCAAAAGTCAAGGAAATAAAAGCAGCATATACATTGTGAGAGCTAATGTCAACCTATTAGAGTCAAACTACCTCTGGCCAAGAAGAAAGACACCTTCAAAGTCCTTCTCCTGCCCTTTTTACTGTGAAAGCCTCGGACGCTTTTTCAAAGCAGCTTGGTGTCAAAAATTCTTTCAGTATCATCTAAAAGCCTGTTTATAACTTGTTAGAATTTTTTTTGTGTTGTTTGCTGACCATATAAAATGAGCTCTCTTTTATCTGGTTCCTGATTGTTTTCTGACCTTTAGCATAATGGAGAAACATCTTTTAGCCCTTTAAAATTTGTGACAACAAAATTTGGATATGAGAAACATCTTCAAAGCTGGATTATCTGACTCACAGTGTGATCTTCCTACCATTTAGATCCCCTTTCAGAGAGTTTTGCCAGCCTGACATTTCTACAACTGAAACTGCCAGGCCCTAATGAGTTTGCTCATTTCTGAATTTCTCTAACCCTTATTACCTATATTAACATATTTATTTTAAATTAAGTCATCATTAATATGTGGTAAAAAGCACTCATTTTACATGTACATCCAGTGTATGGTGACAAATAGATTCAGTCCTGTGGAACCATCATCACAATCAAGTTATGAAACATTTTGAACATCCCAAATTGACTTGTCCCCTTTTTCCAAACCCCAGATCTAGGCAACCACTAGTTTGCTTTTCATCAATATAGATTAAGTTCGCCTCTTTCATAATTTTACTGAAGTACATAGCATGTATGTTTTGGGGTCTGACTTGTTTCACTCGGGATGAGAGTCTTGAGATTTATCTAAGCAGTTGCTTTGTTGCTGCTGCTGTTTCTGAGGCATGTTCCATGTTATGACCAGAGGTGTCCTTAGCCATTCACTTGATGAAGGATATCGGGGATGCTTGTCGTTTGGGACTATTACCAATAAAGTTGCTAAGAGCATTCATGTACAAGTCTCTATGGGCTATCTAAAGACTCCTGAGCAAACAGCTGGCCGTGGAATGGCAGAATCAAAAGGCAGACATGTGTTCCACTTAACCAAGAAAGCCAGACCCTCAAATGCATAAAGAAAAGATTCCCATCAGCAATGTGTGAGAGTTCCACTAGTTCTGCATCGTTGATAAGATCGGGGCTTTTTCGGTTGTTGTGAAATCATTAAAATGTTTACCATTCTAGTAGGTAGAATGCCATGTGGTTCTAAGGTATATGTCGCTGGTGATTACTAATGCTGAACAGATTTTTGTGCTTGTTGGCCTTCACACATCTTCTTTGATTGAAATTTTCACATTTTGGCCCATTTTCTAATTGGGTTCTTTTTCTTATTATTATGGAATTTATATATAACAGATAAAAACTCTTTGTCAGGTGTGCATACATTGTGAATATTATCTCCCAATATGTTTCTTACTTTAATACTTTTTCTTAAGAGTATAATAAATTGTCAGAAGTTTTCATTCTAACAAGATCTTAATTAGGACATAAAATGTTGATAGCTAATTCCTTTTGTTTCTTGCCTCAAGAAATCTATTCCTCTCAATGTCATAAAGATCTTAACCACTGTTGTTTGTCTAAAGGATCCTTTGTTTGATATTTTACATCAAGTCTATGATACATTCCAACTAGCTTTGGAATAAAATTTTAAAAAATAATAAAATCCAGAGCTAAATTCAATTTTTCTCAGGTAGTATTAAACTTAAGTGCTTAAGTTAGTTAGTATTAAACTTAGTTCTTAACTACTTAGTATTAAAGTATTCAGTATTAAACTTAAGTATTTCCCATCAGCATGCTCTCCTCTCTTCTGCCTCTTTGTAGTTCCTCTCAGCTAGATTGTTGTTGCTCCAGCAACCCCAGGATTTCTACGTCCCCCTCGTTGTTGATTTTAATTCCCTAGTTGTTCCCCTGTCTATGGAGTTGTTTCCTCACCATTTCCTTCTGCCTCCTCTGGAACCTTAGGTCCTTTGGCTTGCTTCCCATGCCTATCGTATATAGGTAGGCAACCCAAACAACAATGCAGACAATACAAAAAGAAAACAATATATGAATAAAAAGAGAGAAAAAAGAGATAGAAAATATATATATAATAATAATAACTAGCAAAACAAATAAAAACCCTGAACAAGCATAAATAATTCCAGGGCTGCCTGCTGACCATATTGATTATATTCCCACGGGTCTTTGGGGGTTCCGGGAACTGCCCCTCCTAGCCGGAAGTCTATTTTGGGGGCTCTTCAGTGGTTTTGTGGCTTGGCTTTGCTCCCATTGTGGATCTGTTATGTTCCCTTCTTGGGTCGCCCTATTGCGGGGGTTCAGACTGGACGCACTCCCCACCATGTATCCCCAGCACTGACCTCTGTCATGGTATGCTCCAGCGAGGGGTCATCATGGTGGGAAAGTAGGAAGGTAAAAGGAAACTGGAAAGACCTAGAAAGCAGAGCTATGGATAGAGGCCTAAACATAGGTGTGCACTTATGTAAATATATCAATTCATAAAAATAGGGTTATTGGCATAGGTACATACATTTCTATGACAATACATTGAGGAAGTGGACAGATGTTGGGCCTCTGCTCAAGCCCTCCCACGATGTAAGAACACTTTGTTCCAACAACCTGGCCTTCTGTGATGATCACCCTTCTGACACGATCACTGAAGACAAATGGGTGCACAAGCAAATGTGGTGAAGAAAAAAGATATCGTGTCTGGGGTCTTAAATGCTTGAAGTTAAACAAGTGGCCACCTAGCAGAGAAGCAACAAGCCCACGTGGAAGAAGCACAACAGTCTGTGCGATCATGAGATATTGATGGGATCAGATAACAGGCACCAGAAGGCCCAAACCAAACAAACAAACAAAAATATATTTCAGAGGACCAGGGAAGTCAGAGCAGACACTCAAACTCTGTCTGTAGAAAATGGGACATCCCTTCACAGAAGGGTCACAAGGAAGACACGAGTAAGCCAGGGTGAATATAGCACTGATGAAACACATAATAGTCCTTGGTTCCTTGAGGTTTCCTCACCCCCCACCTCCCCACTATCATGACCCCAGTCCTTTCTTTCACTGTGGGTTAGGCCACAGCATGTGCACAGGTACAGATACAGATCAGGACACATGGAATCCAGATCAGATAAACCCCTCAGGAACAGAAATGGGAGTAGCAATATCAGGAGGGTAGGGGGAAGGTGGGGAGAAGACAGGGAAGAAACTTCAGGGGAAGGAAGACAGTAGTGGGTATAAGAGAGACAACTGGACATCCCTTGCAGAGGAGTAGTGGGGAGGAGATTAGTCACTTAGGGTTCAGTATTGCAATAATGAAACTCACAACCTTCCTCTAGTTCTTAAACGCTTCTTCCCGTCCCCCCCCTTGCCCCCAACTATCATGATCCCAATTCTACCTTGCAAACCTGGTTAGACCAGAGGATGCATAGTAGCACAGTTGGGATCTGGAAACACAGGGAATCTAGGACAGATGAACCCCTCAAGACCAACGGTGAGAGTGGCAATACCGGGAAGGAAGGGGGTGGTAGAAAGGGGGAACCGATCTCGGGTATCTACATATAACCTCCTCTCTGGGGGATGGGCAACAGAAAAGGAGGTGAAGGGAGACACCGGGCAGTGTAAGATAAGATAAAATAATAATTTATAAATAATTAAGGGTTCATGAGGGAGGGGGGAGCTGCGAGGGAGGGGGAGGGAAAAAAGGAAAATGAGCTGATTCCAGGAACCCAAGCAGAAGATGAAATTTGAGAATGATGAGGAGGGCAATGAACCTATAAGGGTGCTTTACTCAATTGATGTATGTATGGATTGTGATAAGAGTTGTATGAGTCCCAATAAAATTATTAAAAATATATGAAATTAATAATGATTTATCATGTATCAAGGGGTCACAAGGTTGGGGGAGGGAGAGTAAAATGAGGAGCTGATACCAGAGACAGAGTAGAATGTAAATATTTAGAAAATAATGATGGCAACATATTTACAATTATGCTTGATACAACTGATGTAAGGATTGCTTTAAGGACCGTAAGAACCTAATAAAATGATATTTAAAATAGAAAATAAAGAAACTGATGGTCGGTCTACAGCCAGTACCTGCCTTTGTTTTGAACAATAAAATAAAATTAAAAATAAACAAGTATTTAATTTAATGTATTAGAAATTCAATATTTTACTTTTAAAACCTAAAACTTCCCATCAATGGAATAAATAAGAAAGCTGATATCTACTAATATGGACTCCAAACTTATAAGCAACATAGTTTCTTAACAAAATATCCATATTTCAGATACACCAAGGCAAGTGCCTTAAATAAAAATGTTCTGATTCTCCTGGAGTGACTAAAGGAGACCAACAATTCTACCCCCTCCCATACTCAAGAAGAGTCAGGGCAGCTACTGCTTCGTTAGTGAACCCTAAATCTTATGCCTTCACTCTACTTTCTGTTCCCTAACATTCTAACATATTTAGAATGATTTACCCTCTGAAATAAGTTGGCTTCAGGAGCCAAAAAAGGGAAATTGTATGAAGACTTAGCAAAGGTATCTTTTAAGAGCAATTCAATTGTATATAAATATGAAAAGGCATTAAATAAAAATTTCACTTTTTGATTTATAGTTTGTTTTCCATTTGTCTACATTGGTGTGGTGCTGTGGGTAAGATGTTGGACTTCTAATTTCAGTGTCGGTGATTCAAATGTACCAGCTGCTTCCAGGGAGAAGGGTGAGACTGTCCATCTCCATAAAGATTTCCAGTCTCAGAAACCCCAGACAGGGTCATTTTGAGTCATAAGGAACTCACTGGCAGTGGACTTGGTTTGGGGTATCTAAATATTCTATACCTAATATAAATGAAGTTCCAAAATATTTTCAATTCTCTGTAAGTCTGAGAAAGAGATTCTTGAAATTGCTTTGGCCCATATTCTGCACAAAGTACCATAGTTATATAAGGTGATTTAATTTTTTAAAAAGTTTATGTACTTGTAGGTTTCCCAATATAATCCCAGCATGTAATCTGAGGGCCTGCAATGTGAAAGACACTGTCACATGCAGCCAGGATTGAGAACCATTTTTTTTTAGTGTGGGGTGTCAAAACTTGGTCCATGGACCACGGGAAGCCCCTTGTACATTTTCAGGGGTCCACAAGGTCAAAAGTTAAAAGGCTAAAGCAGAGATGTCATTTTTTTAAAACGTTAAGACGACATTTTTATTAATGCTTAGTAAAGTTTCTGGAGTCGCAGCATGAATTAAGAAAGTGGGACAAGCTACCCCAGTTGTTGAACTTTTCACTACCACATGATTAAGACCTGCTATGTTCAATTACCTTGTATGCATGTGAAAGTTTGACAACGAATAAGGAAAACCGAAGAAGATGTGATGCATTTATTTCAATTATGGTATTGGCAAAAAATATTGAAAGTACCATGGGCAGTTGGAAGAACAAACAAATCTTTCATGGGAGAAACCCAGCCAGAAGGCTCCTTAGAAGTGTGTATGGTGAAACGATGTCTCATGTACTTTGGGCATATGACCAACCAGTCCCTGGAAAGGACTTCAAGCTTAGTCAAGTAGAAGATCAACAACAAAGAGGAAGACTGTCAAGGAGATGGACCAATGCTGCTGGTTGATGACTGCAAGGATGGACTCAAACCATGGCACTGGGCCAGTGCTGGGCATTGTTTTATTCTGTAGGACATGGGGTTGTAAGCATCAGAACCTACTCCACGGCAACTTACAACCATCGCACACCAACACGTGGTAAGAGAACACCCCCCAAAATTAAATAATGTCCATTATTTAATTAGAAAAAGATGAATGTTATTAAATATTAACTCTTAGAAACATCCCTTTACTCTTCTATGCACCAAGATGAAAGAAACACATCCAGGACTTTTACACTGTTGTATAAAATGACTTGTCTCCAAGAGAGGGATTTGTGTGATTGCTTAGGTCCTGAATGAAACTAATCACTCTAGCATGAACATAATTTTTGTTTGAATTAAAGACTGAAAAATAATTATTTCTACAGGAGCATTTGGCAGAAATTTTCTCAACAAACCAAATTAGCTGTCACTTTAAGGAAAACAATACACTAACAGTTGCCAATGATCAAATGTGAACTTGAAGTGAAAAATTAGAAATTTGCAAAGTGTGTTCCTGCCACAGTGAAACTGCTGCCTATAAAAAGGCTTAATGATTTTTCTAAAGAAATTTATACTTAGGCTAAAAAGTTTTTTATATGGTACAAAGCAGTGTAGCAACATTTGGAAACCCTACATGACTCAGAAAATCAATCATTTACAAGTGGCCATGCATAGTGTTACAAGGTCATGCGTGGGTAAAAGATCTAGTAAAAGAACAGGATGGATCAATAGCACATAATATAATAGATTACAAAAACATTGACAAACTGTAGATTTCACATTATAACTAACCTTCAAGAAACCACCACTTGTTTTCAACCTTCCTCATGCCACAACCTTCAATACAGTGCCTCAGGTTGTAGTGACCACCAACCATAAAACTATTTTCATTGTTACTCATAACTGCAATTTTGCTACTGTTATGAATCATAATGTAAATATATGATATACCGGGTATATTTTCATTGTTACAAATTGAACATAATTAAAGTATAGTGATTAATCACAAAAACAACATATATTTATATTTTGTGACATATTTCTAATTACAAATAAATGAAATTTTGTCTTGAAGCATGGTACAGCATGGGTAACAGTCTTCTTGCTGGGTGCTCGTATGTGGGCGTATCTGCATGTGGGTGGACTCGCCTGGAGATGGATAGAGGAGCGGTGTCTCAGTTCCTAAGACCATTGGAAATATATGTTTTCCGATGGTCTTTGGCTACCCCTGCGAAAGAGTCATACTCCCAAAAGGGTCACAACCCACAGGCTGAGAACTGCTGGTTAAGGTATGTTTTTTAATGCAGTATCTGTGGAATTTTTTTTAAGTCGCTACATTGTTCACAAAAGCAGACAGATTGGGTACAGGTATCTCCTGAAAGGGCCAGATAGTGCTGAGTCTTCTCATGACCCTCAGGCTGAGAACTACTGATCTAAAAGGACTTCTAAAGTATCCTTTTCTTTTATATTTATATAACTATGTAAAAGATTAAATTTCATTTATATTCTCAATTTAAGCATATATTGCAACGATAGACAGCAGATACAAAGATGAGAATACACCTGTTTTCTCTTGAGTCACACATTTTAGAGATTTTCAAAAGGGTAAAAAAATGGCATTCTTCTCATTTAATGTCATCTTTAATTGGAGAACTATTATTTTTCAATAAAATACAAATAATTTATATTAATATAAATGAATCGTTTTTTACATTAATTAACATATTTTATAAATACATTTTAATCTCATAGTTTACATGGATAACTATAACTCACAAAGACAAAAGTACTTTGAGGCCCTCAATAACTTTTGATAATATAAAAATTTGAGAAGTGCTGATCTACATGTTTCTTTTTTAAATAATTTTATTGGATATAATTCACATGCCATACCATTAATAGAGCATATTGAGAAGGATTGTTCAATCAGCACCATGGTCAATTTCAGAACATTGTCTTTTTTCTCATGCCCATTGTTGTTAGCATCCTACCCCAGCAGCCAACATCTCCTGCCATGCCCGCGGATGATTATTAATGCAGTCACTGTCAATAGAGTTACCCACTCTGGATTTCATAAAGAGAAAATCATACAAAACACAAACAGAAACAATGACAAAATGAGACAGAGGAAAAAATCTTAATAGAAAAGAAAGTATTAAAAATGGAAACAGCTTTCAAATGGATCATATAGGGATCAAATGATAAGGTATTAACTACATCTGTCATAATTGATCTTATACTACTCTCTGTGGGGAAGCAATGTTC
Source organism: Tenrec ecaudatus (assembly GCF_050624435.1). Taxonomy (NCBI): domain Eukaryota; kingdom Metazoa; phylum Chordata; class Mammalia; order Afrosoricida; family Tenrecidae; genus Tenrec; species Tenrec ecaudatus. Next base: position 1,774,672 of record NW_027459455.1, read on the forward strand.
CATTGGTGCAGTGCCATCAGAGGGAATTCAAGGATGCCTCACTCGGCGTGGGGACCCTGTAAATGGATTTTGGGCGTCCATTCTCCTCCATAGCTTTTTAAGCCCAGGTGTTCACAATTTAAGATCTGATATGGTCCCCTCCTTTAGATTTGGATTTGATTATTTGCAATCCTTGGATCGCACAGATTAATGCACTTCTTTCATGTGGACTTAGTTGACCCATCACTTAGATGCTTGCTTGCTTGGAGACGAGAATTTAAAACCCAAGATAGTATTCATTCGTATGCCAGGCACCATCGGGTTTCTTCCCCATACTCTGCAGTAGCGCCCTTATCCGCAGGGCTCTCCTCAAGAAGGCTAGTATTACATCATGAGACCTAGGTGTTCTTAGACTGTGACTATGCTTAAGTGTGCGTCCAAAATCCATTAATAATACAGGTCTCTGGTCACTTTGGGGCCATCATTATTTTTGATAGAGAATATGATAAATCATCTCCATGGACAGGAGGCAATCCTATTGATAGTCTCATTAGTTTAGCCAGAGGTATAGACTTTGAAAACTGTTGAGAAAAGGATATTGTTCACGTACAGGTCAGCTTTTCAGACAGCAATACATGAATTGTTGATCTGTCAAGTTCAGTGCGTAAGTGACCGGCCACTATTCACAGGAGCAGCGAGGATTGCGGATAGGGCAACACTTTCAATAACACTCACTCACCAAAGGCAAAACCATGACTGCCAGGCTAACACATGTCATAAATAAGCAGAGTGTATTCACATAGTAAATATCTGGTAGTCCCAGGCCACCCATTATTCACTGGGCACCCTTAAAGCAAGAAATTGGAAGCAAAGGCCAACAAGCACAAAGTCTACAATCTTGGAACAGCGGTCATCTGCTCCCCATTGCTCCTGCTTCCTTTTCTGAACTTCCCAAACAAGTAGAATTTAGTGTGTCAAATACAAACGTGTGTAACACTGAAAAAGTCAGTTTCCTCTTCACTCACCTCAATTCACTGGTTCTTAACTCCAATATTCTGTGTCCAACATAAAAAAAGAATTAATAATATTATGGGTTAAATTATGTTACCCTGAAATATATGTTGTAAATTTAACCTCTAAACCTGTAGATGTAAATCCTGTTTGGAGACAAGGAATCATTTGTTATGCTAATTATACTATACTCCCAGAATCAGCCATCAAGTTGATTCCGACTCAGTGAAAGCCTATAGGACAGAGTAGAACTTCCCCTTTGGGTTTAAGAGACTGCACATTTTCGCAGATGCAGACGCATTCATTTTTCTCCCGTGGAACTGTTGATGGGTTCAAACCGCTGACCCACTAAGCCACCAGAGCTCCTGAAGATGAAAATAGAAAGGAGGAAATGATCCAAAAAGAAAGCAGGAAAATATGTTTCTCTGGAGACAGAGGGGAATCAAAATCCATATCCAACTGATATTGTGCAGATAAACATGGCCTAAGGGGGAGAAAAAGTAACTCAGCATTACTGAAACTTAAATTATAGACATGCCACTTCTCTCTGCAGAGCAATATGCTACAGAGAAATGCCAATGTCCACATGAAGTCACACTTCTTGCAGCTTCTCACACCTACTTGCTTGGCAAAAAGTTTTAAAAGTTGAAAATATGCATTTTTGCAGAAGGTGTAAGAAACCTTTTTTCCACTGTTATCTAAATGTAAAATAGTTTTGTTTGGGGAGACAATATCTTTGAAACATTAGCATGTAAAATCATTGACCAAGTCACCCCACTTTAGGAATCTATATTTGAGAAATAATCAAACACACGCAGTGATATTTTCACCAGGACGCTCTTTGTCACACTGCATGTGATTAAGAGAAAGACTTTGAAAACATCTTGCGGAAAAACCATTAGGGTGTGGTTAAATACATCATGGCATTTTAGACTTTATTGTTGTGAAAAATATTTGTTTAAACTTAACCTAATATATTATATGCTTCTCCTAAAATTAAATATATATGTGCATATCAATTTTAATCAACTTATCTGTACCTGTGTAAATTTAAATAATGACCAAAAATTTTAACAATAATTTCCTTACTAGAAGAATGCAATGTAAAAAAATGTAATTTGTAAAGTCATATGCTTCATTTACTTAATCATTTTTTGAAATGTTGAAAGAGTAGTAAATTAAATTGTTTTAAGGTTTACAGATAGGTAAACATATCCATAGGAGTAAAAGTTTATTTTTTGCAAGGAAAAGTATATCCTGCGAATACTTGTAGGAATCAGAACATAGTGTTTTCATAGAAGAGACTTGGGAAACTTCTAGCAGCACTAGGATATCTCAGATGAAAAATTGAATAATGTGTAGCCTTCAAGGTGTGTGAGAATAGAGTGATTTAATTTTTTCCCACTAAAGTTGAGATTTGGGGAGAAAAGTAGGATCAGCGACATGAGTGGCTGATTACATATAAATACAAAGTAAGTACAAAGTTATTGCTACGAGAGTTCCAGTTGATTCACATGCATGATATATTCCAAATTAAATATTTAAATATGTCTGTGATCAGTGTGTGACTGCAGGCAAGTTCTCTCAGTAATGTGTTTATCTTAGCCTCATTAGAGTACCTTAAAAAAAATCCAATCGGCTAGTGGGTGGAATAGGGGGGAGGGGAAGGGAAAAAAAGTCCAATCAAAACTGACTTTTGAAGGCATCTACTGACCAGTAAAATACAAGTCATCTTAGGGGGTCATGCCGTTGTTTTCTGTTATTCCAAAGGGATAATTTTGACAGATTTTCTTGAGGTACAGAGTACCCAGTAAGTTTTGGTGATTCCTGGAACTTAATATGAAGTTTTAAGAAAACTGTACACCTAAATTAGTGAAAAAATGGCCAGAAGTAACCAGACCCATGTCCATCTTAATGGTGCCCCTGCTCGTTCTTTAGGAGTAGCAAGGGCTCTCCTTAGAGAAATTCACTGGGAAACCACATCCTAGCTGTCCCATATCCCTAACTGTGTTGAGACTCTCCTTTTGGGCTGACCTTCGAGTTCACTATGCCTGCTGTCCTTTTGCAAGGCCTGGTTGCTCCTAAGAGCATTTCCAAAGTATGAAATCTCACCATCCTGGCTTCGAAGGAGCATTCTGATTGTACTTAGGCAATATAGATTTGTTTGCTCTTTGGGCAGACAATGGTACTTTCAATATTCTTCGCCAACACCATAATTCCACACATCATTCAGTCTTCATTATCCCTTGCCCAACTTTTTGATAGATGTGAGGTGACTGGAAATACCATAACTTGGGTCAGATGTACTTTGGTGCTCAGAGTGAGAGCCTTCCTGTTCCAGACTGAAAAACAGGCTTGTGCAGCAGATTTCTCCAGTGCAACGCACTGTTTGACTCCCTGTTGCTGCTTCCAGAGCATTGAAAGTGAATATGAGCAGAATGAAATCCTGAGCACTTCATTTTTTCCCCATTTATCATGATGCTGACTTTCATCCAGTGGTGAACATATTTGGTTTTGGTTTTTGACATTGAGTTGCAATCCACACCGCAAGCTGAGCTCCTTGGTATTGTGTCTCAGCGAATCTTTCCAGTCCTTCTTACTTTCAACAAGCGAGTGTGTTATCTTCAAATGACAGCTTGTTAATAAGACTTTCTCCCACACTGATTCTAGTCTTATTGATATCCAGCTTCTCAGATTATTCAGCAGGCATGAATATGTAGGGTGAAAGGCTATAACCTGGACATGCTACTTTCCTGTTTTTAAGCTACACCGCATTCCCCTTTTCTGTTTGAATACTGCCTCTTGTCCACATACAGGTTATGCGGGGGCACAATGAAGAGTTCTGGAATTCCCATTCTTCTCAAGGCTATCCATTGTTTGTTATGAGCCACTCAGACAAATGTATCTACATAGTTAATCAACCACAAGTCAGCCTCTTTTTGATATTCTCTGTTTTCAGCCACAATGAAATTGCTCTCAGCAATAATATCTTTCATTTTGCGTCCTTTTCTCAATCCAGCTTGAATTTCTGGCAATGTACTAATGCAACCATGGTTGAATTGTTTCTGCACAAGTTTACTTGTGTGCAATATTGATTATATTGTTCAATAACGTCTCCACTCTTTTGGGTCGCCTTTCTCTGGAATAGACACATATATGAATAGCTTCCAATTGGTTAGCCAAATTCCTTGGCAAGGAAGCGTGAGGGTTTCCAAGGCTTCAACAGTTTATTAAAACATGTCAGTTGGTAGTCTATCCATTCCAGGAGCCTTATTTGTCACTGATGACTTCCGGAAGCTTAGACTTCTTTCTATACCATTGGTTCTTGATCACATGCCATCTCTTGAAAGGATTGAATATCCATCAGTTATTTTTGGTGCACTAACTGTGTGTTTCTTCCATCATAATGTGTGCCTCCTGTATTGTTGTAAGACAAGGCGGGCTACTTCTTTAAAGATTTAAAGTCTCAGAAACCCAAAGAGGCAGTTATATTCTATCTATAGGATTACTGTCAGTTGGAATTTACATGATGGAAAGAAGGCTTGGGGTTTTTTTATGTTTAATATTTTGTCCATATAATCTTTTAATATTCTAACTACAGACTTTAATTGTTTGCCTTCAGTTCTATCAGATTAACATCATACATGTATATAGAACATCCTACCTAACAACACCACAATATACATTCTTCTCTAGAATACATGGAACATTCTCCAGAAAGGAGCTTAATTTAGGCCACAATGCAAGCCTTGAGAAATTCTTAAAAATAGGAAAACAACATAGCATCTTTTCAGCTCACAGTGTTATAAAATTAAAAGTAAACAATTGGAAGATTGAGGGTAGTGGGAGTAAAATACATGGAAACTGAATAACAACTTGCTTAAAAACTGGGTAATAGAAGAAATGAAAATTTAAGATTTACTGAATCAGGTGATAGTGAAAATACAACATATCAGAATGTTTTGGGATCACAACAAAAAGAGTGCTCAGAGGCAATTTAAAGCAATGAGTACCACATCGAATGAATAAAATCAACATCGTAACCCAATATCTACAACAATTAGGATAAGAACAGCAAAATAGGCCTATAATTACTGAAAGAAAAAGAAGTTTAGAACAGAAATAAATGAAACAGCAAAGCATCAATAAAACAAGCTGTTGACTGTGTCACTGGGGCTCCAAACACTCCAGAAGAGCTGCCTCAGATGGAACTTGGTCTCTCTATGAATGGATGAGAGGAGTGAAGAAAACGGAGGATGCATGGAAACAATTGAGTCCATTGTAATGATAAATCATAGACAACCTCTGTGGCCCTAAGAGGAGAAGAACTACATGGTACTGGAATACTAGAAACAACTGTTCTGAAAGAGATCTCAAAATCATAACGAGAAGCCTTACTGGTGGTGCAGAGAGTAGTGGAACCCAAGACTACGGCCCTTAGTCACCTTCCACGTCTGGAAATGAACTTACCTCCGTGGCTCAGTATTTTAGCCAAGCGGTTGTGAGGTCAATAAGGAGAACACTGACCCTAAAGAGATATGCACACCTTAAATAAGCCACCACTTGTAGTGAAAAGGGCAGCGGCAGAGTTCAAAAGGGTGAGAAAAAAAGGAATTGAAACGGGAAATATGAAAGTGGGGTAAATGATGTTACATTATTGAAATTAATGCTATGTACCAAAACATTAATAAATTCTTTGATGGAAAACTGGTGTGCTTTTATATCTGCCCAATTTATAATAAATTATAAAGTAATAAATTAGCCTAATATAGATAATTTAATGTTGAAAGAGTCATTTTCTGTGTTTCCACTCAAATATTAAAAGGTACCTTTTAAGGAATCTGATAGATATTTTGTTTGCTTGTTTATTTTTTGAATGAATGGCAAAAAACAAAACTAAGCTATCTCTCAAGGGTAAAATAATTGTTCAAAGACTGTTTGTCTCATTCCTATATCCCTACTTGTTTTCCAAGCACTTTTTCACTTTTATGATTAATGATTTAAGGGATATAAAATAAATTGTTTTTCAATTAAAAATCCCATTTCATTATGTTTAATATAAGCCAATGGCCTAAACACCACAGAAATATAAATATAAAGCTCCTCTTTGGTAGTCAGAAAATTTCTACCATTCTTTTTCCTCTTTAAAATTATATTGTTAGTCCTCTGTCCCCAAAGAATTTGATCTTGCAGTCATATGCCACATAACATCTACTCAGAACATCTGACACATGTACATGTACTAGTGCAGAGTGCAAAAATCCAATTGAAGAATGGTACGTAGAGAACACAACGCTTCCCACAGGTAAGACAAGGGGAATCTAATTCCTCTTGGGTACAAGGGATCGCACTGCCCGGTCAAAATATAAAACTAAAATATGTATGCCTGGCTAGGCATAATAACCATTTATATTAATGGTACGGTTTGTTCTATTTTTAAATGTACAAAGTAACAAATATGTTTCAACTCATAGGCAGCAACATGCAATATCATGTAAGAGCACAACTCTCAAGAGTTTTAGCATTATCTCTCTGCAATTTTCCTTAGAAAATATTTCCATGATGTGCTTCATGGCTCCCGAGGAAGGCAGAATCGCTGACACTGTTAGCAGCTACATACAAAGGAAAGGCAGAAATATTGATTCAGAAGTGAAGCAAGGTTATGAACAAGAGTAAAGTGGAAAATGAGTGAATGTTATCGCTCACGATTTAGGCTTGTCCCACATGGCAATTAGGATACTCAGAAAAGGAAAAGAAATGCTCTACATTGTAAAAGATTGGCTCCACTGAAAGCAACAGGGCTAATGAATGTGCCGGGGGATCTATAGTAGATATGGAAAAACTGCTAATAATATAATTTGAAAATGAAACATAAAGCGAATCCCTCTCGGCACACTCACGATCACCACTAAGCGCTAACATATTCCAGAGCCAGGCCCGGACTATTAGCTCGTGCAACATCGAAATCATCAGAAACCAAACCTGCCATTGAGTTGATGCAGAAGGACTAGGTAGAGATGACTTGGGATTTTCCGTTTTGTCACTTCTGATGGGCATAGGAAGGCCCCGAGGCCTCTGGCAGAGTGGCTGGTGATTTCCAACCGTGCCCTTCTGGTTAGCAGCCCAACCACTATGCCACCAAGGCTCCTATGTAAATCATATAACCTCTTAGTTCTCAGAACACTATCTTGAATATTGTTCTTGGAAGTCTTTTATTGACCCCCTATCACATTTTCATCAGTAAAATATGTATGTAACGTTTATTTTTACTTTGCAAATAATTATGGACCCATCAAGTACAGTGAGTTTCCTTTTGAATCGGTGCAGGGCCAGTGGTGCTACCTTCCGTTGTACACAGTCGTTAGGAGTTAGAACTGATTCAACAACACCTTACAGCAACAAAATTACTTTTAGTATCTAATCCATCAAAAACATATCGAAATCATTATAATTAGAAACATAAAGTAATATTTAATTGCGAAATTGATTTCTTAATGAGATGGTGATGCCTTTTTAGCAATTCGTGTATATATTTATAGAAAATAGTTATTTTCATCTATTTTAAGAAAACAAAATGACTTCTGTAGGCGAGTCAGTTGGTCATAGAGCAGCCCCATATTTGGCAGGGTGTAATATTTATGGAAGAAGCCGGCCACATCTTTCCTCTGTGGAGTAACTTGTGGGTTCAAACAGCCAATCTTTCATTTAGTCGTTGAGCATTTAACCAGGAATGCTTACTTCTATCATTAATGAAGGGAAATTAATAGCCAAAAGAAGAGTATGTTAAGGTATGTTAAGTGACGGCTAAGAGCTGAATTTTCAAATGTATTGTTAAATATATTATTTACAATAGAATCTAAAATACATTTCTGTAAAATTTCCCATTCTAATATCAAACCTATAGAGTAGCTTCATTGACCTCCAAGTTTATGGTTACTGCAGTTTCGAGATCATGGTATAGCAAGAGGACATAATTGACAGTGGTATTCCATGAGGAAGTTGCTACGAACGGAGTTAGTAACATCATAGACTTGAACATGTGTGCATCAATGGGCCAAAAAAGGATAATAAATGTAGTAACATCAAATGATAAATAGAGCCTCATAACTGAACGTAAGGGCTTAATAAGCATGTGGAGAAATCAGAACCTTCCTCTATTACTGAGGGGAATGCAAAAATGGTATAGCCCCTGTGGAAAAGTCACTTGTTCTTGTCCAAGATTTTGTCTTACCAGGCCCAAATCTCCCAGGATCAAAGTGAGTAAACGGAGTTAAACCACCTCCATTGTCTCTCCAGAAAAGAAGTATCGGTCGCAGAGAAGCTGCATTCATCATTTACGTAGCTCATGACACCAACAAAGGGGCAACAGAGAATATCAATTATGGATTAACCAACCTGTTCTCATCATTAATAAATTTCCTGAAAGGTTCGTAATTGTGTGTGCTAATATTTGCAATCCCTAGAAAGAAAATAAACTGTGAGAGAAACTACTCTGTAGTTATTACTTCTTTATCCTCTTTTAATATAAAATCCTTTGAAGTCTACAGTAAAAGCATCAGAATCTAAAGATATCAAGAGGTAAAATGTGAGAGTAAAGCCCGATAAAACTTTAATAAAAGAGGAAGGAATGACTTAGTTTGGATGTGAAATGAGTTTCCTGTGCAGACACTGTTCTAGATCCGGGTCAGCTGATATGCCATATGCAGTTCCTTCAGAAGGCACCCAGGGATCTGAAGTAAAATTGAAAATGAAAATGAAACGAACATCATTTCCTTTAATGGATACTATTCAGATAGTACTAGTTTCATTTGTTTGTGAAAATATACTTATGGCTCTTGAATAATTTGTAAATTGCTGTGAGGAACAGGAGTGGCTTCTCCATCTCAAAAGGTTGCTGATTCCTGCTCCAGATACTTGAGACAGAGCAATGAATGATAGAGAAAACTGCCAAGCTCAGATGGAGTTTGTATTCTAGGAGGGGCAGGAAAGGGAGGAGGAAGACAGAATACACATATGTATATGCATACATATTTATATACATGTACATATATGCACATGTATGTGTTTGTGATAAGGACAATGGAAAGACCACAATAAAACCAGCTAAGGAAGACTGGATATCATGGGAGTGGGCACATGGTCTCACATACATTTAAGTAGCGATACAAAAAAAGTGAGCAAGCAAACCTTATATCTCTCCAGAAAAAGCACATGATAGGTAGTGGACTAGGAAGAGTAAAGACTCTTCGGGAGCTTCGTTGGCATGTGTAAGTTCACATGACGGCAGCGAAATGAGAGCGAGCAGGAGTAGGAAGCAATGAGGTTAATGAAGTAGCAGGGACCGTCTTATCCCTTTCACCCTGAGTGATGAGTTTCACCACTGAAGGACTGTGAACAGAGGAAGGAAATAACCTTACTTCTCAAGAGGGTTATTTGTGTTTATTATACACATTGTTACAATAATATAAACAATACTTGATGATGGCTTGAAATAGAGTATAAATGATGGGGTGATGGACTTGGGTTAAGGATAGTATTTGAATGATGCAAGGTGAGAAATACAGCAGACAGAACAGGGGAAAGAAGAAGAAAGTAACAATTATAGATAAAGGTATAAATATACATATATAATGTAAATATATAAAGATATAAAAATAACTGTATCTGTCTATGTATGTATACATGTGTCAACTCAATAAATAAGCAGATGAACTTTGGGCCTCTACTTAAACCTTACCTCAGTATGAGAATGATTTATTCTAATAATGTGACAATGTGTGATACTCACCTTCCCAACACGATCGCTGAAGACAAAGCAGGTGCATAAGCAAATGTAGTGAAGAAAGCTGATGGTGCCCGGCTATCAAAAGATATAGTGCCTGGGACCTTAAAGGCTTGAAGATAAACAAGTGGCTATCTATCTGAGAAGTAACAAAGTCCACATGGAAGAAGCACACCAGCCTGTGTGATCATGAGGTGTCAATGGGAATGGGTATCAGATGTTCAAAAGCAAGCTATCAAATTGAAGGGAAGAGCATGGACAAAGTTGAGACCCAAAACCCACCTCTAAGATAATTAGATAGTACTTCATAGAAGGGCCACACGGTAGGAATGTTAAATCTAGGGAGCAGGATAACACTGATGAAACACATAACTATCCTCTAATTCTGTAACATTTCTTCCCCTTACTATTATGGTCTTTGATTTGCCTCATTAAACTTGTAGGCCTGCATATGTTCATCTGTACAATTAAGAGCGCTCCATGCATGAAAGCTAAGTAGATAACCCTTCTGTAACAGTAATGAGAGTAAAGATTCCCTGAGTGTCTGGAAGACTGGCGAGGGGGGTGGGAGGGATAATTGGGATCTGATAGTAATGATGACTGTATAACCCCACTTGAGGAGAAGGAATAACAGAATTGCTGGTCAATGGATTCACTGGATGGTGTAAGATACAGCAAATAATAATATGTAATAAAACAGGGTCTCTGGGGGTAGGGTGGGGAAGGGGGAATAAAGGGAAGCTGATATCAAAGAGTTTAAGAAGAAAGAAAATATATTGAAACTGATCGTGGTAGCATTTGTACAATTATGCTTATTTTAATTGAAATATGGATTGTTCCAATATCTGTAAGAGCTCCCAAGCTTCTTTTTTTAAAAGGAAAATATAAAAAATTTAATCTATGCAATTTGAAGTATGGAGTTGTCATTTACTATGATGAGAAAGGCTACAGAAAGAGTAGATTGGGAGATAATTTTAGGAATTTTATTTTGGACATATTACATTTAAATACCTATGAGATTTCTAAGTGGAACTGTTGAAAAGTTAGATATGTAAGTCCTGAATTCAGAGGAGGCATCTGGGATGAAGATACACATGTGAGAATCATTAGCATGGATAGGACATATGGAGAGCCTCCAGAGAAGGTTGCAGATACAAACAGAACACGAGGAATGAGGTCTAAGTGATTAGGAGCAAAAATCAAGGACAATGACAGGGATCAGCCAGTGAGACCATAGGGAAGAAACAAAAGCAACTGGTGTCCTGGAATCCAAACGAAGAATTCCACATTGGAAGAATTTCACTATAGATTAAACTGTGCCAAATAGCACAGGATTTGGAATTGCCTGTTACAGTTATGTGAAAATCATTGGTCACCTTCTGAAAGGCCTGTGTCAGTAGAATCTTGGGGCAAAAACCTAGAGTAAAGAGAGAAATTGAAGCATTTGAAGAAAATGGCAACATGTGAGTTCATGTGCACATAGTCAGACATATTAATCTATAGTAAGGATTCTAGAATACTGAAACCAATGATTACTAAAAATACAGGGTTATGGTTTTTACTTTTACCTATTGAATCAGAATCTATGAGACTGGAGCTAGAAAATATATTTGTGGTCATTTTAATATTAATCCAAAAATGAGAAAAATCTTGTGCTTAGAGAGAATTAAAATAAATTAGTAAAACCAAAAATGTCTCCAGAACCCCATTTCACTGGTATATATCAGTGAAATATATCAACCTTTTAATGAAGACTATCACCAGTTCTACACAACTTTCCAAATTATAGGGGCAATGGGAACACTTCTCTGTTCATCTTATGATGCCAACATTCCCCTGCTAGCAAACGAGCAAAGAGTTCAAGAGAACTGAAACAGATAAACAGACCTCATGAACATAAATACAAACACTCTCAGAAATATCCATATACCAATTTCAGCAATATATAAACTGACGAATAGGAAAGTCAGGTGGAGTGCATCAGAGAATGCAAATGCAGTTCAACATTCAGAAATCAATCAATAGAATACATCTGATTAGCAGCCTTAAAGAAAACAGCAGATGATTCGATCAATTAGTGCAGAGCAGCATTTTTTAAAATTCAACAGGCATTCTAGATAAAAATTCTTAATAAAATAGGAACATATAACAATTCCCTTAGCCTGATAAGAGTTATATACAAAAATCTGTAGCTAACATTGTATTTAATGATGCAAACCTAAATGCTTCATCCCAAAAGTTGGGGAAAGGATAAGAATTTCTACTTTAATCAGCCCTAGACAGAAAATATGGCAAAGAAAGGAAGGAGAAATTTTTTTTAAAAAACATAAAAACACAGCAGGAGGCATAAAACCAACCCTTTTCAGAGGTGAAATATTTTTAATGTAAAAATATCTCAAAGAATCTACAAAGGACCTGTTAGAACTGGTGTTTAGCAAAGTTACAGGCCACATGATCAATTAAAAGAATGTATTTTTATGAACTAGTAATAATGAATTGGAATAAAAAATATCAAAATTAGTTCATGTAAAATATCTAAAACAACAAAATAGGAAATAATAATTATGATAATAAACCATGTATAGAGTCTGTATTCTCAGAATTATATAATACTAATTCAATAAATCAATGAAGAGACATCTAATGTTTTAATATCAAAAGTTTCAACCAATAATCATGTCAATTCTCCAAAAATTGACCTATAGAATTAAAACAATACCAATCAAAATTCCAGAAGACTGTTTTCTGGATATGAGTAAGCTCATTATAATATATGTTTGGAAAGGGGAAGGATCCTGAAGAGTCAAAGCAAGTGTGACAAATGAGAATAAAGCAGGAGGAATTATTTCACTTAATTGTAAGACTTCCTACATAGCCAGTGTAATTAAGATGACATGTTGCAGACACAGAGAAAGATATCAAGATCAATAAAGAACCCAGAAACAGAATGCTATAAAAATGACTAATTGATTTTGACAGATGTTGGAAAATATTTAATAGTTAAATAATGGATTGAAATGAAAATGTATAAAAACAGTACTAGGATAATGGGCCATTGAATTAGAAGAAAATAGTAACATCAACAAAAAAGAAGAATCTTGCCCTAAACCTCATACACAGTGCAAAAAAACAACTCAAAATGTAGCGGAGAAGTAAATAGAAACTATAAAACTATGAAAATTTTAATAGGAAAAATATAGGAGAAGTAGCTCATGACACAAGATGTTCTTAGAGATTACAGGTAAATAACAGGGGGGAAATGGTCCAGGCTTGAATCACGTGCATTGTTCATAGAAAAGGTGAATCACTAGGCTTAGTTCACGGGGTGAGCTACTCTTCTGACAGTAGCCACTGACGTCAGAAATGCCAGCGGCACTCCCCAATAGCAAAGACCCTGAACATACAGATGAAAGGGAACGAGGAGAGAGCATTTCTCCAAAGGAAACAGTCATTTTCCCCAGAGGTATTAAGAAGAAAAATCAATAGAAGCCTAGTGATACCTCTTCATATTTTTTAAAATGTTACATGGTGTTACAACCTATTTCAGAGATTAATAAACAGCGAAATCTTCTCCACTCCTAAATTCATATAATTTTGAGTCTCTACAATTCAACACTTTGATAACCTCTTTGCAATTTTACCATCCAGTAGCCAATTTACTTTGCTTTAATAAGACATATTACCAAAATACTGTACTTTCAAAGCCATAGATGCTCTCGCCCTCTCCCTCATTGCACCATGTTAAATAATGATATACATTTTCAATCTATCTATGGTGGATGTTAGAATATGGCAGCTGTATTTGTTTTGCACGATGTAAAGTGAATGATAACATCTCACAGGCTGATTTATTTCCTTCTTTTCTAGCCGCAATGCTCTTACGGTGCTATTTCAGCTTAAAAATATGGATATTGAAGCCCCAGCTGTTTCAACTCTGGAGACTAGTTCTTCCTAGGAACCAACACGTTACTTAAAATAGAAAGAAAAATACAAGACTACTTTGCAGGGCTACCTAAACCTAATAAACACCCAAAAAGAAAGAAAAACACGTAAATTGGGTTTTTTTAACATTGCAAGATTTCTTTTGGTAGGAACAAAATACGGGCATTCCCATGAAAATAACAAAATCGATTAAAGCAGGGATTCTTATTAGTGTTGTCCTTGTTATTCTCACAGACACAAAAAGACCTCATCCAAAGTTCAATTATATTTGTGGCATAACCAGTAGGTAAAGCAAATTATATATATCAAGCTAAATGTTTAGGATGTGAAGTAACAGACATTTCTTTTTAAAAATTGTTGTGTTTTATGGTTTTTTTAACTTTAAAAGAATATAACAGATTTTATCTCCATTAAGAAAATAATGCATGCAGAGGTTGAAGCAGTGATTTATACTGTGACATAATCTGTTTTTGACACAAAAAGTACTTGTCAAAAATGAGAGACAAAAAAGCAATATGCTAAGTGTTTTCAGGGGAGCAAGGAATAACTGGATTTATCAGTCGATAATACCTCTGACATAAATAATTATTGAAAAGTGACAGCTACATGATGTGATTTAGGTGCTCCAACCTCCTGCAACTAACGAGACCAGAAATATCCATTTTGTGTTTCGGAGTCATTTTGCTGTAACGTAATTGAACTCGTAGTCATTGCAACAAGTGCTATAGTAATTGCATTAGTAATGGGCCAGTCATATCGTGAATAACTTCCTTCATTGAATACTTGTGTTCACTGTGTAGCTGGTGCTCTGACTCAAAATGGGGTTCAATTTGGCAGTAGAGAAGCATAGATTTAATCCTTAATCTTCCATCTGTCTCGTATGAATAATTTTATTTTTCTGAATACAAAAAAGGAAAAGAAAAACCATGAGGTTAAATAATGATATGGAGTGTTAACTGGTCACGATTGACAAAAAAAATGGTGGAAGATTAATTTTGGAAGATGTGATGTAGTTGAGAGTCTGCAGAAAGGCAGTGTACTTTCATAAAAACCAAAGATCAATGTCTGTTTCTTATGGCTCTAGGAAAAAACAATGTCTTCTCAAAATATTTTTCTCAGAAGACACAAACTGCTTTGAGACTTCAAAAACTCACATTTACACATTTTTAACTGTTTCACTCTGGTGCAAACTATGGATTTTCATACTCCAAGTTCATTTTTACATGATAGTGTGAACTAGGGATTCAAAGAGGTGGCTGGTGACTTCTTACTTTTATAAGACCACCCTGCCCACCCAACTACCAACAAAAAACCCCTAGTAGTTTGTTGAATTTATTATCCTAAAGATTTGATTTTATGCTAATATTCTGTCTTCATTTTAGTAAGGGATTTAAGGTACCTCTCTAATGCACTTAATGCTGCTATAGCATGAAGAACAAGTGTAGACAGATATCTGCTCATTGTTGTATAATCACGTGATTCGTTTTGCATGTTCAAAATTGGCTAGATGCTAACTAAACCCAATACCCTCTTGGAGCACAAACTCTAGTTCATTTTCCTTTCTCCCTCAGAGTTAGGAACGATGTGTCTGAGTTCTAGCCAATGTAATACAGAGAATTAAAGGATGCTACCGTCAGGGCCAAATCCCATTCTTTCTGTACCTTCCCTTATGACGGAACAATGTCTGATTGCTAGAGGAAGGAATAGCCAGGATACATGGAGGCCTAGCTGAATCCACAAATACGCTTGAGGAAGTCTGCTCATATGGCGTGCTGCGGAGCAACAAGCTCTTCTTGTATTAAACAAATGTAGAGTGAGAATGTCTCTAATTCACTAGCGTAAAGTCGTGTTAGCTAATACATGCCTCACTCTAAAGGCGAGTTAATGTACTTATTAAGTTTAGCTTGGTCCTCTGGTGATCTACCTGAGAAGAGCTTGCCCTTGTTTCTGCTCCTCGTGGGCGTGAACCTCTCTGCACACACATATGGAATAGACTGGGCCCTAGCTGAGAGTCTGGTGAGGAGCCTGGATTAGAACTGAAAGCAGAGCCATCAGCTGCGCCCGTCTGAAGTCATGTAAACCTGACTGAAACGGAAGATCTGTAAACAAGAAGAGAGCATCCTTGTGCTGAATCGTGACGTTTGGAGGTGGTTTGCCAAATGCAACAATGTAGCAATAGTGGGGTGATACAGAGAATCCTAATGTAGTGTGGTTAAGAGTACAGATTGTGAATGCAACCCGTTTTCTGTCCAATCTCTACCATTCACCGGTTACGTTTTATGGGAGCAAGTTATTTAAGCTATGCTTCAGTCATCTTAATCATAAAATGAGACAATAATAGAATTTATCTCAAAAATCGAATATGTCAAAGTTCCTACAACAGTAGCTAGCACACAGTTACTACGTTACTAGTGTGTTTGATAAATAAAATAAACCAATCAATGTGTTGAGAAAGCACTTCTATCAAGAACGTAACCACGTTATGAAGTTGTCTTATTCGAGCCCGAGAAATGTGTCCAAAGTGTGATTCTTGATTGTTGACAATAAGTGGCCTTGGAGAGAATGTTAAGCACAATTGCAATGTGCATAGGACTCCACAAGCAAGCTAAAATTAGTTTGGAAAATAACTAGAACTGTTATCCCTCTACCTGTAATTTTTGCTTCTTCTTCTTGAGTATAATTAAACCACATTTTTAGGTCTCCCTGGTAAAAAACATGGCCATTTCTACATTGGCTTCTTCGGCCGGTCGGTTCTTGGTGTGGGTTTGGCAAACGTGCTTCCCTGCTGGAGGAGAGCAACTCTAATTAATTTAGGGTTCTTAATGTAGGAGGGTGACTCTGGTAAGGTCAAGGCTAACAATTCTGTTTCAAATCAAATATAACCTCTGCACCAGGAAGGAAGTGTTTCATTCCTGTAATTTCTATTCTATCTTGAGAAAATCACTCAGTAAGCAACTTCAGATCTTAATTCTCCATTACTTACTGAAAAGTTTTGTTTGCCGCTTAGGAAGCAATGTCCAAAACACTTCTCAGAAAAGATGCTTACCCAAAAGAAACTTTAGAATTATGTATGTCCACCCTGCAGCCATGCAGGCAGGGGAAGTTCTCATGATTGAAGGCCAAATGTACCCAATGCAATGATCACTTTGTAAAAAGAAAAAAACAGCAACAACAAAAAAAAAAACACTTTAGAAACTGTGTATAATCTTCCAATCAGATACACTATCACCCAATTTTGTAACTATTACTTAAATATCTACCAATTGTTGAATTTTTATTAAAACTCCATATATAAACACTGTGAATTGTCTCCCCCTTGTCTCAGTTAAGAATCCTCTGTAAATTGACGCCTCTCTCAATAAAAGCTCTTTTCTTTTCATTTCAATCAGACTCTCCCAGTTTTTTCTAAGACACTGTAGTCAAAGCCAGTATAATAAAATGTTTAAGGGTTATGTTTGTTCAATTATTCCTTCAGATGAGTCAAAATCCTGTTTTTTAATTCTGGATTTAAAAACCTAGGTTTTAACAACCTAGGACTTGGACCCTGGCCCAGACACTGGATTTCACTTTTCTCATCAATGACATAGAACCAATAATAGTGCTTAGGAACCCCGATGCTATCATGGTAAAGTAGTCTGATCTCTGCTGCTAACTGAAAGCTCGGTGGTTCAGCCCACCAGAGGCTCCGTAGAAGAAAAGACCAGCTGTTCTGTTCCCATAAAGGTTACAGCCCAGGAGGGTGGCACAGTTTTACTCTCACATGACTCTGTAAGTCAGAATCATCAGTACGCAATAGTATTTAGCTCCAAAAAGTTCTTTCCAGAACTGTTAGCTGCTGTATAGAAAATATTTTCATACAGTATGTAATTTACACTTGTAATTTACTATAAATCGAAACAGATTAATTATTATTAATTTGGGCAAACAATTTTATGATCTATAAGGTCAGTTTTAGCGTACTGTAGTTTGTAACTTCAAAGTATTATTTATGCAAATTCACCAAAAGGTAACCTTCTTTGTTTGATTTAGGCAAAGTGGATTTTTAAAAAAGAGAATGTAAAACCAACAAAAAACAAAACTGTAATATTTCTCTCCTGAAATACCACAAATTTCTTCAGCTTTTATGGTCATATTTTATTGGCATATCATTATAATATAAATCATAAAAAGGATTCTTTTCATTATGTCTATGTTATCTTCTATTTTATTCTTATGTAAATGTCTCTACCTTGTATTTGTTAACAATATTTATGTTATTAATCAAAAGAGCCCTCAAGTCACATTTATTTCAATAGCCAATTAATTTTAAAAGTACTGGGTGTGGATTATTTGAACCAGTAAGCCACAGTGTTTTGATCTTTTACATGAAAATAACTGTAATGCCCCAGCTTGACTGAGAAAAGATATAAAAAGAATGATTGCTATAAATCAGAAAACATTCATGACTTGCTGGAGGTGTAACAACTGTTGATTTAAAGTTTGCATCTTTGATAACATGATGCTGCTGGGAAGATAACATCTTTTTGACAAAGCGGTGAACATAAAAATTACAAGGATTTACTCAATATTTAGATATTTTCTCTGTATCACTTACAGGAATAAACTATTGTATGCACTTACACCAAAATTGAATTATACTATACCTCATCAAGAAATTTTACAATAAATTCAGTATTTCCTTGTTACAGAGGTATACTGCAGATGTGTCACATCACAAATACAAATAACTTAAATAACCCTCAGTTTAGAGAAATGGTCTACTATCGTTATGTACAAGTAGTTTCTACTATTGCAATACAAACACAGAATCTAGCACACACCTGGAGTATTATTCATTCTCTTCTATTATCAGCTGGAAGTCAGTGATTGAAAAATTAGGTGACAAAACAGAAAAGGTATTGCATTGACTGGGGAAGAAAACACATCTCAAAAGTTAAATTTTGAAAATGTATACAAGAGAATAACGTTACCAAGCAGTATGAAATAATAATAGTGTTTTTATGTATCTAAAAGTTGCTGCATTATGTACCTATCCTTCACTGTTGACTCACAAACTAGGAAATTTTATGCTGAAGTTTTGTGTTTCTCATATATCAGTGAAGTGCACACAGAACATCATCAAGGAAGAGCCATAGAATAAAATTCCAATCCTCTATTCAGAGTAAAACTAAGAGGTCAAAAGGGAAATAGAGAGCCCAGGAAAAGAAACTCAATGTTCTGACATTCTGAGAGAGAGATGAACAGTTATATAGAAAAGTGGGGTAAGAAGAAGGTGAGCGCGATGGCAGGATTAGGGATTATGTATAGGAAAACAGCAAATTGAACAGTGCAAGGTTAGCTAATCCACCCTCCAACCTAGAAAGTGATCCTCTGAAACATCTCCCTGGATAACCGTGCTGAGGCATGCTGCTCAAATACTCCTGCAAGACCACTCTGGCAAACACACATTTTGTTGCAAATAGCATCCTTGACTCCTCCATTGTTGGCTATTCAGGTTCTAAATGTTCCAGGAATGTCAGAAGGCTCCAAACAGCAGGCAGTACACTTCTGAAGGCAAAATAGAAAACAAAGTAGATAGTAGTCAAAAAGTAAATAGGTAGCTAAATAGTAATCAATGAAGCCTCGATTCAGACTCAGGTGAGTTATTTCAATCATGCCAATCACCCCAGTTTTGAGAAACTATCACACAGTAATATTGAGAATGACACAAGTAGTGATATAATATGTCTCTTCCCTTAAACGAAACTCATTTTGCTTCCTTTTTTCCTGTGAATTTCACTTAACTTATTAACAGTTTTGCTTTTTATTGAATATTTTAAAAATATTTTTTTCTCTTTACCCAAGACTTTCTTGCAATATCATTGTGCTACATACGCACTCCACTGCCCTACCCAATTGGAATATATTTTAATACTCAAATATATTTTTAATACTCAAATAAAATTATTTGAATTTTATTAAAATTAATACTCAATAATTAAAATTAATACTCAAATAAAATTATTTGAATCCCAAGCCAGGTGCTCAGGAAATTCCAAACCCCAGTTGCCTTACCTCCTAAGAACTAGATTGAGGTTGCCTACATTCCTTCTAGATAACGCTCACCCTGTAGTTTTATCCTGCGTTTCTGCCTTCATTCCTCAAGCTGTGTGTGCAAAAAAAAGTTATTGAAGGTTTCAAAAGAACAGAAAGCAGCTTTAAGTTGAACATCAGACATCATGGTTCATTAAGGGATGTTTTCAACAAATATTTAGTAGGCATCTACCGTGTGCCATCATTGTTCAAAACCATGGAGAAACGGTAGTAAACACAACAGATGAAACTCCCTGCTTTAATCAAGCTTGCAGTTTCATGAGGGAGACAGATAATAAGCAAAGTACACAAGCAAAATGTATAAATTATAGAATGATAGGTGTTATTAAAAGAGACTCTGTGGAAGAAAACAGATTTATATGAGACAGCGGGAAAGAAGATTGACTGAAGGTATTATTTTGGTAATAGAATCAAGAAAATAAGGGGGGAACCTAGATATATGCTGATAAAGTATGTCTTAGAAATAAGAAAAAAAAGACTTTGATATAGGTGTTCCACCTTGAACTTGAGCTAGGCCTTCCCCTTGGAAGTTAGTGTTCTGGTAAGGAAGATGATAGGACTATGGTTCTTAATACCTCCTTCCCAGAATTTCTCTCAGGTAGCAGATGAGCAACTCAGAAATTATTTTTATTTCATTAGAAAATAATGGTGGTTCTCTTTATTATAACGGAATATTATAATATTCAAAATTCTGTCTTAGAGTCTAGCTCGGTATAACTGAAAATTATTACATACATACATACACATACACAAAACCAATCTTTGTTACAACACACAAATCCAATTCCAACCTCTGGTTATAAGATCATAGCCAATTAGAGTTGTGTTAGGGCTAGGATGAGGGTGAGGGTTAGGGTTAGGGTTAGGTTAGGGATTAAAACAAGATCATAACCATCTGCCCTCACTTTGACTCTCTAGTTGTACTCCAATTGTCCACCGCCCTTGAACTCTTTAATAGAAGTGGTGCCTCCTAATTCAGAACGATTCCAGCATCTTAATTGTGAACAATGTGTTTACATTGAACCAAATTCAAAACAAAAAAAGAGTGATAAAAATAAAAACACAGAAATAATTCATCTGATGGACTAATGGATCATGTAAACATTCTAAGACCAAAACACGTAGATGGTGCATGTTTGTTGACCACTATCAACTGCTCTGAGCAGCATCACAGTAGGATGTCATGAACATGACGAGTGGAAAATGTGGAACATAATTCAAAAGCATTAAAAAGATCATATTAGATGGCATGGAAACCTGGTCATCCAAGCCAAGACATGAAAATGGAACCAAAAAGATGTCCCATCACCGGCTAAGCAGCATGACACTGCAAAGGAGGCACAAGAGGAATACATAGACCATATCCCAGGCCCTGTCAGCAAGGGCAAGTGGAAGAATAAGGATCAAGTTCTCATCTATTCTTCCAGAGGAGTAAATTTCAGAACAAGATGCTTAATGCAAGATTTAAGAATGGTGATGCCTCGTTCAAAAGCAGATACTAAAATAGATCATAAAGATAAGTTATTCGTGATTAATGAGGCCTACTAAATGAAAAACTAATAAGTGCATCTATTTTGAGGCCAAGAAAAAGCAGCATCTTTATATGTGGCTTTCAAATTCACCTCACGGACCATCTGCTAAATTCCTTGTTCAGAATAATCATACCCTAGCTGAACTCAAGTTGACTGGAAGCTGTTTGCAGGTTTCTCGGCCCCTTTTGTGTCTTGACCCTGTATTGGATGAATCCCACAGGATACTTTGTTAAAAGACTGCTAAATTCAGATCTTCTGGATGCCCCACTGTCGCCCCAGCTGACCTCCTTGTCAGCCCTTTATGAATCATGTGTTTGCTTTCAGCATTGTGGATAATCGGTTATGGGTGCAGAATTTCCAGATTATAGAGGAAGATGCTGCTCTGGTAGAGATAGGGAACGTTTTGTCTTAAACTTTATCCAGATTTTCCAGGGAAGGCTCAGAGCACCAACTTCATAGGAAAACCCTATTCAGTCACCAAACACGCAGCCGTATCAAGAAATCCATCACAGCTGCAAAATACAAAGCACGACAGCAAGGGAGGAGGTGCAGAAACGGAGAAAGAAAGAGCCCACGACTGAGCTGCCCATGGTCCCCTGCAGATGTGCTCAACCCCCAGCCGAGGAAAAGTCCATCAAAATTGAGTGGGTGAAATCAGAGCCCCGGGTGGGATTGAAAACCAGGAAGAAAAAGATCTACAAAAGGCAACGAAAAATGCCACAGAAGATGAGCAGTGGGGGTGCGAAAGGAGTCCAGTTGTTTTGTATTTAATTTACATTCAGAGTGTTAATATTTCCATTATCCAGAGCTGTGTAACTCATGCAATTTTAAAGAAAAAAATGAAATACCAGAATCATTTTGTATGGATTTAATGGTGTCGGTATGTTTCTAAATAAAATGGTATCACAACTCAAAAACAAACAAACAGGTTAACCTCTTGGAAAGATCAGGTGGGATCCCCACGAAAGCTTCAGCTCTGAGTCTGAACAGGGGATATGGGATACATGATGAAATACTGAGGGGATTGGAGTGGATTATTTTAATCATAAGGTGTATGACTCATTGTATGTAAAACTATGACCATCTCTGTAAACCTTCACCTAATTCACAGTAATTTTTAATAAAAAAGTTAAAAATATTCTATTCAGAATATTCAAAAGTAACCCCAAAGCCTTACGTTCTTAGTGGTGACAACATTCCAATCATAATAAACTGGGTTCCTGGAGGTACTGTTTGCATTGTCTAGACATAAAAACAAAGCGAACAGAAAAGCATGGGTCTGGTTTGATGAGACCAAAAGAGTGAAGGGGAGAAGAGATCTCCCGGGCCACGTCTAACTCCCGTTGGGGGCTTTCCGAAGTGTTGTACAGCAGCAGCAGACTGTCATCAGCTGGAAGGTCCTCAAAAGGAATAGGGAGAGGTGTTTTTGGGTAAGGAAAAGATGGTACCCATCCCATGGTGTGCACCACCTCCACAACTTCTTCTAGGCCAGTAGGCTGAAATAGCCGCGTCATTTACATAAGAAGGAAAAGAAGGAAGTGAATAAATGCTGAAAAGAGTCACAACTCTCTGGAATATCAAAGACTCAGATTAGTGCTAGGGGACATCACATTGGTTCCAGCGCATGGAAACATTATGGACAGAAGACGGAAACACTGCCAGGGTCAGGCTGCATTCACAATCACTTCTATGAGTCATCCCAGTGATGCAGCCTCGGTGTGGTGCCAATGCAGGGTCATGAGGCCCTGGCTTCTCAAAGCAGGGTGGGTCATCATGACACGGATGGAGAAAAGGCTTACAGGAGCAAAGCCTTTGGGACTTGGACTTGCTGATGGGCTCTGACCCAAAATGAGAAGGAAGCACCGCAAATGCCATTGGTCATCATCAGAACTTGGAATGCATAGACTACGACGCTAGGAAATTCAGAAGTTGTGAAAAATGAAAGGAAACACATAAAGATTGATGGTCTAGGCTTTAGTGAGCTGAAATGGACTGGTATTAGCCATTTTGAATGAAAAAATCTTATGAATTATGATGCTGGGAATGATAGATTCAAGAGGAATGGTGTCTGATTTATTGTCAAAAAGGACATTTCACTGCTGTTTGTGATAGCATAATATCTATCCAAATGCAAGTTAATAAGTCAATATACTATATATACTTCAGTATAAGCTGACCCGAATATCAGCCGAGGCACCTAATTTTACCACAAAAATGGCATTAAAATGTGCCGAAAAACTCCACTTATACACAAATATTTATGATAATTATTATTCAAATTTATACACCAATCACTAATGCTACTGATGCAGAAATTAAAGATTTCTACCAACTCTTCATTCTGAACTTGGTTAATTATGCAATCAAGATGCATTGATTATTATTGGAAATTGGATCACAAAAGTTAGAAGCCGAGAAGAAGGAACAGTATAGAAATGATGCTAGAGATTGCATTAGAGACTTTTGCAAGACCAATGCAAATATATTTTTTTCAAAGCAAATACCATTGTTCAATATAAAAAGTGACTGTCCACATAGACTTCTCCATATGGAATATGTAGGAAACAAAATTGATTCCATCTGTAAGAAGAAACAAGGAGGAAGCTCAATATTAGCAGGTAAGCCAGACCAGGGAATGACTGTAAAACAGGACATCATTTGTTTATATGTAATTTGACTGTGAAGCAGAAATTAAACAAGTCCACCAGAGCCAAAATAGGACTTGAGTAGATCCCACCTGAGAATATCGCAAGGACAGATTTGATACATTGAACACAACATGAACGATGAGACCTGAGTTGCTGAGACAACATCAAGAACATCATTCATCATCGTGCCTATCTATCTCCTGGAGGGTTTGTGCTCTTTCATTGCACTATTCTTTACCAAGCATGGTGTTCGTTTCCAAAGACTGCTCACCCCTGATGATATAACCAAAGTATGGGAGGTGAAGCCTTGTCACTCGCACATCCAAGGAGTATTCTGACTGGACTTCCTCCAAAAGAGATCCGAGGGTTCTTATAGGACTGCATATTACGCTCAATATGCTTCACCAACACTATAATTCAAAGCCAGGAATTCTGCTCTGAGTTTTCTTCATTGCCTGATTTTCAGCTGGGTATAAATCAATGAAAATATAATGACTTTGTGAGTCAGGAGCACTTTAGTCCTCAAGGTGATTTACTTATCTCGTTTAACATGTAAAGAGGACTTCTGCAGCAGATTTGCGCAAAGCAATATTGTAGTTGACTTCTTGACTACTGCTTCCATGGGTGTTGATTGTGGAGTCAAGTAAAAACATCTTTGTCAACTTCAAAAAAATAAAAGAAAACAACATCATTCATGAAGAAAGCAAAAGATCATTAAAAGCATAGGAAAGAAGAAAAGATCAAAGTGAATGTCAGAAGAGACTCTGAAATTTGCTCTTAATCCTAGAGTAGCTAAAGCAAATGGGGGCGGGGCTTAGAAAGTCAAAGAGTTAAACAGAACATTTCAAATGGCAGATTGAGAAGACAAAGTAAAATATTATAATGAAATATACAAAATGAATAACACATTCAGCATATCTTAAATGGAAAGAACTCAAGAAAAAAAATCAAGCCTCAAGATGAAATTCTAAAAGATTCTATGGCCAAAATATTGAGTGATACAGTCGCTGTACCAAAAAGAACTAGTTGACACGCAACCATTTCAAGAGGTAGCATATAAACAAGAATCAAAGTTACTAGAGAAAGAAGTTCAAGCTACACTGAGAGCCTTAACCAAAAACAAGGCTCCAGGATAGTCAATAGAATAGCAATTAAAATGTTTCAACAAGCTCACGAAGCATAGAAGCACTCACTGGTCTATGCCAGGAAATTTAGTAAACAGCTACTTGGTCAACTGACTGGAAGAGATCCATATTTGTACCCATTCCAAAGAAAGGCGACATGCTCATATTATAGAACCAGATCATTGATATAACATACAAGTAAAATTTTGCTGAATATCGTCCAACAACAGTTGCAGCAGAATATCAACAGGGAGCTTCAGGTCCAACTTGGAAGAGAGCATGTAACGAGTAATATCATTGCTGATATCAGATGAATCTTGGATGAAATGAGAGATTTCCAAAAAGATGTTTACTTGCGTTTTATTGACTATGGAAAGGCGTTCAACTATTTAGATCTCAACAAACTAAGGATAGACTTAAAAAGAATAGGAATTCCAGAGCACTTTGTCATGCGCCTGTGGAACTTGTACCTGGATCAAGGAGCTCTTTTACAAACAGATCAAGAGAATACCGCATAACTAAAAGTGAGGATAGATGTGCATTGGGGTTGTGTCCACCAGCCATATTTACTCAATTTGTATGCTAAGCAAATCATCAGAGGAGCTGGATTACAGGAAGAAGGCGGTGGCTTATTAACAATCTGTGATGTACAGATGACACCACTTTGCTTGCTGAAAGTGAGGAGCACTTGCTGATGAAGATCAAGTCAGCCTTCAGTAGGGATTACAATTCAATGTGAAGAAGACCAAACTCCTCATGATGGGACCAATAGGTAGCATCATGATAAATAAAGAAAAGGTTGTCTAGAATTTTATCTTGCTTGAATCTGCAAACAATGCTCATGGAAACAGCAATTAAGAAATCAAAGGACACGTGCATTAGGTCAATCTGCTGCACAAAACCTCTTTAAAGTGTTGCAAAGCAAGGGTGTTACTTTGTGGACTAAGGTGCGCCTGACTCGTCATATTTTCAGTCATCTCATATAATAGTGAAAGTTTGGTGTTCAATAAGGAAGACCAAAGAATAAACATTGGATATGAATTATGATGCTGGCAAAGATTGAAAGTGGCAAAAGAACAAAGAGATTTATCATGGAAGAAGTAGAGCCAGAACTCTCCTTAGAGGCAAGGATGATTAAACTTTGTCTCAAGTACGTTAGACAAGTTGTCAGGAGAGACCAGTTCCCAGAGAACAGCCCGTCTCCTAAAGTAGAGGGCCAGTGAAAAAGAAGGCCTTGCTCAAGATGGATCAACACAGTGGCTGCAACAGCAGGTTCAAGTGTAAGAACAATTATGAGCATGGTGCAAGACCAGGCAGTGTTTTGTTCGGATTTATGTAGCAAAGAGTTGGAACTGGCGATTTTGATTTCAGGTTCTCATCCATATAGTTCAATTTTCAAAAATTGTATGTTGAGCATAGAGTTTGAAAAAGTATACGGAAATAACAAAACCCCAACCACATCTGTTCCGGTTTTAAACCACGCAGTATCCCTCTGGGCTGTCTTATCCACTGGCAATGTCCGTGCATAGAGTATTATAGACGCTGATGCAGGAGGACAGGTTTGACCCCATTTGACTCAAAATGTATCACTGGTATTACAAAATTCTATCATATGATCTCCAACATTGTTTCCATCACCACAGCCATCTTTTCCAAACTCAAAATCATCTTTTTATCCAAATTTCTAACCACTAGTAATTGACAATACATCTTGATAGCACATCTCATCAAATTGAGAATGCAGAACACGGTCAAACTCTTTAAGTCCCTCATCTTTGGCATTAGTGGCCAAAGTGTACATTTGAATAATAGTCATATTAGTTGGTCTTCCTTGAAGACGTCTGGTCATTATCCTACCTCTGCTCATCTTGTACTTCAATTACTGTTGCCACCAGTGCTGTGAAGTCAGCTCCAACTCAGAGAAGGAAATCTCACAGCCCCTGAATCCATGCCGACTCCCAGAAACTCCAGAGAACAAGAACTGCCCCCAGGAAGTTCAGGCGCCATCTTTCCCCTCAGGAGTGCTGGTGGTTTCACTCTGCTGACCTTGGGGTTAGCAGCCCCAGAGTGAAACACTGTCTTGTCCTGCAACACTTCCACAAATGTTACGTTGGAGTCCTCTGTCGCAGCCATTGTGGCAAGCTGTCTTCTGGAAAGTTACTCTTTTTTTGCTGCCTGTCTACTTGACCAAGCACAGTGTGCTTTTTCAGGAACTGGTCTCTCCTGAGAACATATCCAAAGTATGTGAGACAATGTCTTGCCATCTTTGCTTCTAAGGAGCATTCTGGTTGTACTTCTGTCCAAGACAGGTTTGTTTGTTCTTCCGTTAGGCCGTGGTACTTGCACTATTCATCCCCAGCACCATAATTCAAATACATCACTCTTTAGCGAAGACCCTGATTTAGGCCGAGCACACGTGAGTCCTCGATATAGCATCCATGGTCCTCATTTCAAAGAACCCTGTGCAGCAGAGTGTCCAATAGAATGCCTTGTTTGAGTTCTTGACTAGTGCTGTAATGAGCATTGATTATGGGTGCAAGCAAGATACAGTCCTGGGAAATGTCAATATTTGCTCCATTTATCATGATGTGATGAGGATCTCAGTCTTCACACTGAGTTGCAGTCCATACAGAAGGCGGCAGTCACTCGTCTTCATTAACAAGAGCTTCCCATCTTCTCTTTCAGCCACCAAGGCTGTGTTATCTGCAGATTGTTAATAAACCTGATGTACTGCGGTATCGATGTTGAAATGTTCGTTTCTAATGATGAATGCCTGACACTGTGACATTGCAGCAATACTAAACCAATGACTGGATTCAAAGCGGCTAGGATCAGTGCATTTCGCCTCACAAAAGTGTAGGATGTGGCTTTGTATGCCTTCCATTTCATTTTTGATGACTTCCAATTTTCCTAGATTTGTACTTTATACATTCCAACTTCTGAATAGCAATGGATGTTTGCCAGTGTCTCTTCTCATCTTGCGTCATGTCACACCCGCAGATGAAGGTCTCAAAAGCCGCCGTCCACTACGGCGTTCACCTCTGCTCTGAGGAGATGGCTTCTCCAGCCTTATCTGGAATACCTTCTAACCTGAGGGGCCCACCTTCGGCACCAAAAGTTAAGTTAAAAAATATTGCCAAAAACATCACAGAAATCTTTACTAAACAAAAATTTCAAAATATGAAGCTATTGTTCTCTAGCTAGGTCTATAGACTTCTGAAGGTGGTTTCCATCTCTGTAATCCTTCCTGAAGAATGTGCTCTTTGATTTAGACTAAATCAAAACTTTGGGCATCCTCGGGAGCCTACAACAATATTCTGTCTAAATATTCTTTGAATTTTGTCAATATCACAATGACTGAAGGGGTGATATCAGGGCTGTAGGGCAGATGGGATAAGGTTTCCTATTAAGTTCTTGTAGGATAATTTGCTTCCCACAAAGAATGAGCAGGTGCACTGTTGTGATGGGAAAATTCCTTGACACAATTTTACTGGACCTTTCCTCACCGAATGATTGTGCTATGCCCTTATAGAAAATCTATCAAGATTAGTCCTTTGCACCCTCCAGGCATCGCCACTCTCACCACTGGTCATGAAGGGGTCATCTGTCCTGGGTTCCCTGTGTTTCCAACTCCTATCTGTACCTATGTACATCCTCTGGTCTAGCCACATTTGTAAGGTACAATTGGGATCATGATAGTGGGGGGGAGGAAGCATTTAAGAACTAGAGGAAAGTTGTATGTTCATCTTTGCTACCCTACACACTGACTGGTCATCTCTTCCCCACAACCCTTCAGTAAGGGGGTGTCTGGTTGGCTGCCAATGGGCTTTGAGTCTCCACTCTGCACTCACCCACATTTTCAATGGTATGAGTTTTTGTTCCTTGATGCTTGATACCCGATCCCTTCGACAGCTTGTGGTCACACAGGCTGGTGTGTTTCTTCCATGTGGGCTTTGTTGCTTCTAGATGGGCACTTGTTTATCTTTGAGCCTTTAAGACCCCAGGCATTACATCTTTTGATAGCCTGGCACCATCAGCTTTCTTCACCACATTTTCTTATGCACACGTTTGTCTTCAGTGATTGTATCAGGAAGGTGGGCACCCACTGATGTGATTTTTAGTTCTTTGATGTCTAATAACTGGTCCCTTGTACACCTCATGGTCACACAGGCTAGTGTGCTTCTTCCCTGTGGGCTTTGATGCTTCTCAGCTAGATGGCCGCTTGTTTATCTTCAAGCCTTTAAGACCCCAGACGCTATGTGGTAGAAAGGGGGAGCTGATTACAAGAATCTACGTATAGCCTCCTCCCTGGGAGAGGGACAGCAGAGAAGAAGGTAGGGCAAAACATCAGACAGTGTAATAGATGACAAAATAATAATAATTTATGAATTATGAAGGGTTCGTGAGTTAAGGGGTAGTGGGGAGGAAGGGGGAAAATGAGCAGCAGACATTAAGGGCTCAAGTAGAAGGCAAGTGTTTGGAGAATGATGATGGCAACAAATGTATATATGTTCTTGACACAATGGATGTATGTCTGGATTGTGATAAGAATTGTATGAGTCCCCAATCAAATGATTAAATTTTAAAAAAGACAATAAAATGAAAAAAAGATTTGTCCTTTGAAGTCTGCCCATGCCCCCAAGTGATCAAAATCTTCTGAACTGACCTTTCTGCCTTTCCTTTAACTTGTCCTTGGAAGCGACTACTTGAGTAGACCTTGTTGGAAGTGTTCCAATGGACTGACACGAGAGTATCACTGAACTACCTTGTTGGCAGCCAGTCGCTGATGGCTGAGCCAGGTATAAACCAGTTTGTTTGGAAGGAACTCATTCGTGTCTGAACTGGAACCATAGCAGCAATACTTTTGTTTTTTTTTTTTCTGATTCTAGTATGTAAAATGATGTCCCCTGCTCTTCATAAGATTTTTAGTGGTTAATTTTTCAGTAGTGAAATGCCTCTTCCTTCTTCTTAGCTTCTCTTAGGCTGGAAGCTCCACTACAGCCTGTCTACCGTCAGTCACCTTTCTGGGATTTAAAATCCTGGTGACTTCGTCAAGCCCCACAGCCATACATGAGCCAGGGCCTGACAGAGCAGTGGGGGATCAATGTAGTGAAATATAAGTGTTCTGTAGGATTTTAAAATATTTCTCTTTTTTGTTTTCATGTTCTTTCTTCATTGTCAAATAAACATGTCTTATGTTTGTTTATTTTTTCTCAAAAAATAGCAAAACTTAATCAGTTAAAATTCTGCCTCGTATGTGAATTAATTCTATGGGTATAACACAGCTCTGACTTTAAGTGTTGATGAATGTCCAAAGTCAAAAAATGACAATATCATTTCTGTTACCCATTTTCTTTTCACAGTTTATGCTAATTTCTGGTCCTAAAATAATCCCAGTGTGTTATTTTTCAATTACATTTCTATCGAGTGATGAAAACAGAATTATGATTCATAGTAACAACGTTTGACTTAAAAAGAGCTTGTGCTACAGTTGGGGGAAGACTACATATCTGTTGAACACATCACCGTATTTTCTCATTTATAAGCTTTGGCAGCTTATAAGACACAGCCAACTTTTATAAGCATATGTTGCACGGGGAAATTTTTACCACAAGTAGAGTGGAGGGAAAATGTATCTCCCAACCCTGTCAAAGCTGATGGGTTTTTCTGCTAAGGTGCCCTGAGAGCTTTTGCAATCAGCCACCCTGGGGAATGCTTGGTTTTCCGAGTGGGGAGCTCTAGACTTTATTAAAAATCAGTATATTAGCTAGTTCCACTATCTAGTGACAGTAACTGCAAATTACAATAATATTATAATTACCTAGTTACCCAGAATGAGATTCAGTTTTGATGTGTGTCTATAAACAGTATTTGCTTGAAAGTGTAAATTTTCACATTCTGGATTGGTTATGATGTGATTGATTAATTAGAAAGTATAGTATTCAGACTACATATTATGCAATATATTGGTATCAGGTACATGAATGTCAGGAGGGGAAATATAAGAAAAAGAATGAAACAATTACTACAATAACTACTTTGTTTATTATAATAGGGATAATATGGATGATAATAACATGAAATCACTATGCTAATTATATACTTAAAGTCTATGAGTAAACAAAGATGATTATTAATTGGTGTTACAGATTGACTTGTCTTTGAAAAAGATATGAAGTACCAACTGCTGGTACCTGTAATTGTGAACTTATTTGGTAATAGGGTCTTTGAAGATGTTGTCATCTGTTAACGTCTGTTAACATTTGGTCATACTGGAGTAGGTACTAATAAAATCTGCGCGAAGTCCTTATAAAAGAAGAGAAGAGATACAGAAAAACAGACAAGGGAAGAACAGTCATGTAATGATACATCTACTAGCCCAAGAATGCCTCAGGCTAACAGTTGAGAGACACAAGACAGGCTCTGTCTGCCCCCAGAGGGTTTGGAGGGAGCCTGGCCTGTCTGACATGTTGATTTGTACTTTAGTCAATAACTCCTGTTGTGATAAGCCACCTTCCTGTTAGTGTGTTGATAGAACAGCCCTGGAAAATTAATAGTGACCCAAAACTAGAAAGGATCTCAGATAATACTTATCAAGATGTATACAGGAAATACAAGTTTATTGTTACAAATTTTACACTCTTTAGGACGTAAGGCCCTTTGCTTTATTGACATAATAATTTTAATAGGGCAGATTTCAATCACTCAAGGTTCTCTAGAAAGAAAACCATCTGCCAGTGATAAACTAGATATCCTCCTGCTAGCACATCTATAAACTATTGATATCTGCTTCATATATCAGGTTGCGAAAGAATTCATTTTTCCTAAGCTCCTTAAAATGAATATTGAATTATAATATTTGAAAAACCTTGAAATTTCTAACACGACATTAGCATCTCACCCCTCTATGCTTTTAACAGTTCTCATTGTCCTTAGCATACAATTGTTCCTTCTACATCTCGTGCCATCGGGGGACTTTCCACAGCCCTTTTCCTCAGTGCAGATACGGCTGCAAAGTCTCATTTCTCTTTATCTATTTGTGAGTTTACTTCAGTCTATGGGACAGTGTAAATAGTTAAGCTAATTTTAATTAAAATTTTAAGTAGGTTTTCATAAAGCATAAAGCAAATGATTTAGTAAAGCCCAGATATATTGCATCTACTAAATTCCCTTCATCCACTTGGTAATTTGATCAAAGGAATGCAATTGAATATCTCTGGCATGATCTGTTCTTTATATGCTCATGCTGTTTATCATACAAGCTTTCATTTCTCTCTTGATGCATGTATACATTTCCCTTTAATATCTGCCTTGGAATTTTACTGAGAATTTAAATACTAATGGCCAGAGGATCTTTTCTTGCTTTCTTTCTGAACTCTTTTTAACTAGTTTATTGTTCCCATTGTTTTTTAAATGTTTTCATTACCCCAATCCCAAGAAACATTTCCCAGTGAAAACACAAACACAGTGGGTAATATTCCTGGCAACTAAAGGTGCTTTATTTAAACCAAATGTGCTTAATTGCTATGTTCGATGTATTCCTTTTTTAGCCTATTGAGTTCAAACAGCTTATTGATGTTATCATTAATCTTCGGTACCATTCTCATCTTTTCAGTTAATTACTCCCTGATGAAATCATGAGGAAATGTGTAGTTTCTGAAGCACATGCCATCTTAACTAGAAGTTGTGTTTGTTTGTTGTCCATTTTAAAGTACTTTAAATACCTTATCCCAGCCTCATAGCACATTCAATGATGCAAGCCTCAGCATATTAAAATGATGATTCTATTTGTCACTTGGCTGCATTCTCTATGACAGAAAGTCAAACAATTACTAGTAGGTCTCTGAAAGTTCACAAATTGGCAATGAGGCTTAAAGTCTATTTATAAGATAAACTGAAGTCTCTAACTGGAATTTATACTAATCAAAATAATTTCTATTTTATTAAAGTGACATTTTTATGAACTGTTTGTCAGTTAGACTAAAGACACTATAGTCAAAATCAATTGTCTTTTCTACAGAGTGGCCACATAAGTAAAGACAGAGCATTTCCACACTCTTACATCTCTGAGAAGTTGAAAAGGAATGAGGAGTCTGTAAGCGGTAAAGCATCAGACTGCTGGGGAATTCAAGTCTACCAAGAGGTGCCTTGGAAGAGTCTGGTGCCCTGCTTCCAAACGGCCTCAGCCTTGAAGACCTTAGGGAGCAGATCTACTCTGGAAACATGGAAGCCGATCAAATTGCCATGGAGAACACCAAAACAGAGGGCAGGGCCAGCAAGAGACAAGATGTGTATGCCAATGCGATCTGTTGTTCCACATGCTCAACGTGGTAGACAAGTTCACCTACCACATACACTTCTGGACTCCCCTTGGCCATGCGTAACAACCGTTGTGATTTTATTGATTGATTGATTTTTCAACTCCAATTGTTGAATCATATTAAAGAGTTGTGCAGTCATAACCACAATCAACTTTGGAATAGTTCTACTTTCTTGTTCTCTTTAGTAGCTCCCCATTTCCCTCAAACTTCCCCATTAACCCTAAGAAACTGTCTCTATAGATTTACTTATCCTAGATTTCACACGCAGAAAAAAAACCCAAACTAAAAGCAAACACAAAAAGCCCAACAATGAAATAAATCAGAGAAAAATCTCAATTGAAAGGAAAGCAGAAAATATTAAAACCTAGAACAAATTTAAAATTGGTCCAACAGGAAACAAAGCATAGGGTGTTAACTTTTAACCCAACTTTGCCTGTATTTCAATCTGGCTGCTGAGAAATAATCAGAGAAGCTGGGCTCTATGAAGAAGACTGGAGAAAGGCTTATTAAAATGTGCGATAGCCAGAGGACAGCACCTTCCTTGCTGCAAATGAGCAGGACTTGAAGCACTTGCTGGTGAAGATCAAGAATTGCTGGCTTAAGTATGAGTTACAACTCAATGTGAAGAAAAGCCAATAGGTAACACCATCATGATAAATAGACAAAAGATTGAAGTTATCTAGGATTCTCCCTTGCTTGGATTCGCAATCATGTTCTTAGAAGCATCGGTGAACAGATCAAAGGATACAATGCATTGGGTAAATATGCAGCACAGATCCTCTTTAAAGAGCTGAAAAGCAAGGATGCTACTTTGAGGACTAAGGTGTGCCTGATTCAAACCCTGGAATTTTCAATTGCCTCATGCTCATGTGAAGCTTGTACATGGAATATGGATGATCAAAGAAAAAGTTATGCATTTGAATTATGGGGCTGGCAAGGAATATTGAAAGTACAATGGACTGTCAAAAGAACACATAAATAAGTCTTGGAAGAAGTAAGTCAAATTGCTCCTTATAAGCAAGGATGACAGAACTTCATCTCCCATGCTGTGGACATGTTATCAGCGGGAAGCAGTGGAGGGACAGAAAAAGGGGTTTGTCTTATGTCATTTGGACGTGTTATCAAGAGAGACCAGTCTCAAAAAGGACATCAAGACTCGTAAATTAGAGGAGCAGTAAAAGAGAAAAAGATCCTTGACCAGATGGACTGACACGGTGCCCATGACAATGGGCTCATACATATGAACAATTGTGAGGATGGCCCATGGCCAGGCAGTGTTTCGTTCTGCTCTACATAGCGTTGCTATGAAATGGAACAGACTTGATGATACCAACAACAGCAATACATCTACATTGATCCAATTCCAATGCAATCTGTCTGATAGGAAGGCCATTCCCATTCATGGCCAATAGCCAGAGGGAATTCCCTCAAGGCTTAATCCAGGTTGGTAACCTGACAATGTATTGGGACTTTCCCTGTCCTTCGCAGCCTTATGCAAACTGGATGCACAGAAGGTAAGCTCTAATGCCATTCCCTTCTCTCGTCTTGGCTTTCATTAGTTACAAAAATTGGATCAAGACAAGCCTTTAAGGCCCCACACATTATCCTTTGCAATAGGCGAGTGCCATCTGATGTTTCGCCACACTTTACAATAGCACCATATTTTCAGTGATCATATGACCAAGTCACAAGAACGGTTATAATTAAGTGAATGTTCAAAATGTATTCATAAGTCTATAGTTTACACAGGCCCCTGATTCATAGTAACTGTATCTTTACCATCTTAAGAGAGAAGGTCATAAATCATCCATATAGGTAACACAAGGGGTACCCCAAAATGGAAGAAAAAAAAGTCTCCACTTGGCAGAGCCTTCATAATATGCATTTTTCCCATTAGGTGAGCATGGAGTAACCTGCTCTGAGTTAGTGCATTGTGTTAATCTGGGTAGACTAGAAAAACAAATCCATGGACACACATATGTGTATAAGAAAGAGTTTTATATACAAGAGGAGTTGAACATTGAGAAAGCATCCCAACCCAGTCCAATCCAGGGCCATAAGTCTGATATTAGCCTATATGTCCGATACCAAACACATGCAATGAAGCCAAATACAGGAAGATCATAAGCCAGTGGGTAGAAAGTCTTTAGATCTAGTGGCATTGTAAGCATCTCAGTGCTGGCAGGGGTCTCTCTGTGGCTTCTCCGGCTTCTGAGATATGGTTATGTCCATGTAGCTTGCCTTCTGCAATGTCCCCTAGGAAGTAGCAGAGAGAGGTGTCTCTTGCCTCCAAGGAGGAAGTACTGGATTTCCCAGAATTCTCAGGAGAAGGCCATACCCACACAGAGGTCACATTGGCTATCTTCAGATTGACAGACTAGACTCCACCCCTAAACCCTTAAGACTCAAATTGACAGCAGATTAGGTGACTACCACATGCACCAAGTGGCATCACCTGGGAAAGTTCTCTTTGGTCACAGTGATTTTTTTCATAAAAGCAGTTTTGCTTGACTCTCGTTTTTCGTGATGGCTGATTTAAGAGAACAGTGTGTGACTGAAATTGTGTGTCCTGCTTGGGGAAAATACTGCAAAAGTTGTGATGTTGAACACAGTTTATTCAACTCAGGTGCACGAGTGGTTTTCTCATTTCAAAAAAAAAGGTGAAGTTTCCATTGATGACAAATCTTCTGGATGTCTGTCCTAAATGGACAAAAATGTCAACATAATTTGTGCACTTGTGCTCAAAGACCATGTCAGATGATTGAAGAGATGGAGAAGTTATAGGGACTATCTTGGAGCTTGGTTCAGCAAATTTTAACGGAAAATTTGGGAATGAGGTTGCTGGAAAATGTGCGCCCTCAGGTTCTGACTGAACAAGAAAAATAACACTGAGTGGAAACATGCCATGCTTTGAAATAATAGTTCTGAAGCGACCCAGACTTTTTGTAACCAAGTTCGTTACTGGTAATGAGACATGACGCTGAAAGCAAACATCAATCACACTAGTGGAAGACCCCATTGTCACTTCACCCTCCAAAAACTCAACAAGTGAAATCTGAGATCAAGATGATGCTTATTTGTTGTTGTTGTTGTTGTTTTTAATGTGAGGGGAATAGTCCATTTCACCAGGTTGGACTTTTCATCAGGTCTTTCATCTAGAGATTCTGACAAGATTGTGTAACAGTGTGTGACCAAAAAGGCCTGATTTGTGGCAGACGGGGGACCAGTTTTGCCACCATGACAATACACCTGCTCATGCAGCCATCTCAGTGTGCCAGTTTTTGACAAAAAACAGCCTGCTTCTCTTGCCCCACACACCTCTCACCTGACCTTGCTCCATGAGATTTCTTTTTGTTTCCACGAATGAAGAGGGACATGAAAGGACAATGATTTGACGACTTAGAAGAGGTGAAGAGAAAAAAGAGGGAGAAGCTGTCAGCCATCCAAACAGATGTGTTTTTAAAATGTTTCCAAGAATGGAAATGCAGATTTGACAAGTATATTAACTGTAATGGAGAGTACTTTGAAGCTAATAAGGTTGTTTTGTTAAAAAAATTAAATATATAGCTTTGAAAAAATTCCAGACTTTTTGGGGTACCCTCTCATATAGTAATCCTATTGATCTTGTTAGGTGCCATCAAGTCAGCTCTGATTCATAGCAATTCCATGCACGACAAAGAGAAACACTGCTCAGTCCTCTGCCATCCTCCCAACTGTGGGTACTCTTGAGTTCATTGTTGCAGACACTTTGTCAATCCATCTATTTGAGGGAGTTCCTCTTATTCAGTGCCCTCTACTTTATCAGCCATGATGTTGTTCTCCAGGGACTGGTCTCTCCTGACAACATGTCCAAAGTATGTAAGATCAAGTCTCACCATCCTTGCCACTAAGAAACACTCTGGCTGAACTTCTTCCAAAACAGATTTGTTTGTCCATTTAGCAGTTCATGGTACATTCTTCAAAAGTACCACAATTCTAAAGCATGGATTCTTCTTCCCTCTTCCTTATTCAATGTTCAAGTTTCACATGCCTACACGGCAATTGAAAATACTAATCCAGCATCAGACTTACAGACTTGAGTTGGACTGGGCTGGGAGCCTTCTTGATATGAAGTTAATTGATATAAAAATTCTTTCTTGTACATATAAGAGTGTCGTTGGTCTTCTTTGTCTAAATAACCCAACTTAACACATGTGGCTATTGTAAATGGTATTATTTTCTGGATGTCATTTTTGAGTTCTCTTTGCTAGTATACAGGAATCTGATTTATTTCTGCTGGATAATTTTATACCCCTCTACTTTACCAAATTCCTCAATTGTTTCTAACAATCTTTTCTGGTTTTGTATTTATCAAATTATATCATCTGATAATAGTGAGAATTTAGCTTTTTCTTTTCCCAATTATATGTCCTTGATTTCCCTTTTTTGTCTAATGGCTCTGGCTAAGACTTCCAGCACATTGTTGAGTAAGAGTAATGATATGCAGAATCATTGTCTGGTTCCTGTTCTCAGAGAAAATGTTTTCAGTTTATCCCCCAATGACCATGATATTGGCAGTTGAATTTTTTATATAGGGCCTTTATTCTGCAGAGGAATTTCCTTTTCTGTTTTTTTCTTGGGTTTTTTTAAAATTAGAAATAGCTGTTGGATAATGTCATTTACATTTTCTCTGTTGATATGCTCATGTGGTTCTTATTCTTGTCTTGCTTATGTGGTTATTTACATTAATTACTTTTCTAATGTTCAGCCATCCTTGAACCCCTGGTATGAATTCCACTTGGTGATGGCAAGTTGTCTTTTTGATATGTTATTGGATTCTATGAGTCAGAATTTTGATGAGAATTTTTGTGTCTTTTTCTTGAGGGATATTGGTCTGCAGTTCACTTTCTTTGCGGGGTCTTTGCCTGGCTTTGGTATCGGGCATATGCTCATTGCATAGAATGAGTGTGGGGGTCTGTTGGCCCTTTCTGTATTCTGTGTCGGAATAGTGACGGATCGTCAATGAGGACTTGGTAGAATTCCCCCTGTGAAACCAGCTGTCTCGGCCTTTTCTGGTTTAGGAGCTACTTGATAACCTTCTCTGTTTCTTTTTTCTTATAGGTCTCTTCAGGTTTTCGAAACGCATCAGCATTAATTTATGTAGATGATGTATTTCTAGGTATTTGTCCACTTCCAGGATCAAACTTATTGTCTTTTGCAGTAGTGAGCTCTTCTTCTTTTTATTTCATTTGAATCTGTTGTCACATTTTTCTTTTTCATCTCTAATTCTAGATATTTGCATCTTCTCTGTCTTTTCCTTTGTTAAATTTATCAGCAGTTTGTCGATTCTATTGATCCTTTCTAAACACCAATTTCCAGTCTTATTGAGCTTTTCCATTGTTTTTCTGTTTTTTAGTTCATTTATTTCTGGTTTATTTTGTTGGCTGAGCGTTTATGTCACTGCCCTTGTTCCAGTTGATGCATGTGTTATGTTAAGGTGTAGATTGTGGATTTTCCCTCATTTTTTTCATGTGTGTCTTGATTGCTATAATTTCCTCTCTGATAAATGCCTTCCCTGTGTTATATTGTGCTACCATTTTCATTCATTTCTCAATTTCATCTCTTATTTGATATTTGAGCCCTGGTGATGTAAGGCTTATATGTTGGGTTGCTAACCTGAAGGTAAGCAATTCAAAAATTTCAGAAACTCCTGGGGGAAAGATGAGGCTTTCTACTCCCATAAAGAATTATAGTCTGGAAACCTACAGAGACAGTTTTATTCTGTCCTGTAGGGTCACTATGAGTCAGAATTGACTCAATGGTAGTAAAGTGTTTTATTTAATTATTATTTGATCTCTTACCAGTCCTTTTTAAGTATTATGTTGTTCATTGTACTTGTGTTTAGTTTTATGTTCCTCTTCCTTACTTTGTTGATTTCCAGTTTTGTTTTGTTTTTTAACAATTTATTAGGGGCTCATACAACTCCTATCACAGTCCATACATATACATACATCAATTGTATAAAGCACATCTGTACATTCTTTTCCCTAATCATTTTTTCTCCTCTTTTCTTTTTTTACATTTTATTAGGGACTCATAGAACTCTTATCACAATCCATACATATACATACATCAATTGTGATTTCCAGTTTTATAGCATTGTGATCTGAGAAACAGACTGTAGGATCTCAATGTTGGTTTGTTTTTTAATTAGTAAGGCTGGCTGTGTGGTCTAGCAGGTGGTCTATTCTAGAGTACATACTGAGTGTCCTGGAGAAGAATGGATGCCATGCTGCTGTTAGTGGAGTGCTCTGGGTATGTGTAGGAGCCCAAGCTAGCTGATTGTGTTGTTTAGCTTTTCTGTTTCTTTGCTGAATTTCTGCCTTGATGATCTGTCTTTCTTTGATATTGGTATAAATTAAGTCTCCAATTAGTCAAGCCATTTATTTCTCTCTTCAACCCTATGAGGGTTTAATTGATTTATTTGAGGATCTTTCATTGGGGGCATATATTTATTATAAGGAGCCCTGGTGGTGTATTGTTTACCAGTTGGGCTGCAATCGCATGGTTGCCAGTTCAAAACTACCAGCAACTCCGAGGGAGGAAGGCTGGGCTTTCTATTCAAGTAAACAGTTACAGTTTCAGAAACCAATACTAGGGTTGTTATGAGTCAGCATGAATTTGATAGCAGTTAGTTTGATTTGACTTTGCATGTTTATTATGGTATGTCTTGTTCTTGTATTCCTTTAATCATTATATGATGTTCAATCTTATCTCAAATTATGCTATTTACTTTGAAGTCTATTT
Source organism: Tenrec ecaudatus (assembly GCF_050624435.1). Taxonomy (NCBI): domain Eukaryota; kingdom Metazoa; phylum Chordata; class Mammalia; order Afrosoricida; family Tenrecidae; genus Tenrec; species Tenrec ecaudatus. The sequence goes on from NW_027459455.1 coordinate 1,814,890, forward strand.
TATCAGAGATTAATATTGCCATTCCTTTTTAAAAAATCATTTTATTGGGAGCTCATACAATTCTTATCACAATCCATATCACATCCATTGTGTCAAGCACATTTGTACTCTTGTTGCCAGAATCATTTTCAAAACATTTTTTTTTCTATTTGAGCCCTTGGTATCAGCTTCTCATTTTCCCCATCTCTCTCCACCTTCCCTCCCTCATGAACCCTTGATAATTTATAAATTATTATTATTTTTCCATGTCTTACATTGGCCGATATCTCCCTTCACTCGCTTTTCTGTTGTCCATGCCCCTGGAAGTGGGTAATAGGTAGAGCATTTTGACCAGTTCCTCCTTTCTCCCCCCACCTTCCCCTTACCCTCCTGATATGGCTACTCTCAATATTGGCCCTGAGAGCTTCCAGGTCTTATCTCCACCTATGTAGATGCTCTGACCTAGCCAGATTTGTAAAGTAGAATTGGGGTCATGAGAGTGGCGGGGAGGAAACACCCTCCTGTAAGGGGATATCCAGTTCCCTACAGATGGGCTTTGGGTCTCTACTCCACATGCCCCCTCATTCACCTTGATATGATTTTTTGTTCTGGGTCTTTGGTGCCTGATAACTGATCCTGTTGACCTGTTGTGATCACGCAGGCTGGTGTGTTTCTTCCATGTGGGCTTTGCTGCTTCTCAGCTAAATGGCCGCTTGTTTATCTTCAAGTCTTTAAGATCCCAGATGCTATATCTTTTGACAGCCGGGCACCATCAGCTTTCTTCACCACATTTGCTTATGCACCTGCTTTGTCTTCAGCGATTGTGTCTGGAAGGTGAGCATCATGGAGCCATTCCTGCTTTTTTATGGTTGCCAAAGTCTTGGTAAATTTTTCTTCAGTATTTTATTTGGGGCCAATTTTTGTCTTTGAGTTTTAGGTTTGTCTCTTGTAGGCACCTTATAGGTGAGCCTTGCTTTCTAATCCAGTCTGCTACCCTGTGTCTCTTGCTTGGTGCATTCAATGCATTGACATTCAGTTTCATTATTGATATATGTGTGTTTGACATTATAATTTTGCTGTGTTTGTCTTTGTTGTTGGTCTTTATTTATTGCTGTGATTTTATTGGTGTCCTGTGTTGGTCTGAATACTGCTTTCATTGTATTGTTTTCTGGGTGCTGTTACCTGTCTGATGATCTCAGGTTTGTCTGCTGTTATTGATTCTCTGTCAATAGTGATCCTCGTTTTGTAATGCTGGTCTTGTCTTTCTGAATTCCTTTAATTGTTCTTTATCTGTAAATACCTTTACTTCTCTCTCATATTTGAGGAATTATTTTGTAGGGCACAAGATTCTTGGTCAATCTTCTTTCTTCTTTCAGAACATGACACGAGTCACTTTGTTGTTTTCTCGCCTGCATATGTTTTCTGAGACATCCAAGCTTATCTTTATCATTTTTCTCTGTAGATGACTTTTTTCCCCAAGCTGCATTCATGATTCTTCTCTTTACCTTGGAATTGGATCATTTGGCTACCATATATCACAAAGCATTTCTCATTGGATTCTGTCCTGTTTGGGTTTTCTTAGATTTTAAATAGTTATTTTCTCCTGCTTTGTGATGTTAGGGAAGTTTTCTTGCATGATTTCTCTTACTATTTTCTTTGTAGATATTTTCGATTGTTTCTTCTTACTCTGGATTCCAATGAGATGTAGGATGTTACTTTTTACACACCACATTGGAGTGTTTCTTCTTACCCAATGAGATGTAGGATATTACTTTTTCCCCACCACATTCTCAGGCTTTCTTTGGATTTCATTGCTCTGCTTTTTTATTGTTTCTCTCCAAGCTGGTAGTCAGAATATTTTCTTTGAGTTCACTGATTCAATTCTCCTTTTCTTCTGTCATAGAACTCAGGTCTTTTGCCATGCTGCCTGGTTCTATAACATTATTGCTTATCATCTGATAGTTACTTGGTATCGGTTGATGTAAGACTTCTCGTTTTTTAGTTCTTTCCATTGTTCTCATGAAAAAACCCCACTTCTCATGACAGCACCTCAACACATTTTGTTTGAATTCAATTTCAGATACAGTAACGCATTGTATTTAGGTGATTACCAGTGGTTAGTGACTGTTTTCTTGATTTGTAGAGTGTGCTCTGGTTGACTGCTCCCTGGCATCAAGGTGAAGCTATTAATAGTGTGTGAGCTGCTGTGTCGAGTTGGGGGAGTTGGTTTTGTCAAGTTATGGGGGAAGAGTGAAATAGGAGCTAGAGAAAATTTAGTGGAAAATGGAAGGAGATGGGCAAATGGGGAAGGTAAAATGAAAGAAGAGAGAGGATAAAATTAAGTTAATAGTAATAATAATAATAATAAGGGGGATATCTTAATAGAGCAAAGGGTCTATAAAAATAAAGAAAATACATTTTAAGATAGGTCATAAGATTTAAAGGTGTCCTAGGAAAGGAGATAGAGAAGAGAGAGTCCATGAGGCAGGAGAACATTGTAAGTAAATAGTCAGACCAGAAGAAGTGCACTAATATGCATTTACATGGAGAAGGGAGCTCTGTTCGGGTCGGGGTTACAAATTGGGCTGTGATCTGAAAGGTTGGCTCTTTGAAGCCATCAACCACTGCACTATAAAAAGATGGGGATTTCTAATTCCTTAAAGAAGTACAGCTTCAGAAACCCACAGGGGACCATTCTATCTGTGTAGATTTTTTTTGTTTGTTGGGGTCATTATGAGGATTGACTCAATGACAGTGAGTTTGGTTTTTTGTTTGTATTTAGAATAAGTAGAATTAAAGAACAAGAAAGAAAATGAAGGTGGAATGGAAGAAAAAATCGAAGGAAGGGGAAAGAGAGAAGGCAAATATGATAAAAGAAGAAAGAAAAAAGTAAAATTTAACTGTGCTGAGAAGAGATTGAAAAACAAACAAATAAACACTTAGACCTGGCTTGGGTATGAGTATGGAGTTCTGTTACTATGGTGATGTGAACATGGGTGAGTCTACCCTCAGGGCAATAAGCAAAAAAGAAAAAAACAAACCCAATCTAGTTTTAAAAACCTTGTTTGATTCCTGGGGTGAGAACCAGGTAGTATGGCAGAGGCCAGACCAAATACAAGGATACATATGGTAGCCAACTAAAAAGGATGTGGGGGAAGAAAAAATAATGGGTAGGGGGAGTCAGGGCTCTAACCCACCCAGGGGGAGGGTAATGTTTATATCTCCACAGGGAAAAAGGGACCAGACTTCAACCCAATGTAAATGCAACATGCCGGCATGGACTAGGGAACCAGTGGAGAGTGCTGAGGGGCCAGCCTCAATCCCAACTATGTGGACAGCTGCCCCTCCCCCCCATAAGGATTTATTTCAAAGGACAACACTGTATCTGCAGCTCCAGGAGAGACACATGTCTGATCAGAGCACATGGGAGCAGATAAAGGGAGAGGAAGAGAGAGTGGAGCACAGCCTGTCCTGCGAGCCTTGAAGAAGATGATATTCCCACTCAGAGCAGTCGCTACAGAGAAGACAACACGGTCAGTCCCACTATGAGATACGAAATCCCTCACTGACCCATAGCCCTACAGGGGACAACACTGGAAACAAAGTGTGGGAATTGCACCTGATCTGATCCCACCACACCAAGGCAAAGCACTAAGGGTGTGGAACAGAACAACAAGGGGAACAGAGCAAGGAAGTTCCCAGAGAATAGACTTTGGGGCCAGGGCTTGGTGCCCCAACAGATTCAATCAGAAAACACTCCTAAAGGCCAACAGCCCTTGAACTAACTACAAGCTTTTCTTTCTTGTTGTTGTGCTTTGTTTTGATTTTTGCCATTGGCTTGTTGGTGTTGCTCTTGTTGTTTTGTTTTAGTTTGTTGCTTGGTTTTGCTCTGTCTTGTTTTTGTGCATGTTATTATCTCTGCAGGTCTGTCTAAATAAGATAGGCTGGATGAGCAATCTGGAGGAGAAAACAATGAAACCGACAGTTCTGGGGGGATATGGGGAGGTGGGGGGTGGGAAGGAAGTGATGTTAATAAACTCAGGGACAAGGGAACAACAAGTGGTCCAAACTGGTGGTAAGGAGGGTGTAGGAGGCCTGGCAGGGCATGATCAAGGGTAATGTATCCGAGAGGAATTACTGAAACCCTAAAGAAGGCTGAACATGATAGCAGGACAAGAGGAAAGGAAAAGGAAAAAGAGGAAAGAAGAGCTAGGAGGTCAAGGGAATTCATAGAGGTCTAAATAAAGGCAGGTACATATGTAAATATATTTATATGTGAGGATGTGGAAATAGATCTATGTGCATATATGTATAGATTTAGTATTAAGGTAGCAGATGGACATTGGGCCTCCATTCAAGTACTCCCTCAAAGCAAGAATACTTTGTTCTATTAAACTGGCATTCCATGATGCTCAACTTCCCGACACAATCACTGAAGACAACGCGGGTACATAAGCAAATGTGGTGAAGAAAGCTGATGGTGCCAGACTATCAAAAGATATAGCGTCTGGGGGTCTTAAAGGCTTGAATGTAAACAATTGGCCATCCAGCTTAGAAGTAACAAAGACCACATGGAAGAACCACACTAGCCTGTGTGATCACGAGGTACAGAAGGGATCACTTATCAGGCATCAAATAAAAAATCATATCATTGTGTGCTCACCTCCCCAGTATAATCACTGAAAACAAATGGGTGCATTAGCAAATGTGGCAAAGAAAGCTGATGGTGCCTGGCTATCAAAAGATATAGTATCTGGGGTCTTAAATGCTTGAAGATAAACAAGCGGCCATCTGGCTCAGAAGCAACAAAGTGCACATGGAAGAAGCACACCAGCCTTTGTGATCACGAAGTGTCGAAGGGATCAGGTATCAGGCATCATCAGAACAAAAAAACCTTGTTTGGGTAACTGTATCAAACTGTCTGCAGGTTTGTAAATCTTCTTAGGAAGCATGCATATCTTCACAGTTCAGAGGACACATGGGAAGAAGTAAGAGTTAACCAGGATAAAAGAAAAAATTAAATAAAACAAGTCAAAAATAGAAAAAGCAAAAAGTAGAAAATAAAACCATAATTTGGGTGGGGATTCTGAATCCTTTAGTTGCTTTGGTGTGCTCCCTTGACTGCTGCATGGTGAAGAGGTGGTGGCATGTGGGGGAGGGGTGCAAAAGATGGAGGAAATAAGAAAAAAATATTAATGGGTAAAAGTATTGTTTGGGTAGTTAGGATGCCTACCCAAGCTACCCACACAGTCTGTTGTCCACACAGGGCCCACAGAGGCCAGCAAGGCAAGAGGTTTAGTGTGCAGGTTGGAACAGAGACAGGGAAAGTTCCACTTGTACAAGGGAGGGGGAGCACACATAAACAACCTGGGTGCCAGTCAATGGGAAAGGTGAGTCAGTCACAATCCAAAGGTGGTGCTAAGTTCCAACTTTAAGAATTTTTGGTGCATTTAGGTGTTTAGTTGTTTTTCTGCCTTCCCAGGAGTGCAGGATTTCCCTACTAGTGGGACCTCTCTACTACTTGCTAAGGAGATCTTCCTGTGATTGTTACCTGACAGCCATATCCCCAAGAATCTTGTTTGTCATTTTAAATGATTCCTTTAAATGGCTCTCAAGAGAGGAAAATGTTTGAGCTTACAGATTTCAGAGGAAATAAAGAATAAGTTTGTTGCAGCATTTATCATGCCCATACCCATAGTAAAAGTGTTTTTGGTTTTTTTATCTTTTAGGTACCATTCATATAACTACCACACAACTTAACGACTATCCCACCATGAAAACACTGAGTATTACACCCTCTCTAGTACAAACATCGATACGATTTGAAGTTCATGACACATCTTAGATTTCTAGTGAGATCCTTGTCTACAACACCAAAGAGATAGTCAGACTCTGGTTCTTCCCTGAGAAATCCTACTGCCCCCGGTCAAAGCTTCATTCTCAGGCTCCTAGAAATATCACCCAGTCTCTTTCCCTGGGGCTTTCCTTCCAGGAACATCATGAAGAACAAAGCAGTCAGACATGCAAGCTTCCAACCTCAAGACCAAAAGAAAATTTCATTTCCATCATTCCTGTAGGAATTCAATAACTAGTCTCCCACCTCCTAATGAGAAATGGTGCCTCCTATAAGCATAAGAAAAGAAGTCCTGTAGTTGACCTCCCATATGTAATCACATTAAATGCTTAGAAGCTCTGGACATCAATATAATTGTTTTATTTACAAACCTGGTGAAAGTGGCTTTGAATAAATGTGTATCCCTTGTTTCAACCACCTTACACTTTATCCTGTTTCACGTTTTTATCTCCTAGATTTCTTCTTTCCACTGACTTTTCCCTAACTTTAAAGACCTTTGAAGAAAATTTAACTATATGCAGAAAAAATTTAAGTGAGACTTTTAACAAACCACAGATGGTTATATGTCACAGTAGTAAATATTACTAAAGCAATTCTTTGGTTAGAGTGTGATAGTATGTTGCTTATGAGGCTAAGATTGCATATTCATTCCTTATTTGAGTCAGTTAACTTTACAGAGAGGGGAAAAAAATCTTTCCACAAAAAAGACTGTCTCTCTAACTACAGCCAATAGAGTAATTTAGCAGGATCCCTGGGAAAAAAATTCAGAGAGCATTTCCTGACAGCTGGTCAATTGCATCATTTTAGTATATGACAGACAGTATACTCATATTCTTATTCACAAGGAGGAGGTATATTTCTTTGCAGAATTTTTTGCAGAATCAGGATTTACCAATTCATCTAGCATAGGGAAATTTATTTAAGTTCAGTAGGCATGGGTTTAAGCCATTGGTTCCAAAGTAAACTGAAAATTACTTACTTGAAATCCTAATAAATAAAATAGAATAAGCTCAAGAATTAAATATGCAAAATTGAATGAGCTTACAAGAATTAAGGGCGGAGGAAGATGATTAAAATGTAGCCATGTTTGCATATGTGTACTAATGGAGAGTTATGATTAAAATTCAAACCACTGATATTTTCCCCAACCTACTTTAATGTTAAGGTGGTTTATGAGACATATGGCTAAGCTCTGGCTAATTATGGAAAGGTTAACAATTCCAGCCAGATATCAATTTAGAAGAAAGGTCTGGGAATCAGCTTCCCACAGATCACAGCCTTGGAAACCTTATGGAGCAGCTCCAGCCTATTCCCCTCGCATTGCCAGCGAGAACAGGTCTATGGCATCTGACAGCCAACACATGGAAAACATTGCACTGCACAATACTCATGCATGAATTTTTGTAACAGGAATGAACGTCATTGTTACTGGACCATAGCTGCTCATTTTTTCTTGACCTGAGTATGTGATGTAAATCTAGTGAGAATCCCACTCATACTGAGGACTCAGAATTCCTTGTTACACTTAGAAAGTTATAGCTTTCCTCTGGGTAACCTGGTGTGCCCTCATAACCAAGTCCCAAGCAACATTGATACAGTCCAATAAGAATAAAATCTATCAGGTTAAGTGGAGATCTTCAGTATGAAACGATATGATATTAAAGTATTAATATGCTTTGCTTTCCTCCAAACTGCACCGTGCGCATTGCCCCTTGGTTTCTAGACCTTAGTTGTTTTTTTCTTGTATAGCCATTACCTGATGAAATATAAGAGTCCAGTAATTTTTATTAGCTTTCCATTCCCTCATCAAAGGAATTCTTCTTATTTGCAACCATATGGTTGAATGGCCCCCTTTTATAGCCCATGGGGGATATGTGTGTGTGTGTGTGTGTGTGTGTGTGTACTTCCTAGGATGCTTGATGTAAACAGGGGAAGATGATAGTTAAAGCTACAGTTTATACTTACAATATCTGCTCAGTCTGAAATCTTAAAAACTAGAATTATTGAGTTATTTTGACTCAACAAGGAAAAAAATAATCGTTGTAAAAACAGTTGCTTGCATGAAATGACAAAAGCAGAATGGAAATGGAAACAAGAGGAGAAAAAATGTTTTTAAAAATCTGCCTTCAAGATACAGAACACAAATTTGACCCGTGACTTATTTGACCAACACACACAGAGAAGCATAAATACGTCTCAAAGTCAGAAGAGTCGAGAGAAGCTTCGCTATCCTATTATGGCGTCAGGGATACATTTCTTCCATTAGTCTGCATAGAAAAAGAAATAAGCACACAGGTCTGATGTTGAGAATAGCATCATCGACATTATCCATAATTTTAGAAAATACAGTGTTGAGATAGAGTCAGGGCAGACCAGCAGCACCACGCTAGTATTGAATTCAACAAAAGCAGGTCTCACTGGAGAGCAACCATAAAAACGGTCTAATGAAAAAAACACAGCAAAGAAACCATTTTAAGATCTGTTGCTTCCTCTAGGGGAGGAGCTATCCTCTAGGCAGCACTGTGAAAACGTTGAATGCGTTGTTGTTCTTCTTACAGTTTTAGGGGCACTTACAGGCATTTGGCTGCCGTACTGGTGTCATAGGGGGTTAATCTTTGGTCCGCTAACCTTACGTTAATGTTCAAACACGCCAGCAGCTCCTCAGGAAAACATTTAGGCTGTCTGCTTCCATAAAGATGTATTTGAATTTCTAAGAACTCGTTCTGTTCTATCCGGCGGGGTAGGAGTGAGTTGGAATCCACTTGATAGCAGTGGATGATAGGCAACTGATTTAGTAGTTAAATGCTCTCCTACTAACGAAAAGGTCAGTTGTTTTTGCCCACCAGTAACCCCAGAGAGGAAAAGAACTTCCCGTCTTTCCCAGTAAAGATCACAGCCTAAGAAATCCATGGGACAGTTCTACTCTGCCATAGGAGAGGACATTCCATCCACAGCACACACAACAACAAAGACAGTCGGTTGACAAGCATGAGCCCATGCTGCTAGCCATCCTGCAGTGGGTACATGCCACACAGCATGAGTGAGGGAAACAGAAAGGGAGATAGAAACCCAGTCCGTGAAGATGTGTGTTCCAAGCTCTGTGCCACATAGTATCCGTATGTCTCTTAAGACATTAAGATCCTGAATATGTACTTCGACTTGTGGACTTCAGAGTGGTTTCTGTTATTTTAACAATAATCTATCTTAGGGCAAAGAATAGAAACCATTTTCTCACTGTGGTTATAAATAAGACTAACATATTTGTTAGGATTTTTTTTTTGTTTTTATTGTTTCCTCCATTTTGACAGTTTGTAATTTGTGTCTTTGTTTTCTCTACCTCACTTTATATTCTCTCTAGCCTCTATTTTTTCCATCCTGCGTGTTTATTACACTTTTTACAAGCCCCTCCTCAATCCCTCTATGGCTTTGATTTGTCCCTCCCAAGGGCATTTTTATTTTTATTTATTTATTTATTTATTTTTTAATGATTAAAAAAATTTTTTAATAGGGAAAAATGTCAATAGAAAAGAGAAAATATTAAAAGCTGAAACTTCAAAGTGGGTCAAAAGGGAGATCAAGTGATAAGGTACTGGATTTTAACTTAACTACATCTACCACAAATAATTTTACCATGCTGTCTATCTGATAGCAAAGCTTTCCCAAAGGATTGGGCCCTTTTAATAATATGTCCCAAGTATTGAGAAGGAGCCTCATGACCTCACTAAGGAGCATCCTGCCTGTTCATCTTCTGAGTCAGATGTGTCCATTTCTTGGCAGTTCCCGGTATTTTCCACAGTCTTCACCAAATGCAAATGCTTCAATTCTTCTTTGATGTTTCTTATTCATGATCCAGTTTTCCCATGCACACGAGGTTTTTGAAAATATTATGGTTTGGGTCAGCAGCACCGTGGTCATCAAAGTGATAGCTTTGCTTTTTAACAGTTTGAAGAGGTATTTTTTTTTTTAACAATTTATTGGGGCTGATACAATTCTTTACACAGTTCATACATATACATACATCAATTGTATAAAGCACATCTGTACAGTCTTTGCCCTAATCATTTTTTTTTCTCTTTTCTTCTTTTACATTTTATTAGGGACTCCAACAACTCTTACCACAATCCATACATATACGTACATCAATTGTATAAAGCACATCCATACATTCCCTGCCCCAATCATTCTCAAGGCATTTGCTCTCCACTTAAGCCCCTTGCATCAGGTCCTCTTTTTTTCCCCTTCCTCCCCATTCCCCCCTCCCTCATATGCCCCAAGGGCATTTTTAAAAATCATTTTATCGTGGGCTCATACAACTCTTATCACAATCCAAAAATACATCAATCATATGAAGCATATTTGTACATTTATTACCTTCATCATTCTCAAAACATTTGCTCTCCACCTAAGTGCCTGGCATCAGCTCCTCATTTTCCCCCTCCTCACTCCTATCTCCCTCATGAACCCTTGATAATTTATAAATTATTAGTTTGTAGTATGTTACACTGTCCAGTGTCTCCCTTCACCCACTTTTCTGTACATCTGTTCCCCAGGGAGGAGGTTTTATGTAGATCCCTGTAATCATTTCCCCCTTTCTACCCCGCCCTCCCTCCACCCTCCCAATATTGCCACTTTCACCACTGGTCATGAAGGGATTATCCATCATGGATTCCCTGTGTTTCCAGTTCCTATTTGTACCTGTGTACGTCCTCTGTTCTAGCCAGATTTGTAAGGTAGAATTTGGATCATGATAGTGGGGCGGGGGTTGGGGGAAAGCATTTAGGCACTAGAAGAAAATTGCGTGTTTCATCGTTGCTATACTGCACCCTGACTGGCTCGTCTTTTCCCTGTGACCCTTCTGTAAAGGGATGTCCAGTTGCCTACAGATGGGCTTTGGGTCCATTCAGCACTCCCCCTCATTCAAAATGATATGATTTCTTGTTCTTTGATGCCTGATGCCTGATCCCTTCAACACCTTGTGATCACACAGGCTGGTGTGCTTCCTCCATGTGGGCTTTGTTGCTTCTGTGCTAGATGGCCACTTCTTTACCTTCAAGCCTTTAAGACCCTAGATGCTATATCTTTTGATAGCCTGGCACTATCAGCTTTCTTCACCACATTGGTTTATGCACCTGCTTTGTCTTTAGTAATTGTGTCAGGAAGGTGAGTGAGATAGTTTATTGTGCCAACCTGGCCGATAAACATAAGTGGGATTAATTGAAGGGAGGAGAGATAAGTGGCTCGGTTAGCCTCGCCTTTCTTATCTCTCACTCTTTAATCATCGGACCAGGGTGCAGCTGCCTTGCTTGTTCTGTGCCTCAGTTTAAAGGACACACTACCTGTGAGACGCCTAGCCTGTGGACTGTGTCTCTGTAAGTTGTGTGGTCCCTTTAAGACCACACAAATGAAATTTACATCTCCAGAGCTGAGAACTGACAGTTGGTGACCTGGCTGACAGTTGGTGACCTGCCTTGCTGTTTGCTGACTGTGCTGGGAGAGCCTAGCTCGCTCTCTCTACAGAGGACTACCTGACGGCCCTCAAGACTTGAAAGACTGACAGTGTATCACCACTCTCTCATGGGAGTGAGTCGCCCTGAGCCATTTGTACTGCTTTATAATTTAACTGTTCATTTCTTGTATTATATATCAATCTGTTTATAACTTAACTGTTCATTTCTTGTACTATATATCTCTTTATAAATATATATGTATATATATATATAATTATCAGCAATAGGTTTTATCTCTCTAGAGAACCCTGTCTAACACAATTGTGTCAGGAAGGTGAGCATCATGGAATGCCAGTTTAATAGAACAAAGTATTCTTGTATTGAGGGAGTACTTGAGTGGAGACCCAATGTATATCTACTACCTTAATACTAAATCTATAAATATATGCACATGAATCTATTTCTCAATCCTCGTATATAAATATATTTACATATGTACATGCCTTTATTTAGACCTCTGTAAATGCTCTTTGCCTCCTAGTTCTTTCCTCTATTTCCTTTGACTTTCTTCTTGTCCCACTATCATGCTCTGCCTTCATTTGGGTTTCAGTAATTCCTCTTGGCTACATTACCCTTGATCACAACCTACCAAACCTCTGACACCCTCCTCACCACCCATTTGGATCACTTGTTGTTCCCTTGTTCTCTTTTTCATCTTATCATTTACAAATAAATATTTTAAAATTATTTATCTGTCCACTAATTTTAATTAGGATTCACCCACATCTCTAGCCTTTGAATGTTCTCCCTATTCAGAATAGCTTCTTTCTAAATAACCTTAACTCTAAGTATTCATTCATCTAAGTAATTAGCTGCCAGCATCTGAATTTTTCATTTGTTTTCTAGTATCACTATGTGAGCACTTACATACGAAAGTACTTATTCCTTTATTGTAAATTCTATTTCTTTTCTCTCTCCTTTATCTTATACAGTGCTTTATTGTTCTGCTATAAAATTATGAGTACATTTTATACTTGCCACCCATGAATTTCATTTCAGGATTTAATATGAGACTTTGCCAAATACTTGTTTTCAAAGAGAGTCGTGAGTGTGATATAGTTGAGAGAGACTTGGGGGGATTAGGGAAGAGGGACTTACACAGAAAATTGGATAGTCACCTCTGAAGCATATTGCCTAATCTCCATCCTGAGCCTGAGTAAGAAGAGGGAAAGAAATCTGAGTGAAATAGTCAGTGGACTAGCCGGATCCTTCATCATTTTGAATGGCAATGATGCCACAGACGATAGCTGGGTAAGAGCCCAAAGAGTCCTGGCAGTGAGAAACCAACGTGGATATGTCTTACAGGAACATAGCTCCAATATTCAGCATATGATTCAGTGGAGTACATCCAATGGACCCCAGAAAATCTGTCATATGCTCCCTAAATTAAAGCCAGTCTTTGAATTATACAGAGCCATAAATGACCAAGCCAGGCTGGTTAAATGGGAGACATTTCATCTTTCCCACTTCATATCGCCTGCCAGATTTCACCATTATAAATTAAGTATAAACCCAGAAAACAGGAGGTACAAAGGACAGTAAAAGGATAGACGATGTCCTTGTCCCTAATCGAGATTTCTCCCTGATGGAGGATGAGTTAGAGGATTAAAAGACAACACCAAAAAAGACCCTCCACCACGATGGAGTCAATTCTGACACACAGTTACTCTGTGCAAAGTTTCCAAGACTTCGTAAATATGCTATTGACTCTGACTCACTTTGTAAATCATCTACTGGCCCTGCTCTCCAAACACCACCCCCAGGATTCCTCGACTTAGAGAATTGGTGGTGCTTTATCCTGTAAGGAACTCTTAGACTAGCACCTGCATGGGACTAGAAGACAACAAAAGAGTTGCAAGATCACTTACTGACGCAATGAAAAAGGCAATTCAACTGAATGTCTTTGAAGTCAATCAGAGAAAAACTTAGATCATTGATGTCTATATCTGTAGGTAAGTATTAATGCTCCAAAAATGGCCCATGCTTCAGCTACGTAGGCACACCCCAAGTGTCCTTGGTCCTGATACTGCTCCCCTAAAGATAGCCAGGTGCCACAGCATTGCCAGAGGTGCTGTGGATGATCTCTTCGTCCTCTCCCTACCAGAAGAGCATGGACCTCGCAGTGGGATTCCGGTTCAGGGTAGGTTAGTTTCGGTAGCGCCCCCTATTCCAACTCTAGAAGGATTTCCCAGAGCAATCCCTCTCAGACGAAACGTTCCCATCCAGCCTCACTAGAAGCAAAGCTACTCCCTATCCCATTCCTTAGGAACCCTTCCTCCCCACCCCACCCCAATGCAAATCAAATGATTTCTCTCACTTGGTTCTCCATCTGTCCTTGGCTCTCTGGGGACCTGTGTACGGAGGGTCTCTTCTTCTCTTGGGGTTGAATCCAGACAGTATGCTACACAGTTCATACTGCTGCAGATGCTGATTAATACAGATGGATACCAGGTAGACAAATTAATTTCTATTAAGCTACGAGGTCTATAATTTTAAGTTAGAGATAGCTCATTCTTTTAAAAAGTTGAACAAAGAACATTCTGTGTCCAACCAGATATGTCTGTAATCCTAGATTAATAATATGAACAAATGGACAGAGATCTGAGTCCAATATTCAGCATTGTCCTTGAACAGTAATGGGGACAGATGCTCTTCTTTGCCTGCTTTGACTGGAGCTTTTAAATCAACTGTGAACAAGCCTTAGTAGCCAGAGTGTCGTGGTTTCTGCAAAACTCAGTTTTGTTAACCTTGCACTGTAGAACCTGAATAATGCACCCCCTGATGCTCAGGCTCCATGACGTCATCACCACGTCCATATCCCCGAAGATCAGATTGTACAGTCTGCCTTTGTTTCTGATCTAACAGCCAAATTCATGTTCTTTCATATAGATTAATTTCACCAACAACTTTAAACTTATCAAAGGAAATTATAAGAATACTTAAATATTTAAGACCCCAGATTGCGCCATTGTAATTTGTGTTTCCATTCACTATATTGATTTTGTGAATTTTTGTTTTTTACAAAGCAGTAGCCCAAAGAGGGTGAATCATACGTTTCATAAGGCATTGTGTGGACAGAACATGCTTAAGGGTGCCGACAGTGTCTGCCAGAGAACAAGGGAGGCATCTGAGACCTTTAAAAAAAAAGTGGTCAGAAAGCAACACGTTATCTTCATTGTGTCCAAACTAGAGTAGATTTGCATCGTACCCACTCCAGAGTTAGAGGTGCCACTCTAAGGGAGCAGGACTCACAAACCTGAAGCCTTCTTGTATTCTTCTCAGTTTACTCGTTTCCCTCCATCAACCTTGAAGGCAGATAGGTCCAAAATAAAGTATGGAGACGGATCACATACATGGAAAAGAGGTCTGTCTCGACGTGGCCCATGCAGGGGCGGGTGCAAAGAACAAAAGGAACAAATGAACAAGGGGAAGGCGTGAGTAACGCGCCCTCGTGGATCAACAGTTAAGTGTTCAGCTTCTCAGTTCACAGGGATTGGGCAATCTGCTCCTGTGAGGGTATAGCTTAGACAAGCCCGGGGGTAGGTCTACTTTGTCACACTGGTTACTCTGAGGTAACCAGAGTCCCTGGTGGCACAGATGGTTAAGCACTCAACTACTAAACAAAGCAAATGCAGAAGAAACCTGGAGATCTAGTTCCGAAAAAATCAACCCCCAAATGCTATGAATCAAGTTAATTTTGCATCATAGTGACTCCGTGCATCACTACAATGTGGAATTAACCTGATGAAAATTGAAGCAAGTTGTGTCACCTTACATGCAGGTGTTTTACCTGGCAATTCACCCGCTCCACATCAGAGGCAGAAAGAGAAATTTTTGTTTTTACTGAGCAGGTATACCAGTGAGGAGACCACAGCAGTTCAGAACAGACTGTCTTTGTGGTGTGCTGGGTGGAATCAGAATACATGGAAAATACATGCCTTTGGCTTTGGAATGTACACTTTGGGGAGTCATGTATAGCAGCTTTACATTAACTCAGGATTCAAGATAACCAAGGGAAACAGCTCTTGACCATGAGCAAACAAGCAGATGAGAAAATGCTTTAAGTCTTAGGCCTGTCTCCGGATGTCTTTGTTGACCAACTAGGTGGCAGGGCCTGGTTTTTAATTACGAATAGGTGTGTTAGTCTGGGTAGACTAGAGAAACAAATTCATAGAACTCACATGCATATACAAAAGAGCTTTATATGCAAGAACAGTTGAATATTGAGAAACATCCCAGCCCAGTCCAAATCAAGTTCATAATTCCGACATTAGCCCATATATCTGATAACAATCTATAAAGTCCTGATGCCGAATGCAGGAAGATCACAGGCCAGGTGGTGGAAGGTCTTATGGATCCAGTGGTGTTGTAAGCAAAGCAGCAAGGTCAGGGGTCTCCATGTGGCTTCTCCAGCTCCAAGGGTCTGGCTGCCATCAGCCCGTCTCCATGTGGCTTGCCAAGGAGAATGTCTCACAGGGACTATCTGCAGTCTGCCTCCAGTGAGCTATTTATCTTCTTAATGCCTCCAAGTGAGGTCATCAAGCTGTTACCTGAATGACAGGCTAAACTCCAACCCTTCACTCATATCCTCTCAAATTTACAACAGATTTTGTAACTAACCACAACAGTAAATAAGAGAAGACTCTCCGCATTATCTGGCCCTTTTAGGAGATACCTGCATCTAACCTGTCTGCTTTTCGGCAATGTAGCCACTTATAAAATTCCACAGATACTGCATTAAGAAATAACACTGTAGGCCAGTGGTTCTCAGCCTGTGGGTCACAACCCCTTTGAGGGTCAAATGACCCTTTCAGAGGGATCACCTAAGACCATCAGAGAACATGTTTCTGATGGTCTTAAGAACTGAGACATCGCTCCTTTATCCATCCATCTCCAGGCAGGTCGACAAATACTCCCGCATACGAGTACCTGGCATGAAGACTTACCTGTGCTACACCATGCTTCAAGATGAAACTTCATTTATTTGTAATTAGAAATAAATATTTCATAATACATAATTACATATTGTTTTTGTGATTAATTACTATGCTTTAATTATGTTCAATTTATAACAATGAAAACACATCCTGCATATCAGATATTTACATTATGCTTCATAAGATTAGCAAGATTACAGTGATGAAGTATCAACAAAAATAATGTTATGGTTGGGGTCACTACAACATGAGGAACTGTATTAAAGGGTCGCAGCCTGAGGAAGGTTGAGAACCACTGACTTCAGCTTACTACATTTTGTAAGGGAGATTTTTTCTGGCTACATTAAGTAAAACAATGGGTTACAATAGTAAACAAAGAATGACTTAGTATCTGGAGGAGAGGTTCATACAGTAGAATCTTCAGATATGTAGCTTCAACATCTTCTCAAAGTTAATTAGAAATGCAATTCTCATCACCCCACTCCATACATTATTAATCAAAAGCCCTGGAGATTCCGAAATCTGTATTTCAAGAAGCCCTCAAGTGATTGACTGATTCGTGGTGAAGTTTGAAAATCATTGATTTCTGATATGGGATATCAGGGTAAAGAGATGAGAATTTCCCCCTCAAATTATCCTCTTCCTCACCACTCAGTTTAGATCACTAATGTTTTTAATATTCCTACACTCCTTACCCAGCAGCTGAAACCCAGGGAGGAGCTGGTGGGTTTGAACCGCCAACTTTGTGATTATCAGTACAATACTTAACCAATGTTCCCGTAAGGCTTCCTTACCACTGAAAAGATTGGATTTTAATTCGGTTTTCTGCTTTTTGTTTTCTGTTCCTCTCCTGGTCCATGAGTGCCTATCACAGGAACGACAACTACGTCTACTTCCCAAAAGTAAGGGAGTAGGTTATACATTCTTTTTGTCACTGCTGTTGGAAGACCTCAAAGATGAGCCAAGGGAAGAAAGATCATCAACATCACAAATGATGAAATTGCCTGAGGTTCAGAAACCAGTGGGAAAAAAACCATCGAGTTAGTGTTAATGTGATAGCTAGGGAGTTGGGATATCACATGATTCCACATTTATAATTTTAAGCAAACACCTTGTCCTCAGAAATCTTTTAAGGTAATCGGCAGTGCAAAGGTAAACTAGCTCACTTTCCACCAGTCTTTTACGCAAGATAAAAGCTATAAAGTGATTCTGTGGAACAAATTATAAGTGGGGATGAGTCTTCCAGTTACCAATATGGTCCAGCACAAGGAAAAATCTAAACAGTGGTTCTCCGAGGAGACCTGCTATGTCAACTAAATCCAACAGAGAGATGAGTTCAGCAACTGGTTTTGGAGCTCCTCAAAGGCACCATCTGGATAGAAGTTCTTAAAATCAGAGGATGATCATGGGACTTATGAAGAAGACATTTTAAGAAAGTTGAAAATTGCATTGGTGAGAAAAAGACCAGGAAAATTACAGCGAGATGTTTTTTTGTTTGTTTCTATCATGACCCTGTAGCTGCTCATCCTGTGAGGGTAGAAGGAGATATCCTATGAAAATTTCATTCAGAAAATTTACCCTATCTACCCGACGGCCCTGATCTTGACTGTAGAATTATTTGTTCCCCAAACTCAACATTTATAAGGAACTCAACTTTAAGTCCCCTGAGGATGCCAGAACTATTGTTTTGACTGCATGTTAATTATAGAAAGCAGATTCTTCAGGGAAAGGTTAGAGAGATAGAATCCCTCCTTCAGAAATGTATAGACCTAGATGAAGGAATACCTTCATAGACCAAGAAATAGACTGAAAAACAAAACCTTCACATTGTGTTATTTTTGTTTAATAACAGTTTCTTTGATTTTGATTGTATCTTCGTATATGATGCACAAATTAATCCTCATCTGCCTGACAATAATAATCTCCAAATACCATTGCATATACCACATGTTAGTAATTGTTTTATACCCTTTTCTAGCATTAACTTACCTAATTCTCATCGAAACATCATTAATTAGGAACTAATATTGTCATCCCCATTTGGTAGATAAGGAAATTGAGGCACTGGAAAGTTAAATAGCTTGCCGAAAGCCACATAGCTAATAATTGAGATGGTCAGAATCTAACAGGTGGCCTTGACAGTTTGAGTCCTTAGCTACCATGCTACAATGCATCAAAGAGAAACTTTTCTAATGTGTGAGTTAATATTTTTATTCTTGCATTTTAAATCACATACCCTTAAGGATCATTTACTGACTCACTGTTGTCAAGATTTCCGCTTAGAAATCTATATGATTGTTCTCCACCTTTGGTTTCTACCTTTGTTCTTTTATTTCCTGGTCTCCTAGGAACGGGCTGTGTACCTCCTCTATCTAACTTGTGGCTGTCTTGAACAAGATCAAAAGTCAGTAGTTCAATGTACTTTGTAAATCTGAACAAAGTTTGGAATTTGGATTTTTTGTTTTTTAGGTTTGTTTTCATCTGTCACTATCATTATAATGACACAAAAGAAGCAAGGAGTTGTTTGTTTTGGGTTTTTTGTTGTTGTTAACTGTCTTCTAATCCACCAAACTCATGGTGGATCCAGGCACATCCCCTTAACGGACTACAGATCAAATGAGTGTGATCTACAGCTCAGCATCACAACAGCACCCAGCTTCCCTAACAGATAGGTAGGGACGTGAAGTATCCTTTCCCTAACAGATAGGTAGGGACGTGAAGTATCCTTTCCCTAACAGATAGGTAGGGACATGAAGTATCCTTTCCCTAACAGATAGGTAGGGACATGAAGTATCCTTTCCCTAACAGATAGGTAGGGACATGAAGTATCCTTTCCCTAACAGATAGGTAGGGACATGAAGTATCCTTTCCCTAACAGATAGGTAGGGACATGAAGTATCCTTTCCCTAACAGATAGGTAGGGACATGAAGTATCCTTTCCCTAACAGATAGGTAGGGGACATGAAGTATCCTTCCTGGGAATTGAGCCCAGACCTACCACTTGAAAGAATAGAAATCTACACTGAGCCACCACTGTCTCACAGAAATAAGGAGTAGTGGGATCATATTTGTTCAGATGCAAAGCAGCCAACTTAGTTTCAATGATCAATAATCTGCTTATAAAGAGACTGGGAGGAGATCCTCTAAGGGGAGTAGCTATTATGGGCAAATAGAAGAACCTTACAATATACTTCATACATGTAAGGGGGCTTCAAAAGTTCATGGGAAATGTAATTAAAAGATAAAATTTTTCTACAAACTTTTTGAAGTCACTTTGCGGATCATCAGTCTAGTCAGGGAGCTAGACCGGTCCTGAGAGCACTGAAATGTGTTCTTATGACCCAGCTCCAAGTCTGCATTGGAAATGATGATCCGTGGCATCAGCAAAGCATAGATCCTGAGAGAAGAGCAAAGTATGAATACTTTGGGGGGTTATTTCCTAAGCTTTGATTAAACAAAACTTAATTCTGATGAAAAATAAGTTTGGAAAAATATTTTCCATTTTGAGGAGCTCTGGTGGCCTCATGGATACGCTTTGGGCTGCTCATTGCAAAGTCAACAGTTTGAGACTACCAAGCTTTCTGTGGAAAACGGGGCTTTCTTTCTCTGTAAAGATTTATAGTCTTGGAAACTCACAGGGGCAGTTCTGCTCTATCCTGTAGTGTAGCTAGGAGTCAGAATCGACTCCATGGCAGTGCATTTCACTTGGTTTTTGGTGGTCTAGTGGTTACGCATCGGGCATAAAGGTCAGCAATACTAAATCACCTGCTGCAGGAAAAAGCAAAGGCTTTGTACCCTCATTTCTCAGGCTTTCCCTGTAGACTATTGATCTGCCTCTCAGCGTGCACCTTCTCTGCCCTGTTTTAAACACAGCTACGCAATGTAATTTAATTGCAAGTAGGACTATTCCCATTTCAAAATGCTTTTTTTTCATAAAAGTTGTCCCTATTATGTTGGATAATTTTTAGAACAATTTTCAAGATCTAAAGATAAATAAGTAACAGAAATGTGGTAGTTACATAATTTCGTGCCAACTTGTATGGTGAAGTCTAGCCTGTCTTTCAGGTGACAGCCTCATAGTGACTGCTTGTGGGAGTGGCCTTTTACAAAGGAGGCACCTGCGAGCCTCCCTACCCTATTTCTCTGCCTTCACCTTCCTGCTGATGCCCCGTGGAGACCTGCTCAATCCCTGTGCTGAGCCACAGGATCCATGGATCCCTGCAAACGTGACCCACCAGACTGTGATCTTCCTGCTTCTGCATCATTATGTGTGACTGCATGAGTCTGAGAGGGCCTTATGGACTGGTATCAGACTTATAGACTTTAGTTGAACTGGGCTGGGATGTTTTCTCGATGTATAATTCGTTCTTGATATAAAACTCAGTCTTACACATATATGAGTGTCACTCAATTTGTTTCTCTAGTCATCCCAGCCTAACCCAAAAACCTACTGGAATTTTCCATTTGTCTCAGTTGATATATGAGCTTGTTTTATAATTTTCAGATGTCCTAAATAACTTTCTGATGTTATTCATTAATTCTTGCATTTGTTTTGACATTGTCCTGAGCATCTCTAGTAAGTTTGTTCTCAAGTATTTTCTAATTATAAAGTATAAAGGTATACTTAAAAAATAATAACAGATGATTTTGAAAGTAGAGCAAGTACAGAGTAGAACAATGCCAGGCTAGCAACACAAGCAACAAGAGTACTGATCTTGAGTCTGTCACTGGTCTTAACCCTTAACACATAATACATCTATTAACTACCGACCTAGACTACATATTTTACATCATGGACATCTATATGAGTTGTTTATTTGTTTGTTTTTATGCAGGAAATGATATGACCAAGGCCAAATTTGTGAAGAATGCCTTAACAGTTTATAGGATTGGAGAAGAGAGAGCCTGGAAAACAAAGAAGCAGTTAGAATGTTTGCTGAACACTTAATCCAGGGAGGGTGGAGGGAAGGCGGAGTAGAAAGGAGAACAGATTACAAGGATCTACATATAACCTCCTCCCTGGGGGACGGACAATGGAGAAGTGAGTGAAGGGAGACGTTGGACAGTGTAAGATATGACAAAATAATAATAATTTATAAATTATCAAGGGTTTGTGGGGGAGGGTGGTATAGGGAGGGAGGGGAAAAATGAGGAGCTGATCCCAAGGGCTCAAGTAGAAAGCAATGGTTTGAGAATGATGATGGCAACAAATGTATAAATGCACTTGACACAATGGATGTGTGGATTGTGAAAGAGCCCCCAGTAAAATGATTTTTTTAAATGACTATGGGGGAAAAGTGACGATGCCTAAATCTTCCTGAGCAGGTGAGTTCATTGCAGCTTCCAGAGAAGCTCTGCAGCACATGGAGCAGTCACTCTTGCGCTCCTCCACTTCTTTAAATGATCCGAAAGGCAATGCGAGGCTCACATCTCCTGCAAAACTTCAAATCCAACCAGAATCTAACGAACTCAGTCTGAGTTAAGCAGTGTAATAAGTATGAGAATAAATGTACAATTTTAGTGTCACATCAGATTGGTTAATGTAGATGTGTAACTCTAATTTCGAGATTAAACCACTATAAAATCCATACAAAAATTTTTAAAAGTCATAATCCAAGGCACACCCTAGAGGCCTCATTTCCCACACTCAGCACACAGTCTTGGGAAGATTGATCTACCAATGTGCTGCACCCCGTCAAACATCTACTTCTTTTCATATTCCATTATCTGTGGCTGGAAGGCCATTCCACACTTTCCTTTGCAGCTCTTAACCAATTCCAGGTATGAATGAACACTAAAAACACTGTTACGTGAAATAAATCAGGCACAAAACAACAAATACAAATGTGAACTAGCCCAATTATATTTAAGAAAATAATTATAGGCAACTTTTGTAAATGAACAGTGGTGACAGTTGCATATCATAGTGAATGTAATTACTATCACTTAATTGTATACTTAAAAGTGGTTAAATGGCAAATATTTTGTTGTATTTCATGACTTCTTTTCCAAATTGTTATCATCATCACTATATTTAAAAAGAAGAAACTAGGAAGGGCATCGAAGGCCTGGTGGCATAGTGGATTACATGTTGGGCTGCGAACCACAGGGTCTGTGTTCAAAAGCACCAGCCTCCACCCCCACCCTGACAGCAAGCCCAAAGACGAGCCGGACTACTTCCATAAAGAGTGATAGCCTAGACACCGCAGGGACAATTCTACTCACTCTTACAGGGTTCCTCTGAGTCAGCGTCCACTTGATGGCAGTGAGTTTGCAGTTGTGAAGAAAGGGGGAAAAAAGAACCTCACTGCCATCTAGTCGATGCTGATTCAGAGCTTCCTTCCCCTGTGAGCTTCTGAGACTAAAACTCTTCACAGGAGAAGAAAGCCCCATCTTTCTCTTGCAGAGTGGCTGGTGGTTTTGACATGTGGCATGTGAAGCCAACCACCCAGTGTGTAACCACTACATAACCACAGAAATAAACATTGTTTTCTACATTTGATTCCGTTTGGTTGTATGAAAAATTCACTTCATTTTAATTGCTGTATCTTTTCCCTGCTAACTGGTAAAACTTCTGAAGGCGATGCCATTCTTCGAAATCTCTACAGAGTTATTCTCTGAACTTCAATTTATACCCTGTCAAGATGGCAGTTTGTCATCTTCAAGGGATTCAAATTGTGTTCCTTTTAAGTGTTCTTTGAGTTTGTGGAACAAAAAGAAATTTGAAGGGGTAAGAAAAAGGCTGTTGGTGTGTGAAGTTTTCCAGTTGAACCAATTCGCAGAACTCAGGTCTGAGAGAGTATAGTAGGTTGAATCGTGACACTCTCATACTCTCTGTCTCTGTCTCTGTCTCAGTCTCTGTGTGTGTGTGTGTCTGTCTGTGTGTGTGTGTGTATGTGTACCTTAAAAAAAAGTGGGAAGAAAGCTCCGCTGGGCAAAGCTTTTGTAGTACAGATTTTTCCCACTAGGCAAGCATTGAACAACTGGCTCTGAGTTAGTGCACCCAATGGCATCAGCAGGGAAGGTTATCTCTGGTCATAGTGAATAATTTCTTAAAATCAGTTTTACTTGAACCTCATGTTTTTGTGATGTCTGATTGAAGAGAACAGTATGCAGCTGTGACATTTTGTTTCCTGCTCAAGAAAAATGCCACAGAAACTGTTATAATGTTAAACACAGCTTACAAGGACAGCATTATAGTTAAATCTCACGTGTAAAAGTGATTTTCTCATTTCAAAAAAGGTGAAATGTCAACTGATGACTAACCTCATTCTGGACATGCATCAACTTCCTGAATGTATGAAAATGTTGACTTGTAGTGCACTAGGAGTTCGTTCCACCAGGCCAGACTGTTAATCAAGCTTTCTATTTAGAAGTTCTTCAAAGATTATGTAACAGTGTGTGACCAAAAAGCCTGGTTTATGGCAGGTGGGGGACTTGTTTAGCCACCACAATGTACCAGTTCACGCATTCATCTCAGTGCGCCAGGTTTTTGGCAAAAAACAGCATGCTCCTCTTGCCCCTGCACACCTTACTCACCTGACCTCACTCTGTGAGACTTCTTTTTGTTTACAAAAATGAAGAGGATCATGAAAGGACAGCAATTTGATGATATAGAAAAGGTGTGAAGAAAAAAAATGAGGGTGATGCTGTCAGCCATCCAACAGATGAGTTTGTTAAATGTTTCCAAGAAAGGAATCGCAGATTTGATCAGCACCTATAAATGTGACCATACTTGGGGAAAGAGATGGTGAATCTTTGCAAATGTCATTAAATTAAAGATACTAAAAGTAGACCATCTTGTATTTAGATTGGAGCCTGTAATAGATCATTTTGTCAGATTGCAGATATATAAAAGTATAGGGATGATATCCAAATTCTCAATCAAGTCTCAGCCTGATGGTGCCTCCTTGTAAACGTGGCCTTCTCATAAGGCATGCCCTGGGGAACCCCCTCCCTCTGCTTTCATTCTCCTGCTTGCTGGCCAACTTGAGAGCTGCTGAAGCCCTGCCATGTTACCACTGACCTTGGATCCACATGAGCTTGCCCCCCACAGCCTGTGATCTTCCTGCATTCTGCATTCTTGCATGTGGCCCCATGAGTCTTACGAGGGACTTATAGACTAGTGTAGGACTTGTGGACTTGAGTTGCAATGGGCTGAAGTTGTAAGATCTCTCCTTCTGGGCTAGAGTTACACCTCCGTCCTTGGCGCTACACGAGAAAGAATTCATGCCGAAGCCTGGCTCGTGATCCAAGTGAATTTAATGAGATTTAAAAGAAGTTTCAGGCTTTACGCAGCACCCATAAGATTCCTTTCGACCATGCAGCCTGGCAGAGACTGCTCGGGGTCACGCAAAGATCTCTCTCCCAAGTTTTCCTCCAAAAGGACTATCTCAAGTTCCTTCCCCAGTTCCTCTCTCTCTCTCCCCCTGGCTCCTGCCTTTTCAAGGATTCCAGGGCGAGGCATGGTGGACGACCCCAGATTGACCTCACTGGCTGGATTGAATTCACCTGGCCCAGGTGGGCTGATCCAAGTTAACGCCCACCAGCCCACCATGCCCACCAAGGGGAAAACCTAGGCCTTTGTTCTATGCTTGGCTCTCCTGGGCATGCGTCAATGGACATCCCATCCCTGCCTATCTGCCTAACAAAGTGTCTTGATATAAATTACTTCTTGATATAAAGTTCTTTCACCACCTGATAATAGCAATGGATGTGGAAAAAAAGCATTCAAAAACATCAAACACAGATTCCTGTTTAAGAAACTCAAGAATATAGGAAGGGAAGGAAAATTCCTCAATATAGTACAAGATAATATATAAAAAACCAACAGCCATTGTGGTGGTCAATGGAGAAAACATGAAAACAATCCCACTGAAAAAGGGGACCAGACAAGGATGCCCCTTGTACCCACTTTTATTTGACATTGTACTAAAAGTCCTAGCTAAAATAAGGCAAAGAAAAAAACATAAAAGGTATTCATCTCCAAAAGGAAGAGGTGAAACTATCGTTATTCGCAGATGATATGATTTTATATATGGAAAATCCCAAAGCTCCACAAAGAGAGTGCTGGAAATGATAGAGGAATATGGCAGAGTGGCAGGATACAAGATCAACAACCAAAAGTCTATCAGACTGCTATACAAATCTGAGAAGATCATAGAAGAGGCGATCAGAAAAGTAGTACCCTTCACAATAGCTAAGCACAAATTGAAATATCTAGGGATATAGCTGACTAAAAATAAAAAACCCAAAAGATTTGTATAAGGAAAACTACAGAATGCTATTACAAGAAACCAAGAGTGACCTCAACAAATAAAATAATATCCCATGCTCATGGATTAGAAAACTCAATATAGTAAAGATGTCAATTCTTCCCAAGGCACTATATAAGTTCAATGCTATCTGTATACACATACCATCATCTTTCTTCAAAGAATTGGAAAAACTGACCACCAATTTCATATGGAGAGGGAAGAAGCCCAGAATTAGCAGAGAACTCCTCAAGAAGAAGGACACAGTGGAAGGGCTTGCCTTACCTGACTTTAGCACATATTATACAGCCACAATTATCAAATCTGCATGGTATTGGTACAATGACAGATACACAGACCAATGATAAAGAACTGAAAACCCAGAAATAAAATTATCAGCATACAGACATGTGATCTTTGATAAGGGCCCCCAAAACAAAAATAGGAAGCAGATGCGCTCTTCAACAAGTGGTACTGGAAAAAAATTGATGTCTACCTGCAGGAAAATGAAGCAAGACCCTTACCTCATTCCATTCACAAGAATAAACTCAAGGTTGATCACAGACCTCTAGGTATAACCCTAAACTATTGGAGTCATCAGTGAGGGAATTGGTACAAACTTGAGAACTTGGGCACAGGGAATACATAGGCTATCGGAAATAGAGACGGACTCAAACACAGAAGATGCACAAATTACAAGTGCAATACGCTGAAGATAAAATACCTGTGTACATTGAGAGATTTTGCGAAGAGAGAAATAAGAGAGCTCATAGACAGGGAAAACATCTTTAGCAATGACACATCAGAAAAAGATTTTATTACTAAAATCTAGAGTGCTCTGCTACCTTCCAAAAAGAAAAAAAAAACTAATTGCCCATTGAGGATGTGGACAAAGGACCTGAACAGAATTTTCACAATGGTAGAAATCCGAATGGCCAATAAACATTTGAGAAAATGTTCCCAATTCATTAATCATAAGAGAAATGCAAATTATAACAACTATGAGATACCACCTAACACCCTCAAAGATAACTCAAATAAAAAAAATCAGAAAGTAACAAGTGTTGGAGGGGCTTCAGTGAGATAGGAACACTCACCCACTGCTGGTGAACCTGTAGGTATGTACAGCCATTAGGGAAATTGATTTGGTGATATCTAAAACAGATGGCAATTGAACTACCTTATGACCCAGCAATCCCCCTACTGGGCATATACCCAGAAGAGGCAAGAAACAAACCACGGCCAGACATCTGTGCTCCAATGTTCATCACGGCACAGTTCACAATCAAGGAGTTGGAAACAACCCAAATGTCCATCAACAGATGAATGGAATAAAAACCTGTGGTACACACATAAAATGGAGTACTAGGTATCGCTAAAAAACAGTGATGAACGCATGAAGCACATCGCCACATGGGGAGAATTGCAGGAAATTATGCTAAGCAAAGCAAACCAAGCACAAAAGAACAAGTGCAACATGAGTCCGCTGGGGTAAACTTAAAAATGCAAAAGGGGCATAGGGGGAAAGCTACTATATACATACATTGCTGATAACATTTCACAGTTATCACTATATCTTAATATATACATTTAATTAAATGTTATGAAAACGTCACGCTTGGCATTACAGAGTTAAAGAAAGGTCACAAGGAAGAGACGAGCCCGTCAGGGTGCAGTACAGCAACGATGAAAGATACAACTTTCCTCTAGCTCTTTAATGTTTTCTCTCTCCTCTCCCACTATCATGGTCTCAATTCTACCTAAGAAATCCAGCTAGATCAGAGCATGTACACTGGTACAGATAAGAACTGGAAACACCGGGAATCCAAGACAGATAAACCCCTCAGGACCAATAATGAGAGTAGCAATACCAGGAGGGTAGGGAAAGGTGAGGTCAGAAAGGGGGGACCGATCACAATGATCTACATATAACCCCCTCCCAGGGGGATGGACAACAGAAAAGTGGGTGAAGGGAGACAGTGGATGATGTAAGATATAAGAAAATAATAATAATTTTTAGTTTATCAAGGGTTTGTGATGTAGGGAGAGGAATATATGAGGCACTGATACCAAGGGCTCAAGTAGAAAGAAAATCTTTTGGAAATGATAATGGCAACAAATGTAGAAAAGTGCTTGACACAATGGATGGATGGATTGTGATAAGAGCTGGAAGAGATGTGATAAAAAATAAGATAAAATAAGAACTGGAAGAGATAAAATGATAAAAAAGCTCTTTCACATATATATATGAAAGTCTCTGGAATTGTTGCACTAGCCAACCCAGTCTAACACTGGGTCTAGCTACAATGATGGATCTCAACACAGAGGGGACGTTACGCCACAAAGAGGCAGAGAGGAAAGTCATGGGGTGATGGTTTTAGATACTGATGTGATGCAGCTATGGGCCAAGGAAGAAAGATTGCCAGCAGGCACATGAAGCCTGGAGAGATGAATGGAAAGGATTCTTCCTCAGAGCCGCCAGAAGGAGCCAGTCCCTTCAACACCTGGGTTTTTGACTTCTAGCCTCTAGGACTGTGGGAGACAATTTTCTGGCGTTTGAAGCCACTCAATGTGTGCTAAATTTGTTAGTGCAGGTCTAGAGAACTAAGGAGGAATTGTTTCAGGGTAAGATTTACAAAAACATCATGAAATTAAAGAAACTGGAGGAGCCTGTGGTTTAAGAAATGTTTGACAGCTCATGGTACAAGCATCAGAGTGATAGTATTAGCTGAGCGCTGGTAATCATATGTAGTCAGATGCTTGTCTGGCCAAATTAGCACCAGTCTCAGAAACCACAACAATAACGCTTTCCATCAATTGCTTTCAAAATCTCATGGAAATGAAATCATGATGATTGTGAAGGTAATCACATTTTTCCCCCTGGACTTTATAACCCAACATTGGTGGGTGTCTTTATTTGAGCAGATAGGTAATATCATTTTATTACTGATGTATGAATGAAAGTAAAATACATGGCTACTGATGGAGGCTACAATTCTGCCACTGCAAAATGAGCTCCCCTGGCTGAGAATCATCTGCACATTCCCTGTTGGAGACAAAGGAAATGAACATTTAAAGACAATTTTAAAGTTTATTTTAATACTATGCAGAAGTAAATGATTATATCTGACTCTGGGTTTCTGTGAGAAAGTCCAATATTTTGTTCTAACATTTTCCCATCAAACATAGTAAAAAAAGTTGGGTTGATGTGTTCTGCAATCTGACATTTAAGGTTATGTTTTTAAATTTTTCATGTTTCTCATGTTTCTGATTCATGATATTGTGCAACGAAAGCATCTCTATTTCACTTAGTATTCTGTTGAATCTGCAGAGATCTTGCTACTTTAAATGTATATGCACCGTTCTACCAGCATAAAAATCAGCCATTAAATTGGAATGATGAAGTAGTTATTTCTGGGTGTGAAAGAGATTAACCAGGCTTACTTCCTCCCGCAGAGACTACCTAGCTGACATGCTGCACGTTGACAACCAAATAAGAGATTGACAGATGCAAAGAACGCTCATGTCCTGTCAGACATCCATTGGATTTTTCCAAATATAGTAAACGATCTTTGGCGTTTTAAGATGCAGTGCAGTAATGCTACCAATCCATTAATTACTAAAGGCACAAAGGAAGGTCCTTAACCATGATGTGGATGGATAGCTATTTAGGAAACTAAGGGCTAGAAAGAGAGCTATTTAGTATTAATGAGGTTATAGAGTAACTTGATTCATTATGGCAAGTAGCTGAAATTGAATGGAACAAAGTTCATTACTAGATCTGATTTCCAGAGTGAGAAACAGTGAAGATGTTGTGTACAAAAATACCTCCCTCACAGCGTCACTTGTATTTATTTCCTTAAGATTTCTTATCAGTAAACGTTATCCTCTTCCTAAATGCTTTTCTTAAGGCAGTATACAGATATTTGAAAAGAAATCATTTATGAGCTACACAATGAAACAGAAAACTATATTTATTTTAATAATTCCTGTAATACAATTGTGAAAATGGTGTGAAAAGGGTTGGGGAAAGTAGAAAATCACCATTAACATCAGCCAAAGAATATGACTATGATGTAGATCTCAGATAAGCCTCTATCCTCCGACCCGATTGCCAATTCTGACATGACCTCTGTCTCTCACGGCGCTCTGCTTCTCTGCTGTATTCCAGCATTCGTGAAAGTGGCCACTGAGCACTCCCAGACAGCATTTTGGTTTATTAGGGAGGTAACAAGTTACAATTCCTGATCAGGAAAGCTCCCGATACAATTCTTCAATCAGGACAGCCTTTTCTCAGCCACGGCTCCAGAGACACCACTCTCTGCTCCTGCGCCCTCAGCCTGGCCCCTAACCTGCTCTGGCAAGTGGTACCAACTCTTGAACTGTGTCAACAACAGCTCAGAGGTACCCCACTTCTCCAACCCGCCTCTTGCCAAAGGCATTCCGATATCTCACTCTGTGGGCTGGGAAGTCCACCGCACCATTTCCTTGCAGTCACTTGGCTCTGCGTCTGCTGCTGCTATTTCTGTCACTGGTCCTCACTGCTGCTCCTTGTCTCCCGTGTCATAGGTGTCTATCTCCTGGCTCCAGGAAGTTCAGCATAGAAAGGTCAGCTCCAAAGGATGCACTAACTCTTCCTTCTTGATTATAGTACGATCCTTCTTTCTAACTCTGGGGTGGCTCATTTTTATCCTGCACTGTAGGCCCTGCAGGCTGGCATAAGTTACCAACCCCCATATTACCATATCATGCACCTATTTGCATGGTCCGACCCCTAGAAGTCATCTTATCAACAAGCTATCCAACCCTTTTGGTGTACCACAGACACCTCATAATTGCATAATCATGCTCAGTCATTTAGTACGATTAATAAAGAATATAGCTGGAAGGGCCGTGTTAAGTAATTCACTGAACTGCAACCATCTTACTTCTTTAAAAAAACAAAAAACTGACCTTACCTTAAAATTCTTTCAATGACAAGATGCAAAAATCTCATCAAGCTCGTTGCTGTTTACTTTCCACGACCAATATCATTAAAATGAAATGCCGAGAATTCAATTCATGTAAATTTTTTTCAGTTAAATTATTTATAATAGGAAATTCACCTTTCTGAAGTGAAATAAATGCAAATTTATGTTGGTATATGGCTAGAGTGGTAAAAAGTCTTCAAGGAAATGTAAAATGTAATTGGAAAATATAGGAATGATGTTTGGGTGATGCAACAAACCAATCAGCATAAATTGTCTCGCTTCCAAAATGATCACTAATATTGATTCTGTATTGTCCATAAGAGTCATATTTTTCTATTTAAGACACATACTCTAAAGGAAATTAAGATCAGCAAGAACCATGGGCTCAAGCTAATCTGAATAATGTGGACATTACAACTTTACTACGTCCCCACCCCTCAGGAGAGATCTTTAATGACATACTGAACACGGAAGACACGTTATTTAGCTTCCCTAACTGGCAATCTTGTGACTTTGGCTGTTATGTTAACACTCTGAATATCATCCCCCTCATCTTTACTAAAACAAAAATTTCAAATTCACAGCCATCAAGGTGACTGTGACTCATTGAGACCCTGCATCTTTAATTAGTCAGAGTTTACATAGACCACATATTAAGTATAAGGCCTGAGACTATCGTAAGCCTTTTAAAAGTATCAGGTGAAAGAGTGTATTGAGAATTCTTGGTACATTAAAAGTATTACAGGGTGGCCTTGCTTTCCTATAAACATGAATTCAAGATCGCCTACGGAGAATTCATATCGATTCAAATGCAAAGGCTACTCAAGCCGGGCTGCTGTGACTGCTCCTAGTCAGTGGATTTCTCAGAAGCATGGAACCGACTAACATTTCTGAGTTCCTCCTACCTAGGCCTTTATATGTTGTGGGTGTGCGCCATGGAGAAGTTCTGGCTCACTGCAGCTCCGTGGGTAAAGTCCTGTGACATCTTCACAGCTGCTGCTGCGTTTGAGTCCACTTTTACAGCCGTCTTCCAGAGGTCCTTCCTGTTTCTTCTGATGCTCTTCTTCAATGAGCAGGGTGCCCTTTTCCAGGGGTGGGTCCCTCCTGAGGACATGTCTGAAGAATATAAGGGAAGTTTTTGTTTGTTCTGGAATTCCATAGTCTGTTAAACATTGTTCGAAAACACCACAATTCAAAGCTGTCAGCCCTGCGCCAGCCCTGGTTCCTCATGGTCCCACTTTCCCAGGCGTACGAGGGGACTGAACAAATCCCAGCGTGAGTCAGGTGCACCTTAGTTCGCAAAGCAACATCCTTGCTCTTTGATACATTGTATGGGCTGACTTAATCCTCTAAATAATTCATAGAAATACATTTTGATAGCCACATTTTATAAATGAGACATGAGATTGCGCGGCTTGAGGAGTCCGGAACAGTTGAGTGTCCTTTGGCAGTTTCTGTCCTCCCGGAGCCTCATTCTGCACATACAAAACAAGTAGCTATCTAATCGACAGCTGGAGAAGCAAAGAGAAGTGAGGTCACACTCAGGAATCAAGCGCAGGAAGGCACTCGATAAACAACAGCTTGGGCGAAGTGAAGCAGCGAAAAGATACAACTTTTTCATGGTTCCTTCAACGCGTTCAGAGATTTAGAACAATTGGTGCTGTCAGTCGCACAGTAGAACGTACATGTAGAATTAAAAAAGGTTTTGTTCTTAAACAGGATGAGCATGCAGAAAAAAAGTGTCTGAGGGGAGAAAATAGATGTGAAATATGTCTTTCAATAACAGTCTGATTGTTTTCCTAACAGATTCTACCAGTGCATTCAACATAAGATGAGCATGTGTCCTTGGGTCTTCTGCTTGTTTGTCTTTATTGTTTTCAATGGTCCTCATAGAATAATTTTCAAATGTGTAAAAACCCCATTAAATGTAAAACACTGAATTCTTTATTAGAAAGTCATGGAAACCATATCATTAGCTTTACTTGCTATTTAGAAATTGAGTAAGGAAGCAATTTTAAATATCTAGAAAACCAAATTCATGACCTCAGAAAAGGCAATAATTGTGTAAATTAAAATGCTTTCCCCCACTCCAGTCGGTACCTTAATCTTCGGGTGTAACTGCTGTTTGCAATATGAGTAACCTGAAGGAAGAATCACACATCATTTTACCTTAGTGCCAGCAAACTCTCTCCAGTTGGCAGCTATTAATTTCTAGTCAAATTATCCTGGAATAGGGTCACAGAGAACTGATGGTTTTATTTTACATTCTAGGCAGTGCTGTGTCCCCACTGAAAGCAGTACTTTGTAAAGAAACTGCAGCCAAACATGCTGCGTGTCCTCTCGGGAAATCGTAGCCAGCTCATTTCCTGTACGGACCCCTCGCCTGCTCTCACTTCCCCCGAACGACAGTAAAATCATCACCGCTTTGTTTAGATATTTGTGGCAAGGAGTGAAATGTTGTATTCTTATTGTTTTGAATCACTGTGACCTCGGGTACAAAAGAAGAATGTCATCGCCAGGCCTGTGCCATCTCCACCATCATCGCTAGCTTTGAGTCAATTGGGGCAGCCACTGTGCCCGTCTATCTTGTTGAAGGTCTCCCTTTATTCAGTGACCTTCTACTTAGCATGGCATCAAGGAAGTGGTCCCTCCTACTGTCATACTCATAGGACCTGGGAAGAATTCTCGCTGAAAGTGCAACCAGAATGCTCCTGCCGAGCATACTCTGCGCTTCTTTCAGGACAGGGGTAGTCCTTATTTTGGTATGCAATATTCATTGCCAACACCAGAGTTCCTTATTTCCCTCACTCGTGGTTCCACATTCATGAGTATTTTATGCAATTGACAGTACCCTGGGTCGAGTCAGGTGGCCCTTAATCCTCAAAAAGGCATCTTGGCTCCTTATCGCTTTCAAAGGCCTTTTGCAATTGATTAACTCAATGCAATATGTTGTTTGCGTTCTTGACTGGTTCCCAATAAAATGAAATCCTTCACAGCTTCAATAGTTTCTTCATTTAGCATGTATCATGATGTTTATTGGTCCAGTTGCGAGAGCATGGGCTTTCTTTATGTTGAGGTACATCTCTTACTGAAGACTGCAGTCTTTGAGCTTCATCAAGGTGCTTGAAATCCTTTCTGCTTCAGCATGTAATGTGGCATCACCTGCGTATTTCAGATTATTAATTAGTTTCCTTCCAGTCCTGATATGGCCTTCTTCTTATAGCTCAATTTCTGAAATAATTTGCTCAGTTTATAGATAGAATAATTACAGTGAAATTACGCAACCCTGACCCACACCTCTCTTAATTGCAACCATACAGTGTCATCTTGTCCCATTGGTCTGTGTCCAGGGCATACATGAGTGAGAGGTCAACATTGAGACACTGACGGAGATAGGATTGGGACAAAGAATGTGAGGTTAAGAGCGGCTTTATTAGGGCAGGGAAAGAGCTGCCGGGCTGGAAGGGAGAGCAGAGAAAGGGACAGGAGCATCTTGAGCTCCTGGGAGGTTCCAAGACCCAACGAGTTGGTTCAGGGAAATCACAGCTTGTCGGTGAGGCCGTGGGAGATATACATGCAGGGCTCGAGATAGGGAGGTAGACGTTGACAAAAAGAAGAGAGATTTTTTTCCTTGCAGCTGCAGGTCCTTGAGTCAAGATGCGATCCATGGGAAGTGCCTTTATTGTTTACCGACCCACCTACTCCCTGGAGTGTTGGGACAGGGGCTGCACAACCTTGGTGGAGAGACAAGCTCCTTGGAATGTTGGGGCAGAAGATGCATACTTCAATAGGTCATTTATCCTCCTGAGAGGCTGGCAATGGGGGCCTTGAATTTCTATCCTCCTGAGGAGCTGGAGGCAGCTGCCTAATCTGGACCCGGCCCAAACAATGAGCACAATTAAGTGTCTGGAATTCCTACCTTTCACAATGTTATGCATAATTCGTTATAATCCACAGTCAAATGCCTTTGCAAATGCCTTCACTGGTATTAAAATACAGGTAAGCATCTTTCTGGGATTCTCTTCTATCATGACATGATAACGATATCCCTAGCATTTCTGGCAGTATCTCCTTGTTGTATTTACTACAATCGTTTTCAATTATTTTCAGCAAAATTTTACTTGTGTGTGGTATTAATGATACTGCTTGATAATTTCAACTACACAATTAAGGATCTCTTCCAGTTCCTCGGCCAGGTTGCTGTCATTGAAATGTCTTGGCAAATAATGCAGTGTTGCATCATTCAAAAAACATCTCAATTGATATTCTGTCAATTTCTGGAAAAGCTTGCTGCTCGCCATTGCTTGGGCTTCGTCCTTCAATACCATCAGTTCATGATCATATGCTACCTCCTAAAATGGCTGACTGTATGATAAATCATTTTGGTACCATCTTTGGATTTCTCTCTTCTTTTTATGCTTTCTATATCACTCAATGTTTTGTCCACAGAATCCTTAAAAATT
Source organism: Tenrec ecaudatus (assembly GCF_050624435.1). Lineage (NCBI taxonomy): Eukaryota > Metazoa > Chordata > Mammalia > Afrosoricida > Tenrecidae > Tenrec > Tenrec ecaudatus. The sequence goes on from NW_027459455.1 coordinate 1,849,854, forward strand.
GCAAGATGAGCCAGTCAGTTTTCAGGGTAGCAATGATGAAACATACAACTTTCCTCTACTTCTTAAATTTCTTCCTCCACCCATTATCATGATCCCAATTCTACCGTATAAATCTGGCTAGACCATAGGATGTACACTGGTACTGGAAACATAGGGAATCCAGGACAGATGATCCTTTCTGGACCAGTGGTGAGGGTGGCGATACCTGGAGGGTGGAGGGAAGGTTGGGTAGAATGGAGGAGCTGATTACAAGGATCTACATATAACCTCCTCCCTGAAGGACGGACAACAGAAAAGTGGGTGAAGGGGGACATCGGACAGTGTAAGATATGACAAAATAATAGTAATTTATAAATTATCAAGTGTTCATGAGGGAGGGGGGAGTAGGGAAGGAGGGGAGAAAATGACGAGCTGATATTAAGGGCTCAAGTAGAAAGCAAATGCTTTGAGAATGATGATGGCAAAAAATGGACAAATGTGCTTGACACAATGGATGGATGTATGGATTGTGATAAGAGTTATATGAGTCCCTAATAAAATGATTTTTTTAATTGCAACTGAAGGCTTGAATTTTTTTCTTCTTCAATTCTTTTCAGATATGTCAAGTGTGGTGTGTTCTTCTCATCTAGCTTTCCAACACTAAGTCTTTGTTCATTTTATAATACTTTTCCTTATCAGCCACCATTTGAAATCTTCTGTTTAGCTCTTTTGGTATCAGCTGGTATCAGCTCTTTTGCTTCATCATTTCTTACATTTGCTTTAGCTCTTCTATGTTTAAGAGTTCTTCTGACATTCATTTTAGCCCTTTCTTTTTAATGAAATTTTTAATTTCCTCGTGTGCAATGTCCTTGATGCCATCTGAAAATTCTTATTGCTTTTTTCACTAGTGTTCAATTAGTATCAAATCTATGCTTGAGATAGTCTCTCATTTCAGGTGGGAGCTACTCAAAGTTGTACTTTGGCTCTCATGACTTGTTTTAATTTTCTTCAGCTTTGACTCAAATTTCCATAGGAAAGTGGGTGGTCCTATCTGCCTGATGGCATTGATTTTTCCATTGTCTCTTTCCTCAGAGGAAGTCAGTTTGATTCCTGTGCGTTTCATGCAACGAGGGCCCTTTGTGTAGTTGTCAGTGTTATTAAAAAGGTCATTTTCCAATGAATAAATTATTGATTTTGTAAAAGTCTATTATATGATTTTTTGCATCAGTTCTACCATGAAATTAATATTTTCCTACTTCTAATCATTCTGTGTTTCCAGATTTTGCATTCTAATCACCAGTAAAGATCAATGCATCGCCATTGCATATTTGCCCAATTTTAAATTGTGCAAATTGTTAAACATTTTAAATTTCTTCATCTTTGGCCTTAGTAGTTGGTTTATAATTTTTATAACTGTCATAATAACTCATCTTTCTTGTAGATGAAGGAATATTATCCTAACACTGACAGCATTGTACTTCAGGATAAATTCTGAAATGTTCTTTCTGACAGTGCATGGTTGCCATCCCTCTTCAATTCGTCATGTTTGCATAGTAGTCAGCTAAAAGGGACTGGCATATGACAATTTGAATCAGACAATCACCTGACCTACTGTGCATCCAAGTGTATCTTTCATGTTTTACTATTTCCGATTTTTCTAGATTCATAGTTTGTCCCTTCCACACTCTAATCACTAATGAAAGTTTGCAAATTTTTCTTCTCATCAGCAAATGTAGGTCCTGAAAGCTTGACGGCATCTATGTTTTTGTTGTTGACTCTACTTTGAAGAGGCAGTTCTTCTTTCCTATTTGGAGTGCCTTCCAACCAAAAGGACTCTTCTTTCAGCACAGTGTAAGCTATGTCAGACTGTGATTCAGAAGGTTTTCACTGGGCTAGTTTTCAGAAGTGAAGCTTCTTCCCAGTTTTGCTTAGTGTGGAAGCTCCACTGCAACCTGTCCACTATGGGCATTTGCTGGCAGGTGAAATATCAGTGGCCTGGCATCCAGGATCATAGTAACATGCAAGTCATGTTATAAGACACAAACTGACAGACAAAGGCTGGGAGTGAGATGTATAAAAAATTGAACTTAGCTAAAATTACATGTCTGGTTATATGTCTGCACCAGGAACTTAGGCTGTAACTCTTTTTCTTCGCTCTTCAGTCCGCCGTGTGCTATCGTCTGGGCGCTGTAGCATATGGAGATGCATAAGGAGCTCTGACTATACAGTGACAACAGTGCTGTGCTCCCCAACAAAAGGTCAGTGGTGGGAAGCCAGGAATTACTAAAGAGTTTTGTTAGCGAAAGGCATTTTTTCCTCAGTTCCAGATAGTTGATCCTTGTAATATGGGATATATCATGGTTGAATTAATAACGTTAGTCAACTAATAGGCAATTCTTTCACTTGACTCACAGAAAATTTAGCCAAATTCCGTTTTATCCTGTGGCCTGTGTATAATGCCAAGCAATTCTTTTTAGATTTTGCAAAAATTGTGGTGCTCATTCATGTGCACAAATTAGATTAAGTATAAGAAGCTTGTTGGAATTTAATAGCTGCAGGATGAATTTAAAGAGCACCACAGTATAACGGAAACAGCATGATGTTTGCATTCTGAAGACCTAGTATCCATGTGGCCATGAAGCAAAGTGTGTTGCTTTGTCCTGCGTTTGGATCCTGGAGCCACCAGCAGCCTGCCTTCTGGCTTGTGCCAGCCTTGGATTTATTCACTTTTGCCAGTCACAAACCTGACCTGCTGACCTTGAATCTGTCTGAATCTGCAGCCTGTGGTGCTCCTGCTGATGCTTGGTTTATCAGCTGTTGAAGCTATGTGAGTTAGGAGAAGCCTCCAACTTAACATCTGACTTGAAACTAACTTGGGCTTACCCATTTCTGCGGCTAAGTGAACCATGTGCCTGATGTAAAGTTATGCCTACATACACATGCAGAAACATCTCTAGTTTGCTTCTCTAGAGAACGTCACCTGACACATGGACTACAAAGCACCAACATATCATGATAATTTTAGCAACTTTATTGAGACATAATTTGAATACTAGTCTAAAAGTATGTATTTCCATGGTTTTTAGTATATTGACAGTTTTGAGCAACAATCTCCATAATCTAAATTTAGAACATCCTCAACTCCCTAAAAAGTAGCCCACACCAATTAGCAGTTACTCTCAATGTCCCCTACTTTTCCCACTTCCATTTGCAAACACAACCTAATTAATTTTTATTGCTATTGATTCAGCTATTCTGGATATTTTGTATAAACATAATTAGATAATATGTAGTCTTTGGGATTGCTTTCTTTCCATTAGGATAATGCTTTGAAAAATCATCCATACTCTATTTTATGTCAATGTTTAATTTCTTTTAATTGTCGAAAGAAACTTCACTGTATGGCTTACCATTACGTACATAGACTCTCAATTCAAGAACCCACCCAGTATAATATTGCTAATCATGCATTTTTTTGACCAAGTTTATTTTAGCACTCAGTGACCCTGGCTGAATGGTACAGACCACCTGGATTTTAGATTTTGTCTTTCAAGGTGGACAGCACTTTTCATAATCCACATCAGAATTATGTGATTTGAAAACCCCACTATGGGACAGGACTTTACCTTAAACATAACTCTTGCAAAGAAAGGAACGTAAACACTCCATTGGAGTTAAAGCTGAAACACCCCAGTGTGAGAAGCAGCAGAACCCTGCAGCCTGAAGTAGGACATTTGGATGCTCGTGGACGTTGGCTCAAATCTCTGGCTTTTGAGGTTTCCCATTAATTGGCAACTGAAGACTGCCATGTACTGGCCAATTTCACCCCACCTTGTCTTCTGTGACATGTGTTAGTCCTGCAGACGTGATTTTCCATTTGTGAATCAATGTGGCTGAAATTGTTGCCCTGTGTCTAGCCCTCATTTTTTTCTTAAGCAGCTTTAAATTACTGAAGTTTATATCCTGTACAAGTGAACATCCCATGTATTTAAGTGTAAAAAGCATTCCCACATATGTATATTTTTCCTTTAAAGTGCTTTAAAGTTTGTGCCATTGCCTAGATAAATTATGCTATTATGAGAATTACCCAATGTCTCATGCAGGTTACTTAAATTATTTCACAGATGGTGATGATTTTGCCTCTAGAGTGGGAACTAGGGTTAGAAATGTAAACATTAGATACACAAATGGATTTTGAACTCACAATCATAAGCATTAATCAAAGGACAAATAGTTTTGATGATGTGGCCCTTTCTCAATACTTGCCTCATGAAGAGCACACTGAAGACAGTGGTGCCATAGCAAATGGTAATGAAGAAATCAGATGGTGCCCAGCTATCAGAAAGAAAAGAGTCTTGGATCTTAAAGGCTTGTCATAAAACAAGCAGCCATTTAAACGAGGAGATGCTCTGTTCACAGTGAAGGCACACACCAGCCCATGTAATCCAAGGATTGTAAATAATAAAATTCAAGCTCAGAAGAGAAGATTGTACTAGAGCTTAACATCTGAGCACGTGGTTTGTGCAAGATGGTGGATAAAAATTAAAGATTAAAAGGTATTTTCAGAGCCTACACAGAATTAGACCTCCATAGAATTCCCTTGGAAAATTGACCAGCTATATAAATACTCTTCTGCTCAGAGTGCATTGGAGAGTAGACTACTTCAGTACTAGTTAAGTTAAATTTGAATATATTATCATTTGTTTTCCCTTAGACTATTTTAATAGGTTCTAGTTTCTATTAACTTCTGCTTTCTCTTGAATTGAGGTTTTTCTGTGTTGCACTTTGTTGTCATTATCAATTTCTTATGTATGATTTTCTCTATATGAAATATAAGATAGGTAAATCGATAGAGACAGTAAATACATTTATAGTTCTTTAGGGTTATAGCAGAGGAAACAGGGTGGTAACACCGAGCTAACAACAAGGGACACAAGAATGATGAAAATGTTCTAAAACTGATTATGGTGATAAGTGAACAATCTTTGGAAAATATATTAAACCATTAGATTGTATGGTACATGATTGATATGTTAACTAATTTGTTAAAAATATGCAGTTGTACAGATACGTTGTTGTTGTTAGGTGACATCAAGTCAGTTCTGACATACTGCGACCCTCTGCGCCATTCTCACAATGGCTGCTGTGTTCGGCCCATTACTGCTGCCACTCTGTCCCCTCTGGCACGCTCCTTCTCCTGACCACCGGTCCAAGGTATGTCAGACGGTCACCCTTACCTCTAAGTAGCACTCTGGTCCCATTTCTTCCGAGACAGATTTGCTTTCCCTTTCAGCAGCCCATGGTGCTTCCAGTATTCTTCTTTGGCATCACAATTAACATGTATCAATTCTTCTTTGGTCTTCCATCTTCAGGGTCCAATTTCACATGCACAAGGCAATTCAAAATACCATGGCTTGAGTCAGCCACACCTTAGTCCTCAAAATGACATCCTTTCCAATACCCTAAAGAAGCCTTCTGCAGCGGATTTACCCAGTGCAATGCGTCCTCTGACCCCCTGACTGCTGCTTCTGTGAGCTTGATTGTGGACCTAAGCAAGACAAAATTCTTGGCAACTTCACTATTTTCTCCATTTATCATGACGTTACCTACGGGTGCGGTTGTGAGGATTTTGCTGTTCTTTGTATTGAGTTGTAATTCAGAAAGAAAATTGCATATTCGTCAGCAAGTGCCACAGATCCTCCTCACTTTCAGCAAACAAGGTTGTGTCATCTGCACATCTCAGGTTGTTAGTAAGCCTCCCTCCAAGCCTGACGCTGCACGTTTTCTCATGTAATCCAGCGTCTCTGATGATTTGCTCAGTAGACAGATCGAATACATATGGACATATGGTGATAGGATGCAACCCTGATGTCCACCTTTCCTGATTTAAACCACACAGCATGCCCTTATTCTATTTGCACAACTGCCTCTGGATCCATGTACAAGTTCTGCATAAACATAAGACGTGTTCTGGAATGCCCATTGTTCCCAAGGCTCTCCATAGTTTTTTTGTGATACACTCAATGAAACACAAGTAATCTTTTTTCTGATATTCTCTGCTTTTAGACAAGACACAACTGACATAAGCAAAGATATCCCTTGATCAATATCCTCTTCTGAATTGTTGGATCATCTTCAGCAACATTTTACTTCATGTGATATTAATGATATTATCTATAATTTGAGTATTCTGCTTGGTCACCTTGTTTTGGAGTGGATACAAATGTGGCTCTCTTCCATTCAGTTGTCCAGGTAGCTGTCTTCCATAGACCAATGAATGCTTCCAATACTGCATAAGCTTGTTTAAGCATTTCAACTGATATTCCATCATCTCCTGGATCCTTCTTTGGGGCTAATACCTTCAGTGCAACTTGGACTTCTTCCTTCAGTACTGCTGGTTCTTGCTCGTATGTTGCCTCCTGAAGCAGTTGATGATGACTAGTTCTTTTTGGTACAGGGACTCTGTATATTCTTTCTTTTGATGCCTCCTGTTTAAGACAATATTTTTTCCAAAGAATTCTTCAATATTGCAACTTGAGGCTTTAATTTTTTTCTTTAGTTCTTTCAGTTTGATATCCTGAGTGCATTATTCCTTTAGATTTTATAACCCCAGGTCTTTTCACATTGCATTATAATATTTTACTTTGTCTTCTCAAGCTGCCTTTCAAATTTTCTGTTGGGCCCTTTGGTTTTAATATTTCTTCCATGTGCCTTAGCTACACTGTGATTAAGAACAAGTCTCAGAGTCTCTTCTGACACCCACATAGACACCCTCTTCTGACACCCTCTTTCCTACCTTTTTAATGACCTTTGCTTTCTTCATGAATGATGTTCTCGATGTCTTCCCACAGCTCATCAGGTCTTCTGTCATTATTGCTCAATGCCAAACCTATAATTGAGATGTGCTAAAAGTTCAGGTGGAGTGAACTCAAGATCCTATTTGGGGTGTCATGGACTCAATTTTCTTCAACTTCAACCTGAACTTAAATATGAGCAATTGATGGTCTTTTCCAATAATCAGTCCCTGGCCTCATGTTAGCTGCTGATATTGAGGTTCTCTATAGTCTTTTCCCACAGATACAGTCAACTAGATTTCTGTGTGTTCCATCTAGAGAAGTCCATGTGTAGAGTCACCATTTGTGTTGTTGAAAAAAGTATATGCTATTAAGAAGCCATTGGTCATATAAGACTCTATCATCTGATCTTTAGTTTCATTTTTTCACAAAACTCATATTTTCCAATTATTTCTTTTTCTTTGTTTCCAACTTTTACATTCCAATCACCAATAATTATGAATGCATCTTAGTTCCATTTCAGAATGATGTTGATAAAATTCTTCAATGTCTTTATCATTAGTTTTTGTGATCGCTGCATACATTTGAATAATAGTATTTATTGGATTTACTTGCCTGCAGATAAATATTACCCTATCACAGACAGCATTGCACTTCAAGATAGATCTTAAAATATCCTTTTTGATGATGAATGAGACACTATGCCTCTTGAATCTCTCATTTCCAGCATTGTAAACTATATGATTTTCTGATTCAATAAGGCCAGTATCAGTTAATTTCAGCTCACTAATACCTAGCAAATCCATCCTTAGAAGTTCTATTTCATTTTAGACAAATTCCAGTTTTCCTAGATTCATACTTGTTACATTTCATCTTCCAATTATTCTTGGTGTTTGCAAGTGTTTCTTCTCCTTTTCAGCGGCGCCTCATCAGCAAAGGAAGGTCACAAAAGCTTTACTCCAGCTGCATCACTGTGGTCCATTCTGCTCTGAGAAGGCAGTCTTCCCCAAGTACTTCAGCTATAATGTGAGGGCCGTGCCCTCTGACCTGGGAGACTCTTTCTCTGGAACTGTCTCTGACCATGTTCTGTTGATGTTAATGGGTTTTCCGTATGTGACAGTGCTGTGCTTCAATATATAAGGTATTCAGTGGTTCACTCCACAGAAGCGGACAGCATCTTCCTTCTTGATAGTCTGTGCTTAGTCAGGAAGCTCTGCTGAACTCTGTTTATTGTAGGTGACCTTGTTGGTTTTTGAAATACCACTGACATGGCTTCAAGAATCACAGCAACACAGAACCACAACAGTAGGACAAACTGACGGACAGGTGATGGAGAAAAATGTATAAGCACATAAAATATCTTCTTGAACTTACACTCTTTGTGGTTCTAAATAAGTTAATGTTTCTGATAGGTTTTGTGTCAACTTGGCTGGAGCAAGATTCCCAGTGGTTTGGTAGTTATGATTTATCATGTGATCTAACACAGTGTAGTTAACTCCATAATGGAATCTACTACGAGCAGCCAGTCTTTGAAACAAGATTAACGTGTTATGCAACATCTTTACTAAGGTCACAGATGGATGCAATGGAAAGGATGTTTCCTAGGGTGTGTGTCCTACGTCCAATATAAATGGGACATTGTGGGAAAGTTTGCTTTGCTTTCTGCTGAATCTGTCTCCTGTATCTGGCTCATCAACCTCTGGTTCTGTGGACTTGAGCCAATTTTCTGCCCTATTGCCTACTGATCCTGGGAGTATTCTGGGCCCCGTCATCTGACCTGCTGACTGTGAATTAATTTGCTTCTGCAGCCACAAGCCTGAACTACTAATCTTGGATTTGTCTGTCTCAGCAGCAACTCAGAAGACCATCATGTGGTCTTCCTACTGATCTTGGAATTACTATTCCCTGAAGCTACATGAGTCAGGAGAAACCTCTAGCCTAGCGTCTGGTTCACAGACTTGAATCCTGCTTGAACTTGGACATGCTCACGTCTATAATTGTTAGGCATTTTCTTAATATAAATACCTTTATAAGTGTCACCAGGTTTGCTTGCCTAGTGAACCCGACCTACACCAATGTTTAACAGATTAAGATTAGAAGACTTTATATTTGGGATTTCTTAATTCTTTGAAAAATCTTCCATAAGTGATTCCTTTTACAGGGATTACAAATGACTAGATATGTTTTAAATAAAGCCATATTATTTTTAAACTTTAAAAATGTCTATCCTTCAACTCTGGGACATTGGCTCCAGGTTTTCTTACTCTAATGTTCAGGGATAGTAGGCATTCAAGCAACATGAAGACTTTAATCAGGGCTTGCACAGATGCATCCGGAAAACGATAGAGGCAGAGATGAATTCAAGCAAATGTGTACTGTTCTTGAAGCCGTAATTTGGTTGAAAGTAGGTTACTTCCAGAATACAAGGTAGAAGAGCTGTTTTAACCTTAGGGGAAAGCAACTTGCTTCCATCTTACCAAGGTGAACCTAACCTATACATTTATCTTTACATAATAAATTCAGTTGCCTCCATTTTAATGTAGCCAGAGTGCATTAAACAGAAGTAAGATACACAGAGTAAAAATCTAATACATTAGATGATTCAAAGATATCTTTATTCTTTTCCAACAGCAAAAACAAATTAATTTGGTTTCTTGCTTTGGCATTTATGAATGCTAATTTAATCACACAAATTTAGACTTCCTGTGAGAGAATTTAAAACCACGTTGTGAACATCATTTTCACATAAGGTTTGTTCCTTTTTCCTGAATTAAGAGGACAAAAAATAAATAAAACTCCATGCCTGTATTAAACCCCAGGCAAAATGAGCACAGCCCTGCCATCTCCTGTTCGGTTGATTCAGGACTCTGGGGAAGCAAGTCGCCATCTGGACGAGCGTATGCATGGTCAAAGGGAGGCCGGGAGGGTGTCCTCAAGGAGACCCCAGTTGACGGAGCAGCCACCTGTTACCGAACGAGTGTAGGCACATGAGATGGTATTCATCACAACCCATCTGCTTCTCGTCTCGGGAAAGCGGGTACAGTTGACAATAGGAGAGGACTGGCGCAGGGAGGCTAAGCAGACACGTCCAGAAGCAGACCATGGCTGGACGATAAAGAAAGCAGGTGAGAAGGACAATTCGGAAAAATCCCAAGGGGAGTGGCGGCGGATTGGGAGGAGTGGGAGAGCAGGAAAGCCGTAAGAGCAGCTAACCCCAAATCAAACTCCCTGCCATCGAGGCCGTTCGGACGGGTTTCCAGCACTAAATCTACACGTCAGTAGAAACCTCATCTTACCTCCATGGAGCAGTTGGTGGTTTCAAAGTGATCACCTTGTGGCTAGCAGTCTAACCCATGCCCCAGTGGGCGGAGGGCCAGTGTCGAGGATCGGTCTCACGGCGGCAGAATGGGCTGTTCTACGGACCCATTGAACTCGAGGGCCTGGATCCCGAGATGGTGTCTGTGGCTTCAAGATAGCCAGAGAAGCGTGGAGTAATTCAACTCTGGAGTAAAGCATGAATATAAAATTCAAAGATAATTTTGTAGCCTCAATAACAAATGGTAATAATATCCAATGTTCACTAGCACTGAATAAATACTTTGCAAATGGTAACTAATTCAATCCTCTGTCATAACCCTCTGAACGAGTCCCGGTGGCATAGTGGTTACTTGTTGGGCTGCTCATCCCAAGATCAGCAGTTTGAAACCGCCAACCCCTCCTTGGGTGAAAGACAGACCTTCTACTCCTGTAAAACGTCACAGTGTCAGAGACCCACAGGAGCAGGTCTCCCCTGTCCGGTTGGGTAGCTGTGAGTCAACATCGAGCTGTGGCAGTGAGTTTGCTTTGCATTATAACTCTTTAAAATAGATATTCTTATCAATCCCCACTTGCAGAAGAGTCAGAGTAGGCTCAGTGAGTTTTAGTAACTTATTCTGAGTCGCAGAAGAAGTGGTGAGGTTGGTTCTGCGCGCCTGGCCATGACCAAGCCACTTTCCTTTCCTGCTCCCTCCCCCCTCTGAAGGCAGAAACGGGGGGGCCCTTGGTTAGAGCACCCTGATATTTGGGTTTACACAGACTGGACAGCTTCAGTGATGAAATGTGAAATAATTAGGAAGAGGGCGACAGAAGGAACTTAGGCACAGTAACGTGCTGACAACAGTGACAATGGTGAGACACTTCCCTTAGTGACTCACAGGCAACAGACATCGAAGAGACAAAAGTAGATTAATGTTGTTGATCAAGAGATCTCATGAGACTACTCCTAGAGATGCTTAGAAATAAATGTTGGAGAAATAAGATGTTTGAGATGGGGACAGGAAGGAACTGAGGCCTCACAGTGGTACAGGTAAATGTCAGCGTGCAGCAAAAGCAGGCGTGAATGTTAATGTGGCCTCATTGCTAGCAGACTGGGGAGGCCTGAGGCCACCTCGTGTGCTAGATACACGGGACTACGGGAGAGCAAAATGAGAGCAACAAAGCGTCCCCTTCAATCATGTCAAGCACAGCTGCCAATACGTTTTGCTAGGATAGTTTGTAATCTTCCAATGCCTTTTGGATCCAGGTTTAATTTTATAAATATTAACATAAATATTGAACTTTAAACATACCAGTATATTCAGGGGGCTTAGCCTTTTTGCTACGGATCATGCTCACCATGTGCCAAGTTGTCTACCTTTTTCTGCATTAGAACTGACATTTGTGAACCATGCTTGTTCTCCAGACACGGTTCGATTCAAGCCCTAAGAAGTTGGACCGTGGCCTTTTACGTGTCCCAAAGAGGTTGTTCTTCCTAGGCTTCCTGAGTAAAGTAAGATTCCAATGAGGATCAGGTGACACCAGGGGTAAAAACAGAATAACACTTTCGATCTAAGTTAATATGACTGAGTCATAGGTAACATCCCTGCTCTCCTCATCTTTTTTGGTCATCAGCTGTACCAGGAGATCCTGGGGAGAGGGGCTATAAAAGAGTCTCAAAGGACGAAGTATGAGCAGATGTCCAAGAGAACGATAAAGTAGCACGGAAAGTAAAATGTAGAGATTTATTGACGCATTTTAGCGAGCTGTAATAGAAAATGTGGAAGACCTTAGAGTACTACACTAAAAGAGAAAAGGTAAAAAGTCTTATTTTCATTCAGTTGTGTTCAGTAAATCATGTAGTTTCCATTGCTTTCAACAAGTTCAGTTCCTATAAGTTATTAGTTGTCAAGTGTAATTCATTGCATGCAAAAAAATGTTTTCCTTTACATGTGTAGAAAAATATGTCACATGTATGTAATGTTGTATTATAGTATAGCATATAATCCTATATTTTAAAGTAAAGTTATTTCATAAAAGTAATATAGTTGCTTTGTGTTTATATTTTTATCTTCATTTGAAAGGTTAACAGACTAATTCTATCAACAATCAAACAATGAAATTACATAGGGAAAAAGAATAATATGGAGAGACATCTCATGTTCTTCTAGCTTTAAAGGTAGAGGATATGATTTGAGTGGGAAAAAAATCAACTCTTTTTGTACCTGCTGCAAAAGTATAAAGAAAAAGTTGTAGAATATTATTTATCTGCTAATAGGGATTAAATTCATAATATGCATTTGGCACCTAAAATGAGCTAGGTACAGCGAAGCTACAAAGAGTAGACAATTACCTGCTATATAATTCATGAAGAAATATATATATATATATATATATATATATATGTATATATATATATAAAACTAAAATACAAGAAAAAATAAACAAGATTCAACAGTAGGGATCAAATTGCCTATGAACAAATAAAGCACAAGACAAAATTCAACAAAAAAACAGTGCTTTATTAACACAAAGGAAGCAATAATTAATTCTAATTCAGAGTAGCATCGCTCCACAGCAGCGGCAGCATTTGACCTGAACTGTAAGGAGTGAGCAGAATGCTGATGTGCAGGGCATTGCAGAAAAGCACAGGCTGGGAGAAATGAAGAACAAATATTCCCATGCGGGAACCAGGGCAGTCCATTGATCCAAAAAGTTCCTTTAAAGAATTGTTTGATGATAACAATTTACAGTTATTTTATTAGAATAAAATATTATCTTATGTCCTTATTTTAAAAATTCTGTACATCATAACTTATTTAGTACTCCTAGAAAGAATGAATCTAAATGAAGATTCTGAGTTCAGAATCCTTTGTCTTATACTTTGTACAGCTGTTTTCCATGAATTGGAAAGGGTCAAAGTACCCCAATGTAAGAAACACAGACATTGGAAATACTATTGAAAAGAAAAGTGCATGTGTACATAAGAAATGTGATCCAGATACAAAGAGATAGATATGTATAATTGGGTAAAGTCTATGTCTTTGACTCTGAGATGCTCATCCACATTGCTGGCCAAATTCAACTCCTAATTTGACAGTAAGATGGATAATTAAAACAAAGTGAATGAGAATTGGAAGTAAAGTAATGAACGTAAGCATATACACGCCGACTTTGTGATCCTATTGGGCATCCAGATGAAAATGTTGAATAATTAATTAAAATAGATTAGAGAGTAGGAGATACTCAAATGAAGAGTTTGGGAAGCATCAAGTAAAAGTTGATATTTGTTACTGTCGCTGTTAGGTGCTATTGAGTTGGTTCTGACTCATAGCAGCCTTAACTACAACAGAAAGAAACGCCTCCCTCTTCTGCACCATCCTCACAATTGTTCTTATGTGTGTGCCCATGTTGTGGCCACTGTGTTAATCCATCTCGAGGACCTTCTTCTTTTTCACTGCCGCTCCACTTTGCCATGCAAGATGTCCTTCTCCAGGGACTGGTCTTTCCCGCTAACATGTCCAAAGTTGATAGTTCATGTAATTCCTTAGGGAGAGTGAATTCGGCTGGGTTCTCTAGAGAAGCAAAACCAATGAAGCTCGCATGCATATAGAAAGAGGTTCTTATCAAGAAGTCTCATACCATTGTAGAAGGGCATCAAGTTCAGTTCAGTTCATGAACATGGGCCAGATGTAAGCTAACCTCCAAAGCTGAAAGAGCTAATGAACAAGAAGCAAGATGATGAAACAAGAAGACCACAGACTGGTGGATGCCCAGGTGAATGAATCTGAGATCAGCCAAATGAATCCACGTTTCAAATGAATCTAATGATTGCTCCTTTGATGGGCAGGATTTTTTTAAATAGGAGGTTGATGAAGCAATGCAGGATCCAAATTCAGCAGTAAGAATAAGCTAACTTCCATCCACTGTCAACTTATACTAAGCACAGGCCACATTCTAAGTGAAACTTCCCTGAGCCATATCAAGTCTGTGACCAGATTAAGTGGTTGCACTTACAGCTACTGTCTGAAAGGTCAGCTGTTCAAAACCATAAGCCACACGGGGAGAAAGACAACGCTTTCTACTCCTGTAAAGAGTTACACTCTCAGAAACTCCCAGGAGAAGTTCTATCTTGTTCTATAGGGTTGCTAAAAGCCTGCATCCACTCCATGGAAGTGAGTTGGGCTTTTAATTTTATTCTCCCCACAGCTGCTTAAGTGCTTTGTCAAAAATTGAATCGTGGAATTGACCACACTATGTTAGATGGCATCATGGGAGAATCCTGTCCTACTCAACTTGACATAAACCTAACTAGCACAGAGACTACATAAGAGAAAATGACTACAGACAAATCCCAGGAAGCACAGAGTGGAGGAGTTAATAGGGAAAAAGTCACAGGCAGCAATAGCTAACGGTGACTCAGGGGTGGGTGGTGCCGTCTAACTATAAGCAAAGAGAAGAGGACATAAGCTGACTGAAAAGGGGAGAGAGTGTGTCAACTATCAAGCAGCAAAGCATAAGAAAAACTGAAATAGGCCAATTGAACTCATCAATTAAGAGGTAATTTCGTTGAGAAATCTGAGTAAAATAGTGAACAAATTCAAGAGTATGTTATTCCAAAAATATGAAAACTAGATAATTATTTATAGCAAATCCTAAAAAAATGGCTTTCATTTACCTCCTTGGAATGCACTGCTAAACCAAAAATAGTAAGTAGCTAAAATGACATCCCCTGACTTCAAACAAGAAAGACGTATCAAAAGCACTGTGGCAATGAACTTAGAAAGTGGGTTCAAAGAGATACATTCAAAAGTATATTGATTGCAGATTGGTTCATAGTTTTAATGGAAGTAAATCAGTAGAAGACTATATAAATAAACTATAGTCTGTTCAACAATAGCATATAGTTGGGAAAATTAATGAACTTGTTCAACACTTATCAACAAAGATATATCACAAAACAGTGTAGATTACAAAAAGAAATTTCAAATGATTCATATATATGAATGATTTCAAAAATGTCTTCAATGTGTTATCAATATTCATTTTTTCATAAATATAGAGTATGGTGGTAACATTTGAATAAGTACATGAATCTGAGAAAATGCAAGCCTGTAACAATCAGGACAGAAAATCAAACAGATTAAAAATACTATGTTAATCAGGGTATATTCCACAAAATCTAGGGAATGTTTCAAATGAAGAGGATTAAATACAGAGAATTAGCTCATTGATGTTAGTAATCTAAGAGAGGAAAACCAGGCTAAACCAGAGCTTAATAAATACAGAAAAGAGAAGTGGCCATTAACTGAAATAGAGGTCAAATTGGGAGCTGTTAGATAAAGGTAGGGGACAAAAGAAACCCCAGATCTCAAATATCATTGGTAAAGACACATTTATTATTTCTTAAACAGGACAACAAAGGAAACAATTCATCCCGATGAAGGAGACCATGAGTGGGAGGTCGTAATGATGCCTAAGGATTTGTAAGAAAATATGAGTGAGCATCAACTTCATGGTAGTGAGCTTGCCTGCTTAAGCAGGACATGGGAGTACAGGGCAAATGGACACAAAAGCATGATTGGCAACACATCAATACATCTGCAGGTGGGAATACAGAAGCAGCAGTAAGACCATGATTGGGAAGCATGCAAAATGCTAGACAGAATTGCTTTTGAGGGCCTCTGACCAGGACGCTCAGAGTATGACTCATGACCATGAGACTCTAGTACCCCATTACACCAAAGACACAGCTAGGAAAGCCCTTGAGGGAAGGCCTTCCCCCTGTTCCTTGGCTAGGGGAGTGTAGGAATTCACTTTCAATGTACCCTGGGAGGAGCCCTGGTAGCTTGGTGGTTATGCCTTGGACTGAGATTTTTCTCAAAACCACCAGCAATTCCTAGGGAGGAAGATAGGACTTTCTATTCTTGTAAACAGATAGTCTTTGGAACTCAAAATGGCAGTTCAACCCTTTCCCTGTATGGTCACTATGAGTCTACACCTACTGGATGGCAGTGAGTTTGATTTTGTGATAATGTACTTTGTCTCAGAGCAAAGATATATACTTTGCTAGTTAAAGGTCAGAAAGAAATTCAATGGCACCTTAATCTCCCTAGAGACTCAGATGGAGTTGGGGCTTTCACTGTAATGGTAGCCTTCTGAAACCCTAGTGCTCAAAATTTAAGCTCTATACACCTACGCTTATACCTCTCTCCATAGCGTTGTTTCCTAGATCATTCCTGTGTTTCCTTTTACCTTCCTCCTGCCCCACCATCATGCTCACCCTTCTTTTTCCTCTTAGTAATTCCTCTCAGCTAGATTGCTGTTGCTCCAAACCCTGCAGGATCTCTATGTCCTTCTCATTGTTGATTTTAATTCCCTAGTTGTTCCCCTCTCTATGGTGTGGTTTGCTCACTGCTCCCTTCCCCTGCCTCCTTCTCTCCCCCACTTAGCCCACCCAAGTCCTTCCTGAACTATCAGTCCTGTTGCTTTCTCCTCGAACTTTCTTCCCATGCCTATCTTATATATGTAGGCAAACCAACAATATCAGAGACCAAACAAAGAGAAAAAAAATTGAATAAAAAGATAAAAGGAAAAAGATAATAGTAATTAGCAAAAAAGAAACCAAAAAAATACATGATTCCAGGTCTGTCTGTTGACCTTTATGACTATTTCCCCTTTGGTCCTGGGGGAATTCCAGGATCTGCCCCTCCTAGCCTGAAGTCTATTTGAGGGGCTCCTAAACAGACTTCGGGCCTCTGCTCAAGTCCTCCCTCAATACGAGAACACTTTGTTCTAACAACCTGGCACCCTGTGATGCTCACTCTCCCAGCGCAATCACTGAAAACAAAATGCGTGCGTAAGCAAATGTGGCGAAGAAAGGAGACCCAAACCCATCTGTAGACAATGGGACATGCCCTTACAGAGGGTCACAAGGAAGGGATGCGGCAACCAGGGCGCAGTATAGCACCCATGAAACACACAATATTCCTCCGGTTCCTTGAGCCTTCCTCACCCCCCACTATCATGACCCCAGTCCTTCCTTTCACTGCAGCCTAGACCAGAGTATGTGCACAAGTACAGATGAGAGGTAAAAGCTCAGAACAAAAGGAATCCAGTAACAGAAATGAGAGTAGCAATACCAGGATGGTAGAGAGAAGGCAGGGAAAGCAGGGAAGGAAGGGGGAACCAGTTGCAATGATCAACACATAGACACACACGAGGGGGACTGTGGTAGTTACATAATCTGGTGTCAAGGGGTGGAGTCTAGCCTGTCAATCAGGCAGTAGCTTGATGACCTCATTTGGAGATGCTAAGGAGATAAATAGTTCACTGGTGGCGGTGGCGGGACTCATGCTCACTCCCTGTGAGACTTTTCTGAGAAGCCGCATGGACCTACCCTGATGCAACCAGAACCCTGGGAGCTGCAGAAGCCACATGGAGACCCCTGCCAGCGCTAAGATGCTTACAATGCCACTGGATCCACAAGACTTTCTACCCACTGGCCTGTGATCTTCCTGCATTCTATGTCATTGCATGTGTTTTGTGAGTCAGAAGAGGGCATTATAGATTGGTACCAGACATATGGACTAATATTGGGCTTATGGACTTGATGTGGACTGGGCTACAATGTTTCCTCACTGTTCAATTATTCTTGTATATAAAGCTCTTTCCTATATATACATGAGTGTCTATGAATTTGTTTCTCTAGTCTACCCAGACGAACACAGGAACGAACTACAGAAACCATGGGGAAAGGGAGACAGTGGTTGGTGTAAGATATAAAAATAACAATAATGTATAATTTATCAAGGGATCATGAGGGTGGGGTTGGTGAAGAGGAGTCCATACCAAGGGTTCAATAGAAAGTGAATGTTTAGAAAATAATGATGAAAACATATATACAAATATACTTTATATAATTGATGTATGGATTGTTATAAGAGTTGTAAGAGCCCCCCGATAGAATGATCTTTCAATTTAAAATGTTTTAATTAAAACTTTAATATGGAGCAAGTTACAAGGTAAATTTAAGGGGAGTGGCAAATGAAGAGTTCTATTTTGTACATGGTAAGTTTCAATATATGAAACATCAAATTCGAGTTGCCAAATGAAGAAATCGATGTCTGGCATTTGTCCAAGGGCTTACCATGGATAAATGTGGCCATCTCTGTGCATAGATATTAAAGTCAAGACAATGGATAGGATTACTCCTAAGATGTCTAGATGGAGAAAGTAGCCACAGGTAGAGTGCGAGAGCACCCCAAGATTGGGGAAATCTCAGAGGGCATGAGCTATCAAAGAAGTTCATGAAAAGCAGATGAGGGAGTAGGCAGAATATTAAGAACTTGTTATGAAAAAGCAAGGAAAGAAAGTACTGCAAGAAGGAGGAATTAATCAACTGAATACAACTCCCCTTGATGTGATTGAACGATTGAACTGTTCGATTGTATGATATGAGAATTGTGTGCCAATAAAAGTGTTGGGCGCGTGGGAGACTCCTAAGAGGTAAACTGAGATGGAAACAGAGATGTAACCACTGCTTTTTGTGACTTGAGCGGTCGTTTGTGTCAAAGGATTGCTGAGAAGAAAGGCCTGAATGAACAGAACAGAAAGGGATGCACAACTCAGGAGGTAGCTTTGCTTAAGAATAGGCCCCTCACCAGGTTTGCCCTCGGAGAACTTCGAGGGTCTGATGGGGCAGTTTCTCAGAGGCCTTGATGTCCTGCGTGCCAATTGCAACCTGAGGCCGGAGAACATTCTGGTGACAAGTAATGGGACGGTCAAGCCGGCTGCCTTTGGCGTGACCAGAATCTCCAGCTCCCAGATGGCCCTTACACCTGTGGCTGTTACACTCTGGTGCAGGGCTCCCAAAGTCCCTCCGCAAGCTGCATAAGCAACTCCGGTGGCCACAAGCAGTGCTGGCTGATCTCTGCAGAGATGGTTTGTCGGAAGCCTCTCTTCTGTGCACTCTGAAGCTGACCAGCTAGGCAACAATTTTTATCTGTTCGGCTTGCCCCCAGAGGAAGCCTGGCCCGAGACGTATCTCTGCCCCGGGAGCCTTTTCCCCCAAAGGGCCCTGCCCAGAGGAGTCAGTGGTCCCCGAGGTGGAGAGTTCGGAGCACAGCTGCTGCTGGAAATGCTGGTTTTTAACCCACAAAAACGAATCTCTGTCTTCCGGGCCCTGAAGGACCCTTATCTAGATAAGGGAGAAGGATTAGGCATTGGAGTGGCTGGACCGGGACGAAGACCCAGAGATGGAAGAGAACCTACCAATTCCCTTCCTCTGGACACTTGAGTGGAGAGGACCGCGCCCCCTCCTCACTGAGGAGGCATGCTGTGCCTTAGCCTCTGCGCTCATCTCTGTGGCTTGTAGCTACCCCTCCCCTCAGCTTTTGACAGAGAATATTTTCCTGCCTTAATGATACACCTCTTCCCCTCCTTTAGAGACATATTCTCCTTTCTACCTCCTCCCCCAATTTTCCTACCCCAGGGGCTCTGCACTGTCTTCCCTTCGCACCTACTTTGATACAGGAAAAAAGCAAACAAACAGGGAAGTATGGTCTCTTAAAAATGAGGGGGGGTATGGGGGGGAGAATAGGGCTCCAGCTCCAGCTGTGATTGGAGAGGCAAGGACTGATGAAGAGAGAGTTCTGGTCACGGTTCAAAGAGAGTTAAATTGAAGATGTTGATTCCGTGCATAGTAATTATTTGGGAGCCATTTATTTAGAACGGAAGTAGCATATTCAGAACTGCGTGTTGAACTGGTTCTGGTAGAAACGAGCCTGGAGACGGCAAGCGTGCGCGCAAGAGAGGCAGTTGCCCCAAGCCCTGGCACACTCACGGAGTTCTGGCCGTTGTCAGTGAGCCATTTCTGTGAACGCAGTCTCGCCTTTGCCAAGTAGAACTCTGCAGACCTTGCAGAAGCAAAATGCCAGGCCTTTTCCTCTCCAGATGTATTCCAACCACTGCCCTTTGTTTTGTGGCCAAGCACAGGACCATTTGTGCCACCAAGAAATGGGATATTTCTAGGACAGTTTACTTTTAAAAGAAATTCACGTTCTCCGTCATGAGTAGGGACAGAGAAGCAAAAGGACTAGTTCAGGAACCGGGAACTGGAAGCGATGTTTGTACCTCATTGCATGGATAATTTTGTTCAGCGGGATCAGGACAAAGCTCTTCCTTACGATACGGCATTTAATGATGTCCTAAACGCCAACTTTTCCAAAATACTGCACCATGCCATCCCCTCTGAGATGACCCCCTACTCCCCTGGGTGCTCTCCCTCACTATTTCCTGGTGGAAATTTGGTAATCGCTCGCATAGTTCTATGACCCTAATTACACAAATGATGGGAAGTAGCTGGGATATAAGCAAAGGCTATAGAAAAGTTAATTCGTTGTCAATATTTTCAAAAGCAGAAACGTGTGGCTCCCGTGGGGCTGAGTGACTGCGTGGCAGCAAGTGGGCTGTCGGAAGGCACCCCCTCGTTCATGCCATGACATTCCCTTCTCTGATCCACATAGAGAGTGGGTATGAGTCAGAATTGACTCGATGGCCATGAGTTTGGTTTGAGACTTTAAATTTTCCTTATAAACTTTGATGTACTCTCTATTATAATCCACGTGTCTCCGAATTCTCTATCACTGGAGATGGTCCACAGAATTGGTGGGCTAGAAATTTAACAGAATTGGGTTTAACTGGGGGCAAATCGAACTTCAAAGTCTTAGGCTAAAATATTGACCGTTCTCTCCCTTTCTTTAGCCTTCATTCTTTTGATCATTTTCTGCTCTCTAAAGTTGTTTTCTAAAAACACTCATTGTAAGAGCTTGCTGCTGGATTTGGATTTCACAGACTCTTTCGATTGTTGTTTATAGCTGTGTCTTTTGCTTTTTTTTGCGTTATTTCTGTGTCACTGACTAAAATCTCCTAACCTGCTTTATGAGACCCTTCATGATGCATCTGCTGCCTACTGCTTCAGCTTCACCACTTTCCATTACTCTCTACTTTCCTTCCCACACTGACTCCCTCCACTTTCCCACCCGCAATACATCATGCAGAGAGAGAGAGATCAATTCCAGAAACAATAAATTATTGCAACTGATAGCAGATTACTACATAACCTACATTTCCCTACATTCTGGTAGGGAAATTTTTTATTGCCGTCCTATTAAAAACTCCCTGCTAAAATTAATTTTTCTTTTAAACAAACAAAGAAGCAAAAACTAAGTAACAAATTGTTATGGAGCTGATTATAGTTCATCGGTATCCTGCAGAAAGTTGATGAAACTATAAAGCTTTAGAGGAGCAGACAGCCTCATCTTTCTCCTGTGGGGCAGCTGGTGAGTTAGAACTGCCTACTTTGGGGTTAGTAGCTCAAAACCTCACTCATGGCACTGCAGGGGCTCCTGCTCATCAGCATCTGTACATGCAGTCCCTAGAACACTGGATTATAAACTCAGATGCAATCTACTCTTGTCTCATAACAACCCTATATGGGATTTCTGTACGTCTTTATAAAAGCAGGGAACCTCATTCCCCGCCCCCCTCCCCAGTAGCTCATAAGTCTGAATTGCCAACCTTGCAGTTATAGCTACACGATGTCTAACCACAGCACCACCAGCCCTCTTCTTATGTGGGTATACAACAAAAGACATTGCTGTGTAGGAACGTCTTTATCTTTCTGTCTTCACTGGATAACCAGAACCTTGCAAGCAGCACAAGCAACACAAGTGGCTAAATTAAATAATATCTAAAGTTTAATCCAGGTTGATGGTTTTCACAACTGCATCTCTCCACTGTTGTACATTATACATTACTGCACATTAACTACACAACTTGGACCCTGAAAATTACGGCTCCATTTCATGTCTTTTGATTTTCTGCACTGCTTCGTCTCAAGTCAAAAGTAAATTTTCTAATTATCTCTCTCCCCACCCCCACCCCAGTAGGCACTATCCCCATTTCTGCTCTGGAAATACATTTTCTGATTCCACAATGTGATATAAACTATGATCACAAATGATACTTTTGTAGGAAGCATCATTCAAAAGGAGACTACCGTTTTCTCAGGCAGCACACCTGGATGCTAACACGCCTCTCCTGGGCCCTTACTAAATGGAGCCCGCTCGTGACAGAGTTCAAAGTCCTCAAACACCGAGCTTCCAATGAGTTGTAGACAATCTTCCCTCCTCACAGTCTCCCCCCACCCCTATCTTCTCTCTCCTTGACACACACAAGTCCACAAGCAATTCTTATTACACAAACTTGGTCGGACATCAATTATAAGAGATGTCAGATTAATGGATTGGGGGTGACACTGTTCCTTTTCCATCCAAGGAACATAGTCAATAGGACATAAATCTCCATCCATCAATGTGCTAGCAAGCAGAGGTTTCTCGGGTCACCTAGGAATACCTTGGAACGCTGTGAGATTATTCAGTGGCACCCTTTATTCGCTTGAGACACAAACGCTACTCTACACTCAAAGCAAAACAAAAAGTCCAGACATGAACAGAACTAAGGAGCTCAAGTTTAATTTCACCACAATTGACCAAATTTAGAGCAACAGAAAAGAAATCTCAAACAAGCCAGTCCTGTAGAATTTAAATTTATCCTGGGCTCTGAACTCTTAAGTCGTGTGAGCTCCCTAATCAGAATGCACCGGTGTGCAGAGACCAGACGAATCCTCACATAATCCAAGAAATAAACGGCAAACCCCTAATTCGCTGAATGAATCATAAACATAGTAATTTAATCAAATTACCTGCCTCTTGAAGGCTTATCTTCATTCCTGGAGTGGAATGCTAGTATGCTATGTCTTTATCGTCCTGAAAAAGAAAAGAGAAAAAAATGAAAAAAAAAAAAAGAAAAAAGAAGAAGAATACAGCTGTCCTCCAGTTCCTAAATACTTCCTCCCCACCCCCACCCCTCCACTACCATGAACCAATTCTACCTTGCAAGTCTGGATAAAGCAGCGGTTGTACACTGGTGCAGATAGGAGCTGGAGGCACAGGGAATCCAGGGTGGATGATACCTTCAGGACCAGGGGTGTGAGGGGCGATACTGGGTGGGGGGGGGATAAGAGGGTGAGTGGGTTGGAAAAGCTGAACCAATTACAAGTATCTACATGTGACCTCCTCCCTGGGGGACAGACAACAGAAAAGGGGGTGAAAGGAGACACTGGATAGGGCGAGATATGAGAAAATAATAATTTATAAATTATCAAGGGCTCATGAGGGAGAGGGGAGCAGGGAGGGAGGGGGAAAAAGAGGACTTGATGCAAAGGGCTTAAGTGGAAAGCAAATGCTTTGAAAATGATTAGGGCAAAGAATGTACAGATGTGCTTTATACAATTGATGTATGTATATGTATGGATTGTGATCAAGAGTTGTATGAGCCCCTAATAAAATATTTAAAAAAAAAAAGCCATTTTTATCATGTCACTGCTTAAACCAGAGAAGTGGCTGCTTAATATCTGCAGGAGGTTGCAGGCACAAGCGTCCTTCCACATCTAAGGCCCTTCCACGATCGAAGTCCAATGGGCATCCATCTTCATCCTCCTTGTTCTATTTTCTTTGTTCCTCCAACACACTGTCACAACTTGTCACACCAGTTTCCAATCAGTTCCACCAGCCCAGTAGTCACCGTCCAGTCTGAGAATTCTTCTCCCGGTCCCTGACACTCTGTGAATCCCTCTTTCCTTTAATTTTCAAATGCACTTAGAAACATACAGAGAGCCAAGAGCAACTATTTACACACCATCCCATCTGTTTAGGGCTTTAAGTTGTTCATTTGTAGAACACAGAAACATCTCCCATGACCATCTTTGAACAGTCGTGTGCTGTGGCGGTTGCTGTTGTAGGTGCTGGGGAGCTGGTTCTGAGTCGTACGTGGAACCTGATGGTGCTCAGAAGTCTACAGAACGGGAGCCACCCTTGATAAGCATGGTAACAGCGTCTGAGACACTGCACACACGTCACCATAGGATATGTTAGGAAAACATAGGATCTAGATCAAGCTCTCCATTTGACAGAAGAGAATCACAGATATTAAGAACTTGCCTAAAATGAGAAATGGAGTCGAGAGAAAAAGACGTTTTTAACCAGAGGCCCTTGCTCGGAATCCAATATCCTCACACTATTCAAGTCAACATCAGGGGTTAGCCAACACACTGAACTGTGAATTGAAAATGAAAGCACATGTGATTATACAACCCTGTACCTGTAAGTTTTATTACTCAACAAATTTATCTTGTGTACTTGCTCTATACCAAGAACTATGCTAGGTGGTAGAGATTTAGAAAAGAATAAAAAATGGCTCCTGGAGCCCCGGTGGAGTTGTGATGATGCATTGGGCTGCTAACTCCAAGGTCAGCAGTTCAAAACTACCAGCTGCTTGATGAGAGAAAGATGAGGCTTTCTAGCGCTGTTGAGAGTTACAGCCTTAGATTCACAGGGGTAGTTCTCCTCTGTCCTGTGGGTCACTCTGAGGCAGCCTGGACGTGGTGCTAGGAAGAGTTTTGGTTTTGCTCTTGCGGAGCATATCCTTGGTTAGATATTGGAAATTAACATTTTTCAATTAAAATAAAAAGGAAGCAAGAAATTAATAACAAGAGGGAAGTTCGGGTTGAAATACAAAACTGAGAGGGGAATGATGACGATGCTAGGGAAGGAGGAGAAGGTCCCTGCAGTGATAGCCTTCCATCGGGGAGGCAGACGGCTTCTTAGGGACAAGTGGATCTTACACAGAAGAATGGAGAGTCCATACCGAATATTGGTGGATCAGGTAGGTAGATAGATATGGAGTTACTATGAATAAAATAGGAGTTAAATTTTGAAAGTTCATTATAGGCAAAGAGCCTAAGAAGAAAGCTGGTATGCAGATAAAAAAATCTTAGTGATGCACTAAATTAATGACAGTGCAAATGAAGTTTTATTAAACAAGCATTTAGTTTACTTCATGGGTAAACCTTACCACACGGATGTGTGTTTATGTATTTATATAGAAAATAGTTACCCAGCCCTTCGGTTTAGGGAGCCCCTGGCCTGGGGCGCCCCAGGCCTTAGGCTTTGGGAGCCCCAGGCAGGGGCGCCCCAGCCGTTAGGCTTTGGGAGCCCCAGGCCTGGGGCGTCCCAGCCCTTAGGATTTGGGAGCCCCAGGCCTGGGGCGTCCCAGCCCTTAGGATTTGGGAGCCCCAGGCCTGGGGCGTTCCAGCCCTTAGACTTTGGGAGCCCCAGGCCTGGTACGGCCCAGCCCTTAGGCTTAGGGAGCCCCTGGCCTGGGGCGCCCCAGCCCTTAGGCTTTGGGAGCCCCAGACCTGGGGCGCACCCGCCCTTAGGCTTTGTGAGCCCCAGGCCTGGGGTGCCCCTGCCCTTAGGCTTTGGGAGACCCAGGCCTGGGGCACCACAGCCCTTAGTCTTTGGGAGTCCCAGGCCTGGGGAGCCCCAGTCCTTAGGCTTTGGGAGCCCCAGGCCTGGAGCGCCCCAGGCCTTAGGCTTTGGGAGCCCCTGCCTGGTAGGGCCCAGCCCTTAGGCTCAGGGAGCCCCAGGCCTGGTAGGGCCCAGCCCTTAGGCTCAGGGAGCCCCTGGCCTGGGGCGCCCCAGCCCTTAGGCTTTGGGAGGCCCAGGCCAGGGGCACCCAAGCCCTTAGGATTTGAGAGCCCCAGGCCTGGGGCGCCCCAGCCCTTAGGCTTTGGGAGCCCCAGGCCTGGGGTGCCCCAACCGTTAGTCTTAGGGAGCCCCAGGCCTGGGGGGACCCAGCTCTTCGGCTTAGGGAGCCCCAGGCCTGGGGCGTCCCTTCCCTTAGGCCTTGGGAGTCCCATTCCTGGGCGCCCCAGCCCTTAGGCTTTGGGAGCCCCAGGTCTGGGGCGAACCAGCCCTTAGGTTTTGTGAGCCCTAGGCCTGGGGCGCCCCTGCCCTTGGCTTTGGGAGCCCCAGGCCTGGGGTGCCCCAGCCCTTAGGCTTAGGGAGCCCCAGGCCTGGGTCGCCCCAGCCGTTAGGCTTAGGGAGCCTCTGGCCTGGGGCGCCACAACCCTTTTTCTTAGGGAGCACCAGGCCTGGGGCGCCCCAACCCTTAGGCTTTGGGAGCCCCAGGCCTGGGGCGCCCCAGCCCTTAGGCTTTGGGTGCCGCAGGCCTGGGGCGTTCCAGCCCGTAGGCTTTGGGAGCTCAAGGCCTGTGGCGCCCCAGACCTTAGGCTTTGGGAGCCCCAGGCCTGGGGGCACCCAGCCCTTCGGCTTAGGGAGCCCCAGGCCAGGGGGCACCCAGCCCTTCGGCTTAGGGAGCCCCAGGTCTGGGCATCCCAGCCCTTCGGCTTAGGGAGCCACAGGCCTGGGGCGCCCCAGCGCTTATGCTTTGGGAGCCCCAGGCCTGGGGCGCCCCATTCCTTAGGCTTAGGGAGCCCTAGGCCTGGGGACACCCAGCCCTTCGGCATAGGGAGCCCCAGGCCTAGGGCGCTGCAGCCCTTAGGCTTAGGGAGCCCAGGCCTGGTATGGCCCAGCCCTTAGTCTTAGGGAGCCCCAGGCCTTGGGCGCCCCAGCCCTTAGGCTTTTGGAGCACCAGGCTGGGACGCCCCAGACCATAGGTTTTGGGAACCCCAAGCCTGGGGCGCCCAGCCCTTAGGCTTTGGGAGTCCCAGGCTTGGGGCGCCCCAACTCTTAGGCTTTTGGAGCCACAGGCCTGGGGCGCCCCCGCCTTAGGCTTATGGAGCCCCAGGCCTGGGGGGACCCAGCTCTTCGGCTTAGGGAGCCCCAGGCCAGGGGCGTCCCTGCCTTTAGGTTTAGGGAGCCCCAGGTTCGGGGCGCCCCAAACCTTAGGCTTTGGGAGTCCCAGACCTAGGCACCCCAGCCCTTAGGCTTTGGGAGTCCCAGGCCTGGTACGCCCCAGCCCTTAGACTTAGGGAGCACCTGGCCTGGGGCGCCCCAGCCCTTAGGCTTTGGGAGCCCCAGGCCTGGGGCGCTCCAGCCCTTAGGTTTTGGGAGCCATAGGCCTGGGGTGCGCCAGCCCTTAGGCTTTGGGAGCCCCAGGCCTAGGGCACCCGAGCCCTTAGGCTTAGGGAGCCCCAGGCCTGGGGCGCCCCAGCCCCTAGGCTTAGGGAGCCTCTGGCTTGGGGCGGCACAGCCCTTTGTCTTAGGAAGCCCAAGGCTTGGGGCGCCCCGACCCTTAGGCTTTGGGAGCCCCAGACCTGGGGCGTCCCAGCCCTTAGGATTTGGGAGCCCCAGTCCGGGGGCGCCACAGCCGTTAGGCTTTGGCAGCCCAAGCCTGGTGCGACCCAGCCCTTAGGTTTTGGGAGCCAAAGCCTGGGGCGCCCTAGCCCTTAGGCTTTGGGAGCCCCAGGCCTGGGGCGCCCCAGCCCTTAGGCTTTGGAAGCCCCAGGCCTGGGGCACCCCAGCCCTTAGGATTTGGAAGCCCCAGGCCTGGGGCGCCCCAGCCCATATGTTTTGGGAGCCCCAGGCCTGGGGCTCTGAGCCCTTAGGCTTTGAGAGCCCCACGCTTGGGGCGCCCCAGCTCTTAGGCTTAGGGAACCCCTGGCCTGGGGCGCCCAGCTCTTCAGCTTAGGGAGCCCCAGGCCAGGGGCGTCCCAGCCCTTAGGCTTAGGAAGCCCATGGCCAGGGACCCCCAGCCCTTAGGATTTGGGAGCCCCAGGCTGGGACGCCCCAGCCCATAGGTTTTGGGAGCCCCAGGCCTGGGACGCCAAGCCCTTAGGCTTTGGGAGCCCCAGGCCTGGGGCGCCCCAGTCCTTAGGCTTTGGGAGCCCCAGACATGGGGCGTCCCAGCCCTTAGGCGTTGGGAGTCCCAGACCTGGACGCCCCAGCCCTTAGGCTTTGGGAGCCCCAGGCCTGGTACGCCTCAGCCCTTAGACATAGGGAGCCCCTGGCCTGGGGCACCCCAGCCCTTTGGCTTTGGGAGCCACAGGCCTAGGGCGCCTCAGCCTTTCGGCATAGGCAGCCCCAGGCCTGGGGCGCCCCAGCCCATAGGATTTGGGAGCCCCAGACCTGGCCGCCCCAGCCCTTAGGCTTTGGGAGCCCCAGGCCTGGTACGCCCCAGCCCTTAGACTTAGGGAGCCCCAGGCCTGGGGCGCCCAGCCCTTAGGCTTTAGGAGCCCCAGGCTTGGGGCGCCCCAGCTCTTAGGCTTTGGGAGCCACAGGCCTGGGGCCCCCCAGCCCTTAGGCTTAGGGAGCCCCAGGCCTGGTACGCCCCAGCCTTTAGGCTTATGGAGCCCCTCGCCTGGGGCGCCCCAACATTTAGGCTTTGGGAGCCCAACGCCTGGGACGCCCCAGCCCTTAGGTTTTGTAAGCCCTAGGCCTGGGGCGTCCCTGCCCTTAGGCTTTGGGAGCCCCAGGCCTGGGGCGCCCAGCCCTTAGGCTTTGGGAGCCCCAGGCTTGGGGCGCCCCAACTCTTAGGCTTTTGGAGCCACAGGCCTGGGGCGCCCCTGCCTTAGGCTTATGGAGCCCCAAGTTCGGGGCGCCCCAACCCTTAGGCTTTGGGAGTCCCAGACCTAGGCCCCCCAGACCTTAGGCTTTGGGAGTCCCAGGCCTGGTACGCCCCAGCCCTTAGCCTTAGGGAGCACCTGGCCTGGGGCGCCCCAGCCCTTAGGCTTTGGGAGCCCCAGGCCTGGGGCGCCCCAGCCCTTAGGTTTTGGGAGCCATAGGCCTGGGGCGCCTCTGCCCTTAGGCTTTGGGAGCCCCAGGCCTAGGGCACCCCAGTCCTTAGGCTTAGGGAGCCCCAGGCCTGGGGCGCCCCAGCCCCTAGGCTTAGGGAGCCTCTGGCCTGGGGCGGCACAGCCCTTTGTCTTAGGAAGCCCAAGGCCTGGGGCGCCCCGACCCTTAGGCTTTGGGAGCCCCAGACCTGGGGCGTCCCAGCCCTTATGATTTGGGAGCCCCTGCCCGGGGGTGCCCCAGCCGTTAGGCTTTGGCAGCCCAAGCCTGGTGCGTACCAGCCCTTAGGTTTTGGGAGCCAAAGCCTGGGGCACCCTAGCCCTTAGGCTTTGGAAGCCCCAGGCCTGGGGCGCCCCAGCCCTTAGGCTTTGGAAGCCCCAGGCCTGGGGCGCCCCACCCCTTAGGATTTGGTAGCCCCAGGCCTGGGGCGCCAGAGCCCATATGTTTTGGGAGCCCCAGGCCTGGGGCTCCCAGCCCTTAGGCTTTGAGAGCCCCACGCTTGGGTCGCCCCAGCTCTTAGGCTTAGGGAACCCCTGGCCTGGGGCGCCCCAGCCCTTAGGCTTTGGGAGCCCTAGGCCTGGGGTGCCCCAGCCCTTAGGGTTTGAGAGCCCCAGGCCTGGGGCGCCCAAGCCTTTCGGCTTTGGGACCCACAGGGCTGGGGCGCCCCAGCCCTTAGGGTTTGGGAGCCCCAGGCCTGGGGACCCCAGGCCTTCGGATTTGGGAGCCCCAGGCTGGGACGCCCCAGCCCTTAGGCTTTGGGAGCCCCAGGCCTGGGGCGCCCCAGCCCTTAGGATTTGGGAGCCCCAGGCTGGGACGCCCCAGCCCATAGGTTTTGGGAGCCCCAGGCCTGGGACGCCAAGCCCTTAGGCTTTGGGAGCCCCAGGCCTGGGGCGCCCCAGCCCTTAGGCTTTGGGAGCCCCAGACATGGGGCGTCCCAGCCCTTAGGCTTTGGGAGTCCCAGACCTGGGCGCCCCAGCCCTTAGGTTTTGGGAGCCCCAGGCCTGGTACGCCCCAGCCCTTAGACTTAGGGAGCCCCTGGCCTGGGGTACCCCAGCCCTTTGGCTTTGGGAGCCACAGGCCTAGGGCGCCCTAGCCTTTCGTCATAGGGAGCCCCAGGCCTGGGGCGCCCCAACCCTTAGGATTTGGGAGCCCCAGGCTGGGACGCCCCAGCCCATAGGTTTTGGGAGCCCCAGGCCTGGGGCGCCTAGCCCTTATGCTTTAGGAGCCCCAGGCTTGCGGCACCCCAGCTCTTAGGCTTAGGGAACCCCTGGCCTGGGGCGCCCAAGCCCTTAGGCTTTGGGAGCCCCAGGCCTGGGGCGTCCAGCTCTTCGGCTTAGGGCGCCCCAGGCCAGGGGCGTCCCAGCCCTTAGGCTTAGGAAGCCCATGGCCAGGGACCCACCAGCCCTTAGGATTTGGGAGCCCCAGGCTGGGACGCCCCAGCCCATAGGTTTTGGGAGCCCCAGGCCTGGGACGCCAAGCCCTTAGGCTTTGGGAGCCCCAGCCCTTAGGCTTTGGGAGCCCCAGACATGGGGCGTCCCAGCCCTTAGGCTTTGGGAGTCCCAGACCTGGGCGCCCCAGCCCTTAGGCTTTGAGAGCCCCAGGCCTGGTACGCCCCAGCCCTTAGACTTAGGGAGTCCCTGGCCTGGGGCACCCCAGCCCTTTGCCTTTGGGAGCCACAGGCCTAGGGCGCCTCAGCCTTTCGGCATAGGGAGCCCCAGGCCTGGGGCGCCACAGCCCTTAGGATTTGGGAGCCCCAGGCTGGGACGCCCGATCCCATAGGTTTTCGGAGCCCCAGGCCTGGGGCGCCAGGCCTTAGGCTTTAGGAGCCCCAGGCTTGTGGCGCCCCAGCTCTTAGGCTTTGGGAGCCACAGGCCTGGGGCCCCCAGCTCTTAGGCTTAGGGAGCACCAGGCCTGGGGGGACACAGCTCTTCGGCTTAGGGAGCCCCAGGCCTGGGGCGTCCCTGCCCTTAGGCTTTGGGAGTCCTAGACCTGGGCGCCCCAGCCCTTATGCTTTGGGAGTCCCAGGCCTGGTACGCCCCAGCCCTTAGGCTTATGGAGCCCCTAACCTGGGGCGCCCCAACCCTTAGGCTTTGGGAGCCCCACGCCTGGGACGCCCCAGCCCTTAGGTTTTGTAAGCCCTAGGCCTGGGGCGTCCCTGCCCTTAGGCTTTGGGAGCCCCAGGCCTGGGGGGCCCAGCCCTTAGGCGCTAGGAGCCCCAGGCTTGGGGCGCCCCAGCTCTTAGGCTTTGGGAGCCACAGGCCTGGGGCCCCCCAGCCCTTAGGCTTAGGGAGCACCAGGCCTGGGGGACAAAGCTCTTCGGCTTAGGGAGCCCCAGGTCTGGGGCGTCCCTGCCCTTAGGCTTTGGAAGTCCTAGACCTGGGCGCCCCAGCACTTAGGCTTTGGGAGCCCTAGGCCTGGTATGCCCCAGCCCTTAGGATTTGTGAGCACTAGGCCTGGGGCGTCCCTGCCTTTAGGCTTTGGGAGCCCAAGGCCTGGGGTACCCCAGCCCTTAGGCTTAGGGAGCCCAAGAACGGGGTCGCCCCAGCCCTTAGACTTTGGGACCCCCAGGCCCGGGGCGCCCCAGCGCTTAGGCTTTGGGATGCCCAGGCCTGGGGCGCCCCAGCCCTTTGGATTAGGGAGCCCCAGGCCTCGGGGCACCCAGCCCTTAGGCTTATGGAGCCCCAGGCCTGAGGCGTCCCAGCCCTTAGGCTTAGGGAGCCCCAGGCCTGGTACACCCCAGCCCTTAGGCGTAGGGAGCCCCTGGCATGGGGCGCCCCAGCCCTTAGGCTTTGGGTGCCCTAGGCCTGGGGTGCCCCAGCCCTTAGGGTTTGGGAGCCCCAGGCCGGGGGCGCCCAAGCCTTTCGGCTTTGGGACCCACAGGGCTGGGGCGCCCCAGCCCTTAGGGTTTGGGAGCCCCAGGCCTGGGGACCCCAGGCCTTAGGATTTGGGAGCCCCAGTCTGGGACGCCCCAGCCCTTAGGCTTTGGGAGCCCCAGGCCTGGGGCGCCCCAGCCCTTAGGATTTGGGAGCCCCAGGCTGGGACGCCCCAGCCCATAGGTTTTGGGAGCCCCAGGCCTGGGATTCCAAGCCCTTAGGCTTTGGGAGCCCCAGGCCTGGGGCGCCCCAGCCCTTAGGCTTTGGGAGCCGCAGACATGGGGCGTCCCAGCCCTTAGGCTTTGGGAGTCCCAGACCTGGGCGCCCCAGCCCTTAGGTTTTGGGAGCCCCAGGCCTGGTACACCCCAGCCCTTAGACTTAGGGAGCCCCTGGCCTGGAGCACCCCAGCCCTTTGGCTTTGGGAGCCACAGGCCTAGGGCGCCCCAGCCTTTCGGCATAGGGAGCCCCAGGCCTGGGGCGCCCCAACCCTTAGGATTTGGGAGCCCCAGGCTGGGACGCCCCAGCCCATAGGTTTTGGGAGCCCCAGGCCTGGGGCGCCCAGCCCTCATGCTTTAGGAGCCCCAGCCTTGGGGCACCCGAGCTATTAGGCTTTGGGAGCCACAGGCCTGGGGCCCCCCAGCCCTTAGGCTTAGGGAGCACCACGCCTGGGGGGCCACAGCTCTTCGGCTTAGGGAGCCCCAGGCCTGGGGCGTCCCTGCTGTTAGGCTTTGGGAGTCCTAGGCCTGGGGCGTCCCTGCCCTTAGGCTTTGGGAGCCCCAGGCCTGGGGCGCCCAGCCCTTAGGCTTTAGGAGCCCCAGGCTTGGGGCGCCCCAGCTCTTAGGCTTTGTGAGCCCTAGGCCTGGGGCGCCCCTGCCCTTGGCTTTGGGAGCCCCAGGCCTGGGGTCACCCAGCCTTTCGGAGAACCAGGCCTGGGGCGCCCCAGCCCTTAAGCTTAGGGAGCCCATTGCCTGAAACGCCCCAGCCCTTCGGATTAGGGCGCGACAGGACTAGGTTGCCCTAGCCCGTAGGTTTTGGGAGCCCCAGGCCATGGGCACCCCAACCCTTAGGTTTGGTAGTCCCAGGCCTGGTACGCCCCAGCCCTTAGGTTTAGGGAGCCCGTGGCCTGGGGCGCCCCAGCCCTTAGGCTTTGTGAGTCCCAGTCCTGGTACGCCCCAGCCCTTAGGTTTAGGGAGCCCCTGGCCTGGGGCGCCCCAGCCCTTAGGCTTTGGGAGCCCCAGGCCAGGGGCGCCCCAGCCCTTAGGCTTCGGGAGCCCAAAGCCTGCGACGCCCCAGCCTTTAGGCTTTGGGGGCCCCAGGGCTGGGGCGCCCCAGCCCTTAGGCTTACGGAGCCCCAGGCCTGGGACGCCCCAGTCCTTCGGCTTAGGGAGCCCCAGGCCTGGGGTGCCCCAGCCCTTAGGTTTAGGGAGCCCCTGGCCTGGGGCGCCTCAGCCCTTAGGCTTTGGGAGCCCCATCGGGGCGCCCCAGCCCTTAGCCTTTGGGAGCCCCAGACCTGTTGCGCCCCAGCGCTTAGGCTTTGGGAGCCCCACGCTTGTGGCGCCCCAGCCCTTAGGCTTAGGGAGCCCCAGGCCTGGGGGTACCCAGCTCTTCGGCTTAGGGAGCCCCAGGCCTGAGTCGTCCCTGCCCTTAGGCTTAGGGAGCCCATGGCCTGGGACGCCCCAGCCCTTCAGCTTAGGGCGCGACAGTCCTAGGGTGCCCCAGCCCTTCGGCATAGGGAGCTCCAGGCCTGGTACGCCCCAGCCCTTAGGCTTAGGGAGCCCCAGTCCTGGCGCGCCCCAGCCCTTAGGCTTTGGGAGCCCAAGCCTGGGGCACCCAAGCCCTTAGGCTTTGGGAGGCCCAGGTCTGAGGTGCCCCAGCCCTTAGACTGGGAGCCCTAACACTGGGGCACCCCAGCCCTTAGGTTTTGGGAGCCCTAGCCCTAGACGTCCCTTCACTTAGGCTTTGCAAGTCCCAGGCCTGGGGCGCCCCAGCCCTTAGGCTTCGGTAGCCCCAGCCCTGGGGCACCGCAGCTCATAGGCTTTGGGAGCCCCAGTCTTGGGGCGCCCCAGCCCTTAGGCTTTGGGAGCCCCAGGCCTGGTGCGCCCTGCCCTTAGGCTTAGGGAGCCCCAGGCCTGGGGCGGCCCAACCCTTAGGCTTAGGGAGCCCCAGCCCTGGGCGCCCCAGCTTTAGGCTTAGGGAGCCCCAGGCCAGGGGCACCCCAGCCCTTGGGCTTTGGGAGCTCCAGACCTGGGGCACTCCAGCCTTTTGGCTTAGGGAGCCCCAGGACTGGGAAGCACCAGCCCTTAGGCTTTGGGAGCCCCAGGCCTGTGGCGCCCCAGCCCTTAGGCTTAGGGAGCCCCAGGTCTTGGGCGCTCCAGGCCTAGGCTTAGGGAGCCCCAGGTTGGGGCGCTACAGCCTTTAGGCTTAAGGAGGCCAAGGCTTGGGGCGCCGCAGCCCTTAGGATTTGGGAGTTCCCACCCTGGGGCACTCCAGCCCTTAGGCTTAGGGAGCCCCACGCCTTGGGCGCCCCAGCCCTTAGGCTTAGGGAGCCTCTGGCCTGGGGTGCCACAGCCGTTAGGATTTGGGAGCCCCAGGCCTGGGGCGCCCCAGCCATTAGGCTTTAGGTGCCCCAGGCTTTGGGCGCCCCAACCCTTAGGCTTTGGGAGCTTCAGGCCTGTGGCGCCCCAGCCCTTAGGCTTAGGGAGCCCCAGGCCTGGGGTCACCTAGCCCTTAGGTTTAGGGAGCCTATGGCCTGGGACGCGCCAGCCCTTCGGCTTAGGGCGCGACAGGCCTAGGGCGCCCCAGCCCTTAGGCTTTGGGAGTCCCAGGCCTGGGACGCCCCAGCCCTTCCGCTTAAGGCGCGAGAGGCCTAGGTTGCCCGAACCATTAGATTTTGGAGACCCAAGCCTGTGGCACCCCAGCCCTTAGGTTTGGGAGTCCCAGGCCTGGTACGCCCCAGCCCTTAGGTTTAGGGAGCCCCTGGCCTGGGGCACTCCAGCCCTTAGGCTTTGGGAGCCCCAGGCCTGGGGCGCCCCAGCCTTAACTTTGGGAGCCCCAGGCCTGGGGCGCCCCAGCCCTTAGGCTTTGGGAGCCCCAGGCCCCGGGCGCCCCAGCCATTAGGCTTGGGAAGCCCAAGGCCTGCGACGCCCCAGCCCTTTGGCTTTGGGGGCTCAAGGGCTGGGGCGCCCCATACCTTAGGCTTACGGAGCCCCAGGCCTGGGGCGCCCCAGCCCTTAGGCTTTGGGGGCCCCAGTCCAGGGGCGCCCCAGTCCTTAGGCTTCGGGAGCCGAAGGCCTGTGACGCCCCAGCCCTTCGGCTTAGGGAGCCCCAGGCCTGTGGCGCCCAGCCCTTAGGCTTTGGGAGCCCCAGACCTGGAACGCCCCAGCCCTTAGGCTTAGGGAGCCCCAGGCCTGGCGCGCCCCAGCCCTTAGGCTTTGGGAGCCCAAGTCTGGGGTGCCCAAGCCCTTAGGCTTTGGGAGGCCCAGGTCTGCGGCGCCCCAACCCTTAGACTGGGAGCCCTAGCCCTGGGGCACCCCAGCCCTTAGGCTTTGGGAGCCCAAGCCCTGGGCGCCCCAGCACTTAGGCTTTGGAAGTCTCAGGCCTGGGGCGCCCCAGCCCTTAGGCTTAGGTAGCCCCAGGCAGGGGGCGCCCCAGCCCTTAGGCTTTGGAAGGCCCAGGTCTGCGGCGCTCCGGCCCTTAGGCTTTGGGAGCCCGAGGCCTGGGGCGCCCTGCCCTTAGGCTTAGGAAGCCCCAGGCCTGGGGCGGCCCAACCCTTAGGCTTAGGGTGCCCCAGCCCTGGGCGCCCCAGCTCTTAGGCTTAGGGAGCCACAGGCCTGGGGCGCACCAGCCCTTGGGCTTTGGGAGCTCCAGACCTGGGGCACTCCAGTCTTTTGGCTTGGGGAGCCCCAGGACTGGGAAGCACCAGCCCTTAGGCTTTGGGAGCCCCAGGCCTGGGAGCACCCAGCCCTTAGGCTTAGGGATCCCATGGCCTGGGACGCGCCAGCCCTTAGGCTTTGGGAGTCCCAGGCCTGCGACGCCCCAGCCCTTAGGCTTTGGGAGCCCCAAGCCTCAAGCGCCCCAGTCCTTAGGCTTAGGGATCCCCAGGCTGGGGCGCCATAGCCCTTAGGCTTTGAGAGCCGAAGCCTGGGGCGCACAAGTCCTTAGGCTTTGGGAGCCCAATCCTGAAGCGCCCCAGCCCTTAGGCTTAAGGAGCCCCAGGCTGTGGCGCCACAGCCATTAGGCTTTGGGCGCCCCAGGCCTAGGGCGCCCAAGCCCTTCGGCATAGGGAGTACCAGGACTGGGGCGCCCCAGCCCTTAGGCTTTTGGAGCACCTGGCCGGGGCGCCCCAGCCCTTAGACTTTGGGAGCTCCAGGCCTGGGGCTCCCCAGCCCTTAGGTTTTGGGAGCCCAAGCCTGGGGCGCCGAAGCCTTTAGGCTTTGGGAGCCCAAACCTGGGGCGCACCAGCCCTTAGACTTTGGGAGTCCCAGGCCTGGTACGCCCCAGCCATTAGGTTTAGGGAGTCCCTGGCCTGGGGCACCCCAGCCCTTAGGCTTTGGGAGCCCCAGGCCTGGGGCGCTCCAGCCCTTACCTTTGGGAGCCCCAGGCCTGGGGCGCCCCAGCCCTTAGGCTTTGGGAACCCCAGGCCAGGGACGCCCCAGCCCTTAGGCTTGGGAAGCCCAAGGCCTGCGACGCCCCAGCCCTTTGGCTTTGGGGGCTCAAGGCCTGTGACGCCCCAGCCCTTCGGCTTAGGGAGCCCCTGGCCTGGGGCGCCTCACCCCTTAGGCTTTGGGAGCCCCATCAGGGCGCCCCAGCCCTTAGGCTTCGGGAGCTCAAGGCCTGTGACGCCCCAGTCCTTCGGCTTAGGGAGCCCCTGGCCTGGGGCGCCTCACCCCTTAGGCTTTGGGAGCCCCATCAGGGCGCCCCAGCCCTTAGGCTTTGGGAGCCCCAGGCCTGTGGTGCCCCAGCCCTTAGGCTTAGGGAGCCCCAGGCCTGGGGGGACCCAGCTCTTCGGCTTAGGGACCCCAGGCCTGAGTCGTCCCTGCCCTTAGGCTTAGAGATCCCATGGCCTGGGACGCCCCAGCCCTTCGGCTTAGGGCGGGACAGTCCTAGGGCGCCCCAGCCCTTAGGATTTGGGAGCCCCATGCTGGGACGCCCCAGCCCATAGGTTTTGTGAGCCCCAGTCCTGTGGCGCCCAGCCCTTAGGCTTTGGGAGCCACAGGCCTGGGGCGCCCCAGCCCTTAGGCTTAGGGAGCCCCAGGCCTGGGGGGACCCAGCTCTTCGGATTAGGGAGCCCCAGGCCTGGGGTGTCCCAGCCCTTAAGCTTAGGGAGCCCCAGGCCTGGGGCGCCCCAGCCATTAGGTTTTGAGTTTCCCAAACCTGGGGCGCCCCAACCCTTAGGTTTTGGGAGCCCCAGACCTGGAACGCCCCAGCCCTTAGGCTTAGGGAGCCCCAGGCCTGGCGCGCCCCAACCCTTAGGCTTTGGGAGCCAAAGCCTGGGGTGCCCAAGCCCTTAGGCTCTGGGAGGCCCAGGTCTGCGGCGCCCCAGCCCTTAGACTGGGAGCCCTAGCCCTGGGGCACCCCAGCCCTTAGGCTTTGGGAGCCCAAGCCCTGGGCGCCCCAGCACTTAGGCTTTGGAAGTCCCAGGCCTTGGGCGCCCCAGCCCTTAGGCTTTGGAAGGCCCAGGTCTGCGGCGCCCCGGCCCTTAGGCTTTGGGAGCCCGAGGCCTGGGGCGCCCTGCCCTTAGGCTTAGGAAGCCCCAGGCCTGGGGCGGCCCAACCCTTAGGCTTAGGGAGCCCCAGCCCTGGGCGCTCCAGCTCTTAGGCTTAGGGAGCCACAGGCCTGGGGCGCACCTGCCCTTGGGCTTTGGGAGCTCCAAACCTGGGGCACTCCAGTCTTTTGGCTTGGGGAGCCCCAGGACTGGGAAGCACCAGCCCTTAGGCTTTGGGAGCCCCAGGCCTGGGAGCACCCAGCCCTTAGGCTTAGGGAGCCCTTGGCCCGGGACGCGCCAGCCCTTCGGCTTAGGGCGCGACAGGCCTAGGGCGCCCCAGCCCTTAGGCTTTGGGAGTCCCAGGCCTGGGACGCCCCAGCCCTTCCGCTTAAGGCGCGACAGGCCTAGGTTGCCCGAGCCCTTAGGTTTTGGGAGCCCCAGGCCTGTGGCACCCCAGCCCTTAGGTTTGGGAGTCCCAGGCCTGGTACGCCCCAGCCCTTAGGTTTAGGGAGCCCCTGGCCTGGGGCACCCCAGCCCTTAGGCTTTGGGAGCCCCAGGCCTGGGGCGCCCCAGCCCTTAGCTTTGGGGGCCTCAGG
Source organism: Tenrec ecaudatus (assembly GCF_050624435.1). NCBI lineage: Eukaryota > Metazoa > Chordata > Mammalia > Afrosoricida > Tenrecidae > Tenrec > Tenrec ecaudatus. The sequence goes on from NW_027459455.1 coordinate 1,887,750, forward strand.
CCTTGGGCGCCCCAGCCCTTAGGCTTTGGGAGCCCCAGGCCAGGGGCGCCCCAGCCCTTAGGCTTGGGAAGCCCAAAGCCAGCGACGCCCCAGCCCTTAGGCTTTGGGGGCCCAAGGGCTGGGGCGCCCCATCCCTTAGGCTTACGGAGCCCCAGGCCTAGGGCGCCCCAGCCCTTAGGCTTTGGGAGCCCCAGGCCAGGGGCGCCCCAGCCCTTAGGCTTAGGGAGCCCAAGGCCTGTGACGCCCCAGCCCTTCGGCTTAGGGAGCCCCTGGCCTGGGGCGCCTCACCCCTTAGGCTTTGGGAGCCCCATCGGGGCGCCCCAGCCCTTAGGCTTAGGGAGCCCCAGGCCTGAGTCGTCCCTGCCCTTAGGCTTAGGCATCCCATGGCCTGGGACGCCCCAGCCCTTCGGCTTAGGGCGCGAAAGTCCTAGGGCGCCCCTGCCCTTAGGATTTGGGAGCCCCATGCTGGGACGCCCCAGCCCATAGGTTTTGGGAGCCCCAGGCCTGTGGCGCCCCAGCCCTTCGGCTTAGGGCGCGAAAGTCCTAGGGCGCCCCTGCCCTTAGGATTTGGGAGCCCCATGCTGGGACGCCCCAGCCCATAGGTTTTGGGAGCCCCAGGCCTGTGGCGCCCCAGCCCTTAGGCTTAGGGAGCCCCAGGCCTGGGGGGACCCAGCTCTTCGGCTTAAGGAGCCCCAGGCCTGAGTCGTCCCTGCCCTTAGGCTTAGGGATGCCATGGACTGGGACGCCCCAGCCCTTCGGCTTAGGGCGCGACAGTCCTAGGGCGCCCCAGCCCTTCGGCTTAGGTAGCCCCAGGCAGGGGGCGCATAAGCCCTTAGGCTTTGGGAGCCCCAGTCTAGGGGTTCCCCAGCCCTTAGGCTTTGGAAGGCCCAGGTCGGCGGCGCCCCGGCCCTTAGGCTTTGGGAGCCCCAGGCCTGGGGCGCCCTGCCCTTACGCTTAGGAAGCCCCAGGCCTGGGGCGGCCTAACTCTTAGGCTTAGGGAGCCCCAGCCCTGGGCGCCCTAGCTCTTAGGCTTAGGGAGCCCCAGGCCTGGGGCGCCCCAGCCCTTGGGCTTTGGGAGCTCCAGACCTGGGGCACTCCAGTCTTTTGGCTTAGGGAGCCCCAGGACTGGGAAGCACCAGCCATTAGGCTTAGGGAACCCCCGGTCCTGGGCGCCCCAACCCTAGGCTTAGGGAGCCCCAGGTTGGGGCGCTACAGCCTTTAGGCTTAAGGAGGCCCAGGCTTGGGGCGCCGCAGCCCTTAGGATTTCGGAGCTCCAACCCTGGGGAACCCCAGCCCTTAGGCTTAGGGATCCCCATGCCTTGGGCGCCCCAGTCCTTAGGCTTAGGGAGCCTCTGGCCTGGGGTGCCAGAGCCCTTAGGATTTGGGAGCCCCAGGCCTGGGGCGCCCCAGCCTTTAGGCTTTAGGTGCCCCAGGCTTGGGGCGCCCCAACCCTTAGGCTTTGGGAGCTTCAGGCCTGTGGCGCCCCAGCCCTTAGGCTTTGGGAGCCCCAGGCCTGGGGCGCCCCAGCCCTTAGGTTTTGGGAGCCCCTGGCCTGGGGACCCCCAGCCCTTAGGCTTTGGGAGCCCCAGGCCTGGGGGCACCAAGCCCTTAGGCTTAGGGAGCCCATGGCCTGGGACGCACCAGCCCTTCGGCTTAGGACGCGACAGGCCTAGGGCGCCCCAGCCCTTAGGCTTAGGGAGCCCCAGGCCTGGCGTGCCCCAACCCTTAGGCTTTGGGAGCCAAAGCCTGGGGTGCCCAAGCCCTTAGGCTTTGGGAGGCCCAGGTCTGCGGCGCCCCAGCCCTTAGACTGGGAGCCCTAGCCCTGGGGCACCCCAGCCCTTAGGCTTTGGGAGCCCAAGCCCTGGGCGCCCCAGCACTTAGGCTTTGGAAGTCCCAGGCCTTGGGCGCCCCAGCCCTTAGGCTTTGGAAGGCCCAGGTCTGCGGCGCCCCGGCCCTTAGGCTTTGGGAGCCCGAGGCCTGGGGCGCCCTGCCCTTAGGCTTAGGAAGCCCCAGGCCTGGGGCGGCCCAACCCTTAGGCTTAGGGAGCCCCAGCCCTGGGCGCTCCAGCTCTTAGGCTTAGGGAGCCACAGGCCTGGGGCGCACCTGCCCTTGGGCTTTGGGAGCTCCAAACCTGGGGCACTCCAGTCTTTTGGCTTGGGGAGCCCCAGGACTGGGAAGCACCAGCCCTTAGGCTTTGGGAGCCCCAGGCCTGGGAGCACCCAGCCCTTAGGCTTAGGGAGCCCTTGGCCCGGGACGCGCCAGCCCTTCGGCTTAGGGCGCGACAGGCCTAGGGCGCCCCAGCCCTTAGGCTTTGGGAGTCCCAGGCCTGGGACGCCCCAGCCCTTCCGCTTAAGGCGCGACAGGCCTAGGTTGCCCGAGCCCTTAGGTTTTGGGAGCCCCAGGCCTGTGGCACCCCAGCCCTTAGGTTTGGGAGTCCCAGGCCTGGTACGCCCCAGCCCTTAGGTTTAGGGAGCCCCTGGCCTGGGGCACCCCAGCCCTTAGGCTTTGGGAGCCCCAGGCCTGGGGCGCCCCAGCCCTTAGCTTTGGGGGCCTCAGGCCTTGGGCGCCCCAGCCTTTAGGCTTTGGGAGCCCCAGGCCAGGGGCGCCCCAGCCCTTAGGCTTGGGAAGCCCAAAGCCAGCGACGCCCCAGCCCTTAGGCTTTGGGGGCCCAAGGGCTGGGGCGCCCCATCCCTTAGGCTTACGGAGCCCCAGGCCTAGGGCGCCCCAGCCCTTAGGCTTTGGGAGCCCCAGGCCAGGGGCGCCCCAGCCCTTAGGCTTCGGGAGCCCAAGGCCTGTGACGCCCCAGCCCTTCGGCTTAGGGAGCCCCTGGCCTGGGGCGCCTCACCCCTTAGGCTTTGGGAGCCCCATCGGGGTGCCCCAGCCCTTAGGCTTAGGGAGCCCCAGGCCTGAGTCGTCCCTGCCCTTAGGCTTAGGCATCCCATGGCCTGGGACGCCCCAGCCCTTCGGCTTAGGGCGCGAAAGTCCTAGGGCGCCCCTGCCCTTAGGATTTGGGAGCCCCATGCTGGGACGCCCCAGCCCATAGGTTTTGGGAGCCCCAGGCCTGTGGCGCCCCAGCCCTTCGGCTTAGGGCGCGAAAGTCCTAGGGCGCCCCTGCCCTTAGGATTTGGGAGCCCCATGCTGGGACGCCCCAGCCCATAGGTTTTGGGAGCCCCAGGCCTGTGGCGCCCCAGCCCTTAGGCTTAGGGAGCCCCAGGCCTGGGGGGACCCAGCTCTTCGGCTTAAGGAGCCCCAGGCCTGAGTCGTCCCTGCCCTTAGGCTTAGGGATGCCATGGACTGGGACGCCCCAGCCCTTCGGCTTAGGGCGCGACAGTCCTAGGGCGCCCCAGCCCTTCGGCTTAGGTAGCCCCAGGCAGGGGGCGCATAAGCCCTTAGGCTTTGGGAGCCCCAGTCTAGGGGTTCCCCAGCCCTTAGGCTTTGGAAGGCCCAGGTCGGCGGCGCCCCGGCCCTTAGGCTTTGGGAGCCCCAGGCCTGGGGCGCCCTGCCCTTACGCTTAGGAAGCCCCAGGCCTGGGGCGGCCTAACTCTTAGGCTTAGGGAGCCCCAGCCCTGGGCGCCCTAGCTCTTAGGCTTAGGGAGCCCCAGGCCTGGGGCGCCCCAGCCCTTGGGCTTTGGGAGCTCCAGACCTGGGGCACTCCAGTCTTTTGGCTTAGGGAGCCCCAGGACTGGGAAGCACCAGCCATTAGGCTTAGGGAACCCCCGGTCCTGGGCGCCCCAACCCTAGGCTTAGGGAGCCCCAGGTTGGGGCGCTACAGCCTTTAGGCTTAAGGAGGCCCAGGCTTGGGGCGCCGCAGCCCTTAGGATTTCGGAGCTCCAACCCTGGGGAACCCCAGCCCTTAGGCTTAGGGATCCCCATGCCTTGGGCGCCCCAGTCCTTAGGCTTAGGGAGCCTCTGGCCTGGGGTGCCAGAGCCCTTAGGATTTGGGAGCCCCAGGCCTGGGGCGCCCCAGCCTTTAGGCTTTAGGTGCCCCAGGCTTGGGGCGCCCCAACCCTTAGGCTTTGGGAGCTTCAGGCCTGTGGCGCCCCAGCCCTTAGGCTTTGGGAGCCCCAGGCCTGGGGCGCCCCAGCCCTTAGGCTTTGGGAGCCCCTGGCCTGGGGACCCCCAGCCCTTAGGCTTTGGGAGCCCCAGGCCTGGGGGCACCCAGCCCTTAGGCTTAGGGAGCCCATGGCCTGGGACGCACCAGCCCTTCGGCTTAGGACGCGACAGGCCTAGGGCGCCCCAGCCCTTAGGCTTTGGGAGTCTCAGGCCTGGGGAGCCCCAGCCCTTAGGTTTTGGGAGCCCATGGCCTGGTATACCGCAGCCCTTAGGATTAGGGAGCCCCTGGCCTGGGGCGCCCCAGCACTTAGGCTTTGGGAGCCCCAGGCCTGGGACGCACCCGCCCTTAGGCTTTGGGAGCCCCAGGCCCGGTGCGCCCCAGCACTTAGGCTTAGGGAGCCCAAGGCCTGCGACGCCCCAGCCCTTCGGCTTAGGGAGCACCAGGCCTGGGGCACCCCAGCTCTTAGGTTTAGGGAGCCCCTGGCCTGGGGCGCCCCAGTCCTTAGGCTTTGGGAGCCCCAGGCCTGGGGCGTCCCAGCCCTTAGGCTTAGGGGGCCCGAGGCCTGGGGCTCCCCAGCCCTTAGGCTTAGGGATCCCATACCCTGGGACGCCCCAGCCCTTCGGCTTAGAGCGGGACAGGACTAGGGCGCCCCAGCCCTTAGGCTTTGGGAGCCCCAGGCTTGGGGCACCCCAGCCCTTAGGCTTCGGGAGTCCCAGGCCTGGGGCGCCCCAGCCCTTAGGCTTTGGGTGCCCCAGGCCTGGGGCGCCCCTACCCTTAGATTTTGGTAGCCCCAGTCCTGGGGCGTCCCCGCCCTTAGTATTTGCGAGCCCCAGGCCTGAGGCGCCCCAGCACTTAGGTTTATGGAGCCCAATCCTGCGATGCCCCAGCCCTTAGGTTTTGGGAGCCCCAGGCTTGGGGCACCCCAGCCCTTAGGCTTCGGGAGTCCCAGGCCTGGGGCGCCCCAGCCCTTAGGCTTTGGGTGCCCCAGGCCTGGGGCGCCCCAGCCCTTAGGCTTTGGGTGCCCCAGGCCTGGGGCGCCCCTGCCCTTAGATTTTGGTAGCCCCAGGCCGGTGCGCCCCAGCCCTTAAGCTTGGGAGCCCCATGCCGGTGCGCTCCAGCCCTTACGCTTTTGGAGCCTCAGGCCTGGGGCGCCACAGCCCTTAGGATTTGGGAGCCCCAGGCTGGGACGCCCCAGCCCATAGGTTTTGGGAGCCCCAGGCCTGTGGCGCCCAGCCCTTAGGCTTTGGAAGCCACAGTCCTGGGGCGCCCCAGCCCTTAGGCTTAGGGAGCCCCAGGCCTGGGGGGACCTAGCTCTTCGGCTTAGGGATCCCCAGGCCTGGGGCGTCCCAGCCCTTAAGCTTAGGGAGCCCCAGGCCTGGGGCGCCCCAGCCGTTAGGTTTTGGGTTTCCCAAACCTGGGGCGCCCCAACCCTTAGGTTTTGGGAGCCCCAGACCTGGAATGCCCCAGACCTTAGGCTTAGGGAGCCCCTTGCCTGGGGCGCCCCAGCCCTTAGGCTTTGGGAGCCCCAATCCTTGGGTGCCCCAGCCCTTAGGCGTTGGGAGCCCCTGGCCTGGGACTCCCCAGCCCTTAGGCTTAGGGAGCCCAAGGACTGCGACGCCCGAGCCCTTAGGCTTTGGGAGCCCCAACCTCAAGCGCCCCAGCCCTTAGGCTTAGGGATCCCCAGGCTGGGGCGCCATAGCCCTTAGGCTTTGGGAGCCGAAGCCTCGGGCGCACAAGTCCTTAGGCTTTGGGAGCCCAATCCTGAAGAGCCCCAGCCCTTAGGCTTAAGGAGCCCCAGGCTGTGGCGCCACAGCCATTAGTCTTTGGGCGCCCCAGGCCTAGGGCGTCCGAGACCTTCGGCATAGGGAGTACCAGGACTGGGGCGCCCCAGCCCTTAGACTTTTGCTGCACCTGGCCGGGGCGCCCCAGCCCTTAGACTTTGGGAGCTCCAGGCCTGGGGCGCCCCAGCCCTTAGGCTTTGGGAGCCCCAGCCTGGGGCCCCCCAGCCCTTAGTCTTAGGGAGCCTGAGGCCTGGGGTGCCCCAACCCTTAGATTTAGGCAGCCTCTGGCCTGGGACGCCACAGCCCTTTGTCTTAGGGAGCCCCAGGCATGGGGCCACCCAGCCCTTAGGCTTTGGGTGCAGCAGGCCTGGGGCGCCCCAGCCCTTAGGCTTTGGGTGCTCCAGGCCTGGGGCGCCCCAGCCCTTAGGCTGTGGGAGCTCCAGGCCTGTGGTGCCCCAGCCCTGAGTCTTTGGGAGCCCCAGGCCTGGGGGCACCCAGCCCTAAGGCATAGGGAGCCCATGGCCTGTGACGCTCCAACCCTTAAGCTTTGGGAGCCCCAGGCCTGGGGCGCCCCAGCGTTTAGGCTTACGGAGTCCCAGGCCTGGGGCGTCCCAGCCCTTAGGTTTAGGGAGCCCCTGGCCTTGGGCGCCTCAGCCCTTAGGCTTTGGGAGCCCCAGCCGGGGCGCCACAGCCCTTAGGCTGTGGGAGCCCCAGGCCTGGGCCGCTTCAGCGCTTAGGCTTTGGGAGCCCCACGCCTGGGGTGCCCCAGCCCTTAGGCTTAGGGAGCCCCAGGCCTGGGGGCGCCCAGCCTTTCAGAGCCCCAGGCCTGGGGCTTCTCAGCCCTTAGGCATAGGGAGCCCCAGGCCTGGGGCGCCTCAGCGCTTGGGCTTTGGGAGCCCCACGCCTGGGGCGCCCCAGCCCTTAGGCTTAGGGAGCCCCAGGCCTGGGGGCACCCAGCCTTTCAGAGCCCCAGGCCTGGGGCTTCTCAGTCCTTACGCATAGGGAGCACCAGGCCTGGGGCGCCCCAGCCCTTAGGCTTAGGGCGTCCATGGCCTGCAAAGCCCCAGCCCTTTGGCTTAGGGCGCAACAGGCCTAGGGCGCCCACGCCCTTAGGATTTGGGAGCCCCAGGCCTGGGGCGCCCCAGCCCTTCGGCTTAGGGATCTCAAGGCCTGCGTCGCCCCAGCCCTTAGGCTTCGGGAGCCCAAGGCCTGCGACGCCCCAGCCCTTAGGCTTTGGGAGCCTCAGGCCTGGGCGCCCCAGCCTTAGGCTTACGGAGCCCCAGACCTGGGGCGCCACAGCCCTTAGGCTTTCGGCGCCCCAGGCCTAAGGCGCCCCAGCCCTTCGGCTTAGGGAGCCCCAGGCCTGGGGCCTCCCAGCCCTAAGGCTTTGCGAGCCCCAGCCGGGGCGCCACAGCCCTTAGGCTTTGGGAGCCCCAGGCCTGAGGCGCCCCAGCGCTTAGGCTTTGGGAGCCCCACACCTGGGGCGCCCCAGCCCTTAGGCTTTGGGAGCCCCAGGCCTGGGGTCACCCAGCCTTTCGGAGAACCAGGCCTGGGGCGCCCCAGCCCTTAAGCTTAGGGAGCCCATGGCCTGAAACGCCCCAGCCCTTCGGATTAGGGCGCGACAGGACTAGGTTGCCCTAGCCCGTAGGTTTTGGGAGCCCCAGGCCATGGGCACCTCAACCCTTAGGTTTGGTAGTCCCAGGCCTGGTACGCCCCAGCCCTTAGGTTTAGGGAGCCCGTGGCCTGGGGCGCCCCAGCCCTTAGGCTTTGTGAGTCCCAGTCCTGGTACGCCCCAGCCCTTAGGTTTAGGGAGCCCCTGGCCTGGGGCGCCCCAGCCCTTAGGCTTTGGGAGCCCCAGGCCAGGGGCGCCCCAGCCCTTAGGCTTCGGGAGCCCAAAGCCTGCGACGCCCCAGCCTTTAGGCTTTGGGGGCCCCAGGGCTGGGGCGCCCCAGCCCTTAGGCTTACGGAGCCCCAGTCCTGGGACGCCCCAGCCCTTAGGTTTTGGGCGCCCCAGGCCAGGGGCGACACAGCCCTTAGGCTTCGGGAGCCCAATGCCTGCGACGCCCCAGTCCTTCGGCTTAGGGAGCCCCAGGCCTGGGGTGCCCTAGCCCTTAGGTTTAGGGAGCCCCTGGCCTGGGGCGCCTCAGCCCTTAGGCTTTGGGAGCCCCATCGGGGCGCCCCAGCCCTTAGCCTTTGGGAGCCCCAGACCTGTTGCGCCCCAGCGCTTAGGCTTTGGGAGCCCCACGCCTGTGGCGACCCAGCCCTTAGGCTTAGGGAGCCCCAGGCCTGGGGGTACCCAGCTCTTCGGCTTAGGGAGCCCCAGGCCTGAGTCGTCCCTGCCCTTAGGCTTAGGGAGCCCATGGCCTGGGACGCCCCAGCCCTTCAGCTTAGGGCGCGACAGTCCTAGGGTGCCCCAGCCCTTCGGCATAGGGAGCTCCAGGCCTGGTACGCTCCAGCCCTTAGGCTTAGGGAGCCCCAGTCCTGGCGCGCCCCAGCCCTTAGGCTTTGGGAGCCCAAGCCTGGGGCACCCAAGCCCTTAGGCTTTGGGAGGCCCAGGTCTGAGGTGCCCCAGCCCTTAGACTGGGAGCCCTAACACTGGGGCACCCCAGCCCTTAGGTTTTGGGAGCCCTAGCCCTAGGCGTCCCAGCACTTAGGCTTTGCAAGTCCCAGGCCTGGGGCGCCCCAGCCCTTAGGCTTCGGTAGCCCCAGCCCTGGGGCACCGCAGCTCTTAGGCTTTGGGAGCCCCAGTCTTGGGGCGCCCCAGCCCTTAGGCTGTGGGAGCCCCAGGCCTGGTGCGCCCTGCCCTTAGGCTTAGGGAGCCCCAGGCCTGGGGCGGCCCAACCCTTAGGCTTAGGGAGCCCCAGCCCTGGGCGCCCCAGCTTTAGGCTTAGGGAGCCCCAGGCCAGGGGCACCCCAGCCCTTGGGCTTTGGGAGCTCCAGACCTGGGGCACCCCAGCCTTTTGGCTTAGGGAGCCCCAGGACCTGGAAGCACCAGCCCTTAGACTTTGGGAGCCCCAGGCCTGTGGCGCCCCAGCCCTTAGGCTTAGGGAGCCTCAGGTCTTGGGCACCCCAGGCGTAGGCTTAGGGAGCCCCAGCTTGGGGCGCTACAGCCTTTAGGTCTAAGGAAGCCCAGGCTTGGGGCGCCGCAGCCCTTAGGATTTGGGAGCTCCAACCCTGGGGCACCCCAGCGCTTAGGCTTAGGGAGCCCCACGCCTTGGGCGCCCCAGCCCTTAGGCTTAGGGAGCCTCTGCCCTGGGGTGCCACAGCCCTTAGGATTTGGGAGCCCCAGACTTGGGGCGCCCCAACCCTTAGGCTTTGGGAGCTTCAGGCCTGTGGCGCCCCAGCCCTTAGGCTTTGGGAGCCCTAGGACTGGGGAGCCCCAGCCTTAGGATTTGGGAGCCCCAGGCTTGAGGCACCCTAAACCTTTGGCTTTGGGTGCCCCAGGCCTAGGGCTCCCTAGCCCTTTGGCATAGGGAGCCCCAGGCCTGGGGAGCCCCAGCCCTTAGGTTTTGGGAGCACCAGGCCTGGGGCAGCCCAGCCCTTAGGCTTTGGGAGCCGCAGCCTGGGGCGCCCCAGCCCTTAGTCTTAGGGAGCCCGAGGCCTGGGGTGCCCCACCCTTAGACTTAGGGAGCCTCTGGCCTGGGACGCCACAGCCCTTTGTCCTAGGGAGCCCCAGGCATGGGGCCCCCCAGCCCTTAGGCTTTGGGTGCAGCAGGCCTGGGGCGCCCCAGCCCTTAGGCTTTGGGTGCTCCAGGCCTGGGGCGCCCCAGCCCTTAGGCTGTGGGAGCTCCAGGCCTGTGGTGCCCCAGCCCTGAGTCTTTGGGAGCCCCAGGCCTGGGGGCACCCAGCCCTAAGGCATAGGGAGCCCATGGCCTGTGACGCCCCAGCCCTTAGGTTTCGGGAGCCCAAGACCTGCGACGCTCCAACCCTTAAGCTTTGGGAGCCCCAGGCCTGGGGCGCCCCAGCCTTTAGGCTTACGGAGTGCGAGGCCTGGGGCGCCACAGCACTTAGGCTTTGGGTGCCCCAGGCTTAGGGCGCCCCAGCCTTCGGCTTAGGGAGCCCCAGGCCTGGGGCGCCCCAGCCCTTAGGTTTAGGGAGCCCCTGGCCTGGGGCCCCTCAGCCCTCAGGCTTTGGGAGCCCCAACCGGGGCGCCACAGCCCTTAGGCTTTGGGAGCCCCAGGCCTGGGGCACCCCAGCGCTTAGGCTTTGGGAGCCCCACGCCTGGGGCGCCCCAGCCCTTAGGCTTCGGGAACCCAAGGCCTGCGACGCCCCAGCCCTTAGGCTTTGGGGGCCCCAGGCCTGGGCGCCCCAGCCCTTAGGCTTACGGAGCCCCAGACCTGGGGCGCCACAGCCCTTAGGCTTTCGGTGCCCCAGGCCTAAGGCGCCCCAGCCCTTCGGCTTAGGGAGCCCCAGGCCAGGGGCGCCCCAGCCCTTAGGCTTTGCGAGCCCCAGCCGGGGCGTCACAGCCCTTAACTTTGGGAGCCCCAGGCCTGAGGCGCCCCAGCGCTTAGGCTTTGGGAGCCCCACACCTGGGGTGCCCCAGCCCTTAGGCTTTGGGAGCCCCAGGCCTGGGGTCACCCAGCCTTTCGGAGAACCAGGCCTGGGGCGCCCCAGCCCTTAAGCTTAGGGAGCGCATGGCCTGAAACGCCCCAGCCCTTCGGATTAGGGTGCGACAGGACTAGGTTGCCCTAGCCCGTAGGTTTTGGGAGCCCCAGGCCATGGGCACCCCAACCCTTAGGTTTGGGAGTCCCAGGCCTGGTACGCCCCAGCCCTTAGGTTTAGGGAGCCCGTGGCCTGGGGCGCCCCAGCCCTTAGGCTTTGTGAGTCCCAGTCCTGGTACGCCCCAGCCCTTAGGTTTAGGGAGCCCCTGGCCTGGGGCGCCCCAGCCCTTAGGCTTTGGGAGCCTCATCGTGGCGCCCCAGCCCTTAGCCTTTGGGAGCCCCAGACCTGTGGCGCCCCAGCGCTTAGGCTTTGGGAGCCCCACGCCTGTGGCGCCCCAGCCCTTAGGCTTAGGGAGCCCCAGGTCTAGGGGGACCCAGCTCTTCGGCTTAGGGAGCCCCAGGCCTGAGTCGTCCCTGCTTTAGGCTTAGGGAGCCCATGGCCTGGGACGCCCCAGCCCTTCAGCTTAGGGCGCGACAGTCCTAGTGTGCCCCAGCCCTTCGGCATAGGGAGCTCCAGGCCTGGTACGCCCCAGCCCTTCGGCTTAGGGAGCCCCAGTCCTGGCGCGCCCCAGCCCTTAGGCTTTGGGAGCCCAAGCCTGGGCACCCAAGCCCTTAGGCTTTGGGAGGCGCAGGTCTGAGGCGCCCCAGCCCTTAGACTGGGAGCCCTAACACTGGGGCACCCCAGTCCTTAGGTTTTGGGAGCCCTAGCCCTAGGCGTCCCAGCACTTAGGCTTTGCAAGTCCCAGGCCTGGGGCGCCCCAGCCCTTAGGCTTCGGTAGCCCCAGCCCTGGGGCACCGCAGCTCTTAGGCTTTGGGAGCCCCAGTCTTGGGGCGCCCCAGCCCTTAGGCTTTGGGAGCCCCAGGCCTGGGGCGCCCTGCCCTTAGGCTTAGGGAGCCCCAGGCCTGGGGCGGCCCAACCCTTAGGCTTAGGGAGCCCCAGCCCTGGGCGCCCCAGCTTTAGGCTTAGGGAGCCCCAGGCCAGGGGCACCCCAGCCCTTGGGCTTTGGGAGCTCCAGACCTGGGGCACCCCAGCCTTTTGGCTTAGGGAGCCCCAGGACCTGGAAGCACCAGCCCTTAGACTTTGGGAGCCCCAGGCCTGTGGCGCCCCAGCCCTTAGGCTTAGGGAGCCTCAGGTCTTGGGCGCCCCAGGCGTAGGCTTAGGGAGCCCCAGCTTGGGGCGCTACAGCCTTTAGGCCTTAGGAAGCCAAGGCTTGGGGCGCCGCAGCCCTTAGGATTTGGGAGCTCCAACCCTGGGGCACCCCAGCGCTTAGGCTTAGGGAGCCCCACGCCTTGGGCGCCCCAGCCCTTAGGCTTAGGGAGCCTCTGTCCTGGGGCGCCACAGCCCTTACGATTTGGGAGCCCCAGGCTTGGGGCGCCTCAACCCTTAGGCTTTGGGAGCTTCAGGCCTGTGGCGCCCCAGCCCTTAGGCTTTGGGAGCCCCAGGACTGGGGGCACCCAGCCCTTATGCTTAGGGAGCCCATGGCCTGGGACGCCCCAGCCCTTCGGCTTAGGGCGCGACAGGCCTAGGGCGGCCCAGCCCTTAGGCTTTGGGAATCCCAGGCCTGGGGAGCCCCAGCCCTTAGGTTTTGGGAACCCATGGCCTGGTATACCCCAGCCCTTAGGCTTAGGGAGCCCCTGGCCTGGGGCGCCCCAGCCCTTAGGCTTTGGGAGCCCCAGGCCTGGGACGCCCCCACCCTTAGGCTTTGGGAGCCCCAGGCCTGTGGTGCCCAGACCTTATGCTTTGATAGCCCCAGGCTTGGGACGCCCCAGGTCTTAGGCTTTGGGAGCCCCAGGCCTGGGGCGCCACAGCCCTTAGGCTTAGGGAGCCCATGGCCTGGGACGCCCCAGCCCTTCGGCTTTGGGCCCGACAGGCCTATGGCGTCCAAGCCCTTCGTGTTAGGGAGCCCCAGGCCTGGGGCACCCCAGCCCTTAGGCTTTGAGGGTCCCAGACCTGGGGCGCCCCATCCCTTAGGTTTTGGGAGCCCCAGGCCTGCTACGCCCCAGCCCTTAGGCTTAGGGAGCCCCAGGCCTGGGGCGCCCCAGCCCTTAGGCTTTGGGAGCCCAAGCCTGGGGCGCCCCAGCCCTTAGGCTTAGGGAGCCCCAGGCCTTGGCGCCCAAGCCCTTAGATTTTGGGAGCCCCAGGCCTAGGCGCCGCAGCCCTTAGGCCTTGGGAGCCCAAGCCTGGGATGCCCCAGCCCTTAGGCTTTGGGAGGCCAAGCCTGGGATGCCCCATCCCTTAGGTTTGGGAGCACAAGCCTGGAGCGCCCCAGCACGTAGGCTTTGGGAGTCCCAGGCTTGGGGCGCCCCAGCCCTTAGGCTTAGGTAGCCCCAGCCCTGGGGCACCCCAGCTCTTAGGCTTTGGGAGAGCCAGGCATGGGGCGCCCCAGTCCTTAGTTTTAGGGAGCCCCAGTCTTGGGGTGCTCAGCACATAGGCTTGGGGAGGCCCAGGTCTGCGGCGTCCCAGCCTTTAGGCTTTGGGAGCCCCAGGCCTGGGGCGCCCTGCCCTTATGCTTTGGGAGCCCCAGGCCTGGGGCGGCCCCGCCCTTAGGCATAGGGAGCCCCAGGCCTGGGGCGCCCCAGCCCTTAGGCTTAGGGAGCCTCTGGGCTGGGGCGCTACAACCCTTTGTCTTAGGGAGCCCCAGGACTGGGGCACCCCAGCCCTTAGGCTTTTGGAGCCCCAGGCCTGGGGCGCCCCAGCCCTTATGCTTTGGGTGCCCCTGGCCTGGGGCGCCCCAGCCCTTAGGCTTTGGGAGCCCCAGGCCTGGGGGCACCCTGCCCTTAGGGTTAGGGAGTCCATGGCCTGGGACGCCCCAGCCCTTCGGCTTAGGTCGCGACAGGCCTAGGGCGACCCAGCCCTTAGGCTTTGGGAGCCCCAGGCCTGGGGCACTCCTGCCCTTAGGTTTTGGGAGTCCCAGGCCTGGGGCGCCACCGCCCTTAGGATTTGGGGGCCCCAGCCCAGTTGCGCCCCAGCCCTTAGGCTTAGGGAGCCCAAGGCCTGCGATGCCCCAGCCCTTAGGCTTTGCGAGCCCCAGCCGGGGCGCCACAGCCCTTAGGCTTTGGGAGCCCCAGGCCTGAGGCGCCCCAGCGCTTAGGCTTTGGGAGCCCCACACCTGGGGCGCCCCAGCCCTTAGGCTTTGGGAGCCCCAGGCCTGGGGTCACCCAGCCTTTCGGAGAACCAGGCCTGGGGCGCCCCAGCCCTTAGGCTTTTGGAGCCCCAGGCATGGGGCTCCCCAGCACTTAGGCTTTGGGAGCCCCAGTCTTGGGGCGCCCCAGCCCTTAGGCTTTGGTAGCCCCAGGCCTGGGGCGCCCTGCCCTTAGGCTTAGGGAGCCCCAGGCCTGGGGCGGCCCAACCCTTAGGCTTAGGGAGCCCCAGCCCTGGGCGCCCCAGCTTTAGGCTTAGGGAGCCCCAGGCCAGGGGCACCCCAGCCCTTGGGCTTTGGGAGCTCCAGACCTGGGGCACCCCAGCCTTTTGGCTTAGGGAGCCCCAGGACCTGGAAGCACCAGCCCTTAGACTTTGGGAGCCCCAGGCCTGTGGCGCCCCAGCCCTTAGGCTTAGGGAGCCTCAGGTCTTGGGCGCCCCAGGCGTAGGCTTAGGGAGCCCCAGCTTGGGGCGCTACAGCCTTTAGGCCTTAGGAAGCCAAGGCTTGGGGCGCCGCAGCCCTTAGGATTTGGGAGCTCCAACCCTGGGGCACCCCAGCGCTTAGGCTTAGGGAGCCCCACGCCTTGGGCGCCCCAGCCCTTAGGCTTAGGGAGCCTCTGTCCTGGGGCGCCACAGCCCTTACGATTTGGGAGCCCCAGGCTTGGGGCGCCTCAACCCTTAGGCTTTGGGAGCTTCAGGCCTGTGGCGCCCCAGCCCTTAGGCTTTGGGAGCCCCAGGACTGGGGGCACCCAGCCCTTATGCTTAGGGAGCCCATGGCCTGGGACGCCCCAGCCCTTCGGCTTAGGGCGCGACAGGCCTAGGGCGGCCCAGCCCTTAGGCTTTGGGAATCCCAGGCCTGGGGAGCCCCAGCCCTTAGGTTTTGGGAACCCATGGCCTGGTATACCCCAGCCCTTAGGCTTAGGGAGCCCCTGGCCTGGGGCGCCCCAGCCCTTAGGCTTTGGGAGCCCCAGGCCTGGGACGCCCCCACCCTTAGGCTTTGGGAGCCCCAGGCCTGTGGTGCCCAGACCTTATGCTTTGATAGCCCCAGGCTTGGGACGCCCCAGGTCTTAGGCTTTGGGAGCCCCAGGCCTGGGGCGCCACAGCCCTTAGGCTTAGGGAGCCCATGGCCTGGGACGCCCCAGCCCTTCGGCTTTGGGCCCGACAGGCCTATGGCGTCCAAGCCCTTCGTGTTAGGGAGCCCCAGGCCTGGGGCACCCCAGCCCTTAGGCTTTGAGGGTCCTAGACCTGGGGCGCCCCATCCCTTAGGTTTTGGGAGCCCCAGGCCTGCTACGCCCCAGCCCTTAGGCTTAGGGAGCCCCAGGCCTGGGGCGCCCCAGCCCTTAGGCTTTGGGAGCCCAAGCCTGGGGCGCCCCAGCCCTTAGGCTTAGGGAGCCCCAGGCCTTGGCGCCCAAGCCCTTAGATTTTGGGAGCCCCAGGCCTAGGCGCCGCAGCCCTTAGGCCTTGGGAGCCCAAGCCTGGGATGCCCCAGCCCTTAGGCTTTGGGAGGCCAAGCCTGGGATGCCCCATCCCTTAGGTTTGGGAGCACAAGCCTGGGGCGCCCCAGCACGTAGGCTTTGGGAGTCCCAGGCCTGGGGCGCCCCAGCCCTTAGGCTTAGGTAGCCCCAGCCCTGGGGCACCCCAGCTCTTAGGCTTTGGGAGAGCCAGGCATGGGGCGCCCCAGTCCTTAGTTTTAGGGAGCCCCAGTCTTGGGGTGCTCAGCACATAGGCTTGGGGAGGCCCAGGTCTGCGGCGTCCCAGCCTTTAGGCTTTGGGAGCCCCAGGCCTGGGGCGCCCTGCCCTTATGCTTTGGGAGCCCCAGGCCTGGGGCGGCCCCGCCCTTAGGCATAGGGAGCCCCAGGCCTGGGGCGCCCCAGCCCTTAGGCTTAGGGAGCCTCTGGGCTGGGGCGCTACAACCCTTTGTCTTAGGGAGCCCCAGGACTGGGGCACCCCAGCCCTTAGGCTTTTGGAGCCCCAGGCCTGGGGCGCCCCAGCCCTTATGCTTTGGGTGCCCCTGGCCTGGGGCGCCCCAGCCCTTAGGCTTTGGGAGCCCCAGGCCTGGGGGCACCCTGCCCTTAGGGTTAGGGAGTCCATGGCCTGGGACGCCCCAGCCCTTCGGCTTAGGTCGCGACAGGCCTAGGGCGACCCAGCCCTTAGGCTGTGGGAGCTCCAGGCCTGTGGTGCCCCAGCCCTGAGTCTTTGGGAGCCCCAGGCCTGGGGGCACCCAGCCCTAAGGCATAGGGAGCCCATGGCCTGTGACGCTCCAACCCTTAAGCTTTGGGAGCCCCAGGCCTGGGGCGCCCCAGCGTTTAGGCTTACGGAGTCCCAGGCCTGGGGCGCCCCAGCCCTTAGGTTTAGGGAGCTCCTGGCCTTGGGCGCCTCAGCCCTTAGGCTTTGGGAGCCCCAGCCGGGGCGCCACAGCCCTTAGGCTGTGGGAGCCCCAGGCCTGGGCCGCTTCAGCGCTTAGGCTTTGGGAGCCCCACGCCTGGGGTGCCCCAGCCCTTAGGCTTAGGGAGCCCCAGGCCTGGGGGCGCCCAGCCTTTCAGAGCCCCAGGCCTGGGGCTTCTCAGCCCTTAGGCATAGGGAGCCCCAGGCCTGGGGCGCCTCAGCGCTTAGGCTTTGGGAGCCCCACGCCTGGGGCGCCCCAGCCCTTAGGCTTAGGGAGCCCCAGGCCTGGGGGCACCCAGCCTTTCAGAGCCCCAGGCCTGGGGCTTCTCAGCCCTTAGGCATAGGGAGCACCAGGCCTGGGGCGCCCCAGCCCTTAGGCTTAGGGCGTCCATGGCCTGCAAAGCCCCAGCCCTTTGGCTTAGGGCGCAACAGGCCTAGGGCGCCCACGCCCTTAGGATTTGGGAGCCCCAGGCCTGGGGCGCCCCAGCCCTTCGGCTTAGGGATCTCAAGGCCTGTGTCGCCCCAGCCCTTAGGCTTCGGGAGCCCAAGGCCTGCGACGCCCCAGCCCTTAGGCTTTGGGAGCCTCAGGCCTGGGCGCCCCAGCCCTTAGGCTTACGGAGCCCCAGACCTGGGGCGCCACAGCCCTTAGGCTTTCGGTGCCCCAGGCCTAAGGCGCCCCAGCCCTTCGGCTTAGGGAGCCCCAGGCCTGGGGCCTCCCAGCCCTAAGGCTTTGCGAGCCCCAGCCGGGGCGCCACAGCCCTTAGGCTTTGGGAGCCCCAGGCCTGAGGCGCCCCAGCGCTTAGGCTTTGGGAGCCCCACACCTGGGGCGCCCCAGCCCTTAGGCTTTGGGAGCCCCAGGCCTGGGGTCACCCAGCCTTTCGGAGAACCAGGCCTGGGGCGCCCCAACCCTTAAGCTTAGGGAGCCCATGGCCTGAAACGCCCCAGCCCTTCGGATTAGGGCGCGACAGGACTAGGTTGCCCTAGCCCGTAGGTTTTGGGAGCCCCAGGCCATGGGCACCTCAACCCTTAGGTTTGGTAGTCCCAGGCCTGGTACGCCCCAGCCCTTAGGTTTAGGGAGCCCGTGGCCTGGGGCGCCCCAGCCCTTAGGCTTTGTGAGTCCCAGTCCTGGTACGCCCCAGCCCTTAGGTTTAGGGAGCCCCTGGCCTGGGGCGCCCCAGCCCTTAGGCTTTTGGAGCCCCAGGCATGGGGCTCCCCAGCACTTAGGCTTTGGGAGCCCCAGTCTTGGGGCGCCCCAGCCCTTAGGCTTTGGTAGCCCCAGGCCTGGGGCGCCCTGCCCTTAGGCTTAGGGAGCCCCAGGCCTGGGGCGGCCCAACCCTTAGGCTTAGGGAGCCCCAGCCCTGGGCGCCCCAGCTTTAGGCTTAGGGAGCCCCAGGCCAGGGGCACCCCAGCCCTTGGGCTTTGGGAGCTCCAAACCTGGGGCACCCCAGCCTTTTGGCTTAGGGAGCCCCAGGACCTGGAAGCACCAGCCCTTAGACTTTGGGAGCCCCAGGCCTGTGGCGCCCCAGCCCTTAGGCTTAGGGAGCCTCAGGTCTTGGGCGCCCCAGGCGTAGGCTTAGGGAGCCCCAGCTTGGGGCGCTACAGCCTTTAGGCCTTAGGAAGCCAAGGCTTGGGGCGCCGCAGCCCTTAGGATTTGGGAGCTCCAACCCTGGGGCACCCCAGCGCTTAGGCTTAGGGAGCCCCACGCCTTGGGCGCCCCAGCCCTTAGGCTTAGGGAGCCTCTGTCCTGGGGCGCCACAGCCCTTACGATTTGGGAGCCCCAGGCTTGGGGCACCTCAACCCTTAGGCTTTGGGAGCTTCAGGCCTGTGGCGCCCCAGCCCTTAGGCTTTGGGAGCCCCAGGACTGGGGGCACCCAGCCCTTATGCTTAGGGAGCCCATGGCCTGGGACGCCCCAGCCCTTCGGCTTAGGGCGCGACAGGCCTAGGGCGGCCCAGCCCTTAGGCTTTGGGAATCCCAGGCCTGGGGAGCCCCAGCCCTTAGGTTTTGGGAACCCATGGCCTGGTATACCCCAGCCCTTAGGCTTTGGGAGCCCCAGGCCTGGGACGCCCCCACCCTTAGGCTTTGGGAGCCCCAGGCCTGTGGTGCCCAGACCTTATGCTTTGATAGCCCCAGGCTTGGGACGCCCCAGGTCTTAGGCTTTGGGAGCCCCAGGCCTGGGGCGCCACAGCCCTTAGGCTTAGGGAGCCCATGGCCTGGGACGCCCCAGCCCTTCGGCTTTGGGCCCGACAGGCCTATGGCGTCCAAGCCCTTCGTGTTAGGGAGCCCCAGGCCTGGGGCACCCCAGCCCTTAGGCTTTGAGGGTCCCAGACCTGGGGCGCCCCATCCCTTAGGTTTTGGGAGCCCCAGGCCTGCTACGCCCCAGCCCTTAGGCTTAGGGAGCCCCAGGCCTGGGGCGCCCCAGCCCTTAGGCTTTGGGAGCCCAAGCCTGGGGCGCCCCAGCCCTTAGGCTTAGGGAGCCCCAGGCCTTGGCGCCCAAGCCCTTAGATTTTGGGAGCCCCAGGCCTAGGCGCCGCAGCCCTTAGGCCTTGGGAGCCCAAGCCTGGGATGCCCCAGCCCTTAGGCTTTGGGAGGCCAAGCCTGGGATGCCCCATCCCTTAGGTTTGGGAGCACAAGCCTGGGGCGCCCCAGCACGTAGGCTTTGGGAGTCCCAGGCCTGGGGCGCCCCAGCCCTTAGGCTTAGGTAGCCCCAGCCCTGGGGCACCCCAGCTCTTAGGCTTTGGGAGAGCCAGGCATGGGGCGCCCCAGTCCTTAGTTTTAGGGAGCCCCAGTCTTGGGGTGCTCAGCACATAGGCTTGGGGAGGCCCAGGTCTGCGGCGTCCCAGCCTTTAGGCTTTGGGAGCCCCAGGCCTGGGGCGCCCTGCCCTTATGCTTTGGGAGCCCCAGGCCTGGGGCGGCCCCGCCCTTAGGCATAGGGAGCCCCAGGCCTGGGGCGCCCCAGCCCTTAGGCTTAGGGAGCCTCTGGGCTGGGGCGCTACAACCCTTTGTCTTAGGGAGCCCCAGGACTGGGGCACCCCAGCCCTTAGGCTTTTGGAGCCCCAGGCCTGGGGCGCCCCAGCCCTTATGCTTTGGGTGCCCCTGGCCTGGGGCGCCCCAGCCCTTAGGCTTTGGGAGCCCCAGGCCTGGGGGCACCCTGCCCTTAGGGTTAGGGAGTCCATGGCCTGGGACGCCCCAGCCCTTCGGCTTAGGTCGCGACAGGCCTAGGGCGACCCAGCCCTTAGGCTGTGGGAGCTCCAGGCCTGTGGTGCCCCAGCCCTGAGTCTTTGGGAGCCCCAGGCCTGGGGGCACCCAGCCCTAAGGCATAGGGAGCCCATGGCCTGTGACGCTCCAACCCTTAAGCTTTGGGAGCCCCAGGCCTGGGGCGCCCCAGCGTTTAGGCTTAGGGAGTCCCAGGCCTGGGGCGCCCCAGCCCTTAGGTTTAGGGAGCTCCTGGCCTTGGGCGCCTCAGCCCTTAGGCTTTGGGAGCCCCAGCCGGGGCGCCACAGCCCTTAGGCTTTCGGTGCCCCAGGCCTAAGGCGCCCCAGCCCTTCGGCTTAGGGAGCCCCAGGCCTGGGGCCTCCCAGCCCTAAGGCTTTGCGAGCCCCAGCCGGGGCGCCACAGCCCTTAGGCTTTGGGAGCCCCAGGCCTGAGGCGCCCCAGCGCTTAGGCTTTGGGAGCCCCACACCTGGGGCGCCCCAGCCCTTAGGCTTTGGGAGCCCCAGGCCTGGGGTCACCCAGCCTTTCGGAGAACCAGGCCTGGGGCGCCCCAACCCTTAAGCTTAGGGAGCCCATGGCCTGAAACGCCCCAGCCCTTCGGATTAGGGCGCGACAGGACTAGGTTGCCCTAGCCCGTAGGTTTTGGGAGCCCCAGGCCATGGGCACCTCAACCCTTAGGTTTGGTAGTCCCAGGCCTGGTACGCCCCAGCCCTTAGGTTTAGGGAGCCCGTGGCCTGGGGCGCCCCAGCCCTTAGGCTTTGTGAGTCCCAGTCCTGGTACGCCCCAGCCCTTAGGTTTAGGGAGCCCCTGGCCTGGGGCGCCCCAGCCCTTAGGCTTTTGGAGCCCCAGGCATGGGGCTCCCCAGCACTTAGGCTTTGGGAGCCCCAGTCTTGGGGCGCCCCAGCCCTTAGGCTTTGGTAGCCCCAGGCCTGGGGCGCCCTGCCCTTAGGCTTAGGGAGCCCCAGGCCTGGGGCGGCCCAACCCTTAGGCTTAGGGAGCCCCAGCCCTGGGCGCCCCAGCTTTAGGCTTAGGGAGCCCCAGGCCAGGGGCACCCCAGCCCTTGGGCTTTGGGAGCTCCAAACCTGGGGCACCCCAGCCTTTTGGCTTAGGGAGCCCCAGGACCTGGAAGCACCAGCCCTTAGACTTTGGGAGCCCCAGGCCTGTGGCGCCCCAGCCCTTAGGCTTAGGGAGCCTCAGGTCTTGGGCGCCCCAGGCGTAGGCTTAGGGAGCCCCAGCTTGGGGCGCTACAGCCTTTAGGCCTTAGGAAGCCAAGGCTTGGGGCGCCGCAGCCCTTAGGATTTGGGAGCTCCAACCCTGGGGCACCCCAGCGCTTAGGCTTAGGGAGCCCCACGCCTTGGGCGCCCCAGCCCTTAGGCTTAGGGAGCCTCTGTCCTGGGGCGCCACAGCCCTTACGATTTGGGAGCCCCAGGCTTGGGGCACCTCAACCCTTAGGCTTTGGGAGCTTCAGGCCTGTGGCGCCCCAGCCCTTAGGCTTTGGGAGCCCCAGGACTGGGGGCACCCAGCCCTTATGCTTAGGGAGCCCATGGCCTGGGACGCCCCAGCCCTTCGGCTTAGGGCGCGACAGGCCTAGGGCGGCCCAGCCCTTAGGCTTTGGGAATCCCAGGCCTGGGGAGCCCCAGCCCTTAGGTTTTGGGAACCCATGGCCTGGTATACCCCAGCCCTTAGGCTTTGGGAGCCCCAGGCCTGGGACGCCCCCACCCTTAGGCTTTGGGAGCCCCAGGCCTGTGGTGCCCAGACCTTATGCTTTGATAGCCCCAGGCTTGGGACGCCCCAGGTCTTAGGCTTTGGGAGCCCCAGGCCTGGGGCGCCACAGCCCTTAGGCTTAGGGAGCCCATGGCCTGGGACGCCCCAGCCCTTCGGCTTTGGGCCCGACAGGCCTATGGCGTCCAAGCCCTTCGTGTTAGGGAGCCCCAGGCCTGGGGCACCCCAGCCCTTAGGCTTTGAGGGTCCCAGACCTGGGGCGCCCCATCCCTTAGGTTTTGGGAGCCCCAGGCCTGCTACGCCCCAGCCCTTAGGCTTAGGGAGCCCCAGGCCTGGGGCGCCCCAGCCCTTAGGCTTTGGGAGCCCAAGCCTGGGGCGCCCCAGCCCTTAGGCTTAGGGAGCCCCAGGCCTTGGCGCCCAAGCCCTTAGATTTTGGGAGCCCCAGGCCTAGGCGCCGCAGCCCTTAGGCCTTGGGAGCCCAAGCCTGGGATGCCCCAGCCCTTAGGCTTTGGGAGGCCAAGCCTGGGATGCCCCATCCCTTAGGTTTGGGAGCACAAGCCTGGGGCGCCCCAGCACGTAGGCTTTGGGAGTCCCAGGCCTGGGGCGCCCCAGCCCTTAGGCTTAGGTAGCCCCAGCCCTGGGGCACCCCAGCTCTTAGGCTTTGGGAGAGCCAGGCATGGGGCGCCCCAGTCCTTAGTTTTAGGGAGCCCCAGTCTTGGGGTGCTCAGCACATAGGCTTGGGGAGGCCCAGGTCTGCGGCGTCCCAGCCTTTAGGCTTTGGGAGCCCCAGGCCTGGGGCGCCCTGCCCTTATGCTTTGGGAGCCCCAGGCCTGGGGCGGCCCCGCCCTTAGGCATAGGGAGCCCCAGGCCTGGGGCGCCCCAGCCCTTAGGCTTAGGGAGCCTCTGGGCTGGGGCGCTACAACCCTTTGTCTTAGGGAGCCCCAGGACTGGGGCACCCCAGCCCTTAGGCTTTTGGAGCCCCAGGCCTGGGGCGCCCCAGCCCTTATGCTTTGGGTGCCCCTGGCCTGGGGCGCCCCAGCCCTTAGGCTTTGGGAGCCCCAGGCCTGGGGGCACCCTGCCCTTAGGGTTAGGGAGTCCATGGCCTGGGACGCCCCAGCCCTTCGGCTTAGGTCGCGACAGGCCTAGGGCGACCCAGCCCTTAGGCTGTGGGAGCTCCAGGCCTGTGGTGCCCCAGCCCTGAGTCTTTGGGAGCCCCAGGCCTGGGGGCACCCAGCCCTAAGGCATAGGGAGCCCATGGCCTGTGACGCTCCAACCCTTAAGCTTTGGGAGCCCCAGGCCTGGGGCGCCCCAGCGTTTAGGCTTAGGGAGTCCCAGGCCTGGGGCGCCCCAGCCCTTAGGTTTAGGGAGCTCCTGGCCTTGGGCGCCTCAGCCCTTAGGCTTTGGGAGCCCCAGCCGGGGCGCCACAGCCCTTAGGCTGTGGGAGCCCCAGGCCTGGGCCGCTTCAGCGCTTAGGCTTTGGGAGCCCCACGCCTGGGGTGCCCCAGCCCTTAGGCTTAGGGAGCCCCAGGCCTGGGGGCGCCCAGCCTTTCAGAGCCCCAGGCCTGGGGCTTCTCAGCCCTTAGGCATAGGGAGCCCCAGGCCTGGGGCGCCTCAGCGCTTAGGCTTTGGGAGCCCCACGCCTGGGGCGCCCCAGCCCTTAGGCTTAGGGAGCCCCAGGCCTGGGGGCACCCAGCCTTTTAGAGCCCCAGGCCTGGGGCTTCTCAGCCCTTAGGCATAGGGAGCACCAGGCCTGGGGCGCCCCAGCCCTTAGGCTTAGGGCGTCCATGGCCTGCAAAGCCCCAGCCCTTTGGCTTAGGGCGCAACAGGCCTAGGGCGCCCACGCCCTTAGGATTTGGGAGCCCCAGGCCTGGGGCGCCCCAGCCCTTCGGCTTAGGGATCTCAAGGCCTGTGTCGCCCCAGCCCTTAGGCTTCGGGAGCCCAAGGCCTGCGACGCCCCAGCCCTTAGGCTTTGGGAGCCTCAGGCCTGGGCGCCCCAGCCCTTAGGCTTACGGAGCCCCAGACCTGGGGCGCCACAGCCCTTAGGCTTTCGGTGCCCCAGGCCTAAGGCGCCCCAGCCCTTCGGCTTAGGGAGCCCCAGGCCTGGGGCCTCCCAGCCCTAAGGCTTTGCGAGCCCCAGCCGGGGCGCCACAGCCCTTAGGCTTTGGGAGCCCCAGGCCTGAGGCGCCCCAGCGCTTAGGCTTTGGGAGCCCCACACCTGGGGCGCCCCAGCCCTTAGGCTTTGGGAGCCCCAGGCCTGGGGTCACCCAGCCTTTCGGAGAACCAGGCCTGGGGCGCCCCAACCCTTAAGCTTAGGGAGCCCATGGCCTGAAACGCCCCAGCCCTTCGGATTAGGGCGCGACAGGACTAGGTTGCCCTAGCCCGTAGGTTTTGGGAGCCCCAGGCCATGGGCACCTCAACCCTTAGGTTTGGTAGTCCCAGGCCTGGTACGCCCCAGCCCTTAGGTTTAGGGAGCCCGTGGCCTGGGGCGCCCCAGCCCTTAGGCTTTGTGAGTCCCAGTCCTGGTACGCCCCAGCCCTTAGGTTTAGGGAGCCCCTGGCCTGGGGCGCCCCAGCCCTTAGGCTTTTGGAGCCCCAGGCATGGGGCTCCCCAGCACTTAGGCTTTGGGAGCCCCAGTCTTGGGGCGCCCCAGCCCTTAGGCTTTG
Organism: Tenrec ecaudatus; assembly: GCF_050624435.1. NCBI lineage: Eukaryota > Metazoa > Chordata > Mammalia > Afrosoricida > Tenrecidae > Tenrec > Tenrec ecaudatus. Next base: position 1,911,366 of record NW_027459455.1, read on the forward strand.
GTAGCCCCAGGCCTGGGGCGCCCTGCCCTTAGGCTTAGGGAGCCCCAGGCCTGGGGCGGCCCAACCCTTAGGCTTAGGGAGCCCCAGCCCTGGGCGCCCCAGCTTTAGGCTTAGGGAGCCCCAGGCCAGGGGCACCCCAGCCCTTGGGCTTTGGGAGCTCCAAACCTGGGGCACCCCAGCCTTTTGGCTTAGGGAGCCCCAGGACCTGGAAGCACCAGCCCTTAGACTTTGGGAGCCCCAGGCCTGTGGCGCCCCAGCCCTTAGGCTTAGGGAGCCTCAGGTCTTGGGCGCCCCAGGCGTAGGCTTAGGGAGCCCCAGCTTGGGGCGCTACAGCCTTTAGGCCTTAGGAAGCCAAGGCTTGGGGCGCCGCAGCCCTTAGGATTTGGGAGCTCCAACCCTGGGGCACCCCAGCGCTTAGGCTTAGGGAGCCCCACGCCTTGGGCGCCCCAGCCCTTAGGCTTAGGGAGCCTCTGTCCTGGGGCGCCACAGCCCTTACGATTTGGGAGCCCCAGGCTTGGGGCACCTCAACCCTTAGGCTTTGGGAGCTTCAGGCCTGTGGCGCCCCAGCCCTTAGGCTTTGGGAGCCCCAGGACTGGGGGCACCCAGCCCTTATGCTTAGGGAGCCCATGGCCTGGGACGCCCCAGCCCTTCGGCTTAGGGCGCGACAGGCCTAGGGCGGCCCAGCCCTTAGGCTTTGGGAATCCCAGGCCTGGGGAGCCCCAGCCCTTAGGTTTTGGGAACCCATGGCCTGGTATACCCCAGCCCTTAGGCTTTGGGAGCCCCAGGCCTGGGACGCCCCCACCCTTAGGCTTTGGGAGCCCCAGGCCTGTGGTGCCCAGACCTTATGCTTTGATAGCCCCAGGCTTGGGACGCCCCAGGTCTTAGGCTTTGGGAGCCCCAGGCCTGGGGCGCCACAGCCCTTAGGCTTAGGGAGCCCATGGCCTGGGACGCCCCAGCCCTTCGGCTTTGGGCCCGACAGGCCTATGGCGTCCAAGCCCTTCGTGTTAGGGAGCCCCAGGCCTGGGGCACCCCAGCCCTTAGGCTTTGAGGGTCCCAGACCTGGGGCGCCCCATCCCTTAGGTTTTGGGAGCCCCAGGCCTGCTACGCCCCAGCCCTTAGGCTTAGGGAGCCCCAGGCCTGGGGCGCCCCAGCCCTTAGGCTTTGGGAGCCCAAGCCTGGGGCGCCCCAGCCCTTAGGCTTAGGGAGCCCCAGGCCTTGGCGCCCAAGCCCTTAGATTTTGGGAGCCCCAGGCCTAGGCGCCGCAGCCCTTAGGCCTTGGGAGCCCAAGCCTGGGATGCCCCAGCCCTTAGGCTTTGGGAGGCCAAGCCTGGGATGCCCCATCCCTTAGGTTTGGGAGCACAAGCCTGGGGCGCCCCAGCACGTAGGCTTTGGGAGTCCCAGGCCTGGGGCGCCCCAGCCCTTAGGCTTAGGTAGCCCCAGCCCTGGGGCACCCCAGCTCTTAGGCTTTGGGAGAGCCAGGCATGGGGCGCCCCAGTCCTTAGTTTTAGGGAGCCCCAGTCTTGGGGTGCTCAGCACATAGGCTTGGGGAGGCCCAGGTCTGCGGCGTCCCAGCCTTTAGGCTTTGGGAGCCCCAGGCCTGGGGCGCCCTGCCCTTATGCTTTGGGAGCCCCAGGCCTGGGGCGGCCCCGCCCTTAGGCATAGGGAGCCCCAGGCCTGGGGCGCCCCAGCCCTTAGGCTTAGGGAGCCTCTGGGCTGGGGCGCTACAACCCTTTGTCTTAGGGAGCCCCAGGACTGGGGCACCCCAGCCCTTAGGCTTTTGGAGCCCCAGGCCTGGGGCGCCCCAGCCCTTATGCTTTGGGTGCCCCTGGCCTGGGGCGCCCCAGCCCTTAGGCTTTGGGAGCCCCAGGCCTGGGGGCACCCTGCCCTTAGGGTTAGGGAGTCCATGGCCTGGGACGCCCCAGCCCTTCGGCTTAGGTCGCGACAGGCCTAGGGCGACCCAGCCCTTAGGCTGTGGGAGCTCCAGGCCTGTGGTGCCCCAGCCCTGAGTCTTTGGGAGCCCCAGGCCTGGGGGCACCCAGCCCTAAGGCATAGGGAGCCCATGGCCTGTGACGCTCCAACCCTTAAGCTTTGGGAGCCCCAGGCCTGGGGCGCCCCAGCGTTTAGGCTTAGGGAGTCCCAGGCCTGGGGCGCCCCAGCCCTTAGGTTTAGGGAGCTCCTGGCCTTGGGCGCCTCAGCCCTTAGGCTTTGGGAGCCCCAGCCGGGGCGCCACAGCCCTTAGGCTGTGGGAGCCCCAGGCCTGGGCCGCTTCAGCGCTTAGGCTTTGGGAGCCCCACGCCTGGGGTGCCCCAGCCCTTAGGCTTAGGGAGCCCCAGGCCTGGGGGCGCCCAGCCTTTCAGAGCCCCAGGCCTGGGGCTTCTCAGCCCTTAGGCATAGGGAGCCCCAGGCCTGGGGCGCCTCAGCGCTTAGGCTTTGGGAGCCCCACGCCTGGGGCGCCCCAGCCCTTAGGCTTAGGGAGCCCCAGGCCTGGGGGCACCCAGCCTTTTAGAGCCCCAGGCCTGGGGCTTCTCAGCCCTTAGGCATAGGGAGCACCAGGCCTGGGGCGCCCCAGCCCTTAGGCTTAGGGCGTCCATGGCCTGCAAAGCCCCAGCCCTTTGGCTTAGGGCGCAACAGGCCTAGGGCGCCCACGCCCTTAGGATTTGGGAGCCCCAGGCCTGGGGCGCCCCAGCCCTTCGGCTTAGGGATCTCAAGGCCTGTGTCGCCCCAGCCCTTAGGCTTCGGGAGCCCAAGGCCTGCGACGCCCCAGCCCTTAGGCTTTGGGAGCCTCAGGCCTGGGCGCCCCAGCCCTTAGGCTTACGGAGCCCCAGACCTGGGGCGCCACAGCCCTTAGGCTTTCGGTGCCCCAGGCCTAAGGCGCCCCAGCCCTTCGGCTTAGGGAGCCCCAGGCCTGGGGCCTCCCAGCCCTAAGGCTTTGCGAGCCCCAGCCGGGGCGCCACAGCCCTTAGGCTTTGGGAGCCCCAGGCCTGAGGCGCCCCAGCGCTTAGGCTTTGGGAGCCCCACACCTGGGGCGCCCCAGCCCTTAGGCTTTGGGAGCCCCAGGCCTGGGGTCACCCAGCCTTTCGGAGAACCAGGCCTGGGGCGCCCCAGCCCTTAAGCTTAGGGAGCCCATGGCCTGAAACGCCCCAGCCCTTCGGATTAGGGCGCGACAGGACTAGGTTGCCCTAGCCCGTAGGTTTTGGGAGCCCCAGGCCATGGGCACCTCAACCCTTAGGTTTGGTAGTCCCAGGCCTGGTACGCCCCAGCCCTTAGGTTTAGGGAGCCCGTGGCCTGGGGCGCCCCAGCCCTTAGGCTTTGTGAGTCCCAGTCCTGGTACGCCCCAGCCCTTAGGTTTAGGGAGCCCCTGGCCTGGGGCGCCCCAGCCCTTAGGCTTTGGGAGCCCCAGGCCAGGGGCGCCCCAGCCCTTAGGCTTCGGGAGCCCAAAGCCTGCGACGCCCCAGCCTTTAGGCTTTGGGGGCCCCAGGGCTGGGGCGCCCCAGCCCTTAGGCTTACGGAGCCCCAGTCCTGGGACGCCCCAGCCCTTAGGTTTTGGGCGCCCCAGGCCAGGGGCGACACAGCCCTTAGGCTTCGGGAGCCCAATGCCTGCGACGCCCCAGTCCTTCGGCTTAGGGAGCCCCAGGCCTGGGGTGCCCCAGCCCTTAGGTTTAGGGAGCCCCTGGCCTGGGGCGCCTCAGCCCTTAGGCTTTGGGAGCCCCATCGGGGCGCCCCAGCCCTTAGCCTTTGGGAGCCCCAGACCTGTTGCGCCCCAGCGCTTAGGCTTTGGGAGCCCCACGCCTGTGGCGCCCCAGCCCTTAGGCTTAGGGAGCCCCAGGCCTGGGGGTACCCAGCTCTTCGGCTTAGGGAGCCCCAGGCCTGAGTCGTCCCTTCCCTTAGGCTTAGGGAGCCCATGGCCTGGGACGCCCCAGCCCTTCAGCTTAGGGCGCGACAGTCCTAGGGTGCCCCAGCCCTTCGGCATAGGGAGCTCCAGGCCTTGTACGCTCCAGCCCTTAGGCTTAGGGAGCCCCAGTCCTGGCGCGCCCCAGCCCTTAGGCTTTGGGAGCCCAAGCCTGGGGCACCCAAGCCCTTAGGCTTTGGGAGGCCCAGGTCTGAGGTGCCCCAGCCCTTAGACTGGGAGCCCTAACACTGGGGCACCCCAGCCCTTAGGTTTTGGGAGCCCTAGCCCTAGGCGTCCCAGCACTTAGGCTTTGCAAGTCCCAGGCCTGGGGCGCCCCAGCCCTTAGGCTTCGGTAGCCCCAGCCCTGGGGCACCGCAGCTCTTAGGCTTTGGGAGCCCCAGTCTTGGGGCGCCCCAGCCCTTAGGCTGTGGGAGCCCCAGGCCTGGTGCGCCCTGCCCTTAGGCTTAGGGAGCCCCAGGCCTGGGGCGGCCCAACCCTTAGGCTTAGGGAGCCCCAGCCCTGGGCGCCCCAGCTTTAGGCTTAGGGAGCCCCAGGCCAGGGGCACCCCAGCCCTTGGGCTTTGGGAGCTCCAGACCTGGGGCACCCCAGCCTTTTGGCTTAGGGAGCCCCAGGACCTGGAAGCACCAGCCCTTAGACTTTGGGAGCCCCAGGCCTGTGGCGCCCCAGCCCTTAGGCTTAGGGAGCCTCAGGTCTTGGGCACCCCAGGCGTAGGCTTAGGGAGCCCCAGCTTGGGGCGCTACAGCCTTTAGGTCTAAGGAAGCCCAGGCTTGGGGCGCCGCAGCCCTTAGGATTTGGGAGCTCCAACCCTGGGGCACCCCAGCGCTTAGGCTTAGGGAGCCCCACGCCTTGGGCGCCCCAGCCCTTAGGCTTAGGGAGCCTCTGCCCTGGGGTGCCACAGCCCTTAGGATTTGGGAGCCCCAGACTTGGGGCGCCCCAACCCTTAGGCTTTGGGAGCTTCAGGCCTGTGGCGCCCCAGCCCTTAGGCTTTGGGAGCCCCAGGACTGGGGAGCCCCAGCCTTAGGATTTGGGAGCCCCAGGCTTGAGGCACCCTAAACCTTTGGCTTTGGGTGCCCCAGGCCTAGGGCTCCCTAGCCCTTTGGCATAGGGAGCCCCAGGCCTGGGGAGCCCCAGCCCTTAGGTTTTGGGAGCACCAGGCCTGGGGCAGCCCAGCCCTTAGGCTTTGGGAGCCGCAGCTTGGGGCGCCCCAGCCCTTAGTCTTAGGGAGCCCGAGGCCTGGGGTGCCCCACCCTTAGACTTAGGGAGCCTCTGGCCTGGGACGCCACAGCCCTTTGTCCTAGGGAGCCCCAGGCATGGGGCCCCCCAGCCCTTAGGCTTTGGGTGCAGCAGGCCTGGGGCGCCCCAGCCCTTAGGCTTTGGGTGCTCCAGGCCTGGGGCGCCCCAGCCCTTAGGCTGTGGGAGCTCCAGGCCTGTGGTGCCCCAGCCCTGAGTCTTTGGGAGCCCCAGGCCTGGGGGCACCCAGCCCTAAGGCATAGGGAGCCCATGGCCTGTGACGCCCCAGCCCTTAGGTTTCGGGAGCCCCAGGCCTGGGGCTCCCCAGCGCTTAGGCTTTGGGAGCCCCACGCCTGGGGCGCCCCAGCCCTTAGGCTTAGGGCGCCCCAGGCCTGGGGGCACCCAGCGCTTAGGCTTTGGGAGCCCCACGCCTGGGGCGCCCCAGCCCTTAGGCTTAGGGAGCCCCAGGCCTGGGGGCACCCAGCCTTTCAGAGCCCCAGGCCTGGGGCTTCCCAGCCCTTAGGCATAGGGAGCCCCAGGCCTGGGGCGCCCCAGCCCTTAGGCTTAGGGCGTCCATGGCCTGCAACGCCCCAGCCCTTTGGCTTAGGGCGCGACAGGCCTAGGGCGCCTCCGCCCTTAGGATTTGGGAGCCCCAGGCCTGGGGCGCCCCAGCCCTTAGGCTTTGCGAGCCCCAGCCGGGGCGCCACAGCCCTTAGGCTTTGGGAGCCCCAGTCTTGAGGCGCCCCAGCGCGTAGGCTTTGGGAGCCCCACACCTGGGGCGCCCCACCCTTAGGCTTTGGGAGCCCCAGGCCTGGGGTCACCCAGCCTTTCGGAGAACCAGGCCTGGGGCGCCCCAGCCCTTAAGCTTAGGGAGCGCATGGCCTAAAACGCCCCAGCCCTTCGGATTAGGGCACCACAGGACTAGGTTGCCCTAGCCCGTAGGTTTTGGGAGCCCCAGGCCATGGGCACCCCAACCCTTAGGTTTGGTAGTCCCAGGCCTGGTACGCCCCAGCCCTTAGGCTTAGGGCGTCCATGGCCTGCAAGGCCCCACCCCTTTGGCTTAGGGCGCGACAGGCCTAGGGCGCCCCAGCCCTTAGGATTTGGGAGCCCCAGGCCTGGGGTGCCCCAGCCCTTCGGCTTAGGGATCTCAAGGCCTGCGTCGCCCCAGCCCTTAGGCTTCGGGAGCCCAAGGCCTGCGACGCCCCAGCCCTTAGGCTTTGGGAGCCCCAGGCCTGGGCGCCCCAGCCCTTTGGCTTACGGAGCCCCAGACCTGGGGCGCCACAGCCCTTAGGCTTTCGGTGCCCCAGGCCTAAGGCGCCCCAGCCCTTCGGCTTAGGGAGCCCCAGGCCTGGGGCGCCCCAGCCCTTAGGCTTTGCGAGCCCCAGCTGGGGCGTCACAGCCCTTAGGCTTTGGGAGCCCCAGGCCTGAGGCGCCCCAGCGCTTAGGCTTTGGGAGCCCCACACCTGGGGCGCCCCAGCCCTTAGGCTTTGGGAGCCCCAGGCCTGGGGTCAACCAGCCTTTCGGAGAACCAGGCCTGGGGCGCCCCAGCCCTTAAGCTTAGGGAGCCCATGGCCTGAAACGCCCCAGCCCTTCGGATTAGGGCGCGACAGGACTAGGTTGCCCTAGCCCGTAGGTTTTGGGAGCCCCAGGCCATGGGCACCCCAACCCTTAGCTTTGGGAGTCCCATGCCTGGTACGCCCCAGCCCTTAGGTTTAGGGAGCCCGTGGCCTGGGGCGCCCCAGCCCTTAGGCTTTGTGAGTCCCAGTCCTGGTACGCCCCAGCCCTTAGGTTTAGGGAGCCCCTGGCCTGGGGCGCCCCAGCCATTAGCCTTTGGGAGCCCCAGGCCAGGGGCGCCCCAGCCCTTAGGCTTCGGGAGCCCAAAGCCTGCGACGCCCCAGCCTTTAGGCTTTGGGGGCCCCAGGGCTGGGGCGCCCCAGCCCTTAGGCTTACGGAGCCCCAGGCCTGGGACGCCCCAGCCCTTAGGCTTTGGGCGCCCCAGGCCAGGGGCGCCCCAGCCCTTAGGCTTCGGGAGCCCAAGGCCTGCGACGCCCCAGTCCTTCGGCTTAGGGAGCCCCAGGCCTGGGGTGCCCCAGCCCTTAGGTTTAGGGAGCCCCTGGCCTGGGGCGCCTTAGCCCTTAGGCTTTGGGAGCCTCATCGGGGCGCCCCAGCCCTTAGCCTTTGGGAGCCCCAGACCTGTGGCGCCCCAGCCCTTAGGCTTAGGGAGCCCCAGGCCTGGGGGGACCCAGCTCTTCGGCTTAGGGAGCCCCAGGCCTGAGTCGTCCCTGCCCTTAGGCTTAGGGAGCCCATGGCCTGGGACGCCCCAGCCCTTCAGCTTAGGGCGCGACAGTCCTAGGGTGCCCCAGCCCTTCGGCATAGGGAGCTCCAGGCCTGGTACGCTCCAGCCCTTAGGCTTAGGGAGCCCCAGTCCTGGCGCGCCCCAGCCCTTAGGCTTTGGGAGCCCAAGCCTGGGGCACCCAAGCCCTTAGGCTTTGGGAGGCCCAGGTCTGAGGTGCCCCAGCCCTTAGACTGGGAGCCCTAACACTGGGGCACCCCAGCCCTTAGGTTTTGGGAGCCCTAGCCCTAGGCGTCCCAGCACTTAGGCTTTGCAAGTCCCAGGCCTGGGGCGCCCCAGCCCTTAGGCTTCGGTAGCCCCAGCCCTGGGGCACCGCAGCTCTTAGGCTTTGGGAGCCCCAGGCATGGGGCGCCCCAGCACTTAGGCTTTGGGAGCCCCAGGCCTGGGGCGCCCTGCCCTTAGGCTTAGGGAGCCCCAGGCCTGGGGCGGCCCAACCCTTAGGCTTTGGGAGCCCCACGGCTGGGGCGCCCCAGCCCTTAGGCTTAGGGAGCCCCAGGCTTGGGGGCACCCAGCCTTTCAGAGCCCCAGGCCTGGGGCTTCCCAGCCCTTAGGCATAGGGAGCCCCAGGCCTGGGGCGCCCCAGCCCTTAGGCTTAGGGCGTCCATGGCCTGCAACGCCCCAGCCCTTTGGCTTAGGGCGCGACAGGCCTAGGGCGCCCCCGCCCTTAGGATTTTGGAGCCCCAGGCCTGGGGCGCCCCAGGCCTTCGGCTTAGGGATCTCAAGGCCTGCGTCGCCCCAGCCCTTAGGCTTCGGGAGCCCAAGGCCTGCGAAGCCCCAGCCCTTAGGCTTTGGGAGCCCCAGGCCTGGGCGCCCCAGCCCTTAGGCTCACGGAGCCCCAGACCTGGGGCGCCACAGCCCTTAGGTTTTGGGTGCCCCAGGCCTAAGGCGCCCCAGCCCTTCGGCTTAGGGAGCCCCAGGCCTGGGGCGCCCCAGCCCTTAGGCTTTGCGAGCCCCAGCCTGGGCGCCACAGCCCCTAGGCTTTGGGAGCCCCAGTCCTGAGGCGCCCCAGCGCGTAGGCTTTGGGAGCCCCACACCTGGGGCGCCCCAGCCCTTAGGCTTTGGGAGCCCCAGGCCTGGGGTGCCCCAGCCCTTAAGCTTAGGGAGCGCATGGCCTGAAACGCCCCAGCCCTTCGGATTAGGGCGCGACAGGACTAGGTTGCCCTAGCCCGTAGGTTTTGGGAGCCCCAGGCCATGGGCACCCCAACCCTTAGGTTTGGGAGTCCCAGGCCTGGTACGCCCCAGCCCTTAGGTTTAGGGCGTCCATGGCCTGCAACGCCCCAGCCCTTTGGCTTAGGGCGCGACAGGCCTAGGGCGCCCCAGCCCTTAGGATTTGGGAGCCCCAGGCCTGGGGCGCCCCAGCCCTTCGGCTTAGGGATCTCAAGGCCTGCGTCGCCCCAGCCCTTAGGCTTCGGGAACCCAAGGCCTGCGACGCCCCAGCCCTTAGGCTTTGGGGGCCCCAGGCCTGGGCGCCCCAGCCCTTAGGCTTACGGAGCCCCAGACCTGGGGCGCCACAGCCCTTAGGCTTTCGGTGCCCCAGGCCTAAGGCGCCCCAGCCCTTCGGCTTAGGGAGCCCCAGGCCAGGGGCGCCCCAGCCCTTAGGCTTTGCGAGCCCCAGCCGGGGCGCCACAGCCCTTAACTTTGGGAGCCCCAGGCCTGAGGCGCCCCAGCGCTTAGGCTTTGGGAGCCCCACACCTGGGGTGCCCCAGCCCTTAGGCTTTGGGAGCCCCAGGCCTGGGGTCACCCAGCCTTTCGGAGAACCAGGCCTGGGGCGCCCCAGCCCTTAAGCTTAGGGAGCGCATGGCCTGAAACGCCCCAGCCCTTCGGATTAGGGCGCGACAGGACTAGGTTGCCCTAGCCCGTAGGTTTTGGGAGCCCCAGGCCATGGGCACCCCAACCCTTAGGTTTGGGAGTCCCAGGCCTGGTACGCCCCAGCCCTTAGGTTTAGGGAGCCCGTGGCCTGGGGCGCCCCAGCCCTTAGGCTTTGTGAGTCCCAGTCCTGGTACGCCCCAGCCCTTAGGTTTAGGGAGCCCCTGGCCTGGGGCGCCCCAGCCCTTAGGCTTTGGGAGCCTCATCGTGGCGCCCCAGCCCTTAGCCTTTGGGAGCCCCAGACCTGTGGCGCCCCAGCGCTTAGGCTTTGGGAGCCCCACGCCTGTGGCGCCCCAGCCCTTAGGCTTAGGGAGCCCCAGGTCTGGGGGGACCCAGCTCTTCGGCTTAGGGAGCCCCAGGCCTGAGTCGTCCCTGCCCTTAGGCTTAGGGAGCCCATGGCCTGGGACGCCCCAGCCCTTCAGCTTAGGGCGCGACAGTCCTAGTGTGCCCCAGCCCTTCGGCATAGGGAGCTCCAGGCCTGGTACGCCCCAGCCCTTAGGCTTAGGGAGCCCCAGTCCTGGCGCGCCCCAGCCCTTAGGCTTTGGGAGCCCAAGCCTGGGGCACCCAAGCCCTTAGGCTTTGGGAGGCGCAGGTCTGAGGCGCCCCAGCCCTTAGACTGGGAGCCCTAACACTGGGGCACCCCAGTCCTTAGGTTTTGGGAGCCCTAGCCCTAGGCGTCCCAGCACTTAGGCTTTGCAAGTCCCAGGCCTGGGGCGCCCCAGCCCTTAGGCTTCGGTAGCCCCAGCCCTGGGGCACCGCAGCTCTTAGGCTTTGGGAGCCCCAGTCTTGGGGCGCCCCAGCCCTTAGGCTTTGGGAGCCCCAGGCCTGGTGCGCCCTGCCCTTAGGCTTAGGGAGCCCCAGGCCTGGGGCGGCCCAACCCTTAGGCTTAGGGAGCCCCAGCCCTGGGCGCCCCAGCTTTAGGCTTAGGGAGCCCCAGGCCAGGGGCACCCCAGCCCTTGGGCTTTGGGAGCTCCAGACCTGGGGCACCCCAGCCTTTTGGCTTAGGGAGCCCCAGGACCTGGAAGCACCAGCCCTTAGACTTTGGGAGCCCCAGGCCTGTGGCGCCCCAGCCCTTAGGCTTAGGGAGCCTCAGGTCTTGGGCACCCCAGGCGTAGGCTTAGGGAGCCCCAGCTTGGGGCGCTACAGCCTTTAGGCCTTAGGAAGCCAAGGCTTGGGGCGCCGCAGCCCTTAGGATTTGGGAGCTCCAACCCTGGGGCACCCCAGCGCTTAGGCTTAGGGAGCCCCACGCCTTGGGCGCCCCAGCCCTTAGGCTTAGGGAGCCTCTGTCCTGGGGCGCCACAGCCCTTACGATTTGGGAGCCCCAGGCTTGGGGCGCCTCAACCCTTAGGCTTTGGGAGCTTCAGGCCTGTGGCGCCCCAGCCCTTAGGCTTTGGGAGCCCCAGGACTGGGGGCACCCAGCCCTTATGCTTAGGGAGCCCATGGCCTGGGACGCCCCAGCCCTTCGGCTTAGGGCGCGACAGGCCTAGGGCGGCCCAGCCCTTAGGCTTTGGGAATCCCAGGCCTGGGGAGCCCCAGCCCTTAGGTTTTGGGAACCCATGGCCTGGTATACCCCAGCCCTTAGGCTTAGGGAGCCCCTGGCCTGGGGCGCCCCAGCCCTTAGGCTTTGGGAGCCCCAGGCCTGGGACGCCCCCACCCTTAGGCTTTGGGAGCCCCAGGCCTGTGGTGCCCAGACCTTATGCTTTGATAGCCCCAGGCTTGGGACGCCCCAGGTCTTAGGCTTTGGGAGCCCCAGGCCTGGGGCGCCACAGCCCTTAGGCTTAGGGAGCCCATGGCCTGGGACGCCCCAGCCCTTCGGCTTTGGGCCCGACAGGCCTATGGCGTCCAAGCCCTTCGTGTTAGGGAGCCCCAGGCCTGGGGCACCCCAGCCCTTAGGCTTTGAGGGTCCCAGACCTGGGGCGCCCCATCCCTTAGGTTTTGGGAGCCCCAGGCCTGCTACGCCCCAGCCCTTAGGCTTAGGGAGCCCCAGGCCTGGGGCGCCCCAGCCCTTAGGCTTTGGGAGCCCAAGCCTGGGGCGCCCCAGCCCTTAGGCTTAGGGAGCCCCAGGCCTTGGCGCCCAAGCCCTTAGATTTTGGGAGCCCCAGGCCTAGGCGCCGCAGCCCTTAGGCCTTGGGAGCCCAAGCCTGGGATGCCCCAGCCCTTAGGCTTTGGGAGGCCAAGCCTGGGATGCCCCATCCCTTAGGTTTGGGAGCACAAGCCTGGGGCGCCCCAGCACGTAGGCTTTGGGAGTCCCAGGCCTGGGGCGCCCCAGCCCTTAGGCTTAGGTAGCCCCAGCCCTGGGGCACCCCAGCTCTTAGGCTTTGGGAGAGCCAGGCATGGGGCGCCCCAGTCCTTAGTTTTAGGGAGCCCCAGTCTTGGGGTGCTCAGCACATAGGCTTGGGGAGGCCCAGGTCTGCGGCGTCCCAGCCTTTAGGCTTTGGGAGCCCCAGGCCTGGGGCGCCCTGCCCTTATGCTTTGGGAGCCCCAGGCCTGGGGCGGCCCCGCCCTTAGGCATAGGGAGCCCCAGGCCTGGGGCGCCCCAGCCCTTAGGCTTAGGGAGCCTCTGGGCTGGGGCGCTACAACCCTTTGTCTTAGGGAGCCCCAGGACTGGGGCACCCCAGCCCTTAGGCTTTTGGAGCCCCAGGCCTGGGGCGCCCCAGCCCTTATGCTTTGGGTGCCCCTGGCCTGGGGCGCCCCAGCCCTTAGGCTTTGGGAGCCCCAGGCCTGGGGGCACCCTGCCCTTAGGGTTAGGGAGTCCATGGCCTGGGACGCCCCAGCCCTTCGGCTTAGGTCGCGACAGGCCTAGGGCGACCCAGCCCTTAGGCTTTGGGAGCCCCAGGCCTGGGGCACTCCTGCCCTTAGGTTTTGGGAGTCCCAGGCCTGGGGCGCCACCGCCCTTAGGATTTGGGGGCCCCAGCCCAGTTGCGCCCCAGCCCTTAGGCTTAGGGAGCCCAAGGCCTGCGATGCCCCAGCCCTTAGGCTTTGCGAGCCCCAGCCGGGGCGCCACAGCCCTTAGGCTTTGGGAGCCCCAGGCCTGAGGCGCCCCAGCGCTTAGGCTTTGGGAGCCCCACACCTGGGGCGCCCCAGCCCTTAGGCTTTTGGAGCCCCAGGCATGGGGCTCCCCAGCACTTAGGCTTTGGGAGCCCCAGTCTTGGGGCGCCCCAGCCCTTAGGCTTTGGTAGGCCCAGGCCTGGGGCGCCCTGCCCTTAGGCTTAGGGAGCCCCAGGCCTGGGGCGGCCCAACCCTTAGGCTTAGGGAGCCCCAGCCCTGGGCGCCCCAGCTTTAGGCTTAGGGATCCCCAGGCCAGGGGCACCCCAGCCATGGGCTTTGGGAGCTCCAGACCTGGGGCACCCCAGCCTTTTGGCGTAGGGAGCCCCAGGACTGGGAAAAACCAGCCCTTAGACTTTGGGAGCCCCAGGCCTGTGGCGCCCCAGCCCTTAGGCTTAGGGAGCCTCAGGTCTTGGGCGCCCCAGGCGTAGGCTTAGGGATCCCCAGCTTGGGGCGCTACAGCCTTTAGGCCTAAGGAAGCCCAGGCTTGGGGCGCCGCAGCCCTTAGGATTTGGGAGCTCCAACCCTGGGGCACCCCAGCGCTTAGGCTTAGGGAGCTCCACGCCTTGGGCGCCCCAGCCCTTAGGGTTAGGGAGCCTCTGTCCTGGGGCGCCACAGCCCTTAGGATTTGGGAGCCCCAGGCCTGGGGAGCCCCAGCTCTTATGTTTAGGGTGCCCCTGGCCTGTGGCGCCCAGCCCTTAGGCTTTCGGAACCCCAGGCCTGGGGCGCTCCAGCCCTTAGGATTTGGGAGCCCCAGCCTGTGGCACCAAAGCCCTTAGGATTTGGGAGTGCCAGGCTGGGACGCCCCAGGCCATAGGTTTTGGGAGCTCCAGGCCTGTGGTGCCCAGCCCTTATGCTTTGAGAGCCCCAGGCTTGGGGCGCCCCAGGTCTTAGGCTTTGGGAGCCCCAGGCCTGGGGCGCCACAGCCCTTAGGCTTAGGGAGCCCATGGCCTGGGACGCCCCAGCCATTCGGCTTTGGGCCCGACAGGCCTATGGCGTCCCAGCCCTTCGTGTTAGGGAGCCCCAGGCCTGGGGCACCCCAGCCCTTAGGCTTTGAGGGTCCCAGACTTGGGGCGCCCCATCCCTTAGGTTTTGGGAGCCCCAGGCCTGGTACGCCCCAGCCCTTAGGCTTAGGGAGCCCCAGGCCTGGGGCACCCCAGCCCTTAAGCTTTGGGAGCCCAAGCCTGGGGCGCCCCAGCCCTTAGGCTTAGGGAGCCCCAGGCCTGGGCGCCCAAGCCCTTAGATTTTGGGAGCCCCAGGCCTAGGCGCCGCAGCCCTTAGGCCTTGGGAGCCCAAGCCAGGGATGCCCCAGTCCTTAGGCTTTGGGAGGCCAAGCCTGGGATGCCCCAGCCCTTAGGTTTGGGAGCACAAGCCTGCGGCGCCCCAGCACGTAGTCTTTGGGAGTCCTAGGCCTGGGGCGCCCCAGCCCTTAGGCTTAGGTAGCCCCAGCCCTGGGGCACCCCAGCTCTTAGGCTTTGGGAGAGCCAGGCATGGGGCGCCCCAGCCCTTAGTTTTAGGGAGCCCCAGTCTTGGGGTGCTCAGCACATAGGCTTGGGGAGGCCCTGGTCTGCGGCGTCCCAGCCTTTAGGCTTAGGGAGCCCCAGGCCTGGGAAGCCCCAGCCCTTAAGCTTTGGGAGCCCCAGGCCTGTGGCGCCCCAGCCCTTAGACTTCGGGAGCCCCAGGTCTTGGGCGCCCCATCCCTAGCCTTAGGGAGCCACAGGTTGGGGCGCTACAGCACTTAGGCTTAAGGAGGCCCAGGCTTCGGGCGCCGCAGCCCTTAGGATTAGGGAGCTCCAACCCTGGGGCACCCCAGCCCTTATGCTTTGGGAGCCCCAGGCCTGGGGCGGCGCCGCCCTTAGGCATAGGGAGCCCCAGGCCTGGGGCGCCCCAGCCCTTAGGCTTAGGGAGCCTCTGGGCTGGGGCGCTACAACCCTTTGTCTTAGGGAGCCCCAGGACTGGGGCACCCCAGCCCTTAGGCTTTGGGAGCCCCAGGCCTGGGGCGCCCCAGCCCTTATGCTTTGGGTGCCCCTGGCCTTGGGCGCCCCAGCCCTTAGGCTTTGGGAGCCCCAGGCCTGGGGGCACCCAGCCCTTAGGCTTAGGGAGTCCATGGCCTGGGACGCCCCAGCCCTTCGGCTTAGGGCGCGACAGGCCTAGGGCGCCCCAGCCCTTAGGCTTTGGGAGCCCCAGGCCTGGGGCACTCCTGCCATTAGGTTTTGGGAGTCCCAGGCCTGGGGCGCCACCGCCCTTAGGATTTGGGAGCCCCAGCCCAGTTGCGCCCCAGCCCTTAGGCTTAGGGAGCCCAAGGCCTGCGATGCCCCAGCCCTTAGGCTTTGGGAGCCCCAGGCCTGGGGCGCCCCAGCCCTTAGGCTTTGGGAGTCCCAGGCCTGGGGCGCCCCCGCCCTTAGGATTTGGAAGCCCCAGGGCAGTTGCGCCCCAGCCCTTAGGCTTTGGGAGCCCAAGCCCTGCGACGCCCCAGCCCTTAGGCTTTGGGAGCCCCAGTCCTGGGACGCACCAGCTTTTAGGCTTACGGAGCCCCAGGCCTGGGGCGCCACATCCCTTAGGAATTGGGCGCCCCAGGCCTAGGGCGCCCCAGCCCTTTGGCTTAGGGAGCCCCAGGTCTGGGGCGCCCCAGCCCTTAGTTTTAGGGAGCCCCAGGCCAGTTGCGCCCCAGCCCATAGGCTTTGGGAGCCCCAGGCCTGGGGGGCCCCAGCCCTTAGGCTTTGGGAGTCCCAGGCCAGGGGCGCCCCCGCTCTTAGGATTTGGGAGCCCCAGGCCACTTGCGCCCCAGCCCTTAGGCTGTGGGAGCCCAAGGCCTGCGACGCCCCAGCCCTTAGTCTTTGGGAGCCCCAGGCCTGGGACGCCCCAGCCTTTAGGCTTACGGAGCCCCAGGCCTGGGGCGCCACATCCCTTAGGAATTGGGCGCTCCAGGCCTAGGGCGCCCCAGCCCTTTGGCTTAGGGAGCCCCAGGCCTGGGGCACCCCAGCCCTTAGTTTTAGGGAGCCCTGGCCTGGGGCGCCGCAGCCCTTAGGCTTTGGCAGCCCCTGCCAGGGCGCCCCAGCCTTTAGGCTTTGGGAGCCCCTGCCTGAGGCGCCCAAGCGCTTAGGCTTTGGGAGCCCCACGCCTGGGGCGCCCCAGCCCTTAGGCTTAGGGAGCCTCAGGCCTGGGGGCACCCAGCCCTTCGACATAGGGAGCCCCAGGCCTGGGGGCACCCAGCCCTTCGACTTAGGGTGCCCCAGGCCTGGGGCGTCCCAGCCCTTAGGCTTAGGGAGCCCCAGGCCTGCGGCGCCCCAGCCCTCAGGCTTAGGGAGCCCATGGCCTGCGACGCCCCAGCCCTTCGGCTTAGGGCGCGACAGGACTAGGGCGCCCCAGCCCTTAGGCTTTGGGAGTCCCAGGCCTGGGGCGGCTCCGCCCTTAAGCATAGGGAGCCCCAGGCCTGGGGCGCCCCAGCCCTTAGGCTTAGGGAGCCTCTGGCCTGGGGCGCTACAACCCTTTGTCTTAGGGAGCCCCAGGACTGGGGCACCCCAACCCTTAGGTTTTGGGAGGCCCAGGCCTTTGGCGCCCCAGCCCTTAGGCTTTGGGTGCCCCAGGCCTGGGGCGCCCCAGCCCTTAGGCTTTGGGAGCCCCAGGCCTGGGGGCACCCAGCCCTTAGGTTTAGGGAGTCCATGGCCTGGGACGCCCCAGCCCTTCGTCTTAGGGCGCGACAGGCCTAGGGCGCCCCAGCCCTTAGGCTTTGGGAGCCCCAGGCCTGGGGTACTCCTGCCCTTCGGTTTTGGGAGTCCCAGGCCTGGGGCGCCACCTCCCTTAGGATTTGGAGCCCCAGCCCAGTTGCGCCCCAGCCCTTAGGCTTAGGGAGCCCAAGGCCTGCGACGCCCCAGCCCTTAGGCTTTGGGAGCCCCAGGCCTGGGGCGCCACAGCCCTTAGGCTTAGGGAACCCCAGGCTTCCGACGCCCCATCCCTTAGGCTTAGGGAGCCCATCGCCGGCGACGCCCCAGCCCTTCGGCTTAGGGCGCGACAGGACTAGGGCGCCCCAGCCCTTAGGCTTTGGGACCCACAGGCCTGGGGCACCCCAGCCCTTAGGCTTTGGGAGTCCCAGGCCTGGGGCGCCCCAGCCCTTAAGGTTAGGGAGCCCAATCCTGCGATGCCCCAGCCCTTAGGCTTTGGGAGCCCCAGGCCTGGGTCGCGCCAGCCCTTAGGTTTACGCAGCACCAGGCCTGGGGCGCCTCAGCTCTTTGGCTTTGGGCAGCCCCGGACTAGGTCGCCCCAGCCCTTCGGCTTAGAGAGCCCCAGCCTGGGGCGCCCCAGCTCTTAGGTTGATGGAGCCCCTGGCATGGGGCGCCCTAGCCCTTAGGCTTAGGGAGCCTCTGGCCTGGGGCGCCACAGCCCTTTGTCTTAGGGAGCCCCAGGACTGGGGCACCCCAGCCCTTAGGCTTTTGGAGCCCCAGGCCTGGAGCGCCCCAGCCCTTAGGCTTTGGGAATCCCAGGCCCGGGGCGCCCCCGCCCTTAGGATTTGGGAGCCCCAGGCCAGTTGCGCCCCAGCCCTTAGGCTTTGGGAGCCCAAGGCCTGCGACGCCCCAGCCCTTAGGCTTTGGGAGCCCCAGGCCTCGGACGCCCCAGCCTTTAGGCTTACGGAGCCCCAGGCCTGGGGCACCACATCCCTTAGGAATTGGGCGCCCCAGGCCTAGGGCGCCCCAGCCCTTTGGCTTAGGGAGCCCCAGGCTTGGGGCGCCCCAGCCCTTAGTTTTAGGGAGCCCCAGGCCAGTTGCGCCCCAGCCCTTAGGCTTAGGGAGCCCAAGGCCTGCGACGCCCCTGCCCTTAGGCTTTGGGAGCCCCAGGCCTGGGGCGCCCCAACCCTTAGGCTTACGGAGCCCCAGGCCTGGGGCGCCACAGCCCTTAGGCTTTGGGCGCCCCAGTCCTAGGGCGCCCCAGCCCTTTGGCTTAGGGAGCCCCAGGCCTGGGGCGCACCAGCCCTTAGTTTTAGGGAGCCCCTGGCCTGGGGCGCCGCAACCCTTAGGTTTTGGGAGCCCCAGCCGGGGCGCCCCAGCCTTTAGGCTTTGGGAGCCCCTGGCCTGGGGCGACCTGCCCTTAGGCTTAGGGAGCCCCAGGCCTGGGGCGCCCCAGCCCTTAGGCTTTGGGAGCTCCAGACCTGGGGCGCCCCAGCCTATTGGCTTAGGGAGCCTCAGGCCTGTGAAGCCCCAGCCCTTAGGCTTTGGGAGCCCCAGGCCTGTGGCACCCCAGCCCTTAGGCTTAGGGAGCCCCAGGTCTTGGGCGCCCCATCCCTAGGCTTAGGGAGCCCCAGGTTGGGGCGCTACAGCACTTAGGCTTAAGGAGGCCCAGGCTTGGGGCGCTGCAGCCTGTAGGATTTGGGAGCTCCAACCCTGGGGCACCCCAGCCCTTATGTTTGGGAGCCCCAGGCCTGGGGTAGCCCCGCCCTTAGGCATAAGGAGCCCCAGGCTGGGGCGCCCCAGCCCCTAGGCTTAGGGAGCCTCTGGCCTGGGGCGCCACAGCCCTTTGTCTTAGGTAGCCCCAGGCCTGGGGCGCCCCAGGACTGGGGCACCCCAGCCCTTAGGTTTTGGGAGCCCCAGGCCTGGGGCGCCCCAGCACTTAGGCTTTGGGAGTCCCAAGCCTGGGGCGCCCCCGCCCTTAGGATTTGGGAGCCCCAGGCCAGTTGCGCCCCAGCCCTTAGGCTTTGGGAGCCCAAGGTCTGCGACGCCCCAGCCCTTAGGCTTTGGGAGCCCCAGGACTGGGACGCCCCAGCCTTTAGGCTTACGGAGCCCCAGGCCTGGGGCGCCACATCCCTTAGGAATTGGGCGCCCCAGGCCTAGGGCGCCCCAGCCCTTTGGCTTAGGGTGCCCCAGGCCTGGGGCGCCCCAGCCCTTCGACTTATGGTGCCCCAGGCCTGGGGCGTCCCAGCCCTTAGGCTTAGGGAGCCCCAGGCCTGCGGCGCACCAGCCCTTAGGCTTGGGGAGCCCATGGCCTGCGACGCCCCAGCCCTTCGGCATAGGGCGCGACAGGACTAGGGCGCCCCAGCCCTTAGGCTTTGGGAGTCCCAGGCCTGGGGTGCCCCAGCCCTTAGGCTTTGGGAGTCCCAGGCCTGGGGCGCCCCAGCCCTTAGGCTTTGGGAGCCCCAGGTCTTAGGCTTCCCCGCTCTTAGGATTGGGGAGCCCCAGGCCTGGGGCCCCCCAGACCTTAGGCTTAGGGAGCCCAATCCTGCGATGCCCCAGCCCTTAGGCTTTGGGAGCCCCAGGCCTGGGGCGCGCCAGCCCTTAGGCTTACGCAGCACCAGGCCTGGGGCGCCTCAGCTCTTAGGCTTTGGGCAGCCCCGGACTAGGTCGCCCCAGCCCTTCGGCTTAGAGAGCCCCAGCCTGGGGCGCCCCAGCTCTTAGAGTTAGGGAGCCCCTGGCCTGTGGCCCCCAGCCCTTTGGCTTTGGGAGCCCCAGGCTGGGGCGCCCCAGCCATTAGGCTTTGGGAGCCCCAGGCCTGGGGCGCCCCAGCTCTTAGGTTTGGGAACCCCAGGCCTGGAGCGCTCCAGCAATTATACTTTGGGAGCCCCAGGCCTGGGGCGCCACAGCTCTTAGGATTTGGGAGCCCCAGGCTGGGGCGCCCCAGGCCATAGCTTTTGGGAGCCCCAGGCCTGTGGCGCCCAGCCCTTAGGCTTAGGGAGCCCCAGGCCTGTGGGGACCCAGCCCTTCGGCTTAGGGAGCCCCAGGTCTGGGGCGTCCTAGCCCTTAGGCTTAGGGAGCTCCAGGCCTGGGACGCCACAGCCCTTAGGCTTAGGGAGCCCATGGCTGGGACACCCCAGCTCTTCGGCATCGGGAGCCCGAGCCTGGGGCGCCCCAGCCGTTAGGCTTTGGGTGTCCCAGACCTGGGGGGCCCAACCCTTAGATTTTGGGAGCCCCAGGCCTGGTACGCCCCTGCCCTTAGGCTTAGGGACCCCCAAACCTGGGGCGCCAAAGCGCTTAGGCTTTGGGAGCCCCAGGCCTGAAGCGCCCCAGCCCTTAGGCTTAGGTAGCCCCAGTCTTGGGGTGCCCCAGCAATGCTTACCTGATAGTACCACCAATGATTAGAAAGGAAAAGAGCCTCTCTCTAATAGAATTCCTGAGCTTCTAGATAAAACTACAGCTGTCATCAGGAAGCCTGCGTGAAACTCAAAAGGAAACAACACTGAAAGGAAAAGGTTCAAACTCTGATGGTATCAACTGAGTGCCAGAACCCAGCTATTCCTGATGCTCTGTCCCCAGACTTACAAATTCTATAAACCTAACCATTAATTCCTTCTCCCGCTCCTTCCCTTCTTACGCCCCAAGGTACTTTGACTTAGCTTTGAAGGCACTCACAACTTCAGGGGTTCTGCCTTGCACAGGTGTCTGCTTGCTTCCAGTTCAGTCCTGACATTGTCCCTATCTTTAGCCATGTTAGGCTTGCATACTAGAGCTTTCCTTTGCTTGTCTCCCTATTGTTCTTGTCCTATGAAGTCTGTGGCTTTATCTTTAAGTATAAGTCCTGCTCTTCCGCTTTCTTAGAAATCTGTCTCTGTATCTTGGCTCGTGGCAGGTTGTGTCCTTCAAAGATGACTGTCCTAATGTTGCACATCGCACATTCTCTTGTTACAAGATGAGTTTGTGTTCATTTTTCCAGAAACAGAGCCTGCTTTCCCTTTTCCTTGCATCTTGGCAGGCCTTTGACTATGGCAGAAGTGTTGCTCTGTGACTTCCACCTGGTCGTATTGGGTTGTTCACCATTTGGACCCTGTCAGGATATTGCAAGGAAGACCAAGCCAAATGAAAATGTCACATATAGGGTTCTTCTTGAGCTCCAACCAATAGAAGTATCAGTTGTGTGAGGGAGTGAGTCTTAAGAGAGCTGCAGCCTCTGTCCTTTGAGCTACCCCAGCTAATGCTTGATGAAGCCAAAACTAGTGTCCTCACTGAGCTCTGCCCAGATTGCAGATTTGTGAGCAAAATTGATGTTATCATTACTTTAAGATGTTATTTGTGGGGATACTTTCTGTTAGCAGCAGATCATCAGTATACTGCCTAATCAGACTGCATTGCCAGTTTTACTCTCTCTCTCCATATATATATATATATATATATATATATAGATAGATAGATAGATAGATAGATAGATAGATAGATAGATAGATAGATAGATAGATATAGATAGATAGATAAATATAGATAGAGATAGAGATAGATAGAGAGAGATAGAGATAGAGAGAGAGATAGAGAGAGATAGAGAGATAGAGAGATATAGAGATATAGAAATAGAGATATAGAGATATATAGATATAGATATCCTCCTCTCATCTGTCAGTTGGTTGTACTATAATGTTTTGTGTATTGTTATGATGCTGGAAGCTCTGTTCCCAGAATTTCAAATACCATCAGGATTGCCCATGGTGGACAGGTTTCAGTGAAGCTTCTAGTCTAAGACAGACAAGGAAGAGGGGCCTGACCGTCCACTTCCAAAAATTACTGAAAGAAACCTTATGGATCACAAGAGAACACTGACTGACTAATGTGTTTTGGACACACTATCAGTGGACAATTGCTAGAGGAAGACATCATATTTGATGAAATAGAGGGACAGGGAAGATCCTTGTTGAGGCAGATTGACCTAATCGCTGCAACAATGGACTTCAACATTCAGGAATGTGTGACAATGGTGCCAGATAAGACAGCACTCCATTCCATTTCATATAAGGTCTCCATGGATCACAGTAGACTTGATGGCACTCTCTATATGTTTGTCTTCAGTGACTTCCCATAGGGCTGCTCTGCCTGGCAGCCTCTATTCTTCATGCTTCCAAATGGGGAGCACAACAGGTCCATAGTCACTGATATTCCCCTCAATCCCCAGGTAAAGTAAGGAGGCATGAAGCTAACTAGGTTGTTCTCTTTGCCTTGTCTCTCTTCCTTTTCTCCTCCTCCAACAGGGCTAGAGGGAGTAAATACTTACCTTGCAGTCTAGAAGAGAATTTCTTCCACACCAAAATCTTCTCCTTCCTCAAAAGGCACATACATGCCTTTCTCCTTGTTTTGAATTAAAATGGCAGATGGGATGGTAGGAAAGAAAATGAACTAGTCTAACAGAATGGCCAAACAGATTTACCTTCCACATAAGAATGCAAATAACTCCTCAATCTTGTTATAGTGTCATGATATGATGAGCTCCATCAAAGCACAGTAGAACACCACGGAAGTCAGACCAGAAAGACAATATTGAGTTGATTTTGTATGAGAGATTCTAGTTGCTAATTATACTTTTCATAACAGACAGATGGCAGGTATAGAAGCCCAGACTTAAAATGTCTTTATCTAATTGCCTGCCTAAATATATATTTGCAATATGGTCTTCAAAGGGAATACTTTCTTTACCTTAAATTCCATTTCTTTTTCCGCTCTTTTATGTAATTTTATTTAAGTATCATTGATGTACAATAGACCATAGTGTGTTTTGCTCTTTGAGGTTTTTAAAAAGAATCATTTTATTGGGGGTTCCTACAACTCTTAGTACAATCTATACATAAATCCACTGTGTACATTTGTTGCCATCATCATTCTCAAAACATTTGCTTTCTACTTGAGCCTTTTGTAGTAGCTGCTCATTTCCCTTCCTTCCCACTCCCCCTCCCTCATGGACCCTTGATAATTTATAAATTATTATTCTGTCCTATCTTACACTGTCCGACATCTACCTTCACCCACTTTTTTGTTGTCCCTCCCTCATGGAGGAGGTTATATGGAGATCCTTGTAATCAGATCCCTCTTTCTACCCCACCTTTCCTCCACCCTCCTGTTATTGCTACTCTCAGCACTGGTCCTGAAGGGGTCATCTGTCCTGGTTTTCCTGTGTTTCCAGTTCCTATATGGACCAGTGTATATTCTCTGGTCTAGCCAGGTTTGTAAGGTAGTATTGGGATCATGATAGTGGGCGCGGTAGCATTTAGGAACGAGAGGAAAGTTATATGTTTCATCGTTGCTACACTGCATCCTAACTGGCTCATCTCCTCCCAGCGACCCTTCTGTAAGGGGTTGTCCCGTTGCCTACAGATAGATCTTAGATCTCCTAACTGTACCCCCCTTCATTCACAATGATATGATTTTTTTGTTCTTTGATGCCTGAAACCTGATCCCTTCTACATCTTGTGATCACACAGGCTGGTGTGCTTCTTTTATGGGCGCTTTATTGCTTCTGAGTTAGATGGCCACTTGTGAACCTTCTAGTCTTTAAAACCCTAGACTCTTTATCTTTTGATACCTAGGCTCCATAAGCTTTCTTCACCTCATTTGTTTATAGACCCACTTTTTGTCTTGAGTGATTGTGTCGGGAAGGTGACCATCATGGAATACCAGTTCCTTAAATTCCATATCTATAGGCTTAAGTCTTACCCACAGGAAGCCTATTTTTATTTTATCCCTGGAACAAAATCTTGCAATAATTTTCTCTTTTTGGGTAAGTCCATCCTGAATCACTTATCCTTTAACATTTACAAGAATTTATCTGTAACCAACCCCATTTACATAGTCTCATTCATGCTATTTCCACAATAATTGCTAATAACCCTATTTTTTAGAATCGGAAGAAAGCATCAGCATCAATATCCCATTGACACTGAGTTGATTTCAACTCATGGGTACCCTATAGGACAGAATAGTATTGCCTCATAGGTTTCCAAGGCTGAAAAAAAATCTATTTATTGTGAGATGGGTGAAGGTTTACAGAATACATCTGTTTTCCATGTGACAGTTCACACATATTTTGCTTCATGATATTGACTGCAGTCTGCTCAACGTAATATCACTTATCGCACTTCCTCCTTGTATTTCCTGTTTCCATTCCCCCTTCTTTCCTGACCCTTCTGAACTTTATCTTTGAATAAATTATATCCTTTTGATTCAAATAGTTGATTAGTGTTACTTTTTACCTTATAGATCTACCTATTGTTTGGCTGAAGATTGAGCCAAGGGAGTGAGTTCAGTTCCAGATCTGAAGGTGCCTAAGGACAACAGTCTTGTAGGTTCCAAGAATCTCTCTCTGAGCAATACCCCTAAACTTTTAAAATAAGTTTAAACTTTGTTGCACATATTTCTCCTATTCTATCCCAAAATTCCAAAGCAAATTCATTATCATTGTGTTGAAGCTGACTCATAGAGACCCTACAAGATAGAATAGAACTTCACCCTTTCATTTTCCAAGGCTTAAATCTTTACCAGAGCAGACAAACTCATATTTCTCACATGGACCAACTGATAGGTTAGAACCACTTACTTTGTGGTTAGGAGCACAATGAGGAGTCCACTCTGCCATTAGAGCTCGTTAAGAATGCTATCCAGGATTCCCTAATGCTATCCCTCTCAGATCAGTTGGTAGTGGTAATAAATGTAAATCTTAAGGGGGTCAGACTTCCACATCGTAACTCTTCCTTGGGGAAGATGGGGGGTTTGAACTGCTGATTGATTAGCCCTTAAGTGCTTAATTACTGCCTCACCAGGGTTCTCCTTAACATCAGAACAGTGGACACTTATTGGTTTTTCTTGCTGGTCTCTGTTCCCTAAAAATTGCACTTCATCCACAGGGTTTTCTTCCACAACACACAGCTGCTAGTGTTTTTGGTTTTTTTCTCCACATGACTTCACCTTCCTGGTCAAAGCTGATTTGTCCAGTGCTAAACACACAATGAAAACATAGCCATATTTGCACACTACAAAATTTGAAGTGAGACAGCAAACTATTTGTTGAGTTTTTTGAATGACAGAAGTCTAAAAGGAAGTGTTATGATACAGGAAACAGTGAGTTTTGATGTCCAGGATCTATGCTGGGGACCCGGTTGGCACTCCGAATGACTATTCAAAGTGATGGTATGAATTCTCCTCTTCCATGACCTACACATATAATAGATATAACCACTAAGTCCATGATTTGACAAATGTCTTGTGTGATTGAGTTTTGGTTCCCCATAGGATTAGATCCTGAGACAAAGGTTTTAATTAAGCCATTTTTGGGGGAGATATCAATAAGGAAATGGGAAACAGAAAAGGGAAAGAAGGCAGCCAATGAAAAGTACATTATCAAACAATTTAAAATTGTGAGCAACTGGAGGTTAATCTACTGGAGACACTGTAGAAAATCCACTAGTTATTCTGCCCAGAATGTGAGGGAGTGTGGCTATTTGTCCAACAACTCCTATGGGTCATTGGTTAAGGGTTACTGCAGGAAGCAAGAATTAACTCCACAACCTCCTAAGCCATGCATTCTCAGGTACAGTGGTCTACAGAAACTAGAGAAAGCAGGAAGAGAGATGTGCTGGCCATTCGGAATTAGGCTAGCATGCCAAGTTGTCAGACATGTCAGGTTCTTGCACTATCATAACTTGTGAGATATACCACTGGTATTTCAAACACAAGCATAGTTACCCGTGGTGGAATATTTTCAGAAAAGCTTACAAGCTAAATAGACTAGAAAGAATAACCTGCCAATCTACATCTGATAAAAATAGTGGTGTTTGTGGAGCACATTGATAGCAGTGGAATATTTTTTCATATAGTGCAGGATGATGAACCCCTCAAGTTGGAAGACACTCAAAATATAATTGGGGAAGAGCTGTCTCCTCAAAGTAGAGTTGACCTTAGTGATATAAAGTTTTCAGGACCTATATTTGTTGATGTGGCAATGACTCAAAATGAGAAGAAACAGCAGTACTGCAATAACCACTAACAAGAAGATGGGATGCATGAAATATGGATCTAGAAAAATTGGAAGCCATGAAAAAATGGAACACATAAAGATCAAACACTCTAGGTGTTATTGAACTGAAATAGACTGGCATTGGCCATTTTGAATGTCATAATAATATGGTTTACATACCAGAGTAACAAATTTGAAAGGAATGGATGACTTTCATGTTAAAAAAGAGAATGTTTCAACATCGATTCCAATGTTCACCATTGTTAGGTGTAGGATATATTACACCTACAAGGATGAATAATTAATAAAGTTATTATTCAAATTGACACACCAACCACTAATGCTAACAATAAAGCCATTGAGGATTTTTACCAACCTTTTCAGTCTGAAATTGATGAAACATGCAATCAAGATTACTGATGACTTGAATGCAAAAATTGGAAACTAAGGAGGAGGATCACTAGTTAGAAAATATGGCCATGGGGATGGAAGCCACATGGGAGATCTCATGACAGAATATTCCAATGAGGATGGCTTATTGATTGAACATTTATTTTTCAGTGATGTAAACAGTAACCATAGACATGGATCATGTATATTGGATAGAAATACACAGGAATTAAATCAACTACATCTGTTGAAATAAACTACTATATATACTCGAGTATAACCCAAGGCAACTAATTTTACCCCCCAAAGCTGGGGTGCTTTTTCAGCACAAAAAATTGTGCTGAAAAAAACTCGGCTTATACTCAAGTATTTACGGTATAAAGAAGTTCAATATCATCAGTCACGAGACTGGAGACCAACTGTGGAACAAACCATCAATGGCAAATTCAACTCGAATTCAAATAAAATTAAAACAAGTCCCCAAGAGTCAAAGTATGAATTTGAGTATATCTCATCTAAATTAGAGGATACTTCAAGAAGAAAGTTGACACATTGAACACAAATCACCTGAGATGATACAAGTTCTGCAATAATATCAAGAACATCATAAATAAAGAAATTCAAAGATAATTAAAAAGATAGAAACTAAAGAAAAGACAAAATGGATGTCACGTTGAATGTGGAGTAGCTGAAGCCAATGAAAGAAATGATGAAGTACGAAAAAGAGAGAGAGAGAAATATAGAAATAATTGATGAAGTAAAGACGCTGAATAAAGAAGCTGAACATAAAATTTCAAAGGGGAATTCAAAAAGATGGAATGAAGAATTATATGAAAAGGTGCAAAGACCTGGAATTAGGACAGCAAAAATGAAAAGCATGTGCATTTCACTAGCTGAAAAAATTGAAGAGAAATTCAAAATACAGAATTACACAGATAGCATCAAAAGAAGATGAAAGGGATTCACTGACCACATGAAGCCCAGGCTCCACAGCGCTGAGTCCAGAAGACCAAGATAGCATAGGGTTCTCACTGCAGATTGCTCTGAGAGTACTCACAGTAGTAGGCCCTGGATCAACTTGGGAAAATGTAGAACTCAAAATAAGAAGACTAACCTTAGGATATGATAGGCACTAGTGGAATTCCCATTTGACACCTGACCTCACTTCCATGGCTCAACTTTCAGCCCCCAAATAGGAGACCTATACTGTCAACGATGTACAATTCAGAGCCCAGCATTTGTCAGGGAGTTACTCAGAAGGCAGGAAGGAATGGGAACGAAAGACCAATGGAAACGGAAAACAAAGGGAGGGAATAGGAAAAGTAGTATTGCATTGTAGGTATTGCAATCAATATCGCAAAACATTGCATGAATTGTAAGGAAAATCAATTTACTCTGTATATTTTCCTTCATATCACAATCAAAACAGTGTAAAAAGAAATAAATCATATGACCGAGTACACTGGTAGATCTTGCTGAAGACCAATTTCCAGTGTTAAAAGATGTCACTTTGAGGAATAAGGCACAGCTGAGCCCTAGTGGTATAGTGGTTGCAAACATAATGCGTCAGAACCAACCCAGTTGGGTTGCTCAACACAAGATCAGCAATTCTGCTCCCATACAAAGTTCCAGTATTGGAAACCCACAGGGATATCTCTCCCCTGTCCTATAGAGTTGCTAAGGGTTGGAATCAACTTGATGGCAGTGAACTGGATGTAAGCCAGGCTGACTAGAGACACAAATCAAGTGCCACTCATATATGTGCAATAAATAGTTTTCTATCAAGAAGTCATTATAGTATTTCTATTTCAAGGAAATATCCCAGGCCAGTCCAACTCAAGTCCATAAGTCCAACACTAGCCCATAAGTTCCTTTCCAACTTACGCAGTTACATGCAATGATGCAGAATGCAGGGATGTCAAAGGCCAGTGATTGTAATGTCGTGTGGACCCAAGGTCGATGGAAGCATGGCAAGACTCTGGCAGCTCTCAACGTGGGCAGGAAGCAGTCAGGTGAATGCAAAAAGAAGGGGAGGTTCCCAGGGCCCTCCTTATGAGAAGGCCATGGCCACAAAGAGGCACCATCAGGCTATGGTGTGATTGACAGATTGGATACCAACCTTACACTTTTACATATCTTCAAACTGACATAAAATTATATAACTATCATACTATGGTACTTTCAATCACCTCATATGTACTTGAAAATGGACAATAATTATGAAAGGTAAAATAAAAGTTGATGTCTTTGAATTATGATGCTGGTGCAGAATACTGAATTTTCCATGGACTTTTAGAAGAAGGAGCAAATCTTTCTTGGCGGAAGTAGAGCCGGAATGCTTCCTAGACGTGAGAATGGCAAGACATCATATCACATACTTTGGACATGTTAACAGCTGAGCATAGTCCCTAGAGAAGGATATCATACTTTGTAAAGTGGAGTGGTGAAAAAAAGAAGAAGGTCCTCAATGGGATGAATTGGCATACTGGCTGCAAAAACGGTCTCCAACATTAACTGTGAGGAAACAGGCTGTGGGTGCTATGAGTTAGAGCCAAATTAACAGTGTCTAACAATGACAACTCCCCTCCCCCGCCCCATCTGTCAATTTGCTGCACTGTGGTAGCTTGTGCTTTGCTGTAATGCTGGGAGTTAGTCCACTAGTACTTCAAATACCAGGCAGGATCACCCACGGTGAACAGATTTCAACACAGCTTCCAGACTAAGAACTGACAGGACGACAAAACAATCAGTTCACTTCTGAGGGATTCACCATTGAAAACTTTCTGCATAGCAGTAAAATATTGTCTGATATAATGCCAGAAAATGAGCCCCTCAGATTGCAAAACAATCAAAATATCACCGAGAAAGAGAGCTTCCTCCAAGTAGGGTCCACCTTAATGATAACTCAAAACCTCACAACAGGAGCTGTAGATAACATCATAATAAATGGAGAAAATATTGAAGTTATCAAGGATTTCGTCTTGCTTAGATTCACAACTAATGCTCATGGAAACAACAATCAAGAAACCAAATAACATATTGCATTAGGCAAATCTACTGCACATAACCACTTTAAAGTACTGAAGATCAAGAATTTCACTTAGGATTAATGAATGTGAAATTTGAACATTGAATGAGAACGACTGAAGGAGAACTGGTGCATTTGAATTAAGGTACTGACAAAAAAATTCTGGAAGTACCATGGGTGGAGAGAAGAATAAACAAATCTGTCTGAGAAGAAGTGCAGCTAAATGTTCCTTGGCAGATAGGATGGCGAGACTTCATCTCCTGTACTTTGCAGAGGTTATCAGGACAGCCCAGTCCCTGGAGGAATATCATACACATTACAGTGGAGGGGTTGCAAAAAGAGGAAGACACCCGATCAAATGGATCGAGACAATTCCTACAACAATGGGCTCAAACATAACAAAATTTTTGAGTATGGGGCACGACCAGGCAATGTTTCATTCTGTTGTGTAGGCATTATTATGAGACAGAACTGACTTGAAGGCATCTAGCAACAAAGTGTACTAAAGCTTTCTGGCACCTTCATTTGCTGATGGATTATAATTCAAAATGAGAAAAATCATTGCAACCATTCATTAATAATCAGAACATGAATCGTGCAAATTAAGAATCTAGGAAAATTGGAAATCATAAAAAATGGAATCTGACCTATAAAGATCAGTATCCTAGGCATTGGTGAGTTGAAATAGTCCCTTTGAATCTTAAAATGATAAGAATGAGTATGCTGACAATGACAAATTCAAAAGAATGTCTCTTTCATCCTCAAAAAGAGCATTTCTAGATCTATCTTGAAATGCAATGCTGCCTGTGACAGAATAATATCTATCTTCACACATAAGGAAGGCCGGTTAATAGAACCATTATTGAAATTTTCTCACAAACCACTAAAGCCAATGAAGAATTGTACCAACTTCTTTAGTCTGAAATTGATCACACATGTACTGAAAATGCATTAATAATTGCTGACAATTGGAATGCACACATGGAAACAAAAAGGAAGAAAGAGTAATTAGAAACTATGGCTTTGGGGATCGAAAAGAAGCTAAAGAATGCATGAAAGAATTCTACAAGAGCAATAACTTCCTCATTGCAAACAGCTTTATTCAACAACAGGAGCGGCATATATACATGTGGAATACACAGGAATGGAATTGATTAAATCTGTGGGAAGACAGGATAGAGAAGCTCAACATCATTGAGACAAAATAAGACCGGAGGCCAACTATGTAACAGACTATCAATTACTAATATGCAAGTTCAAGTCAAACCTAAAGAAAATTAAAATAAGAACGCAAAAGAGCCCAAATACAGCCTACATTAAATCTGTGGTCGGCTGGGGTTTCTAGAGAAACAAACCAGTGATACTGATACATGTAGAAGAAGGAAATTTATATCAATAAAGAATTTTACATTAAGAAGTCCACACAACAAGAAACCCCAGTCCAACTCCAGCCCATAAATCAGATGCAAACTAGAGGCCCTTCCAGACTCATGAAGCTGTTGGAGGAATAGCCCAAGAAACAGGAAAACCACAGGTTGGTGGAGGCAGAGTTGGGAGAATCCAAAGTCAACAGGCAGTTGGAAGACCACAGACAGCTCTTAGGGTCAGCAGGTCTCATGGTGATTGCCATCCCAAGAAGCCAGACGTAGGGTCCAGGGTCTTTTCATCTGGAAGAAAAAGAGTGAGCCCATTCTCCACAGTCTACTTATAGCTATGAAATAGGTCACACCCCCAAGGAGACTGTGACCTGCACCTTCTGAAGATCCTGGTCAAGCTAAATTGACACCAAACCATACTCTCACAATATCTCACCTGAATTTAGAGCCTATCTCAAGAATGGTTTGGACATATTGAACATTAATGATCAGCTACCAGAAGACTTGTGAAATAGCATCAAGGTCATCAAACTTTTTTTTTTGTCATGTCAACTGGGGCTATTTGTTTATTTATCATAAATTATTTTATTGGGGGCTCCTCAAAAAGATCATTAATAATACAGGAAAGAAAGAAAATACTACAGTGGATATCAGAGGAGACTGTGAAACTTGCTCTTGAACCTAAAGCAGCTAAAGCAAATGGAAGAAATGATGAAGTAAAAGAGTTGAACAGAAAAATTTGAAAGGCCAGCTTGAGAAGATAAAGTAAAGAATTATATTGTAACGTGTAAAGACCTGGAATTAGGAAAGCAAAAGGAATGAGTACAGTCAGCATATCATAAATTGAAAGAACAGAAGAAAAAATCCAAGCCTTGGATTAAAATGTTGAAGGATTATTTATCAAGCTATTGAATGATGCAGGGAGAATCCTAAGACTATGGAAGGAGTATACAGAGTCTCTGTACCCAAGAATTAGTTGAGGTTCTACTAGTTCAAAAGGCCAAGATGAAGTTGAAGCTGCAATGTAAGCATTAGTGAAAAGCAAGGAAGGATAGGAATGGAAATATTTCAACACGCTCATGCAGTGATAGTCCATGTCAAGAAATTTGGAAGATAGCTATCTGGCCAACCAACTGGAAGTGATTAATATTTGTGTCCATTCTAAAGAAATATGATGCAACAAAATCTGCAAATTAATGTAAAATAACATTAATATGACATGCAAGTACAATTTTATTGAAGATAACTTTAAAAGTAGTTATAGCAATATGTCAACAGGAAGCTGCCAGAAATCCAGGCTGTATTAAAAGAGGGCATGAGGCAAGGTATATCAATGCTGATTTCAGATGGACCTTGGCTGAAAACAGAGGATACAAGGAAAATGTTTACTTATGTACTATTGACTATGCAGAGGATTTTACTGTGTATCATAACAAACTTTGGGTAGCATATGAATACATATGAGAACAATGGGAATTCCCGTACATTTAATTGTGCTCCTGTGGTACCTGTACATAAAGCAACAGGAAGTGGTTCGAATAGAACAAGGGGATAGTGCGTGGTTTAAAATCAGGAGAGTGTGTGTTGTGGTTATATCCTTTCACCATATGTGTTAGACAGGGTTCTCTAGAGAAACAAAACCAGGACATTTATGATTTGATAGATAGATAGAACACGAAGGAATATAACAGCTAATTAGTCCACATAGCAGTACAGAGGACTCAGTTTAACTCACTTCCATGCAACAGTAAATATGGCAGTACAGCCAGGCAGCAAACTGCAGAACTAGGTAAGGCAGCCACACACTGGTCTGATCACCAGAGAGCAACTGAGAGATAGGTGTGGCTTGCTGAGCCATTTATCTCTTTGCCCACGAATCAAACTGCGAACTTATTAATCCCACATGTTCTTATTGGCCAGGTTGGCACTATAAACCTACCTATCTATCACACTATACTTATTCAAATAATCTGAGAAGCTGCTCTGTATGAGGAAGTTGAGGCATCTGAATTGGAGGAAGAATCATTAACAACCTGTGTTATGCAGATGACCCAATCTTGCTGGCTGAAAGTCAATAGGCCTTGAAGTACTTAATGATAAAGCTCATATAAATTAGTCTTCAACACTAAGAATACAAATGTCTTCTCAACTTGACAAATATAAACCCACAACATCATTACAAATAGAGAAACGTAGCTAAACTCTATTTTACTTGGACCCACAATCAATACTCACAGAAGCAGCAGTCAATAAATCAACGTATTTCATTGGAAAAATCTGTTGTAAAAGACCTCTTTAAAATGTGAAAGAGCAAATGTTTTACTCTGGGGATTAGCAAGTTATGCCTGCTTTTAGCCTTGATATTTTTAATCACCTTAGATGCATGTGAAAGGAGTCTTAATTTCAGTGTCTGGTATGGGTTGAATGACTCACAGCAAGGTTGGTGGTTCAACCCACTTGCTGCTCCACAGAAGAAAGAGGAAGCTATTTGACCCTGTAAAGATTTACAGCCTTGGAAACCCTATATGGTCACTATGAATAACAATAGACTTGATGGTAATGTTTGGCATATGCATGTGAAAGATGGACCATAATTAAGGAAGACTGAAGAAAATATGATGCTTTTAAAATATGATGTTGCAAATAATATTGAATATACCACGAATGCCCAGCAGAACAAAGAGGTCTGTCCCAGAAGAAGTACAGCCAGAATGTGTTTTAGAAGTGAGGATGGTAAAACTTTATTTCATATACTTTGAACATGGTATCAGGAGAAATTAGTCCCTAGAAAAGGACAAAATACTTGGTAGAGCATCATCAAAAAACAGGTAAACCCAGAATGAGATGGATCAACACAGTGGCTGTAACAATAGGCTAAAATATGACCATTGTGAGGATGTCACAGGACTAGAAAGGCTTTTATTCTATTGTGCATAGGGTCACTATAAGTGGCAGTGCGTGAGTTTTTGTTGATTAACAACACTGGGATATGAGCAATGTCCCCATGGCATATGCTAAACTGTCACCATGCTGGACACAGTTGATCTTTGTGGCTTTAGAGGGTAATTATTTGGAGGGTTATGATTCCACTGAATTTTTTTCTGTGTATTCAAACTATTCCATCCTAAGATTCCACAGATCTATCCAAACCAAGCTCACTGCCATTGAATCAATGATAACTCATATCAACCCTACAGGACATGGGTAAAATTGTACCTGTGAGGTTCTGAGACTGTACCTCTTTACAGAGTAGAGTCCCATCTTTCTCCCGAAGAACAGCCGGTGATTTTAAAATACCGACCGTGCAATTAGCAGCCCAATGTGTAACCAAGAACTATTCAGGGAAGCTAGAGGGAGAGCATGAAAAGAAATGAGTAGTTGAGGTGGTTGGATGCACATCCATCCCTTTGTTCTACTCTCTGTGACTTTTTCTGAGTTCATTCAAAATGTAAATTAAGACACAAAATAGAATTCTACCCAACCCTGCTATATGCCTAAACAGTATCCATTTTTCTCATTCTTACTACTAATAGAAGCTCAATTTTGTTTAGGGTGATAATGTACCTACTTAAATCGCTCACTCCTAGGCTGCCTTGCAGCTATGCATAAGCATTTGACCCAGTTTGGGCCAAATATGTGTAGGTGAAAGATACTGAGTAGGACTCCCAAGAAAGTTTTTGTTGTTGTTTAAGGCAAAACACTTGTCTGGCATAACCCATTTCATTTTTGTCCTTGGCTCTTCTGCTGTCATGCTCCCTAGTCAGAATATTGAAAGATGGGAGAGTCACATAGGTTACATGAGTTTGGCAGACCAAAAAGCATGCATTCTCCTATATCCAAGATGAGTCCCTGAGCAAATACGCCAGACCTAGGCTACCTATTTCAAGACTTACTATTGTATAAGACAAACCCCTGTGTGGTGCAAAGGGTTAACACAATTCACTGCTAAGCCAAAGATGCCTTGGAAGAAAAACCTGGCAATCTACATTTAAAAATTCAGCCCTTGAAAACTTCATTGAGCACAGTTCTACCCTGAATCATATGGGGGTAACTGTAAATCAGAATCAATTCAGTGGCAACTGGTTTGGTATTTTTGGTGTTAATATAAGAAAAATGAAGCTTTTGTGATTAGACCACTAGAGTCGGTTTGTTTTTTTTCCCATGTAGCCAGATGCAATTTGGACTGATAGAGAAATAATTAAAAGAATGTAGAGTTAAGTAAGCGTAATGATTATGGAACTAATAATTTAGCAATGGGCTGCTAACCACAAGGTCAGTAGTTCAAATGCACCAGTCACTCAGGGGGAGAAAAGTGAAGCTCTCTGCTTCTGTAAAGGTTTACAGTCTTGGAAGCCCTATATGGGGTTGCTATAAGTTGTAATCAACTTGATAGCATTTTATTTGTTTGAGTTTGGTGACTAGTATGTAAGCTTTGAGGGGGTAGTATTAGACACTTTGAATACTATTCTTAGCACTATAGGTATTATGACTTTGGCAAATGGATAAACGAACAAAAGCGATATTCATTTTGTGTTTTCTGTAGTTTGCCTTATTCTTCCAAGAAGATTGCTCAAGTGTTAAGACCCAGTCTTCTCAGGCATACTTGAATAAAAGAATAACTGATAGACACAGACTTGAACCCTTGCCTGTGTGATCATTGGTGTGTCACTGTTTTTCAATCCATTTCTCATCTGTGAACTGGGGATTACACACGTAGGCCACAGGGTTCTTTTGGAGATTCAGAGTAATATGTGTGTCTTTGATTGAGTGCCCGTGCATGCCGAGCTTATTCCTCAGGCCTGGGTGCAGGGAGGCTATTTGAGATCTGATGGCAGGGAGTGGGAATAGGAAAGCGGACTCAAGACTGAGTTAGGGGGAGAAGCAATCACAATGGGAACGGGGTGTTGAGGCTTTTAATGTAGGATACAGGGTCTTGATTCCCCCAGGACTTCTGAGCAACATGGGTTCTGTCCTAGAATTGTCTACCAGAAACAGGAGGCTGGGCTCTTCTTCGCCTGTAGTGGTGTTGAGCATTCCTCCTAGTAAGGTGACCTCTCCTACCTTCCTGGGTTTGGCTTTCCATGCCTTTGAAAAGGCTTCGAGGCAGAAGGACATGGAGA
Organism: Tenrec ecaudatus; assembly: GCF_050624435.1. Lineage (NCBI taxonomy): Eukaryota > Metazoa > Chordata > Mammalia > Afrosoricida > Tenrecidae > Tenrec > Tenrec ecaudatus. The sequence continues at coordinate 1,946,371 of NW_027459455.1, forward strand.
GCTGCGTGCTGCACAGTTGTGATAAGACACCATTTCAGCAGGAGCCTGCACTTACATAGAGCCGTTCGCCACTGCTATGATGGATATCAGGAGGAGCCCTGGAAGTGCAGTGGTTACAAGTTGGTTTGCTAACTTCAAGGTCAGCAGTTCAAAACTACTAGCTCCAAGGAAAAAAGATGGGGTTTTCTACTCCAATAAAGAGTTGTAGTGTTTGAAACTCGCAGGGGGCAATTGTACACTGCCACACAGAATCGCTATGAGTCGGTATTGACTGGAAGGCAGTGAGATGGTGTCGGAGATGGGTCAAAGGAATGTAGCATGGCAACCCTAAGAATCTGCTACAGAACCATAAAGTGCCTGGGATAGATGAGTTTATTGTGCTTGGCTTTTTAAAACCATCAAACGGGCAACAGTTAGAAAGTCAAACATACCAAGTGTCATTGGAGATCCGGGGAAAGCAGAGAAACACTGCTAATGATGCAGGTTTGCTGCACAGCAATCTGGCAGAGCTTAGTGAAAGTCCATTGAATGGAGCCTAGGACCTAGTGAGCCCCTCCTGGGCGTACAACCAAAGAAGCGCAGTCACTGAGTTGACTTTCATTCCTCGTGACCCTATCAAACAAAGCTGAATGGTCCCATGATGTTTTCAAGGCTTCTATTGGGAAGTAGACAGCCATGCCTTTATCCCACAGTGTGTGGAAGACGGCTTCAAACTACTGACCTTTGGGTTAGCAGCCAAGCACTTAATATCTCCCCCATCAAAGCTCTCTCCTGGATGTATAAAAGCAAACAAAACCCCAGTTGATTCTTCCTCATTAGCAACCCTACAAGGCACAGTAGAATTGCTGCTTTAGGTTAACAAAACTAAATTCTTACGACAGCAGACAGCCTCTCTTTGCTCCATGGAATAGGTGGTGGGTTGGTACTGCTCACCTTGGGGTTAGCAGCCCAACACATATTTCCTGGGTATATAGGCCAAGCTATTTATCCAATTCACAGGGCCCTTGGGACATTTTTACAAGAATGGTCACCACACTGATACCTGCAGTAGAGAAGAGTTGGAGCCGAATTGGATGCCAATCAACAGACAACTGAAGAAGGAAACAAAAGAAAGATGATGATTGCTCATGACCAAGTGGCACGCAGCAGCACATACAATTGATATGCAGCATGACAATAACTCTTAATGACATTGCAAGGAGTTGAAAAGGTCAAAAACCGAATGAGATTTATATTGCAGTACCATTCATGGAAGCTGAAAGCCCATTCACCAAGCAGCATGGTCTAGTGCACATTGCTGTATGCCTATAAGGACACACACACACCAAGCACCCAGCAGGGGGTATTAATCTGAAGAGGGGAATGGAAGTGATGTGAATGTGGAAAAGGAGGGACAAAACACAAGCAGGGCCTGACATTGATCAGGGTTCACAGTGTGCTATAAAGTAGGCACGATTAATCACTTCCCTGTACCAGAAGACTGAGCTAGATTTTTAAAGCAAATCGAGTGCCTGGAACACAATGGTTGTTAGTTGCTGTTGAGTCAGCTTCCATTCCAACTCACTGTGACAACCAGCTCCCAGTGACTCCATGGGCAATATTCTCCCTGGTCCTGCACCATCTCTTTGGTTGTGCATCAGATTGTGATTCACAGGGGTTTTCGTTAACTGGTTTTCAGAAGAAGAAAGCCACGCTCTTCTTCATCGCTCATCTTAGTCTGGACACATCACAGAAACAGGTTCAGTCTCAAAGCCGCACCCAACCAAGCTTCCCCATTTCAGTATCATAGCAACACAGAATCAGTTCAGTACCTCAGCAATAACCAAGCATCCCCCTGACAAATGAGTGTTGGATGCACATGAGTTTCACTGTCTTGGACTCAAACCCAGATCTCCCACATGAAAAAGGAGAATTCTACAACTGAACCACCAATTTACCCTCAGAATATAATATGTATCCAGTAAATGGTTATTAAGAATGTGGCTGCCAGGAAAATCCAGCAATTTCCTGCCAAGGCTTAACACTAATATCTTCCCCCACACACTAGAAGGCTGCAGAGGAATGACTTTCTCCATGCCAGCCCTGGTATCTAGACAAGGGACCCTAACACTGAGCCACTGAGCCCCAGCAGGCTGGGGAGCAATGTCAAATTGGATGAGGGACAATCCTGGTTGAGTTAGTTTCCCTAAGCTCGCAGGGCAGTTTAGCATGTCCACAGCTGTGTTCAGAATAGCCATGCGATTACCACCGAGAGAAATTCTACATGCTTTCACACCCCATGCTAGTCGTTGCAGCCATCGTTGAGTACAGTTCATGCTCATCACTATCTAGAACTCACGGTGACGCTGTGGGTGAGCCATTGGGCAGGTAACCTCAAGGTTGGCAGTTCAAAGGCACCAGTTGTTCACTGAGAGGAAGGTGAGATGATCTGCTCCTGTAAAGATTTAGCCTGAGGAATTTTATATAGGGTCACAGTGAGTCAGGATCAACTCAATGGTGTTGGTTTGGTTTATTAGACCCACTATCAGATCATATTTAATGTTTTTATTAACATGTATATTTGCCACAAATCCAATGTCTTTTATTTTTATCACTGCATTTCAATACAATTTGTGCCTTTGTGATTCTGTATTTCATTGGAGGTATTTGGAAATATTATTCTGGGGAGTGGGCAGGTGTTCCATAGCCTTTCCTAAATGCCAAAAGGATCCATGGGGTTGCAATGGTTAAGACCCTCTAATAGAGTTTATCAAAGAGCCCTGGAGGCACAATGGTTAAGTGCTCAGCTGCTATCCAAAAGGTTGAAGGTTTGAACCCACCAGTGGCTCTGTTCTTGGAAGAAAAACCAGGCAACTCATTCTTGTAAAGATTACAGCATAGAAAAGCCTAGAGCAGTGGTTCTCAAACTTCCTAATGCCACAACCCTTTCATACAGTTCCTCATGTTGTGGTGACCTCCACAACCATAAAAATATTCTCATTGCTACTTCATAACTGTAATTTTGTTATAGTCACACTGTGCAAGGGTCCCACAGGTGGAGAACCATTGGTCTAGAGAGCTCTGCACTGATGCATTGAGTCACTATGAGTTGGACTGGACTAGAAGGTTCCTAACAAAAACACCAACAATCATTTTTTACCATACCTTGTTAACTCAAAAAGATAAATAAGCAATTTCACAAATGAGGACATCCAGTTGCCCCTCCAAACTGGACAAGCATGAGTTAATGGTGACCTTGACCCCACGGTGTCCTCCAGTTGGTGCCATGCTGCCTTTATTCCCTCTGCCTCTCAGTTCTGTGGAGAAGAAGGGGAAAGGGAGGGAAAGAAAAAGAAAGAAATGAAAACATAATTTTCCCAGCTTCTTCACATCACTGAATTGAACTTTACTTTTAATAAAAGTATTATGAAATGGAAATGGTGCTTTCACTATTTTGCTTTTAGGTGATATTCAGAGACATGGTGCTGGTAATTATTTGAGCCGGGGAGGTTAGTGTGCAGACTTTCTGAACATGGTTGAGCCAGCATGCCCCCTTCCAGGCCTAGCATTTCCCTGGACTATGAGAAGTTATAGACAGTCTACCCTCTTCTTCCTCTGACTTCGCTGCAAACCATGGACACACTGGTTCTGACTTGACCTGGCTCCAGTACAGAAAAAAATATCCTCCTTGCATAATTGTAGTGCTTGCATTGGAAGGCACCCAGAGACAAATCTCTCATCTGGTGGCATAATGGGTTATGTGTTGGGCTATTAACTGCAAGGTCAGCAGTTGGAATTCACCAGTCGCTCCTTTGGAGAAAGATGAGGCTTTCTTCTCCCATAAAGAGTTATAGCCTTAGATGAGTATAAAAACTCAAAATGCATTGGCAGAGATTCCACAGAGAATAAGCCTCCATTAAATCCCCTGGGACCATTCACCAGGGATGGGATTAAACCCTGCTCACCGTCAGTACATCAGAAAGTGTATTGTTGCAGATATGATTAGGTTAAACATTAACATCTTATCATTTGTCTTTACTCTTAACACGTTTTTCATTTGTTCTTGTTTTAATATTCTGCTTTCCTTTTTATTGAAAAAAGTAACTAATGTCACTAAACAAGTAGAGAATTTGTTAAATGAGAATCTAATTGGTTATGTAAACTTTCACTGTAAACATAACACAATTTTATTTTTACAAAGAGTTATAGCCTTGGAAACCCAGGAGGCCGGAGTATTTTCTCTCGATAGGATTGTTATGCACCCAATGGCAATGAGTGTTGTTGTATTTTGTTTCTTTATTGTTTCTGTAGCTATGGTGGGGTATAGGGGTTATGTGTTGGGCTGCTAAACGCAATGTCTGAAATGGCAAATTTGAAATCCCCCAGCCACTCCAAGGGAGAAAGATGAGGCTTTCTACTCCTCTAAAGAGTTCCAGTCTCAGAGCAGCCAGTCCACAAAGAGAACAACATGGCTGGCCCCACTATGAGACATGATGCCCCTCAGTGACCAAGGGTGATACAGGGGACAGCACTGGAGACACAGTGTGCGAATTGCACCTAACCTGATTCCACCACACCGAGGCAAAGTGTGGTGGAGTGCAGTGGAACAGCAAGGGAATGGAGGGACAAGGTCCCCAGGGAATGCTGAAAGTGGACTTTGGGGCCAGGTTGTGGTGCCTCAACAGACTGGATTGGAAAACACTCCTAAGGTCCAACAAATGATCCTTGAACTAACTATAAGCTCTTCTTTCTTGATGTGTTTTGTTTTGTTCTTTGTCAGTGGTTTGTTTTCTTGTTTTGTTGTCTGGTTGTATACTGTTGCTCTGTTTTCCTCTGTCTTGTTTTCGTGCATGTTAGTGTCTCCACAGGTCTGTCTCAATAAGACAGGCTGGATGAACTATCTGGAGGAAAAACAACAGGACCAACAGTTCCGGGGGCACTTGGGATAGGGGAAGGTGTGTGGGGGGGTAAGGAAGTGGTGTTAACAAACACAGGGACAAGGGAACAACATGGGACTCAAAATGGTAGTGAGGGGGAAGTGGCAGGCATGGTAGGGAATGATCAAGGGTAAGATTACAAAAAGAAGAGGTATAGCTGTAACCCAGTTTGGGACGGAGCATGGTAGTGGGACAGGAGGAAAGTCAAGGGAGATGGAGGAAAGAGCTAGGAGTCAAAGTGCATTTATAGAGGTCTAGACAAAGACATGTACATGCAAATATATATATATATGTGTATATATATATATATATGTATAGGGAAATAGATCTATGTGTCTATATTTATAGGTTTAGTATTAAGGTTGTGGCAGGACCTTGGGCCTTAACTCAAGCACTCCCTCAATGCATGAATACTTTCTTTTATTAAATTGGCACTCTACAGTGCTCATCCTCCCGACACAACTGCTGAAGCCAAAGCTTGTGAACAAGTAAATGTGGTGAAGAAAGCTGATGGTGCCCGGCTATCAAAAGAGATAGTGTCTGGGGTCTTAAAGACTTGAAGATAAACAAGCGGCCATCTAGCTCAGAAGAAACAAAGCCCACATGGAAGAGCGCACCAGCCTGTGTGATCACGAGGTCCCGAAGGGATCAGTTATCAGGCATCAAAGAACAAAAAAATCACAGTATTAGCTGCACACCTCCATGATACGATTGGCGAAGACAAACGGGTGCATAAGCAAATGTGGCGAAGAAAGCTGATGGTGCCTGGCTATCAAAAGAGATAGTGTCTGGGGTCTTAAAGGCTTGAAGGTGAACAAGCGGCCATCTAGCTCAGAAGCAAAAAAGCCCACATGGAAGAAGCACAACAGCCTGTGCGATCACATGGTGCCAAAGGGACCAGGTATAAGGTATTATGCAAAAAATATATATATACCATATATATGGTATATATATGGTAATATATATATATAAATAGTGAATGAAGGGGGAAGTGCAGAGTGGAGACCCAAAGCCCATTTGCTGGCCACTGGAGATCCCCTCACAAAGGGGTTTAGGAGAGGAGATGGGTCAGTCAGGGTGCGATGTAGTACTGATGAAAAACACAGCTTTCCCTAGATCCTGGATGCTTCCTCCCCACAACTACCATGTTCCGTATTCTACCTTGCAGGACTGGATAGGGCAGAGGTTGTACACTGGTACATATAGGAGCTGGAGGCATAGGGAATCCAGGGTGGATGATACCTACAGGACCAGGAGTGTGAGGGGCGATACTGTGAGATTAGAGCGTGAGTGGGTTGGAAACGGGGAACAGATTACAAGGATCCACATGTAACCTCCTCCCTGGGAGACAGACGGCAGAGAAGGGGGGGAGGGAGGCTCCGGATAGGGCAAGATATGACAAAATAACAATCTGTGGATTATCAAAGGCTCATGATGGAGTGGGGAGCGGGGAGGGAGGTTAAAAAAAAGAGGACCTGATGCAAAGGGCTTAAGTGGAGAGCAAATGCTTTGAGAGTGATTAGGGCAAAGAATGTACGGATATGCTTTATACAATTGATGTATGTATATGTATGGATTGTAATAAGAGTTGTATGAGCCCCTAATAAAATGTTTAAAAAAAAAAAGTTCCAGTCTCAGAAACTCACAGGTGCAGTTCTACCCCATCCTATAGAGTTGCCATGAGTTGGCATCAAATGGATGGCAGGAAGGACACATAACGATTCAGACCTGGGCTTAGTTTGGGTTCTCACTGAAGCAGACCCTGGCCAAAGACTTAAAGGCAATGAGCTTATTTAGGAAACTCTGAGCATGCAGGTAATGATGTGGGGTAGATTGTGAATCCAATTACAAACCTGGGAACCTGCTGCTTAATCACTTAGGAAGTCTCCAGTGGTAGGGTGTAGCACACGCCTCTCAGAGTTTAGCCATCCAAGGAGTGAGGGGCCTGGTCAGGGCTGTTCCCAGGGGCATATGTTCCTCAGCACATTCAGCCAGCACCAGCAAAGTGATCTTCAGAGCTGGCCCTTGGTGACTGAGGCGAGTACACGGAATCAGGAATTTGGGAGTGAAGAGAAGGAGCACCGGGAGTGTCTGCTACAGATTGGAGACTGGAAAGTCAACTCGTTGCTCCTCAAGGGGACAGGCACTCCCCTCTCTGGATCTCACTTTTAACATCGATACACAAAGGTCGATTCTGTGAGGGTCACAGACTGGGGACTCCCATAGCCAAATGAGGACCTGTGTGGACTCTGGTTGGCCTGCTTATTCACTGCCATCTAGAAGATTCCAACTCACCGTGACCCTGTAAGACCGAGCAGAACTGCCTCTGTGGGTTTCCGAGGCTGAAATTCTATATGGACTAGAAAGTCTCATCTCTGCACAACCCCCACCCTATCCCCCACACCCCGCTCCCCAGTGTGACTGGTGGTTTCAAACTACTGACCTTCTAGTTAGCTGCCCAACACATAACCCACTGTGCCACCAGGGCTCTTTGGCCTACCTGGCTTCTATCCAATGTTATTGAATCGCCTTTGAAAAAATCAGGAGCTTTTTAAGAAAACAGGAATTTTGACTTTCTCTAGAAAAATCGATCTGGCATCACTGGAACCTAAACTAGAGGATCCACAATTCCACGTGGCTCTGGGAATCTCAACATTTCTTCCTCCTGCTCAAAGTAAAATGGTTTAAGGGGACCTTTCACAGCTGGTGGGCTGGTCTCCTTTCTAGAAAGTTGCCTCTGTAAAGAAAATGCATCTTTCTTCCCTTTTACCTAGTTGGGGGTGGTGAGGGTAGCGGGAGCCATTGGGTTAAGAAAAAACAGTCGAGGTAGCTTCAGTTGCCCTGCCAGGGCTTTAGAGTCCAAGCCTTTTTTGCTCCACCTGACTGGCCTGCTATTTCCAGGGCAGCCCCACCATCTGTTCCCAGATGCAGGGAGGGAGCCCACTTTCCTTCATCACACCTGCCCCAAACTCAGGCCCAGAACTACTGTCTAAACACAGAACAACTTTTGTCTGTGGCCAAATGTGGGATCCCAAATTTCTTCCCTCTTTCCCAATACTCCTTCAGTGACTTGATGACCTGGGCCAGGCTGAGATGAATTAGCTTGCTCCTCACAGCTGGCTGCTGGGTTCCAGTCAACTCCCAGAGGCCACTGGCTGTGCCCATCAGTAGAAGTGGGAGTTGAGAACCCTCAGCTCTTGGCTGAGCAGCTCTGTCAGTCTGTAGCTGTTGACTGTAGCTGCTTCTGACAGCCAGTCTAGCAGGTGCTTTAAGTCATTTCAGTCGCTCCACCTCAGCTGTGATTAGTCTAGTCTCTGTAGCCTCAGAGGGAGGGGAAAACCAAACACCTCAATTACTTTGAATCAGAGTGAGTTATCCTCTTTTAAAAGGCAGAAAGTCTGAATTGGAGGATATTTTGGGGGGTCTCTTTTATGCATTTCACATTTACAAAATAAGAACTAACAGTATTTGTTCCAGTAAGTGGATCAGAACCAACTAAGGGCCCCTCCTCCCACCAGGCCACGTCTCACTAAGAATAGAGGTCCATCACTTGTCTGGCATTTTGTGGTACTGTGGTGACTTTTGTTTTGTGTGATACTGGGAGCTATGTGATTGGCATTTCATATACCAGCAGGGTCACCCAAAGAGCTTCCAGACAAAGAACAGACAATGAAGAAGGAATTGGCTGCCCGCATGGGAAGAATGAGCCATTGAAAACCCTATGGATAGCAGCAACACTGTCAGTTACTAGACCCCCCATGAACAACAGAAGAACATTGTCAGAACGTGTGCCAGATGATGAGCTCTTCAACTTGGAAAGTATTCAAAATACGGCTGAGGAAGAGGAAGAGCTGGCTTTTCATAGGCAAGTCGACCATAATGATGCAAATCGAGTATAGCTATCAGGACCTTCATTTGCTGATGGGGCACAACTCAAAATGAGGAGAAACAGTTCAAATCGTCATTAATAATTGAAACTTGGGATGTATGAAATATGAATCTAGGGACATTGGAAGTCATTAAAAATGAAATGGAATACATAAAGATTGATATTGTAAGCATTAGTTAGCGGAAATGGACTGATATTGACCATTTTGAAACAGAAAATCTTATGGTTTACTCTGCTGGAAATGACACAATCAAGAGAAACAACATTGCATTCATCATCAAAAGGACATTTTAAGATCTATTTTAATGTACAATGCTATCTTTGATAGGATGCTATGTAGCCCCCTTCAAGGAGAACCAATCAATACAACTATTGTTCAAATTTATGCACCAACCACCCAAAGCTGGTGACACAGAAATTGAATAATTCTACCACCATATTCAGTCCCAAATTTGTCAGACTTGCTATCAAAATGCTATTGGAATGCAAAAGTTGAAAACAAAGAGGAAGGATCAGTAGTTGAAAAATATGGTCTTGGTGATAGAAACCAAGCTGGAGATCGCATGACAGAGTTTGCAAGACCAATAAATTGCTGATAGCATATACTATGTTTTCCAACTTCTGTTCTTTCCTCTTTGATTCCTACATTTGCACTCCAATCACCAATAATTACCAATTTATCTTGATTGTATGTTAGAATTTTGCATGATTAATGATTTCTTCAAACATATGATCAACAACAAAAAAGGTGACCATAAATGTGGACTTCTCCAGATGGAATACACAGAAATCAAATTGACTACACCTGTGGGAAGAAACAATAAAAGAAGCTCAATATCAGCAACTGAAACCAGTCCAGGGGCTGATTGTGGAACAGATCAGCAATTGTTCATATGTGAGCTCAAGTTGAAGTTAAAGAAAATGCAAACAAGTACACGAGAGTCAATATACAACCTTGATAATAACCCACCAAATTTTGAGAACATCTCTGAATAAAGCACAGTGTCATTTTAAAAAAAAAGTAAAGAAAAGATACAAGTGCATGTCAGAAGAGACTCTGAAACTTACTCTTAATCAGAGAGTCGCTAAGGCAAATGGAAGAAATGATGAAGTAAAGAGCTAAAAAGAAAATTTCAAAGGACAACTCGAGAATACAAAGTAAAATATTATCACAAAATGTGCAAAGGCCTAGAGTTAGAAAACCAAAACAGATCATATTCAGCATATCTTAAACTGAAAGAACTGAAGAAAAATGTCAAGTCTCGAGGTGCAATATTAAAAAATTCTATGGGAAAAATATTGAATGATGAAGGAAACATCTGAGGAAGATGGAAACAATATGGAGTCACTGTATCAAAAAGAATAGACCAACATTCAACCATTTCAGGAGGTAACATATGAGCAAGAACCAATGGTCAGGAAAGAAGAAATCCAAGATGCATGGAAAGCACTAGCCCAAAACAAGATGCCAGGAATTGCTGGGATATCTATTGAAATGTTTCCACAAGCCGATAAAGCACTGGCAGCACTCACTCATCTATGTCAGGAAATTTGGAATACAGCTACTTGGCTAACGGACTGGAAGAGATCCATATGTGTATACATACCAAAGAAGGGAGACAAACGGAATGGTCGAATTATGTACCCCTATCATTGGCATCACATATGAGTCAAATTGCACTGAAGCTAATACAACAACAGTTGCATTAATTCATTGACAGAAAGTTACCATATTCAGCATTCAAGAGCCATCGTGGCACAGTGGTTACAGGTTGGATTGCAAACCCCAAGGTCAGCAGTTCAAAACCACCAGTCACTCCGTGGGAGAAAGGCAAGGTTTTCTACTCCCATAATGAGTTACAGTCTCAGAAACTCACAGGGGCAGTTAGTTCTACCCTATACTATAGGGTCAGGATGAGTTGTCATCAACTACAAGGCAGTGAGTTTGGTTTCCCAGAGATTTAAGCCAGATTCAGAAGAGGATGTGGAACAAAGGATATCAGATATCAGATGGATCTTGCCTGAAAGCAGTGAATACCCCAAAGATGTTTACTTATGTTTTATTAACACCCAAGGTATCTGACTGTGTGGATCATAACAAAACATGGATAGTTTTGAGAAGGGAATTCCAGAACACTTTGTCTTGCTCATGTGAAACTTGTACATGGATTAAGAAGCAGTAGCAAAAATAGAACAAGGGTAGATTGCATGGTTTAAGAATCAAGAAAGGTGTGCATCCAGGTTACACCCACTTATTATACTTTTTCAATCTGTATGGTGAGCAAATAATCAGAGAAGCCAAATTATATGAAGAAGAACACAGAATCAGATTTGGAGGAAATATTATTAACAACCTGCTATATGCAGACGACACAGTTTGGCTTGCTGACAAGGATGGGGGACTTGAAGCACTTGCTGGTGAAGATCAAGGATTGCAGACTTCAATGTGGGATACAACTCAACACAAAGAAAACCAAAGTCCTCACAACTGAACCAATAGGTAACATGATGATAAATCGAGAAAAACTTGAAGTTGTCAGGGATTTTGTCTTGTCTGGATCCACAAGCAATGCTCCTGGAAGCAGCAGTCAAGAGATGAAAAAATACATTGCACTGGGTAGATCTGCTGCATAAGAGCTCTTTAGAATGTTGAAAAGTTAGGATGTTACTTTAAGCAGGAAGTGCACCTGATCCAAACCATGGTATTTTCATTTGCCTCATCTGCATGTGAAAAGCTTGCCATTGAGTGAAGAAGACCCAGGTAAACTATGAATTTGAACCATGGTACTGGCAAAGAATATTGACAGTACCATGGACTGCCAAAAGAACAAACAAAATCTGTCTTGGAAGTACGGCCAGAATTCCCATTAGAAGTAAGGATGGTGAGACTTTGGACATGTTGTCAGTGGAGACCAGTCCCTGGAGAGGCATCATGCTTAGAAAAATGGAAGGGCTGTGAAAAAAGGGTGAAGGCCCTTGAAGAGCTGGATTGACACAGTGACTACAACAAGAGGACTGAGCATAGGAACACTTGGGTGGATGGAGGAGGAGCTGTTATTGTTACATTCTGCTGTGAATAGGTTTGCCATGGACCAGAACCAACTGGATGGCAAACTAACAACAACAACAACAACAACAACAACAGGGAGAGACATTAAAAAGCCAAACTCACTGCCATTGAGTTGACCTTGATTCAGAGCAACCCGTGAGTTTCCCGAGAGTGTAACTTTTCACAGGAGGGGAAAGCCTGTTTAACCTACTACTTAGCAGCCCAGCCCATCACCAGGGCTCCACAAGGATAGAGAGAAGCACTGTTAGGGCTGGATAGGGCAGAGGCTGTATACTGGTACATATGAGGGCTGGATGTACAGGGAATCCAGGGTGGACGATACCTTCAGGACCAAGGGTGTGAGGGGCGATGCTGGGAGAGTGGAGGGTGAGTGGGTTGGAAAGGGGGAACTGATTACAAGGATCCACATGTGACCTCTTCCCTGGGAGAGGGACAGCAGAGAACCGGGGAAGGGAGACCCCGGATAGGGCAAGATATGACAAAATAACGATGTATAAATTACCAAGGGCACATGAGGGAGAGGGGAAGGGGTGGGAGGGGGAAAAAAAGAGGACCTGATGCAAAGGGCTTAAGTGGAGAGCAAATGCTTTGAGAATGATTGGGGTAGGGAATGTATGGATGTGCTTTATACAATTGAAGTATGAATATGGGTGGATTGTGATAAGAGTTGTATGAGTCCGTATTAAAATGCAAGAAAAGAAAAGTGGAGAAAAAAAATGATTAGGGCAAAGACTGCACAGATGTGCTTTATACAATTGATGTATGTATATGTATGAACTGTGATAAGAGTTGTATGAGCCCCTAATAAATTGTTTAAAAAAATGATCCTCAATTCTATCTGAATCCTTGCCAGGGCTGCAAGTTGCCTTAATAAACACAAGCAAAAAATGTACCTCTGGCAGCAGACCGCTCAGGTTCAAATCCAGGCTCTCTAACTTATTGACTATGTGACCTTGGACCTCTCTGTGCTTCCAAAGACTCACTTTCCAAAAGGGAAGTCATAAGCCAACTTTTCTTATTCCTCACTGGGTTGCTTTGAAGATGAAATGAGACATCTGTCTAAAAATGCTTCTGACCATCCCTTGGTTCTCAGAGCTCCACAAATGCTATGGATTATTGTTTTAAGATTATGAATGCTTTTTTTCCAAGGGTAGTGCAAAGATTAACATCAGTGCTACTTCTCTCTGACAAAATATAAATCCAAATTTCTAAATAGCAGGGTCTGAACGGATGCGCTGTTAACAGCATCTTGCTTTTCTCCCATCACTTGTCACAGTAAATCTGACAAGAAATGCTGGGCTAGGGCCTGCAGCCAAGCCCCTCACTGGCAGAGTGCAGGACCTCAGGTTGTTGGCAGGCCAAGGGGCATCACAATGGCAAGAGGAGACTCCACAAAGGGCCCCTGATTCCTCCCCCACGCCCCCCTTCCCCACGTTCAGGGTGAAACGTCAAAATACAATTTTTTTTGTCACCTGGTGAAATAATGAGCCCCCATTCCCATTGCCTTGGTATCATCAGAGTGCAACAGCCACGTGGGGTAATCGCTGTCTCCGTGTTAATGCTGCTCAGTTCAAACATTTTCACAGGCCCTGGCGAAATGAAACCCGTGCTTTCTACCTAGGTGGAGTTTGAGGCGATTCAGCCCATTTGCTTCTGCTGAAGAGGCTACCTCAGAAAAACAGGAAATAAAAACATAGAGGGTGCCATTGACATTAGGTTTCTCGTTTTCTTCCTTTCTTCCCTACCTTCCTTTCTTCTTCTTGCCCTTCTCTTTCTCTTTTCTTCCTTCCCTCCCTTTGCTCACGTCTTCCTGCCTGCCTTCACCTTCCATCTTCCCTCCCGCACTCCTCCATTTCTTCTTCGCTCTTCTCTCCCCACCCCCACCTTTCTCCTTTCCTTCCCTGCCTTTTCCCTTCAGCCTCCCAGTCTCCCTCCTTCACTCTCTCCCTTTCCTCCTTCCTTTCCCCACCTTGTTTTCATCCAGTGATTTGTACTCCTTTCTTCCTCTCATCCCACCCCTCCCCATTGCTGGAGAAACATCAGTTCCTTTTGGCGCTGGTTTTTTGGCGCCAGACCCTGTTCTTTGGGTGCTCACAAGTCTGCGTCCTGTGTGCAAACATAAGACAGACATATGATCAGGGTTGGACAGAAGATGGGATTTGACAGGTGTTCTGCACCCCAAATCTCCAGGAGACAAAGGTAAAGTCAGGCTCCTGCCTTTAAGGTTATATCTCCCATTGTAACTGCATCCCACAGAGGCTCCTGCCTCCTGGCCACCTGAGGCCTGCTGCCTGCCTTCCTCTAGCTCCTGGGGAATTGGGGCAGCAGTGGCAAGAACAACAAAAATCCCCAGGAGTTGACAAGAAGGGAGGCTGCCTTGCTCAAGAGACGGCCCCCTCACACACCTGCATGTTGTTGAGATGCAGGTTCTCATCCCTGTGGCTGGGCAAGAAACGCCCCCTCGGCCAAACGCAGTGGCTTCAAACAAGGACCATCATCCTGTGGTTTCTGGGAGGCCACTGGGTCGTGCTTGGAGTCTCCCATGAGTTGGCAGTCACATGGGAACTGGGGCAGGGGCCTCTGGTGACTCCAGTGCGTACACGTGCACTCAGAGGGCTGGCAGCTGAAGCTGGCCATTAGCTGGGTGCTTAGCTGGGTTGTTGGTTGGAGTGTCTCCACGTGGCCTTTCCAGGTGGCTCAGGCTTCTTTCAGCATAGTGTCCGGGTGCAGAGAAGTGTTCTGAGAGGTAGCACGTGGAGGCTGGACATTCTGAGGGTGAGCACTCAAGAAGAAGACTTTGAAGGGATTTTTCAGAAGCTGTGAAGCACTTTGGGGGAGGGAAGGGTGTTGCCCAAACTAGATGTCACAGTGTCATCTTCTCCATAATCTATTGGTCACAGAGGTCATGAAACATCCCAATTTAAGGGGAAAGGGCATAGACTCTACCTTCCTATAGGTAGCCTGTCAAGGAATTTGGGGGTCACATACGAAGACTGGGAGACCCTGGGTGGCACAAATGGTTAAGAACTCAACGTATCAAGTGGTGGGCAGTTGCACCCCTCAGAAGAAATAAATAATGGCCTGCTTCTAGAAGCCCACAGGCTTGAGAAACCTGTGATGTGTAGTTTCTCCCTGGCACCTAGGGGGTCCTCGGGAGCCAGAACCAACATAACAGCAACGGGTTGGGTTTTTGTTGGTTTTGTTTGGGCTAATATTAAAACGACTAGTATGAAATTATATATGTATTGTGTTTAACTCTCAGGACTCTGATTATGCTGAAGTTGAACAAAACCGTCTGCCTCTTCTATGAACGCCAGCCAATGGAGGCAAAGGGTGAGGGTCTAGAGGAAGAATGAATGTCACATTCCCGTCCTTATGTTTCAGTTGTCCTTAAAGGGCACAGGGGACAAACCAGATGTCTTTGATATGATTTTAGCCTAATGATGTGCTAGTATGATGATGAGCAGCCTGAAAAGTGGTTTTAACTAATGTGATCCAATATTTGAAAAGTTGACGATTTCACATCGAATTTTATATTCTCAGCATCTCAGTTACAAACAGAAAATCAGGCCTTAAAATCCTTGCATTTCCCCAAGGCAACAACAGTCTGGAGCTAGAATTTGAATGTCCCCTGTGGATGAGCTGACATGTGCCTGTTAACCACAGTCCCCATCCATCCCTATTGCCCCCAACACAGAGGTTGGCTACTAGTATCCTTTATCTATATGGCTAAATAGGTTAGTTGGTTTGGATTGGGTTGCTAGTTTTTCCTTTTTTTTTTTTTGTGCTTACTTTTGATTTTTTGGGGGGCTAGGAAATGGTGTGTATTTTGGTACCATATCTTCCAAAGCGAGAAAATAAAACCCAGTAAGCCAAGAAGGTCAAACAGTCTAGATTAATGATGAAAGGAGGAGCCCTGTTGGTGAAGTAGATTATGAGTTGGACTTCTAACTGCAAGATCAGAAGTTCGAAACTCCCCCCACCCCACCCCCACTCCCCAAGAGAAATATGAGATTTTCTACTCCTGTAACGATTTACAGCCTTGGAAACCCACAGGGGCAGTTCTATACTCTGTCCAAAGGGTTGCTATATGTCATAATTGATTCCAGAGTAGTGAGGTTTTCTTGATTGATATAAATAATTTTTGGTGAGTATTGAAAAAACCAGTCAATATTATTTTTAATACACATCAAAGAAGGTCCACATTAATTGTTCACACAACCCTGCCACCTTCTTTCTTTATTCCCTTGCCTCTCACTCTCCTTTCTTCCTCCCTATGGTCTTTTATCTCATTCTTTTTCTTTCAAGGGTTAGCCTAGGAGTGGGGAAGTCTGAGTAATTCTTAACCAAAAGACTAAATTGGGGTTGCCGCCGCGGAGCGGAGTGGAGCTGGTTGCAGTCACGGAGCTCGGGTACCGAGCGGGCTGGGTCTATGGTCGCTCCGCGGGTCGCTCCGCCGGCTGGTGCTTCTTCATCAGGACAAGCTGTGTTCCATGGCAGGGAACTTTTGGCAGAGCTCCCACTATTTGCAATGGATTTTGGATAAACAAGACCTTCTGAAGGAGCGCCAAAAGGAC
The DNA here is from genome assembly GCF_050624435.1 of Tenrec ecaudatus. Lineage (NCBI taxonomy): Eukaryota > Metazoa > Chordata > Mammalia > Afrosoricida > Tenrecidae > Tenrec > Tenrec ecaudatus. The sequence continues at coordinate 1,962,823 of NW_027459455.1, forward strand.
TTAAAATTTCTCTCAGAAGAAGAGTATTGGAAACTACAAATATTTTTTACAAATGTTATTCAGGCATTAGTTGAACATCTTAAATTAAGACAGCAAGTTATTGCCACTGCTACAGTCTATTTCAAGAGATTCTATGCCAGGTATTCTCTGAAAAGTATAGATCCCGTATTAATGGCTCCTACTTGTGTGTTTTTGGCATCCAAAGTAGAGGAATTTGGAGTAGTCTCAAATACAAGGTTGATTGCTGCTGCTACTTCTGTATTAAAAACTAGATTTTCATATGCCTTTCCAAAGGAGTTTCCTTATAGGATGAATCATGTATTAGAATGTGAATTTTATCTTTTAGAACTAATGGATTGTTGCTTGATAGTGTATCATCCTTATAGACCTTTGCTCCAGTATGTGCAGGACATGGGCCAAGAAGACATGTTGCTTCCCCTGGCATGGAGGATAGTGAATGATACCTATCGAACGGAGCTTTGCCTACTGTACCCTCCTTTCATGATAGCTTTAGCTTGCCTACATGTGGCCTGTGTTGTACAGCAGAAAGATGCCAGACAATGGTTTGCTGAGCTTTCTGTGGACATGGAAAAGATTTTGGAAATAATCAGGGTCATTTTAAAACTCTATGAACAGTGGAAGAATTTTGATGAGAGAAAAGAGATGGCAACTATTCTTAGTAAGATGCCCAAACCAAAACCACCTCCAAACAGTGAAGGAGAGCAGGGTCCAAATGGAAGTCAGAACTCTAGCTACAGCCAGTCTTAGAACATTCCGAAGATTTTCATAGTGGACCACTTGGAAATAAACCATTGGACAGATTTCAGTAATGTCTTCAATGGAACACAAATGAAAATGAATAGTTGGTTTCTGTCAAGCACTTTGGGAAGTGATTTATTTTTGCAAAATAATTTTCCTTACCTGGTTTGATTTTACTGCATCATTGATTAAAACCTCTTAATTATAAAAATTTTGAAAGTTTCTAAGGAACCTGCAGATAGACAGACATAGACATATCAAGATTTATAGCTCTTTGATTAGTATAATTTTTAAGTTGAATAATATAATTTTAAAATTTGGATTTGTAGCTTTTTATTAAGTCAGGAAACATGAACACAATTTGTTTTAAATCCTCTTTGGTCACTGAAGGACCAGAACAAGGACAATAAAAGTCAAACATCTGAGGGCTTTTTTCCCTCTTTAACTTAATTTTAAAGCTGTATTTAAGGAATCAAATCTTACAAAATCCTGGAAGATTTTGGTAATGATGTTGATGATTTCAGGGAAAATAATCAAGTACCTATTGATTTAAAAGTATATTTTATTCAATAGTTTTGGTGTCTTGCCAGGGAAGACTCTAGCCCAGTTCTAGCAGAAAAGTGCAATATGTACAGCAAGCATATTTTGATGTTTTAAAAGTTATATTAATTCTGTAAACATTTTAAAAGGCTGGGCAAACTTTAAAAGAAAAAAAAAGATCCTACATGAAGTTATTTGCAATTGAGTCACAGTTAATCAAGCATTTAAAATTTTTTAATTGGCTAAAACACCGATTATATGGTTAAAATTTGGTAAACTTTCAATGTTAATTTTTACTGTACTGTGAAAAAAATTTTATAATACATACATCCCTTACTTAATTTTTCTGTTTTAGTGTGACTTCACAAATTTACTATAGATATCCTGAGCCAAGAACACAATCAGGTTTCGGGCCAGTTTGATACTGGCTGTTCTTAATTCTGATATGAGTGGAGGAGTTCAGGCTCAATGTCATCTCAGTGGGACTGTGCTGTCTGTGGAACTCAATGAATTAATAATTTTCTTCAGACTTGAAGGAGAGTGGTAAATAAGTTAAGGAGTTAAAGGATGTCAGTGTACAATTTAAGGGTTCATTGTGGAAAATGGATTATTAAATGTTGAATTCCTGGTATAAAACTGCAAGAATAAAAGAAAGTTCTCCAAAAAAAAAAAAAGACTAAATAGGTTTTATTGTTGGTGTTATTACTTGGGTTAAATTTTTTTCTTTTCTCTTCTTCTATTGGTTTGTGTCATGTAACCCAGAAAATGAGGAAACATTTGGAACATCAAAACACTATCCTTTCTCAGTAGACTACAAGCATTAAAGGCAACAGAGATAAATACTCCAATAATAACAATAACATACAAGGATAGCTAGAGAGATAAATAGATAGATAGAAAAACCACAAAATCTGAGCAGTTGTGGGAAGGAGAATGGGACTAGCCCCATGAATAAATATAGGTTTGCCAGAGAATAGTTCTATATACATATTAGCATATACTACAAATATGTTCATGAATATAATAGTGCATCCAGGAGGCATAGTTATGAAAATGTCTTAGGTATAACAAAACCCCTTGAGGGAGCGTGTCCTAAATATGGGGGATCAGGAACATAGCTCTGAGAGACCTCAAGATCAATTGGTACAAACTAGCTCACAAAGACAATGTTCTGTATCCATCAGGGAAGTGACTGGGGTCTTCAAAAGCTAGTGAGTAGCAAACTAAAAGTCGGTTCTTGGTCTTACCCTATGTGTTGGACAGGGTTCTCTAGAGAGAGAAAACCATATTGCTAGTAATTATATATAAATATATTAAAAAGCTAGATATACAATAGAAGAAATGAACCACTAAATTATATACAGATAGATAACACAAGAAACTAACAGTGAAATTATAAAACAGTGAGACACTAGCAGTCCTTTAAGGCTTGAGAGCCGCCAGTTGCCAGTCCCTTTCTGTAGAGAGAGCTGGGCTATATATACCCAGGCAGCAAACAGCAAGGCAAGTCACCAACTGTCACCAACTGTCGGTCCCCAGCTCCAGAGATGAACATACCAATCCTGTGGGATTAAATGGACCTCAACTTACAGCGACACAGTCCACAAGCTAGGCATCCCACAGGTAGTGTACCCCTTTAAATTGAGGCACAGAACAAGCAAGGCGAGGCTCACGAAACCATCTATCCCTCTGCCCTTCGATTAATCCTACTTGTGTTTATCGGCTAGGCTGGCACTATAAACTATTGGACCCTGTCTGGAGCAAATAACAGTGAATAAAATCAAGATGCCTGGCAACAATTAGTCCAAATCAGTAATGGACTATGCGTACCTCAGCCTCTATGATGCTAAGGTCAGAAGAACTAAAAGGTGCCTGCCTATCACAAACAGCTGCTCTGAAAGGGATCATGGTACATGATCCTAGATAGAGTGGGGAGTAATGTGTCAGAAAACTGAAAGTCATACTACTACTACCAATAGTAATAATAATGATAAAAGATGAGGTTTATTGGTTAGATAGACTAGTGAGATCCCCACTACTATGGTCCTTCATCACCCTTCAGGTCTGGAACTGAATTCCACCCCCTGAAAAATAGACAGGTTTATAAAGTGAACCTTATGAAAATCAAAGGTTGCAGCCCTCAGTATGGATTACAACTCAATGTCAAGAAGACACACATCCTCACAACTTGATCAATAGGTACCATGATAAATGGAGAAGTTTGTTGTTTTTTTATTTGTTGTTATTTGTTGAAGTTGTCACGGATTTTTGTCTTGATGAGGTATATAATCAATGCTCTTGGAAGCTGCAATCATGAGATCAAATGATGCATTGCGTATGGATACATTTGGTGCACAATACGTCTGTAGAGTGCTAAAAAGCAAGGATGTTACTTTGAGGACTAAGGTGCACCTTACCCAAGCCATAGTAATTTAAATTGCCTCATAAGTATGTGAAAGTCAGACATTGAATAAGGAAGGCTGAAGAAGAATTGATATGTTTGAATTGTGGTGCTGGTGAAGAATATTGAAAGTAACATGGACTGCCAAGGGAACAAACAGATCTGTCTTAGAAGAAGTATGGCCAGAAGGCTCCTTAAAGGCAAGGATGGTGAGACTTCCTCTCACATACTTTGGTCATGTTATTAAGAGAGACTAGTCCCTGGAGAAGGACATCATGCCAGGTGAAGTAGAGGGACAGGGAAAGAGAGGAAGCCCCTTAAGGAGATGGATTGACAGTGACTGAAACAAGGGGCTCAAGCTTGGGAACAATTAGGAGAATAATTCAGGGCTAGGTAGTGATTCTTTCTGTTTGGCATAGGGTCAATGTGGGTTGCAACTGGCTCAATGGCACCTGATAAGAACAACTACACCAAAATGAATCATAGCACTGAGGAGCACACATTCCTCAGAACCATCAACCATTCAAAAGCTAATAGGCAGTATTTGCCCAAGGCCAAATTCAAAAGGCAGGCAAGGTTAGGGGAGAAGGGTGAATGAAAACAGGAAGCAGAGTTTCAATGGCATGAGTGATATTACATTGCAGGAGATTGTCATCAATGTCACATAAAAAAACGAGTATAAATTGTTATGTGCAAAGCTGATTTTCTCTGTAAATCTTAACCCACCTTACAATTAAAAGTTTCTTTTTTTTAAAAAAAAAGACACCATAGTTCATATAATAGACACAGCCAAAGATCTCCTGGACAATTCTAAAATGATCTCCCAAATGATTTGGGTAGTTAGCCCTCCCCAGGGAGTTCTACCCATTGAAACGCTGGGTGGTTATGGCTGCAATTATATTTCAGGCCAGAAGAGGCAGCAGAGGCCTGGTTGTTCAAATGCTGCAAAACTACCAGACAATGGGCAAACAGTTTCTTTCCACGGACGACTAGCGGCTCTGTCATATCCATGTCTGGTGTTCAACACTTGGCGACAGAATCCAGCCCGCTGGGTTTGGGTGGGGTCTGTTTCTCACCCATGCTTGGCTTGGGATTGTTCTATGGCATCCACTAAGTGGAGTCCTTTCCTTTCTGATGTCCCAAGAAAGCTGTTTTCTCCTTTTTCCTCTCTGGCCCTCTTCCCAAGAACCCTGGGGTTCACTCTGCTTTCCTCTGGTTGATGTTTCTCAGGCAGTTACTTGACCTTGGTTCATCTACTGCAGGTGACCATTTGCAAGGAACTGTACCGTCCTTGGATGGTGTTGTTCATGAGCTAGGCTGCGAACTATGGGTTAAAGGTTTGAGTTCACCCAGAGGTGCCTTCCAAGAAGGGCCTGGTGATATGCTTCTGGAAAAAAACTCACCTCAGCCATGGAAAATTCTAGGGACCGGACTTCTCTAACACACTTGGGCTCTATGTGAGTCCGAGTTGACTCAATGGCAATTGGTTGCTGGTATTCCTGTAAGTAGAAGACAACAATCTTTAAGCAGTCCCTCTTGGATTCATGGGAGGAGGATGGCTTCCGCTGAGAGAACTTCTCAGGGCTCCAAGGGCTCAATGATCTTACAAAAAATGAGAGAAACGATGAGCCTGATGACAGATGATATTGCTATGCAGGCCCCGTTTCAGGATGCTCAAGGTTCCAGGTCTTTCCCTGACTCACAGTGGAGCCGTGTTAGGTTCCAAATAGAAGGTCACCCTTGCTCCCAGGACCTGGAGCCTTGTAGCTGAGCAGAGCAGTCATGATGAGAAAGAGGACCCAAGGGGGAAGTCAGAGGGCTGCTTCATTTGTCTCGTTGTCAAGCAAATAAATGTTTTGGCAGGAAATTTCTCTTCAAGAGTGTTCTGATTTCTTGAAGGAAATCTTCTGAACCATTTCCTCAGGGGAAAACCACTCAACTACCTCTGGAAGGAAGATTTTTCTCCTTCCAAGCTTACCAGGCTGTGCTAACTCACAGAGGAGGTGTGACTAGCAGGCAATGAAACTGATTTCCAGACTCCTATGAAAACCAGCAAGTGCTCGGCTGCTAAGTGAAAGGCCGGCAGTTGGAAAACCCCAGCTGCTCTGCAGGAGAAAGTGGTGGCTGACTGTGTCTGACAAGATGACAGCTTTGGAAACCCAATGGGGCAGTTCTCCTCTGTGCTCTACAGTTGCTTTCAGTTGGAGTGGACTTGATAGTGATAGAGCTGATCTTTTTTTCCCCATGAAAATCAGCTTGCACGAATACATGTGCATTCATGGATGTCTGTGTCTGCTTTGGCATGCATGTGCAAATATGTGCCTATTTGCACGTGGATGGATACGTCTGTGAATGTGGGCATCTCTATTTACTTTGCCATGTGTGTGCACATGTCTGCCTTTGTCAGTATGCATGCGGGCTCAGGCAGCATAGAGAGATCACAGAGAAACTTGGAGAGAAAGAGAAAAGTAACCTATTTTCTCATGGGTCTCCCATACCTGACGGTCTACTGGCATCCACCGCCACGAAGACCAGAGATCACTTCATGCCATGTGTCCAGCTGCCCATTGCTGGTTGAGGACAGTCACCAGGGAGGCAAGTCAGACTGGCCTCGCCATCCTACCACCCACCTGCAGGAGTGATTCCCACCATCTGTCCTGGAGCCCCTCCCACCTTACTCAGCCTCCCTAGACATTGAGTGAAAGGCGTTTCCAACGTTTTTACATAAAGATTTCTGAGATTGACTGAAGAAATGATTTCATTTGACAAAACATGAAGCTTTTAATTTAAAGATTTGAGGCAAGTGCCCTCCAGAGAAGGGGACACAGGACGGGGCCATGCTCCCTTCCGGTATGCACGGGGGTTGCTATGAGTTGGAACCAACTTGATGAGCACCTGCCAGCAACAACAACATCCAGAAATTGTCCAAACTTCTGTGGCCTCAACTCGGAAATGAGAATATTAACATTGCCTCCTAGAAAGAACTCAAGGTATGTACAATTGGTTAATAGGCGTTTGGAAAGTGAGTACATTTAGTGGACTGATGACATTGATAAGGCAATAAGAAACTGAGAAGGCTTCACTAACAGGTGCTTTCACATCTGTAACCAGTAGATTCCTTCCTTCTTCATCTCTTGCCATCTTAATCAGCTCCCACACTTTCCAGGCAGCTTGAGGGATTAAATGTTCAGTCTGATCCTATTATAAGCCTCAGCCTCAGAATCAGAGGCTTTACCTGAGTTTTGAGGAGCTATACTGGGAATGAGGGAGAGTAACCTGTCTTTTCTATTGCTCTCCTATCGCTCCTTCTTCCCTAGCCCTTCCCTGTCTCTGGGCCTGCCTTTCCTCCCTAGAGCATTGGCTTCTGGGAGAAGGGCATGGAAACAATGAGCACAATGAGCACATTCCTGACCAGGCCTCTTACTATGCTATCTTCCAACCCTCTCTTGGAAGGGCCTCCACGAAGTCCTCTTATGTC